>NC_089494.1:203334784-204037678 GCF_036850765.1 Saccopteryx bilineata
GAGCCAACCAGCCAGGGCCTCAATCAACTTTTACCCTCCATAATCTGTGTATCTGCTTCCTGCCTCCTGCTTCCAACTGCTAAACATATTATGCTCAGAGGCTGATTAAGGTCTGTTGAGGCCCTGGGCGCAGAAGAAAATATTGGGCCCCTTAAAAAAGAGAGAGACAGGGAAAATAAAAATGCATATTAACCATTATTTTTAAATAAATAAATAAAAATAATATGTACTATTAATGTTAAAATTGCACATATAAAACCAAACTTGGTGTCATTAGAAAAAAGTGTAAAGCTAAAGTTTTATGGGGTCCTTCAGAAGTCGGGGCTCAGGGCGTGCCCACTGTGCCTGCCATTAAATCCACCTCTGATTATGCTGCATATGTATGTAGGTTATGCCACTGAATGCACCCCATCTCTGGTATCAAATTATATTTTAGTTAGGATGTCGCTTTGGAAAATGTAACAGAGATTCCAGTACAGTACATAAAGAAATTAGAGCCTGACCAGGTGGTGGCGCAGTGGATAGAGCATCGGAATGGGATGCGGAAGGACCCAGGTTCGAGACCCCGAGGTCGCCAGCTTGAGCGCGGGCTCATCTGGCTTGAGCAAAGAGCTCACCAGCTTAGACCCAAGGTCGCTGGCTCCAGCAGGGAGTTACTCGGTCTGCTGAAGGCCCGCGGTCAAGGCACATGTGAGAAAGCAATCAATGAACAACTAGGAAGTCGCAACGCGCAACGAGAAACTGATGATTGATGCTTCTCATCTCTCTCCGTTCCTGTCTGTCTGTCCCTGTCTATCTCTGCCTCTGTAAAAAAAAAAAAAAAAAAAAAAGAAAAAAAAAGAAATTAGAGTTTTAGTCCCTCCCCATTAATGTCTGGAGGTGGTGGCCCATGGATCTTATCAGGTACTCAGGCCTTTCTGTCATATGGTTCCATCATCTCTCAGGTATTGCTCTTATCCACATGGTGCAATATAACTTATCACCACAAACACTTTTCGAACAGCAAGGCAGGGAAAGGTGGCAGAGGGGCATCCCTTCCTCCTTTAAGAAATGTCGGGAAGCTGCGTACATCACCTCCAAGGGAGGGTGGCCAATGCAGTCTTCACTGTAGTCACATGTCATGATACAAAACAGGAGTCCTTCCATTTCAGGAAAAGGGGAGGAGCATGGATATCAGGGAATGAAAAATAGTCCTTGCTACAACCTCAAAACGAGTGATATTACTTATTTGGATCTAACATATCAGGGTATTGTGAACCAATATTTACAACAATAAAAACTAAGTTGACTAGAACATTATTTTAAGAACAGCTCTGGTTAATGATATTTATTTAAAGACTATTTCACAAGGTATAACGTCCAAAATATAAATATAAATCTCATATTTATATTTATATGAAAATTTTAAATTTTCACATAAATAGATGTAAATTTACAGTTTATTTTTACATAATAGGCACTCAATAAAGAATTTTTGAATGAAAAAATGAATTGACCAAATTGACAAATACTTATGAAAACTTGCTGTGAGGTCTTACCTATGTTAGATAGCAAAGATTTTTATTTTTTAAGTATGACATATGTTCCCATAATGGAAGAATGTGGTAGCATTTTACTTGATGATACTGGTGATGCAAGGTGTTGAATACATCTAATAAACATATATAATTAATAATATTAATAATATATAAATAATGTAATAATGTATAAATAATAAATATAATAATACATTTTCAACAAAATTTCATTGACTGCACAAAAAAATAACACCTTTCTAAATTTAAAAAACGTTCTTAAAATAATTTTAAAATTTTAAAGAAAATGCAAATCTTAGATATCCTCTTTTTGCTCTGAATGGTGACAGTTACTCTAAGAGCAAATGAATTAACTGTTTTTATTTTTTTAGTCTTCCAGCAGTTTATTTTATTTTATTTTTTAAAACTTTTTTTAAATTTTTGTTTTTATTTTATTTATTAATTTTAGAAAGGAGAGAGAGAGAGAGAAGAGAGAGAGACAGAGAAAGAGAAGGGGGAGGAGCAGGAAGCATCAACTCCATATGTGCCTTGACCAGGCAAGCCCAGGGTTTCGAACCGGCAACCTCAGCATTTCCAGGTCAACACTTTATCCACTGCGCCACAGCAGGTCAGGCTCCAGCAGTTTATTTGAAAGAATATAGACACTTTAAAAATCCCCACAGTTATAAACATAAATTGAGGTTTTCAGCCCTGGTATAAGCTGAATCAAAAAAACATAATAGCCCTGGCCATTAGCTCAGTTGGTTAGAATGGCAGCCGGAGCAGAGAGGTTGCCAGTTCAATCCCCAGTCAGGGCACATACAGGAACAGATTGATGTTCCTATGTTTCTCTCACTCTCCCTTACCCTCTCTCTCTAAAATCAATAAATAAAAAAATTAAAATATATAATAATAAAAAAATCCAATAGTGTATTAACATTGTTTTCACTCATTTGCCATACTGACAATACTAACTAACACAAATTTGGTCTAAATGTACAGACTCTCAAGCAACAATGTACAGCCTTTCTTCATCTTCAATGTTAAGAGCTGTACAAGTTTAATGGTCAAACAATACCAAATACACACACAGGCTTGGAAAAGCCATAGAAGTTAGGTCATTCACTAGTTTTAGCTAAGATACATTTGGACCACTGAGAAGTAATCACCCATGTACAATGATGTGAAGTAATTTTTTTTAAATAAAATATTAGTGGAACCATTCTGAAGAATATACCACAGGAACAGCAAGGGGCCAGTTTAAGGCATCAACCAATTTGTTTCAGCCAGTTTGAGTCCATGTTCTAAAACTGAAAACTTAATCATCTTTCTGTAACCCAAGAGATTCCTATCTTGTCAGTATCTGTATTATGAAGTAAAGGAGACTTAGGTGAAATGTTTTTATTTATTACAACTCCTGTTATCACCTGCCCAGGACCCCAAGAACATCATGGAAGTCTGGGAAATGTTCATGTATACGGTTGTTGCCTTGGTTGACCTAAAATCACCCCATACAATGGTACATATCAACCCATATTGAAGCCTTTAAGAAAACAAACAGTTGAAAAGTGGGTTGAAGGAGGCAAATGCAGCATCTGCCTTTAGAGCTATCGACTCAGGAATTCTCTCAATTATAGAATCTTGCAGACAAATTATTTTTCTTTCTTAAAATTTGGTAAGGACACATTCCTTTCTCCAGATCTGGCATGTTTTTATCATCCTGGTCCTATGGCTTATCATCTGCTCCATCTACTTCTAGTAAGTCTGCATCCTCATCACCACCCATGTTGTTGATAATCTCAGAGAAACAATCAAAATTAGACATGTCTTCACCTGAATCACCTTCCCAGTCTTTTCAATTATTTAAGTCCACACTGAGCAAGTTAAGTTTCTCCTCTGTGTGTATGTGTGTGTGTGTGTGTGTGTGTGTGTGTGTGTGTGTGTGTGACAGAGACAGAGAGAGAGAGACAGATAGGGACAGACAGGACAGATAGGGACAGGCAGGAAGAAAGGAAAAAAGATGAGAAGCATCAATTCTTCATTGCAACTCTTTAGTCTCCTTAGTTGTTCATCGATTGCTTTCTCATATGGGCCTTGACAGGGGTGGTGGAGGCTACAGCAGATCGAGTGGCCCCTTGTTCAAGCCAGTGACCTTGGACTCAAGCCAGTAACCTTGGGCTCAAGCCAGCAACAATGAGGTCATGACTATGATCCCACACTCAAGCCAGCGACCCCACACTCAAGCCAGCAACCTCACGCTCAAGCTGGCGAACCTGTGCCCAAGCCAGCGACTTCAGGGTTTCGAACCTTGGTCCTCTGTGTCCTAGTCCAATGCTCTATCCACTGCACCACTGCCTGGTCAAGCTAGTTTTGCAATTTCTTTTGTTAACCTTGGCCATGGCTGGTCAGCTTCTCCTTTTCATAAACAATATAAAATTCACCTGTCCTTTAATTCTTGGAATCATTTGGATCAATATGTGAAAAAGATCAATTGCACTTATATGTTTAAAATGATCACTTCTTCTAGCCCTGGCTGGTTGGCTAAGTGGTAGAGCGTCGGCTCGGCATGTGGAAGTCTGGGGTGCAATTTCCAGTCAGGGCACACAAGAGAAGCGCCCATCTGCTTCTCCACCCTTTCCCCTCTCCTTCCTCTTTATCTCTCTCTTCCCCTCCTGGAGCCAAGGCTCCATTGGAGCAAAGTTGGCCCCAGGCACTGAGGATGGCTCCATGGCCTCCACCTCAGACACTAGAATAGCTCCAGTCGCAATGGAGCAATGGCCCAGATGGGCAGAGCATCGCCCCCTGATGGGCATGCTGGGTGGATCCCAGTCGGGCACATGTAGAAGTTTGTCTGTCTGCCTGCCCGCTTTTCACTTCAGAAAAATACAAAAAATAATAATAATAAAATAAAATGATCACTTCTTCCAAGACAATTAAATGTATGTACCATGTTTCCCCAAAAATAAAAGTGTCTTATATTAATTTTTGCTCCTAAAGATGCGCTAGGTCTTATTTTCAGGGGAGGCCTTATTTTTGGGGAAATAGGATAGGTATTTTTTTAAATGTACATTAACATCTTTACTGTCTTCAATACAAAATTCAATGAAAACACAGTCCCTTAGGATTATGCCTTTTTGCAGAAATGGGTTGCCTCATGACCTGGGCCAGGGTTCTGGCAAATGGGTGGGGGTTCCTCTCAGGGACAGCGGCAGGACAGAGGTCTCCTGCGTTTACTCCTTGGTGAGGGTTCGACCCTGGTCTCCAGGATGCAGTACATGGAGAGAAAAGTTCCCCGGGGGAGAAAAGAAAAGTATAGGAAAGGGGGTGCAAAGGTAGAGACTGAACGTGCCTATGTAGGAGCAAGGGCCGCTGAATTCAACTGCCATTTTCTTATGTGATTTTTATATTATACCAAATAAATACTCCATACTTAAAATTTTAATAAAAAGTAATTAAACATGCAGCACAAATTTGTGATATATAATTATTTATTTAAAATTAAAATGTTTTCCAAATAATTTAATTAATAGGAAATAAGAGAACTATTTGTTTACAACCATCAAAGCCATTTGTGCGTTTATATATATGAAGAATAGAATAATTTACTTATGGTTTTGGGAAACTGAGGAAAGCAGACTTGAAGCAGTACTTTTTTTTTTAAGGTAAAACATTCTCATTTTCCCACAAATGTTTCTTTTTCCATCTAAGAAGCAGAATTTAGCTATTACCACAGATCCTTTTTAGGAATACAAACCTATAGTAAAATGCTTGGTTTAATCACTCAGGTACAAGACACATCCGTATTGTGTCCACAACATGACAGCTTAGGAGAACTCACACATTGTTATAGCCCTTTTTCCTCTATAACTGTGTATGCCTGGGAACTAACAGATGGACAGAATAAATTAAAGACAATAGGTTCAGGAAAACACTTGTTCAATATCTGCCATGCAGATACACCAAGACAGATATTTTTTAAAGCCTTCTTGATAAGAATGTTTTTGTTCTTTGAGAACAAACTCATGTAGTGCTCTGTTGGTCATAAAAAAATAAGTAACAAAGCTGAGAGATATTTTTTATTTAAAATAAACATTAATAAAAATATTCTGGGAAAGATGTCAAGCTAGGCACACTTATTCCTTCCCATTCAACTCCAGATTCCCATTAGCTTGAACAAAAGTACATTAAAAATAGGTCATTCCATTTTGTAAGAGCTGGAAAACTTGGACCAAAAACTAGACTTTCTTTTTTTTTGTTTAACATTTTGAAATTTTTTAAAGCATTTTAATTTTATTTATTTATTTATTTTGTGACAGAGACAGAGAGAGATAAGAAGGAAGAGAGATGAGAAGCATCAATCATTAGTTTTTCGTTGCGACACCTTAGTTGTTCGTTGAGTACTTTCTCATATGTGCCTTGACCGTGGGCCTTCAGCAGACCAAGTAATCCCGTGCTCAAGCCAGTGACCTTGGGCTCAAGCTGGTGAGCCTTGCTCAAACCAGATGAGCCCGTGCTCAAGCTGGTGACCTCCGGGTCTCGAACTTGGATCCTCGGCATCCCAGTCCAATGCTCTATCCATTGTGCCATCACCTGGTCAGGCTAGACTTTCTTTTAGAAATAGCATAGGTGAAACAAATAAAATAAAGAAGTATTGATTCACAATATTTTATTATTATAAAATAGTTTATATCTTTATTTGCTTTCTGACTTTCCTATTTATATTTATATGGGATTTGGACAGTTCTTCCTTTGTTCAACAAATATTTAATGTGTTCTTTTTGTGAGTACTGTTCTGGGGCTTAATATTCAGAAAATGTTTCTATCCTAATGAGCTTACAATGTGCTGCCATGAAAACAATAAATGATTCAGTGAATGTAGTGCACGGTATTACGGGAAGCAAAGGAGGGCTATCCAGAGCCCTGTGGGCAGGCAGCAGTGCGGACACTCCCATAACAGAACTTTTATAGCCACATATCAATGGCATTCAATGGCAACTGAGCTGTCAACAGCAGAATTCAAAGTATAGGTCAGTGGGCAGTGACTCTGAAGATAAAGAGCCTTTCTCTATAATGTCCAGGAAGCCAACTCTTGGCAAAGACTAGGCACAGATTTTCCATATAGTCATGCAGCTGCCAATCCAAACAGATAGAAATAGAAAATTGGCCCTAACTAAGGGGCTTCTCCAAGCCTGTTATCAAAAGATGAGGAGAAGGAGGAAGGGAGGGAGGGAAGGGAGAAGAGGGAGGGAACCCAGATTCAACTGAGGACCTACTGCATGCCGGGTCCCACTCCAGGTGCTGCAGGCCTACTAGGTGCCAGGTCCCACTCCAGCTACTGAGGAAAACAAATGACAATTCCTACTCATGGCACGGACCTTTTAGTGGGAGAGAAGCTAGTGCAGACTAATTAAAATATATAGTATGTTAGACATGGATAAATGCAAAGAAGACTCAGCAAGAAACATAAATAAGCGGGAAACAGCCACTATGGGAAAAAGAGGTTCATTTTTAAAAGGATTGGTCAGGAAAGACCTCACTGAGGTGAGTTTGAATACACCAGGGGTCCCCAAACTTTTTACACAGGGGGCCAGTTCACTGTCCCTCAGACCGTTGGAGGGCCGGACTATAAAAAAAACTATGAACAAATCCCTATGCACACTGCACATATCTTATTTTAAAGTAAAAAAACAAAATGGGAACAAATATATTCAAAATAAAGAACAAGTAAATTTAAATCAACAAACTGACCAGTATTTCATTGGAAACTATGGGCCTGCTTTTGGCTAATGAGATGGTCAATGTTCACCTCTCACTGACCACCAATGAAAGAGGTTCCCCTTCCGGAAGTGCAGCGGGGGCCAGATAAATGGCCTCAGGAGGCCACATGCGGCCCGTGGGCCGGGCCGTAGATTGGGGACCCCTGGAATATACACCTGAAGAATGTGGTAGAGTGAATCATGAGAGTATCTGGGAGAGATTTCCTGCAAAAGGCCCTGAGGCAGGATATAACATAAAGACTGCAGGAATAGCAAGGAGGCTAGAATGGCTGCAGTTGGGGAAACAAGGGGTAATGGGATCAAATAGACAATGAATCAGAGAGGTATTGGGAGAAAAGGAGAAGTGAATAACCCTTAGATTTTTGGATGAAGTTACCATTTACTGAAATGGAAGAGCCTAAAGGACAAGCTGATTTGGAAGGGACAATCAGAAGTGTATGTGTATCAGATATTCAAGTAGATATAAAGAGTAAACAATTCAATAATGAATCTGGAGATCAGGAAAGAGGTCTGAGTAATCACAGACTAACTTGGACAGTGGTCAGAATAGAGTTTATTTAAAATGTTTTTATTACTGATTGATTTTAGAGAGAGGAAGGGAGTGAGGAGGGAGGGAAAGAGAGAGAAAGAGAAAAAGAAAAAGATCAATTTGTTGTTCCACTAATTCATGCATTCATTAGTTGATTCTTATATGTGTCCCAGCTGGAGATTGAGCCTTCAACGTTGGTGCATTGGGAGGACATGCTTACCAACTGTGGTACCCAGCCAGGGCTAGGAGTGTATTTAAACCATGCTAATAAATACAATCATCAAGGATGCAAAGCAGACAGCCCAGGCACACTTCAATATTAAGAAATTAAGAAGATGAGGAAGAAGCAGCAAAACAAATTTTAAAAAAAGCTAGAGAAGTAAACCTAGGAAAATTCTGAAGCTAAGTGAAGAAAAAGGTATAGGAAACGACCAGCTGTGTAGAATGCTGCTGAAAGTCAAATAATATAAGAACTGAGAATTGGCCATTGGCTTTGTTTGTTGTGCTTATTGTCTTCTTTCCTGCTGTAAATACCATATGGCAGGAATTTTTTCTACCTTAGTTATTAATAATTCTGAGGAACTAGAACAGTGCCTGATACTTAAATCATGTTCAATAACTTTATATTAGTAAATGAATAAATTTCAGTTTTGAATATAAATATACTGATCTAAAATAAAATAGAAAATATCTTATGATGGCAAAATTTAAACACTGTTGGATGAAAAAAATGTAGAACTTCGCTATAAAGCTTCATGCTGTAGATTGCAGCAATTTAAATACACAATTCTGAGAGAGTAAGAGTACCTAAGAAAGAAAACTTGGAAATAAAACAAAAATTTGCATTCCTAATTTCCACTTTAGCATCCAGAAGATTTCTTTTACCTAAATATTGCACATTTACAAATATGGTCATTTTACATAATGTTTTGCAATAACACATTACAAATTACAGCTCTTAATCTTAGATCAATTCCTTTCTAAAAACAATATTTAATTATATTAAAAGCCATGGAAGAACTCCACTTGAATTACATTACTTACTAAACATTTCATAGTTTGGTCACATTCTTAAAAATCAAATTTAAGAATCAATTTGAGTCTGTACTATCTAAATGTGGTATAAGATTTTCATAAAGCAGAGTTTATAGTTCAAAAATGACATAAAATTTCATCACCATAGCCATCAAAATAAATTAACAAGTGAAGAATGCTGATGGCCTAGTAAGAATGCAATAGTAACATGACATTAAATAAATTTAAAGTAGGATCATTTCTGAAAAGTTCCCACTTAGGTGTTATATTGAGATAATAGGTTAGGTATTTCTATAACTACATATAGCTTAGCAATAATGCAATTGTCTAAAATGTTTTATACTCTCAAAGATACTTTTCTACTTTCTCACCAAATTTGAAGCAAAAGAGTGTGTGAGTCTTTCAATTAAAATTGCCATATTGTTTCAGTGAGGCTAATAAAGAGTCACCTTATTCGGATAAATAACTCTAGAGTAATTAGTTAACCCCAGCTGATGACTGATTTTGTAATATTAGTTGAATATTGGGTGGGATGCATTGAAACCTACCAGAATTTTCCTAGGCTCTTTGCCAGAGAGAATTCTTGTCAAGAAAAACAGTGCTGTGATTTCAACTTTGAACTCTGAACTGTACATTGTGTGAAATTGTCAAATACTCATCCCACAAATAACCTCATGCTCTTTCTGAAAATCTTGACAAATGCAATGAATCTGATTTAGTGGAAAAAAGTGTTTAAGGCCAAGAAAAATACACACATTGTGTAGATAGTGTCAATAATTTTAGAAATATTAGTTTACCGCTGTTCATGATTTCATTTTAAAAGAATGCAGTGTTGTTTCTGCTGAAATATTTTTACCACAATTACTTCACTTTTCTCCAAAAGAAACATTTTTTTCATATGTTACCATATTTGTACATTATTTTCTTAGAGTAATTAATTCAGCTGGTTAAAACATGATGCTACTAAGGTCAAGGTTTTAGATTCTGCACTCCAGCCGTAACCTATTCCCATGCAGCTCACTTAAATTATTAAAATTACACCCTGTGACTCAAATCCTACCCACATCACTTCATAGTATACAGATTAATAATAACTCCTGGCTGTTTTCAATGTAGAACAAACTTCTTATACAAGATATTGGATGGATAGGGATAGAAGCAGAATGAAAGAAATTTCATAGAATTAAGAATCAAACTAGAAATAAAAAGACAGTCATTATTGGGAAGAACTTTAATACAAAGTAAAGGAACAACATCAAAATAGATGTCAGAAGTAACAAGAACGGAAAAGCTGTAGGAATTCTCAACAAACTACCAAAAAACACATCTCTCTAATTTCTGTTATTCTTATTGGACCACAGGCTTCTGCAGTAGCTTGCTCTGTCTGACATATTTATTAACTTAATCTTCTGAGAAATTTAAAGTTCAAAAGAACAGCTATCCCTTAAAATCACCTAGCAATTCATATATATATATATATATAATATATATATATAAAATCTGATATATGGTGAAGAGTAGCTGTTTAATAACCATTTGTAAATTAATACAAATATATTTTTAAAGTAAAGATATTGGGAATCTGCAGCAATATAAAACATAAAGTTTGAATCTGGTATTAAATATAAAATAATAAAAAGCATGACTTCGGCCCAGGCTGGTTGGTTCAGTGGTAGAGCATCAGCCCAGCATGTAGATGTCCCAGGTTTGATTCACAGTCAGGGCACACAGGAGAAGCAACCATCTGCTTCTCCACCACCCCCCCCCCGTCACTCTCTCTCTTCCCCTCCTGCAGTCATAGCTCCATTGCTTTGAGCTCATCATTCCAGGCACCATGAGGCCTCTGCCTCAGGTGCTAAAAATATCTAGGTTGCAGGCATGGCTTCAGATGGGCAGAGCATCGGACCCAAGACAGGGTTGCCGGGTAGATTCCGGTCAGGGTTCATGTGGGAGTCTATCTGTCCTCCTCTCACTTGGAAAAGAAAAGGAAAAAAAATAAAAACAACATGACTTACCATGCACTTTTATACAAATTCTATATATTATAGGTAGTTGAAATAAAAATAAAATGTCCTAAATGCTTTTATCAATATATTATAATGTAATTTCCTGTTCTGTTTAGATACCAAAATTATTATTTAATGCAGTACCTTAATTTGGGAAAGGAAAAATAACATCAGTTGTGGCAACTACCTTCTATGAGGAGTGCTTCTTAATCTTTTAGGGGGTCACATAAATCTTTGAAGATCTCATTTTAAATCAATGAGTCTTTTCTACAGAAATGTGTATATTTTACATAAAATGCCATACCCAATTTTGGAACTATTTATGCCAGCCACTGAACCCTAAAAAACTGCATGGGATACAGATTAAGAAAACTTCTTATACATAGGATGAACAGTATAATTACAGATTTGTTACTACCTCTAAAAGGCAAGAAAAGATAAATTATATTTGTGCATAGTATAATATCCCACACATGGTAGCCACCAAATAAATTACTTTTTTTAATGAGTTTTTCAGAGAGTGAGAGAGAAAAAGAGAGAGAGAGATTGATAGATTGATTTGTTGTTCCACTTATTTATGCATTCATTGGTTTATTCTTGTCTGTGCCCTGACTAGGCATTGAACCTGCAACCTTGGAGTGCAACTACTCAGCCAGAGCCAAACAAATTACTTTTAATTTGTATTTTCCATGCTAAAATTGGTTTTAATCAGCATTAACAGAATATAAGTTATTAACTAGTAGTATACAAAGTAAAATAAAATGGAGACAAATTATGTAGTCAGATAAGCTTGGATTATTTAATTATGTAGAATTATGTAGTTAAATGCTAAATTAAACAAATGTAAGCAGGTATTTCTTTAGTACACAACTTTTGAGAATTGTTACTATACCAATATATAAAAATGGGGCATATTCTCAACAGCTTTGACTATGAAGACCCCTGTTCTTCAAAATACCTGTTGCTTGTTACTGGAAATTACTTATGACAAGTGTGGCAAAAGCTGTAATTGTTTTCATTAATACTGAACTTTGAATGAAAATAAATTTATATTTAATCTAAATTTTATTTCTCTTAAAAAACAAGTTATCAAAATAAAAGAAAAATAATGTATTTGAGCACATTTCTTAGAAAATTTCTTTAGAGCAATGCAAATAATTTTGCATGCTCATACATAAAAAGTGTTACACAAGGCAGGTTCACAGGGGACAGTGAGGCAGTTTGAGCCCAGCAGAGAGGGACCCTGAAAAGAGTCTAAAGGTAGATATTTCAGCCCACATATGATGGGGTGGCAACAGCCTGGAGAAATGACAGCTTTGTAAAGTTGCTTACCCCATGACAGGATTTTCCTCTCATTTTTGCAGACACTATGTATATTATCTAGAACCCTGAAACAAGAATGTAGATATTGAATAACAGAAACTAATTTTCAAAAAAGTTACATTTGTTTTTGAAAAATATTTTGGACTTCTTTGGATTAGAATACCGAAATTCTTATAGCTCATGATCCAGCCCCCCCTAAAAAATAAAAAAAAATGGTCGAGACAAGATGGCGATGGAGTAGGCAGACGTACCAACTCCCACCTCCCAGAACCAAAGTGGATTACAAACTAATTTTAAGAACTATCATCTGGAAAAACCAACTTTGGACTAAAATAAGAGGACTCTTCAACCAAGGAACACTGAAGAAGCCACACCAAGACTGGTAGGAAAAGCAGAAATGCGGAGAGGGCTGCCCAGCTCCCTAGAGCAAACAGCAACTGGGAGAGACTCACGTGGTGAGAAGTGAGTTTAGCAGAGAGGGGAGGGTCCTAAGTCCCAGGAACAAAGCCTCAGCCTGTATCTCCAGAGCCCTGAAGAGGCGTATGGACAGTATTTAGCTGGAAACAAGACAGGATACTGTTTGTGAGAAAGAGACTGATTTCTCAGACCCAGGATTCTTCTTAAAGGGACTGCGCAGAACACTTCCCTCACAACCACTCACCCAGGGCTCTGGGGGTCAGAGAGAGAGGAGAGGACCGGAGTAACAGGATGACAGTGTAATCTAGGAGGCACAGAAAGAAAAATTTTGGGAGACAGCCACCCTGACCCCTAGGACAAGTCACTCCCCAAATCTGAAGTGAATATTTCCCCTAGAAACAGCAATACCAGCAAAGGGAAGCAGGACACCAGCCAAACAAGCTCTCCCATGGCAGTCAGAGCAGAGTTGCTTAGAAGGAGGGAGCTTTTGGGACTACAGTAGTGAATCTTAGGGTCTGAGCTACAGCGCCCCCACCCACACAGCTGAGGGCTCACCCGAGGGCAGGCTGCAATGGCACGCGGAAGCGCGGTTCTGTCAGCAAGGGTGGAAGCCGGCTGGCCACCACTGAGGCCCAGGCGTGAGCTCAGTCTTGCCTGGCTGGGGAAGAGGGGGCATGTAAAAGTGGTCAAGCCCAGCTGCAGGCTGCCTGCTATCCAGCCTGCAGGGGAAGGGCAGGAACCCTGGAAGGGGTGGAGACCAGGCCTTGAGCAAGGGCACAGGAGCACAGTCTTGCCCTGCCCACAGAACAGAGGCTTGTGGCCTGACTTGGGAGCTGGCTCCTCCCGCAGGAGTGGAGCCAAAACCTAGAACAGGCAGAGTCCTGCTACTGAGCATGGGCATGCAGTCCCGCCTGGCCTGTGGAGCCAAGGCTTGCAGCTGTCCCACGAGCAGGCTCCTCCTGCAAGGGCAAGGCAGAAGCCTAGAAACAGGCAGAGACGCGCAGCTGAGCAAAGGTGCTCACCACTGCCCTCAAGGCCAAGCATAACGTCACCCTTGGGGGTAGGGCAAAGGTCAAGGACACCAAGGCTTATACAACCGAGTACATGATCACAGCCACTCCCGTGAAGGAGAGGAAGAAACCACAGCAACAAGCCCCAGTGAGCAAGCACTGGCAACACCCATACCCAAATGCCCTAGGCAGCAAAAGCAGAGGGGGTGGCGGGCCTGCAGACAGACCATACCTAGGAAATAGAGGCCACACCCAGTGTACTCCAGTGGCCAAGACCTTCTTTTACACAGAGAAGATGAGAAGGGAGAGATATGCAACAAAAATGAATCAAGAGAAATCCCAAGAAAAGGACCTGAATGAATCAGATATAACCAAATTACCAAATGCAGAGTTTAAAATAACGATTGTTAGGATGCTCAAAGATATTAGGACAACAATAGATGGTCATTACAAACACCGAAATAAAGAGATAGCAAATATAAAAAAGGACATTGAAATAATAAAAAAGAATCAGTCAGAAATGACAAATAATATATCAGAAATGAAGAACACAATGGAAGGAATTAAAAGCAGGATGAATGAAGCTGAGAATCGAATCAGCGAGTTAGAGGACACTATAAATAAAGGCATGGAAGCAGATAAGAAAAAAGAAAAAAGACTCAAAAAGTCTGAGGAAACTCTAAGAGAGCTCTGTGACAACATGAAGAGAAATAACAGCCGCATTATAGGGATTCCTGAAGAAGAGAAAGAACAAGGGAAAAAGACTTTGTTCAAGCATATCATAGCTGAAAACTTCTCTCAATTAAGGCAGGAAAACATCTCACATGTTCAGGAAGCACAGAGAACTCCATTAAAGGGAAACCCAAAGAAATCAACACCAAGACACATCATAATTAAAATACCAAAGCTAAGTGATAAAGAGAAAATATTAAAAGCTGCTAGAGAAAAAAAGATTATTACCTACAAAGGAACCCCATAATGATGACTTCTGATTTCTCAACAGAAACACTTGAAGCCAGAAGGAAATGGCAAGAAATAGTCAAAGTAATGCAGAACAAGAGCCTACAACCAAGACTACTTTATCCAGCAAGGCTATCGTTTAAAATTAAAGAAGAAATAAAAAGCTTTCCAGCCAAAAAAAACTCAAGAAATTCACAACAACAAAACCAAGGCTGCAAGAAATGCTAAGGGGCCTGTTGTAAACAGATCAAAGGAGAAAAAGAATATAGCAAAAGAGGAATACAGTTTTAAAGAATAAAATGGCAATAAACAATTACATATCAATAATAACCGTAAATGTAAATGGATTAAATGATCCAATCAAAAGACATAGGGTAGCGGCGTGGATAAGAAAACAGGACCCATACATATGCTGTCTACAAAAGACACACCTTAAAACAAAAGATGCATATAGACTAAAGATAAAAGGATTGAAAAAATATTTCACACAAACAGAAATGAAAAAAAAGCTAGGGTACTAGGGTAGTAATACTTATATCAGACAAAATGGACTTTAAAACAAAGACTATAGTAACAGATAAAGAAGGTCACTACATAATGATAAAGGGAGCAATCAACAGGAAGATATAACCATTATAAATATCTACGAACCTAATATAGGAGCACCTAAATATATAAAGTAGAATTTGATGGATTTAAAGGGCAAGATCAACAGCAATACTATAATAGTGGGGGATTTCAATACCCCACTAACAACACTAGACAGATCCTCAAGAAAGAAAATTAACAAAAAAACAGCAGACTTAAAGGACATATTAGATCAACTCGATTTCATATATATCTTCAGAACCTTTCACCCTAAAGCAGCAGAATATACATTCTTTTCAAGTGCTCATGACACATTCTCTAGAATAGACCACATGTTAGGGCACAAAAGCGGTCTCAACAAATTTAAGAAGCTTGAAATCATATAGAGCACTTTCTCTGATCACAATGGCATGAACCTAGAAATCAACCAAAACTGAAAAATACTCAAACACTTGGAAACTAAATAGAACATTATTAAATAATGAATGGGTAAACAATGAGATAAAAAAAGAAATTTCAAAGTTCCTAGAAACGAACGATAATGAGCATACATCAACTCAAAATTTATGAAACACAGCAAAAGCAGTCTTGAGAGGGAAGTTCATAGCATTAAAGGCATACCTCAAGAAGCTAGAAAAGGCTCAAATAAACAACTTGACCCTACATCTAAAAGAACTAGAAAAAGAACAGCAAGTAGAGCCCAGAGCTAGTAGAAGAAATGAAATAATAAAGATCAGAGCAGAAATAAATGACATAGAGGATAAAGAAAAAATACAGAGGATCAATGAAACCAGGAGCTGGTTCTTGAAAAGGTAAACAAGATTGATGAACCTTTAACCAGAATCACCAAGAAAGAAAGAGGACTCAAATAAATAAAATTAGAAACAAGAGTGGAGAAATAACAACTGACACAACAGAAATACAAAATATTGTAAGAAAATACTATGAAGAACTGTATGCCAAAAAACTAGACAACCTAAATGAAATGGATAAATTCCTTGAAACATATAATCTTCCAAAAATTAATCTGGAAGAATCAGAAAACCTAAACAGGCAAATTACTACAAATGAGATTGAAATAATTATCAAAAAACTCCCAAAAAAGAAAAGTCTTGGGCCTGATGACTTCACAACTGAATTCTACCAAATATTCAAAGAAGAACTAACTCCTATCCTTCTCAAGCTTACCAAAATTCAAGAAGAAGGAAGACTTCCAAGCTCCTTTTATAAGGCGAGCATAATTCTGATTCCAAAACCAGGCAAAGACAACACAAAGAAAGAAAATTATAGGCCAATATCCCTGATGAATTTAGATGCTAAAATCCTCAACAAAATATTAGCAAACTGGATTCAGCAATATATATAAAAAAAAATCATACATCAGGATCAAGTGAAATTTATTCTTGGGAGGCAAGGCTGGTATAATATTTGCAAATCAATCAATGTGATTCATCACATAAACAAAAGGAAAGAGAAAAACCACATGATAATTTCAATAGATGCAGAAAAAGCATTTGATAAAATCCAGCACCCATTCATGATCAAAACTCTCAGCAAAGTGGGAACACAGGGAACATACCTCAACATGATACAGGCCATTTATGACAAACCCACAGCCAACATCATACCCAATGGGCAAAAATTAAAAGCAATACCCTTAAGATCAGGAACAAGGCAGGGGTGCCCTTTTTCACCACTCTTATTCAACATCATTCTGGAAGTCCTAGCCACAGCAATCAGACAAGAAAAAGAAATAAAAGGCATCCAAATTGGAAAAGAAGAAGTAAAACTATCATTATTTGCAGATGATATGATATTGTATATAGAAAACCCTAAAGTTGCAGTAAAAAAACTACTAGACCTGATAAATGAATTCAGCAAGGTGGCAGGATGTAAAATTAATACTCAGAAATCAGAGGCATTTTTATACACTAACAATGAACTGTCAGAAAGTGAAATTAAGGAATCAATCCCCTTTACCATTGCAACCAAAAAATAAAGTACCTTGAAATAAATTTAACCAGGGAGATTAAAGACTTGTACTTGGAAAATTATAAAACATTGATAAAAGAAATCAGGAAAGATACAAACAAGTGAAAGCATATACCATGCTCATGGTTAGGAAGAATAAACATCACTAAAATGTCTATATTACCCAAAGCAATTTATAAATTCAATGTAATACCAATTAAAATACCAGTGACTTACTTTAAAGATATAGAACACATATTCCAAAAATGTATATGGAACCAAAAGTGAACATAAATAGCCTCAGCAATCTTGCAAAGGAAGAATAAAGTGGGAAGTATCACACTTCCAAATATCAAGTTATACTATAAGGCCATTGTATGCAAAACAGCCTGGTACTGGCATAAGAACAGGCATATAGATCAATGGAACAGAACTGAGAACCCAGAAATAAACCCACACCTTTATGGACAACTGATATTTGACAAAGGAGGTAAGAGCATACATTGGAGTAAAGACAGCCTCTTCATCAAATGGTGTTGGGAAAATTGGACAGCTACCTGCAAAAAAATGAAACTAGAGCACCAACTTACACCACTCACAAAAATAAACTCAAAATGGATAAAAGACTTAAATGTAAGCCGTGAAACTATAAGCATCTTAGAAGAAAACATAGGCAGTAAGCTTTCTGACATCTCTCACAGCAATATATTTGCTGATTTATCTCCACAGGCAAGTGAAATAAAAGACAGGATAAACAAATGGGACTAGATCCAACTAAAAAGCTTTTTCACAGTTAAAGACGATAAGAACAGAATAAAAAGACAAACTATACAATGAGAGAACATATTCGACAATATGTCTGATAAGGGGTTAATAACCAAAATTTATAAAAAACTTGTAAATCTCAACACCAGGAAGACAAAACAATCCAATCAGAAAATTGGCAAAAGAAATGAATAGAGACTTCTCCAAAAAGGATATACAGACGGCCAATAGGCATATGAAAAAATGCTCAACATCACTAATCATTAGAGAAATGCAAATTAAAACCACAATGAGATATTACCTCATACCAGCCAGAATGGCGCTCATCAACAAAACAACACAGAATGAATGCTGGCAAGGATATGGAGAAAAGGAAACCCTCCTGCACTGCTGGTGGGAATGCAGACTTGTGCAGCCACTGTGGAAAACAGTATGGAGATTCCTCAAAAAATTAAAAGCTGGATAGCCTTTTGACCCAGCTATACCACTGTTAGGAATATACCCCAAGAATACCATAGCACTGTTTGAAAGGAAGAAATGCACTCCCATGTTTATGGCAGCATTGTTCACAATAGCTAAGATCTGGAAACAGCCCAAGTGTCCATCAGAGGACAAGTGGATTAAAAAGCTTTAGTACATATATACTATGGAATACTACTCAGCCATAAGAAATGATGACATCGGATCATTTACAACAACATGGATGAACCTTGGTAACATTATACTGAGCGAAATAAGTAAATCAGAAAAAACTAAGAACTATATGATTCCATACATAGGTGAGACATAAAAATGAGACTCAAAGACATGAACAAGAGTGTGGGGGTTACGGGGTGGGGGAGAGGAGAGGGAGGGGGTTTGGGGAGGGGAGGGGCACAAAGAAAACCAGTTAGAAGGTGACAGAAGACAATTGGACTTTGGGTGATGGGAATACAGCATAAGCAAATGTCAAAATAACCTAGAGCTGTTTTCTCTGAACATATGTACCCTGATTTATCAATGACACCCCATTAAAATTAATTTAAAAAAATTAAAATAATGTTTATGGGTGGGAAAATGACAAGAACTAAAATGTTTCTCTGCTTTCTATTGACCTTGACCCTACTCTCATACTCAACCCTAGTGAGAATGGTGACTATTTTCTAGTCTCTGAGCTCTAATGAGTGACATTGGTATTACCTCATCTATAGCCCTTTACCTCTTATTTACACTTTATAAGTAATAAGTGGGGAAGTTGAGTGGTAGCTAAACCAGAAGGAAACAGGAAGGAGGCAAATCAGCTATTAGGTAACAGGTGGTTGAAGCAAAAATTATAACACTGACTGATACAGTAAATATATTAGAAAAGATATTTAAGACAATTACATTGTAAACAAAGGAGTATAAAATTATTCAAAAGTAGATAAGGCTTCTATATTTCACTCATACTAGGGAAATTATTATACCAGTAAATTATGGTAAATTACACATGTATCATTAATATCTACAGCAACCACTAAAACACTTAGGCAAAAAAAAACACACTCACTATAGACACATCAAAATGATATTACAGGGCCTGAGTGATGGTGCAGTGGATAAAGCGTTGACTTGGAATGCTGAGGTTGCCGGGTCATAACCCTGGGCTTGCCCGGTCAAGGCACATATGGGAGTTGAAGCTTCCTGCTCCTCCCCCCTTCTCTGTCTCTGTCTCTCTCTCTCTCTCTCTCTCTTTCTCTCTCTCTCTCTCCTCTAAAATGGATAAATACATAAAAATAATTTTTAAAAAAGATATTACAAAAAAATGTTTAAGAAATGCACAGGAAGAGAGAAAAAGGAAAACAAAAAAACTGAAAATACAAAATAAAATGGTAGGCTTAAACTTTTACATATATAATAGATGCAGGCGAATAGATTCTCCAGCAGGTGCAGAGATGCAGGTCTTTGTGAAGACCCTGACAGGCAAGACTGTTACTCTCAAGGTCAAGCCCAGTGACACCACTGAGAATGTGAAATCTAAAATCTAAGACAAGGAGGGCATCCCACTGAGCAGCAATATCTGATTTTGTGGGCAAACAGCTGGAGGTTGACCACACTCTCTCAGGCCTCTTCAGTTCATCCTGCACCTGGTGCTTGTCTGCAGGTTGGTGTCCTTACCTCAGCCAGCCGGCCAGAAATGCCACTGTGACGAGATGATCTGACACAAGTGTTAGACCCTGTGCTGTTAACTGCTACAAGAAGTGCAGCCACACGAACAGTCTGAGCCTGAAGAAGGTCAAATAAGGCCCCTCTACAACCTCCTTGGCCTGCAGGCAGGCCCTATGCATGAACCCTGTGGGCATCAATAAAGTTTCCCTTTCATTGACTGGAGCAGTAAATATATATATATATACCCATTATATGTAAATGGCCTAAATATACCAAGTAAAAGACAAAACTGGCAGAATAAATTAAATGCCATTAACTAATTATATGTTGTTATGGGGTCTAAAAAATGAATTTTTCTTCCCACCTTGAAGTTTTTCTGGCTGGGCTAACAATCAAATTAACAGAGACAATTAACAGGAGAAAATGTTTAAAGTTTATTACGGATATACATGCCATGGGTGTCATAAGATATGAGACCCCAAACACATTGGGCAGTTGAGGTTTATATGTCATTTTGGACTAAGGAGAAGGGGGGAGCAGGGATCTGGGATTTTGAAGGGGAACACACAAGTCACAGATAGACGTGAAAAAGACAATGGGACAGAGGTGACTATAGCAGAACAAGATTTTGCATGGATTCTTCCTGTCTACCATGCTTCAAACAGGCTAAGGCAGTGGTCCCCAACCACTGGGCCATGGACCAGTACCGGTCTGTGGGCCATTTTGTACTGGTCTGCAGAGAAAGAATAAATAACTTACATTATTTCTGTTTTATTTATATTTAAGTCTGAACGATGTTTTATTTTTAAAAAATGACCAGATTCCTTCTGTTACATCCAAGACTCACTCTTGACACTTGTCTCGTAAATTCAACAATTATATTTAAAAATACCACAGTTATTACGCTGGTCGCATAATTTTATTTTGTGCATTTATCCGTCACACCCTAAAGGCCGGTCCGTGAAAATATTTTCTGACATTAAACCAGTCCGTGGCCCAAAAAAGGTTGGGAACCACTGGGCTAAGGTAAAAACACTCAAGTGAATATGTTAAGATTCCCTTCCGGAAGCAGGCCTTTACATCTGAATTTTCTCAGGCAGGAAAAAAAAGAGTGCTGAATGATATTTCTGAGTCTTTTGTTTCTTAATAAGCAGCTCAAAATCAATATCCCAAAAGGCACATTTTTGGGTGGCAAAATTTTGGTGCCCTTCAAAACAGGGTTGGACAGACAGACACCAATAAACCAAAAAATGAAATTTGACTTGTCTCACCCCTTATACAATAAATAAAATGAAAAACTATAAAACTTTTAAGAACACAAAACAGAAAAAATCTTTGGGGATCTAGAATTAAGCAAAGTGTTCTTAGACTTGCAACAAAAGCATAGTCTGTAAAAGAAAAAAAAATGATAATTTGGAACTTATCAAAATTAAAACTTTTTTATCTACTACAAAAGATCATGTGATAAACATGAAAAAACAAGCTATAATCCAGGAGAAATCATTTACAAAACACATATCTGACCAAGAACTAGTATTTAGAATATATAAAGGACTCTCAAAACTCAAGAATTAAAAAAAAATTCAATTAGAAAATGAATTAAGGACATGAAGAGACATGTCAACCAAGAAGATACACAGATGGCAGACGAGTACCTGAAACAATGTCCAGCATCATTAGCTAGTGGAATGCCTTACAACCACAATAAGATATCAGCTACAAGAATGGTTAAATAAAAACTAGGAATACCACCACATGCCGGTGAGGATACAGAGACTTTGTGTCGCTCACACCTTGCTGGGAATGTAAAATGGTACAGCCACCCTAAAAGAGTCTGGCTCATTCTTAAAAACTGAAATGTAACTACCCTATGACCCAGCAATTACACTCCTGTGCATGTATCCGAGAAAAACAAAAACTTACTTTGGCACATACACACTAAATAACTTGTACACCAATGCTTATAACAGCTTTATTCATAATGGCCAAAACAACCCAAATATCTTTCAATGGGTGAATGATTTAAAAAAGTGTGTTACATACCATGGATAACTACTAAGCAATAAAAAGGAATAAACTTTTGATACACACAGTAACCTCAACAAAACTCCGAAGAATTATGCTGAGTGGAAAAAAAGCCAGTCCCAGAGGTTACATATCGTATTATCCCAATTATATACCATTTTTGAAATGACAAAATTACAGAAATGAAGAAAACACATTAGTGGTTGCCAACAGTTATTAAGGATTTGTGGTGACAGGGAGCGTGTGACTATGAAAGGACATCAGGAGGGATCTTTTCTTTTTTTCTTCTTTTCTAAGTGAGAGGAGGGAAGATAGAGAGACAGACTCCCACATGCGCCCTTCCTGGAATCCACGTGGCAACTCTCATTTGGGGCTGATGCTCTGCCCATATGGGGCCATGCTCGCAACAAAAGCTATTTTTAGTGCCTGAGGAGGAGGCTCCATGGAGCCATCCTTAATGCTCAGTGTGATGAACTCAAACCAATTGAGCCATAGCTGTGGGAGGGGAAGAGAAAGGGGGGCGGAGAGGGAGCAGGAGGGGTGGAGAAGCCGATGGGTGCTTCTCCTGTGTGCCCTGACTGGGAATCAAACTCAGAACATCCACATGCTAGGCCAATGGTCTACCACTGAGCCAACCAGCCAGGGCCAATGTTCTGCATCTCGACTGTATGGATGTCAATATCACAGGTATGAGATTGTAAAATATTAGTAAGATGTTACTACTGAGGGACACTGGGTAAAAGGTTGTGAAATCTGAAAGGAAAAAAGGCACCCACTAATAAGGGTTCATGGTTGCTAACTGGGCTTAAATTAAAAAGCAGAGCCTAGCAGCCATTTCTATACAGGGGCCTCTCACGCAAAGTTGCACTTCTTAGAGCAGCGTCTGCAGTAAACTGCCTGCCTGCACTGTTTCTGCCATCTAACCTAGTTCTTAGAAAGGAGTTCCTGGAGTCCTAGTTCAACCAATAGTATTGAGTCTTTCTCCATCCAATTGGAAATACACAACTTCAACCAATCAAAGCAGCTTTATTATGACCAATCAGGAGATTGCTTTTGCATGAATCAAACTTTGAGGATTCAGAATCCTCATTTGGACAAGCCAATCAGGGACCAGGGATGAGGACTTCTGTTTATTTAAGCCAGCTACCCTCTGGCTTGGATTGCACACTCTCTCTTTCCACAAAGAAAATAGACTTCATCGCCTTGGCTAAAGCTGAAACACCAAAGATGTCATACTAAAGTAGAGCAAAGCAGACCAACGAAGCCCATAGCAGACCAGCACTGAGCAGAGCAGAGCAGACCATCAAGGTGCAGAGTTTCCAGAACTGTCTAGCCAGAAAGAGGCCTGGCCCACGAGCTGTTCCAGGGTCATGCTGTTCTCACAGCCATGCTGTAGCACTTTTAGGCTGTTTGCACTGAATAAAGTTTCCTTTATTCACTGCACTGTAAATTGGGAATTCTTATTGGTACTGAATTGGCGCTAATGACCATCAGTTGACAGGATACATGAGATCTCTGTATCATTTCCTACAATTGCAAGTAAATCTATTAATATCTCAAAAACTTTAATTCAGGGACAGCTACATAAAGAACAATAAGAGTTTTAACAGCCTTTATTATCAATAGAAAACTAAAAGATGCTTGTAGAATTAATACATGAACCTTAGTTTCTATTTAACTCTATCAAGCTGTCTTGGTTTTATCTCTGAATTTTGTCTCAACCACCTTGTCTACCAAAGAGAACCAAACTTCTGTTGCCTTCCAGCAATGCAATGCAGTACAGAAAGAAAGCAAGAAATGTATGTGTTAAGTATTGGTTGATCTTTTATCTTCTAAGGCAAGGGGGCTATTCTAAATATTTGTTAAAATCCAGTGAGTTGAGGGCAGACCTATCAGAATGGACACCAGACCATGACACCAATGACTAAAACACCAATACTAAACTCCCTAAGATTCTGAACTTCAAGCTTTAAAACATGCAATGAAACTAGCAGGTCATTGTGAATTGAAATAAACTTATGTGGTGTGAAACTAATTAAACAAGGAGGTGGTGCCTGGGTGGCCTCAATAAGCACACCAAAGTCTAAGCCTGTAAATGCCTCAGGGTTACAAAAGGACAACCAATTACAAACAGAGAACCAGGCTGTAAACTACAGCCAATCTGATCATTTCCTTTGCTTCCCTGCCTTCTCTATAGAAGTCCCAGGGGTGGGGGGAGGGAGGACGCAGGAGGGAGGGAGGGAGAGATTTAGGAGGAGGGGGAGGGGCACAGAGAAAACTAGATAGAGGGTGACGGAGGACAATCCGACTCTGGGCGAGGGGTATGCAACATAATTTAATGACAAGATAACCTAGACATGTTTTCTTTGCATATATGTACCCTGAATTATTAATGTCATCCCATTAACATTAATAAAAATTTATAAAAAATAAAAAATAATAAAATAAAATAAAAAAAGAAGTCCTTCCCTTGGCTGCTATCAGAGGAGAGCTCTGAACCTAAGCACCTCTGGTTTGGCACTGCCCTATTCAAATCAATTTTTGCTCAGATAACTTAAATATTTTAGTATGCCTCAATTTATTTTTTTAACAGTGGTCATTTAAAACTGGTCACATTTTTTTTTTACAGTATTTCTTGTTTAATTACCTCTAATGATTAAAGGTTGTCGAGTGGTAAAAGCATCCTTGCCTACAGCTCACACCAGAGTATATGAGAAACAAAGTTAGCTTCACAATGAATTCTGCAAGATGTACAAACATTTATAGCAAGGAGACACAAACCTCGTTCTATAAACTAGATTAAGTCCTCACTTGCCCTTGGGCTCTCCAGCAACAACTTCATATTAAAGATGAATTCAGAGACAAACACAGCATTCTGGGGGCAGGATTAGCTGATGTCAGAGTCTAGTTAGATCAAGCAATTCCCCCTCCTTTCAGTAGCAAAATAAAAGATTGAAGAAAAGTCTACAGATCTGTATTAATCTAAAAGGATTACGCTGTTGGATGCTCCTAATTTTTCTATCCCAGCCATGCAAAAGTGGTGGTGCCTGAACAGTTTCTACCCAACCCACATATCTTGAATGCTCCTATTTTATCAATAAAAAATTATGTCTAACAGCACTTAATGCTAGTTTCCATAGTTTACCACATACTTTATCCATACAGCAACCCTCTTAGTAGATATTATCATTGCTCCCATTTTATATGTGCAAAAACTGAGGTTTAGAGCTATTAATACCTGCCCCATAGATATCCTGTTATCAAGTCATGAAATCAAGATTCTAACTCAGATATTTCTAGGCCCAAATGCCCGCTTTTAATCCCTGTGACCTACTGCTTCTATGTTTAACAAATACTCCAGGCCCCTCCCCCTGGAGATTCTAATTTGGGAAGCTCGGGGGACCCAAAAATCTACTAAGCAAGGGATCCTCCCAGAAGATTCTATGAATAGGCAAGTTTGGGAAATCCCACAACTATGCTGAGCTGAATCTCTAAAAATTCTAACATACATGTAACCTAAATTTATACATTTTAGCTTTTAGATTCACTTTTTTTAATGAGGATGAAAAATAATAGTCTTTATCTTTGAATATTTTCCACCTTTTAGAAAATTGTTTGCAAAGTTTATATATATATATATATATATAACTATATATATATATATATATATATATATATATATATATATATATATACACCTTTCCAGAACCTTCCAGAAAACATAGTAAAATATAATATAATGGTCATATTGTTAAAAGCAGCATAAATAATGGCTGGACAGCTCATTTGATTAGAGCATTGGCCCAAAACACAAAGGTTGCAGGTTCAACTCCCAGTCAGGGCACATACAGGAAGAGATTGATGTTTCTGTCTCTCTCTCCCTTCACCTCTCTCTAATAATCAATAAATAATTTTTTTTAAATAATATCTTTTTTTCCTTTCATAATTCCCTTTAAAAATCAGTGAAATAATCTCTATTAAATAATCATTGATATGTTTAGGTAAATAAATGTGGAAACAGTCAACAAGTTAAATTTTAAACTAATGTTTCTAAAGGTCAAATAAAAACAAAACCTGAAGCTCTAGGAACTCTGTTAAACTGTCTTTGGTGCTGTAGGAGAGGAAAAATAATTTTCTCTCTACTCTTCTAGATTCTTGGCTGAGATCCCTCTGTAACAAAAAATAACGTATTAACAGGAGAAATATAAACAGAAATTTAATATTATGTATATTTCTTGTATACAAGGAACAGACCCAGAGTAACTCTCCCAAAATAGCCCAAGCCATCACCTTAAATATCATCTCCAGCTAAAGAAAAAAGATATTGTAGGGAAGAGTCAGTTATAGGAGGTTATCCGACAAAGCAAGATAAACAAAGGTATGGATCTTATACAGACTTAGGTCATTGCCTTCTCCACTGATAAATTTCTCGAGATTTAATCATCCTCCTCTTCCTGTTATGGAGAAGGAGATAACCTCACAAATGGAGAGTTCCCTTATAAATATAAATATCCCTTGAAAAATGTAACTTCTAAGTTTTCATAGCTTTTCAAGCCACTGGTACTGCTTAAAAAATAGTCAGTACAAGATACTCCTGCCTGACCAGGCAGTGGCACAGCGGATGGAGTATCGACCTAGGACACTGTGGACCCAGTATTAAATCCCAAGGTTGCCGGATTGAGTGTGAGATTATAGACATGACCCCATGGTCTCTTGCTGGCTTGAAGCCCAAGGTTGCTGGCTTGAGCAAGGGGTAACTGGCTCAGCTGGAGCAAGCCCGGTCAAGGCACATATGAGAAAGCAATCAATGAACAACTAAAGTGCCGCAACTACAAGTTGATGTTTCTCATCTCTCTTTCTTGCTGTCTGTCCCTGTGTATGTGTCTCTTTGTCTCTCTTGCAAAAAAAAAAAAAAAAAAAGAATAAAAAGATACTCCTTGTGTATATCAAAGAGGTATATTTTGGGGAAGCACATTCTGTTTCCCTTCACTAGTCCATTTTATGAAGTGTCCTGATGTAATAAAAATTTTAGTATATAACTATTGACTAAATGATCCTTTCCTGTGTACATGGACAAAAATCCAACTTTATAAATTTAAGCACACACATACATGTGCGCACATACACACATAGCATGTCTACTGAGATTAACTTTCTTCAAGCCTGTTTACCAGACTTTTTCACTTTAACCTAAGAGTCTGCTATTTTTACACAGACTATAATCATTCCTCAGTGTAAAAACACTATCCAGGACATTCAGTGGCTTACTTAGCAACACTGCCCTTTTACCAACAATGCCACAATAAAGAAAATGTTATAAAATAGTGAATATGTAACAAGGTGACATGTGATTACAATTCAATGCATTATCTTTTTCAAATTTTATTACTGCAGATGCAGAACATAACTGTTCAGAGGCTTGCTAAAGGCAAGGTTCCTTTTCAGTGAAAACAATTCTCTTTATACATCTGTATTCACAAAGATTCTAAATAAAAAAACCTAGGAACAATAATGAAAACAAGATATAACACTAAACATAGTCATCATAGAAGCCCTTCTCCAAGAAAAGAAAGGTATAAGAAAAATCCTTGTATCAAGCAAAGGGATCCCCAGAGATATGTGTGGTCTAAGAAATGTATGTATAGTAATAAGTTTATTAGATTATAAGGGAAAAATATTTTTTAAAATCCCCTAATAGTTAAGAAGAAAGAGCTAAGAAGTTGCTCCTTGTCATTTGTCATATAGTTATCACTTTCAATTCAACTGGTATACATTAAGCATCTATTCTTCACTCAACAAACATTTATTGAAAGCCTACTATATATGTACTGGGTATACAATGTAAAAAAAAATTATGAAAAATTAAGGGGTAAGCCTTGCAAGACATTAAAAAAATGACCTAGAAAATAGAAACAGGCCCTGCCTGATAAGCTCAGTGGTAGAGCATCAGCCTGACATGTGGACATCCCAGGTTCAATTCCTGGTCAGGGCACACAGGAGAAGCGATAATCTGCTTCTCTACCACTCCCCTTCCCCCTTCTCTCTCTCTCTCTCTTTCTTTCTCCCACAGCCATGGCTCAATTGATTCGAGCAAGTTGGCCCCAGGCATTGAGGATGGCTTGTGGAGCCTCCACCTCAGGTGCTAAAAATAACTCAGTTGCTGAGCAAGGAGAAACGGCCCTAGATGGGCAGAACATCACTGGTAGAGGGCTTGCTGGGTAGGTCCCATCCAGGTGCATGCAGGAGTCTGTCTCTCTATCACCCCTCTTCGCACTTAAAAAAAAATAGAAACAGTATGAAACAGTATGTACAGTTTACAACCTAATTACTATTACAAAGCACACTATGCACTGAAGTACCAAGCACTATGAGAATTCATAGAGAAGGAGAGAGAGGTGCGCTAATGTGGTAAAGACTTGTAAAGTATCTTCCTTATGCCTGATACTATTCTACACCAACTGACTTTTTAAAATCCTTTTTCTCTTTTTTAACTTAAAATTTTAAACATGCATAGAGTGAGAATAGTATAGTAAGTCTCCCAAGCACCCATCATCCAGCTTCTTCAATTCAGTGTTTTTGTCAATCACTTTATCTGCCATCTCTCATTCTTTCCCACCCCTCAAGCATGTTAAAGGTAATCCCACACATCATTTCATACTTACCTCTAATGGATAAAGACTCAGAACATGGGTACACACATACACATATAATACTATTCTCACAAAACAATTTGTTAACAAAATTTAAATTATTAAAAACAATTAAAATTTCTTTTTACCATATCATCTTATCTTATTAATGTTTTTACCTACTTAATTTAATTTAGCTACTTATTTTCTTACCTACTTAATTTAACTTAATATTCTACATAGATGTGGTTATAGAATTTAGTTTACTTTGAAGTTTCTCAAAACCCTTTCAATCTTCATGTGACTGTGACTGTTGAAACAAAGGTGTCCCAGATCTGTTGGAGATTTCCAGGTGGTTTGATTTTGTTTCTACACAGTGGAAAGGAAGGTATTCATTCCCACACTTCCACCACCTCTTTAGGGGTCTATGGCCATACCTCGTTTTTGAGTGGCTTGCAAGTCCTCAGACTATGGAAAGGGGTATTGTCACCAGAAGTAGATGGGAGCTGAACAATCATTGGGGAGTAGATGGCACCATTCCTTCTGGATAATCCATGGATAAAGCGATGTCTCTCGCTGGGCTGCCCTAAGTGTGCAGGGTTCCATCTATATAAACTGTTTAAGTAAGTAATGTATTTTAAACAGTCACAAACCTATATTATGTCTAGTGAATGATGACAATTTAGAATAATGGCTAGAGGAAAAGTACTCAAGTATTTTTTAATTGTCTATGAGTCATGTGATGATTTATCCTAATGTCTACATAAAATCCAGAAACTAACTCTTCATGTTCTTTATTGTCAAGTGTGTTATTCTTGGATAATTTCCTATCTCCTTCAGCAAGGAAAAGGTATCAACACTATTGTTACTCATAATGCTATGGCCCTTTGTAACTTTTCCGTATTGAAACAATATTAGACCTTGTTGCCTCTGTACTTCCTTAATACCAATTCTTTCATGCTGAATTCATAATTCCTTAGGCAACTGCCTTATTCCTCATGCCACCCATGAATGCTTGTGTCCAATGACTCTCAAAAGATTGACATTATGCTATATTGATAATAACCACAAAAGCAAGTCTTACCCAGACATCCAGGAAAGTGTGAATAATAATTCCTTTCTGGTCATGTTGAACTTATCATTGGAATTTTATAATGCAGAACAAATATCTTCCAAAAGTACCTCTTCTGCATCTTCTTAGGTCATAATCACTGCATTCCTGGAATGTGATCTTTCATGTTGAAAATGCAACCCCATCTTCCACACACCACCAGAAGGGGAAAGATAAGGGAAAAAGCCATGGGCAGAGAGAGAAGAGTCCTGCTGGAGCAAGGAATGTCCTACTCTCTTCCAACATGGTTTAAGACTAACCAGAAGAACACGCATCCACACAGACCGGAGACAAGAGAGGATGTTGATCATGAGGTCTTATAGGTATTGAGAGCAATGGTTTCTAAAATCCTTGGAAAGCATGGGCATGATCACTCCAGAAGACTGCCTATAGAGATGTAAGTAGCCAACTCTTGGAGGGGAAGAGTCACCAGAAATTGGGCACAGTAGCTTGGAGGTGGCACCACAGTTGAAACATATCGATGACAACACATGGCCCTGTATAAGCAGTTCAAACCCAAGGTTCAGTAATTGCCCAGAGCCCAGAATTCATATAGTGTCCTACCTGGGTAAATCACCCATTATCTTTGTGTCAGTACCATCTGGCCACTCATCCTTGCCTGATCAGAGAAAGAACTGCTGTGCCTGTCGGAGGAGGGATCTGCTCACCAGACTGCCTGCTGGAGTTCCCACCCAGCCACAGGGCTGAAGCAGGGCTTCCAGTGCACTCAGGACATCTGACTGACTCCATGTATGGGATAGTGGGTGAAAGAGCACCCCCAGCAAGCGACTCAAGGACTGCAGCCCACACAGTTCAAAACTTGCTCTGCCGCTCTGGAACTTAGCACCAGTCTCAGCAGGCCCCAGGAACAGAGTGGGGCTTCAAATATCTGGAAACCAAATTTAGCTGGGTATCCTATATTTTGTTTGACTAAGTCTGGGAATCCCAGCTATATCAGGCTTTACTCATTCTAGAGATCATCAATAGTCCATTCATTATACTATGATTTCTCCGTTATTATACTATTTGATTAATTTGTTGGTCATCTACAAAACTTTGTTTGATGGTCTGAATGTTTTTAATTAAATTTGATCCCAGAAGCTCAGAGCCTGCCCATCATAACTGTTTTTATATTTTCAGGATTCCTTTTTTCCTTTCATTCATTTATCAGCAAACATTTATTGAAAATTTATTCTTATCTGGTACTGTACTCTACTTTTTTCATTGTTTTCATAAGTTTTTTTCCCCAGTTTTACTAAGATATATTGTAATTGACATAACATTGTTGTAAAAGCTTAAAATATACAGTATAGTGGACTAACATATATTGTGAAATGATTACCACAATAAGTTTAGTTAACATTCATCATCTTATGCCCTGGCTGGGGAGCTCAGCTGGTTAGAATATCATCCTGATACACCAAGGTTATAGGTTTGACCCCCAGTCAAGGCACATACTAGAAATCAACAAATGAATGTAAAAATAAGTGGAACAACAAATTAATGTTTCTCTCTTGCTCTGTCTCTCTTTTTCTACCACTTCCTCTCTCTAAAAGAAATAAATATTTTTTAAATCTCTAATTTTGTACAGATACAATAAAAGGAATTTTTTATGATGAGAAGTCTTAGGATTTATTCTCTTAATAACTTCCAAATATACCACACAACAGTATTAACTGTAGTCAACATGTTGTACATTATATCCCCAGTATTTATTTATCTTATGACTGGAAGTTTGTACTTTTGATCACCTTCCTCAAATTTCCCCTCCCCCCACACCCCTGCCTCTGGTAACCACAAATCTCACTTCTTCTATAAGTTTATTGCTTTCCTTTCTTTATTATTCTTATTTAAATTGCACATATAAGTGAGATGACACAGTATTGTCTTTGTCTAATTTATTTCACTTAGGATACGCCCTCAAGGTCCATCCATGTTGTCACAAATGACAGGAGTTTATTCTTTTTTATGGCTCAATATATATATACTTTATATTGTCCCAGAATGGCATATCACATATCATTACTTGAATTAAATACTTGACAAGCAGCCCGTATAAGAAGAGCACATTAACCTTCCCTTGTTTCCTCAAATGCAAGAACTAAATCGCCCCTCTGAAAGATACCCTGAGACAACCTTCTCATTGGAGCTAAGAAATCCAGGGCCCAAGAGCCTATATAAACAAACCTCATTGTCTCTTTATTAATTTACTACCAAAACCAAATTTTGCTTAGATTCCTCACTAAGAATACCCAAACCTTAGATTCCTTTCTAATGAGCATTAACTTTTCCTTTGTCCTGTCAATTCTTCACAAATGTATTGTTTCTTTGTCTAGAAAATTACAAAATCCTGGCTGACTAGTTCATTATTTCTCTGAGCATTATTTATGATTCTCTTATGTGTGCATATTATGTTGTTTTTTTTCCTCCTGCTAATCTAGTCATGCGTCAATTTTATTATTTGTTCAGCCATAAAAACTTATGAAGGGGAAAATCTCCCCTTTCCCCATCAAAATGCATGTAACACTTTATTCATTCATCTGTCAATAAATAATTAGGTTGTCTCCATGTTTCAGCTGTTGTAAAAAATGTTACATGGGGATAAATAATGAACATGAGGGTGCAGATATATCTCTTCAACATAGTGTTTTTGTTTCCTTTGGATATATTCCCAAAAGTAGAATTGCTGGATCATATGGTAGTTCTATTTCTAGTTTTTTGAGGAACTGCCATATTGTTCTTCATAGTAGCTGTACCAATTCACAATCCCACCAACAATGCACAAGGTCCCCTTTTCTACACATCCTCACCAACATTTGTTATCGCTTGTCTTTTTGATGGTAGCCATCCTAACAGGCATGGAGTGATATCTTAGTGAAGTTTTGATTTATATCTCTCCAATGATTAGTGATGCTGAATACCTTCTCATGTGCTGTTGGCCATTCATATATCATATGTAGGGAAAATATTCAGGCTCTTTGCTCAATTAATAATTGGATTATTTTCTTTTTGCTATTGAGTTGTATGAGTTCTTTATATATTTTGAACATTAATCCCTTATCAGATATATGGTTTGCATGTATTTTTTCCCATTCCATTGGTTGCTTTTTTGTTTTCATGATTGTTTCTTTTGTTCTGCAGAAGCTTTTTAGTTTGATGTAGTTCCACTTGTTTATTTTTATTTTTGCTTGTGTTTTATGGGTCATATCCAAAAGTCACTGCTGAAACCTCAGGAAAGTTGTTTTGTTGTTTTTATGTTTTTTACTAAGACTTTTATGGTTTCCAGTCTTATTTAAATCTTTAATCCATTTAAGTTCATTTTTCTGAGTGGTGTTAGACAGGAGTCTAGTTTCATTTTTTACAAAAAATGTTTTTTGTAAAGCCAGTAGCCACGGCCACCATCACAGCCGCCTGGACCATGCAGGTTCACACTGGATTCGGACAGTCAGTAAAGAAACAACGGAGCCAAAAACTGGTAGACTATCATCTTTAATCCTAGCTTGCACCCAGCAGGCAAGTAAAAACACACATTGGGCTCCAAAACCCACTCATTCAGTGCTCACAAAGCTACTGACTTATCCAAGTTTCCTAGAATCAAAAGTTTCTAGCTCACTAGCTTCATTCACCTCTGTTCCCCATCTTCTTGTCTCTGAACAAACTGGCTTCTTACTCAGCACTCCACCATCTTGGCTGCTTCTCCTAGCCTCCTCCATGTGGCCTCTCTCTGCTCTCCTCTCTGCTCTCTCCTCTAGTGCTAATCTCAGGAACTGAGAGAGAGCAAGCTCCCGTTCTGCCCCCATTTTATAGTGTAGAAATCAAAACCTTTAATCCAATATACAAAATAGGGAAGTCTCTAATACAAAGTCACTTATCTGGTGCATGATGGGATTGTACCACCCCACATCAAAAAGGGTGGGAAAGGCTTAGTCCTAAAACCAAGCCCCAGGCTACAAGGATCCTACCTGCCCACAACCCACCCCCAACACATATTAATATCACCTGGGTGACGGCTTCCACGTGGGCAGTGCCATCTTTAACAAAGTGAGCATAATATATTTTATCTGCCCAACACAAGTGAATAACCAATTTTCCGAGCATCATTTATTTAAGAAACTATCTTTGCTTCATTGGGTATTCTTGGCTCCCTTGTCAAATATTAGTTTATCATGCAGAATACCTACTAAAATAATGTTTTCAAAAAGGGCACATAGTAAAAATCGTTTCCAAACTTTGGCATATGTGCATATATACCTGTACTTTACATATAGATGTCAGTATGGGTTTTGGAGCAATAACTGTGAGGCCTATCTTATATGGATTTTCATGTAAAAAAAATCTATTTTTTTTCTGCCTGGATACTGTACTAGACATGTATATCAAACAAACAGATTGATCCTATACTTTATTTTGTTTAATTATTTGCATGGTCAGGGTAGAGTTGGCCATCTGAAGACTGTATCTTGTTCATTAAATCCATGGTGCTCAGATCTGACATGGGATACTTAATCCATTTAAGGAAAAAAAAAACAGGATAAGAAAAAGTAGAAAGCTGAAAAAGTACAAGGCTCTTCAAATAATCTCCCTTATAAGAAATTTAGGATTTATGTGTGAACATCCTGGAAAATGTAGTTAAAAATACAGTCACTACAATGTTGTAGATGGCTAAGCTACTCAGCTGTTTGTTTTTTTTTTAATTTGGGTAGCATCAAAAAAAAAAATGCGGCCCTAGCCTGTTGGCTCAACTGTAGAGCATCGGCCTGGCATGTGGAAGTCCTGGGTTCAATTCCTGGCCAGGGCACATAGGAGAAGCGACCATCTGCTTCTCCACCTTTCCCCCTCTCCTTCCTCTCTGTCTCTCTCTCTTCCCCTCCTGCAGCTAAGGCTCCATTGGAGCAAAGTTGGCCCAGGCACTGAGGACGGCTTCATGGCCTCTGCCTCAGGTACTAGAATGGCTCCAATTGCAGCAGAGCAGTGCCCCAGAGGAGCCAAGCATTGCCCCCTGGTGGGCATGCCGGGTAGATCCCGGTTGGGTGTATTCGGTAGTCTATCTGAGCACTCTCCCTCCAACTGCTTCCAATTTCAGAAAAATAAAAAAAAATAGCTTTTTAGGTTAGTAAATGGGAAGACTATTTATTTCCTAAACGACAGATGCCTGTTTCTCATCAGGTATGTAATATCAACAACTTTACAAGATACTGAATCATGGTGGATAGTTATGAGGACAGATTCAGTGGAATGAAAGTGTCATTTCAACATCGCTGCATTATCCGTTTCTTCAAGCCTTGGCCAATTTTAAGCATGGCAGCATTTTTTCAGTTTCTTGTAGTATATTGACGGAACAAATAACTTGTTCTTTAATAATTGCATACCACACCTTGGGTCTGTTATCTTCACATTTTATTTTTATCTCATTAAGATAGAGAAGGGAAAGAACAACCCTAACATTCACTTCTCTAAGTCTTACTAATGAATGCCCTTCTAGGAAGCTATATTAAACAATTGTTTCTATGGCATGGAGCTTTAGTGACAACTGCAAACTCTAAAATAATTTATATGTAAAATTTAAATTCATAAAACCTTTCATATGTATAAATAGCTACATTTTTTGAAATGCCAGGATAAAGTAGAAGGATGAATAAGAATAATTAGAACACTTAGTTTTATGAAGTTGGTTTTTTGGGTTTTTTTTTTTTTTGTATAAAATATGCCTTTGAGATTAGATAAAAATTACTGACTCACCCACAGCAATATCTATACATAAATTTCCAGACCTGGTCCTGAATAGTTGGCTCAGTGGTAGAGAGTTGGTTGGGTGTGTAGATGTCTCAAGTTCGATTCCCAGTCAGGGCACACAGGAGAAGCAACCATCTGCTTCTCCACCCCTCCCACTCCCCTACTCTTTCTTTCTCTCTCTCTTCTCCTCCTATAGCCATGGCTCAATTGGTTAGAGCAAGTTGGCCCTGGGCACTGAGGATGGCTCCGCGGCCCCACCTCAGGTGTTTAAATAGCTTGGTTGCCAGCAATGGAGCAGTGGCCCCAGATGGGGAGAGCATCACAGGGTAGGAGGCTTGCCAGGTGGCCCTGTCAGGGTACATGCAGGAATCTATTTCTCTGCCTCCCCACCTCTCACTTAATTGAAAAAGAAAAAAAAATCCCAGACCTCTAAAGTCCAGTCATGGAGCTCCTTTCTCCAAGGAGTATGGAAAACCCAAGTTCAAAACCTCATTTGGACTACATTAAATTATTTGCTATGAGTTTGTTTTTTACTTGTCTTCCTTATCTACACATTTTAAAGATTTAAGTAAAGGGAAGACAAGACAGAGGAAGATAAAAAAATTTGTGGGAATATAGAATAAGTAATCAGTAAATTCTTATTTAGAAAGCTGCTGTACCAGGATCACAAAATGTCATAATGTACTAGATATATTGGTATCCTAATTACTCAACAAAGAAATCAGTTTCAACTAAAACTGGTTAAAAATCTAACTTTAGTTATTTATTCTACAAATGCTTATGACAATCTACAAAGTACCATGTAGGGATTGTTAGGGAAGCAAAGGGACTAAAACTGTGTAGTCTGTGTCCTCAAGGAGACTATAATTTAATAGAAGTCCTAAAAGAATTACTTAAGAAATGATGATGCAAAACTGAATGTGACCTGTCATTAGGAAAATACAGACAATATAATGTTATCATATCCTGAAGAAGAGGCAAATAAGGCTATCCAGGTCTATCAAGGAAGGCTTCAAGAAGTGTTGCAGTATCTATGAATCTGTTACATTTTCTTTGTTTGTATATTTTGTTCTTTAGATTTCACATATAAGTGAGATCATATGGTATTTATTTTTGTCTGAATTATTTCACTTAGCATAATACCTTCTAGGTCCACCTATGTTATCAAAAAGGGTAAAATTTTGCCTAACCAGGCAATGGCACAGTGGGTAGAGAGCATTGGACTGGGACTTGGAGGACCCAGGTTCAAAATCCTGAGGTTGCCAGCTCATCTGGTTTGAGCAAGGCTCACCAGCTTGAGCCCAATGTTGCTGGCTTGAGTAAGAGGTCACTCAGTCTACTGTAACGCCCTAGTCAAGGCACATATGAGAAAGTAATCAATGAACAACTAAGGTGCCACAAAAAAAAAAAAACTGACGCTTCTCATCTCTTTCCCTTCCTGTCTGTTGGTCTCTATCTGTCCCCTCTTTCTATCTTTTTCTGTCTATGTCACAAAAAAATGATAAGATTTTATTCTTTTTCATGGCCAGTGGTATTCCATTGTGTATACAAATTGGTGGTTACAGAATAGTCACAGAAATCTAAATTACAGCATAGGGAATATAGTCAATAATATCATAGTAAGTATTTACTGGGCCATGTGGGTACTTGGAATACTGGGGAGACCACTCTATGAAGTGCATGATTGTTTAACCAATGTATTATACATCTGAAACTAATACTAAATAATATTGAATGTAAACTGCAATTGAAAAGTAAAAAATACTAATACAATTAAAAAAAAAACAAATGTTTCAGTTGGGCTTTGAATAATGGCCAGGATTATGTATGAGGAGATTAAGAAATATGTCATCTTAGTGAGAACAAAGCTGTGGCTGGCACAGAGCAGGACCCAACACATAGCTATTGAACAAAGGAGTATGAAAAGGCAAAGAAGCAGGCCAGTGTAAGGCACAGGGAGTAGGCACAGGGAGCAGTTCATTTAAGCAAAAGTAAATATAAAGAAGAGTTGTGGGGAATTAGACAGGAAAAGCAGGTTGAAGCAATGGGAGAGAAGAAGCTGTTAAAGGGTCTGAGCATGAGCTGCATTTTAGTGAGACATAAATGGGACATGAAAATGTAAGGGCAGAACAATGTTGAGAGTCATAAAATTGTGGAGCACATTATAACCATTTCCTTGGGAAAAACTTCCTACATCACAATGCATCACAATGCATCTTGGATGTGAAGCACTAGAAACACTCTTTTTTTTTTTTTTTTTTTTTTTTTTTGTATTTTTCTGAAGCTGGAAACGGGGATAGACAGTCAGACAGACTCCCGCATGCGCCCGACCGGGATCCACCCGGCACGCCCACCAGGGGCGACGCTCTGCCCACCAGGGGGCGATGCTCTGCCCCTCCGGGTGTCGCTCTGTCGCGACCAGAGCCACTCTAGCACCTGGGGCAGAGGCCAAGGAGCCATTTCCAGCGCCTGGGCCATCTTTGCTCCAATGGAACCTTGGCTGCGGGAGGGGAAGAGAGAGACAGAGAGGAAGGAGAGGGGGAGGGGTGGAGAAGCAGATGGGCGCTTCCCCTGTGTGCCCTGGCCGGGAATCGAACCCAGGATTTCTGCATGCCAGGCCGACGCTCTACCACTGAGCCAACCGGCCAGGAACGCACTAGAAACACTCTTTAATGTAACAGAATATGAAATACAATTGGCTTTCAAATTGCCACCCAAATGTGAAACTAATCCTTCTGAAATAGTAAAAAATGACCTATTATTGTCAAGATAGGAAAAGTACACACACACTGATTACCACTTGGAAGAAATAGCCTTTGTTCTTGATCTCATGCCCCAGGGTGGGGCTATGTTATTGTCGGTAAGCTGTTGTGATGGAACTCCTGCCCTAGTGCTTTCCTTTCTGAATGTCAATGTTATGAACCTCTACTAAATGCTCAGGCTTTAACATCTACACATTGGAGATAATTATAGATTAATCTTTAAGTCAGTAATTATAATACAATGATATAATTTACCAAATATATTTACATATTATCTGGTTTGCTCATTATAATAGCATCTTTTGAGATGTTTCACTTTACTCAAATTGGTAATTGGTAGGATAAAGTTCATGGAAAGATCTTGAAATGCCATAGAGAAACTTGCTATATATCTTTTATTTCTGATGGGGGAGAATGTATAGATTCATAATGTCATACAAATATTTATAAATAACCATACCACTTACACATATACTGAGATTCTATATTACCTATGCCTGCTTTTAACATATTTTCAGCTATATGTGCTACATTATAAACTTTCAAAGAAAAGATAGTAGGTACTTTGTAAAAACCTAACAAAAACATGTGTATGAGGTATATTAAAATCAAAACACACTCTTGGTGACATCAGAGGAATGGCAGCATGAGGGATCTCGTTGAGCTTTCCATTGAAATTTTAACAATCTGAGAAATTGTAATTCATTGAAGGAACCCCAGCCTAGTACACAGCCATGCCTGAAAAATCCACACACTGAAGTAACTGAAGATGGACAAATGGGAGTGGATGGGGAAAGCAGCAAGGGGGTCAAAAGATAAGAATGCAACACTATAGGTGAGGGCTCATGGCAGGGCTCTGGAGAGAGAAGAAACTCAGTTGTGTCTGGGTTCCCTTTTGCCTAGCAAAGCAGAGAGATTTGGTGGGCACTCATACAACAACTAGCACAGTGGCTGAGTGCAGGGACCTGGGCAGGAGACACAGCTCAAGGACATTGCTAGTTCTCCCATAGTCCATCCATGGTCTTCCCTCTTCCCACAGTTTGCATTCTAGGCAGAGAAATGGAGATGCAAAGCCCCACAATCCCCCAGCCTCCAAAAACTCAATTCTCTTTACCCTTGGTGTTGGGGTACAGAGTACATCAGCAGCATTTTCCTGGGCAAAGAGGGTACTCTGTGTCTTGTCCCTGGATCAGGGAACTAAAGAGAACATGCAGAGGCCTGAGGTCACCATTGCTGGGAGGAAGAACAAAGAAGTCATCTAGTACTACTAACCAACCTTGCCCCTTGCCCAGCACCACAGCTTTACTATGACAGCCAGCAACAGGGTAGGGATCAGCACAAGGATTTTACAGCACTAAAACTTGCAATTCAGAGCCATCTACAAAAAAAAAAAAAAAGTAAGACCACTTAGAATAGTCTAAAAAAAAGGGAAGAAAAAGGCAACTCACATTAATGCCTAGAAAGAGGAGTCCATTGAATACAATAAATAACCAAGAGAGAGATGCAGTCCAGAAATAAAATAAAAAATTTTTAGAAAGCAAAGTTAAACAGATGAAAACTTGGGATATAAATAACAGAATTCTAAATTGAAGTTCTAAACATACTCACCAAGAGGTAAGAAAACAGAGACAGGCAATTTGATGCACTTAGAAAACAAATTAATGAACAAAATAAGTACTGAGAGAGAGACTGAAAATTTAAGAAAGAACCAAATAGAAATTCTGGAGAAAAGAATTTAATAAATTCGGTCAAGAATGAATTAGCAAATTTAGCAAATAGAGCTGACTAGATGGAGGAAAGAATTGGTGATGTTGAAAACAGAAATCTAGAGATGATGCAGAAGGAAGAAGTCAATAATTTTTTTAAAAGTATACAACTCTATGAGACTTATCTGACTCCATCAGAAAAATCAATATGAGAATAATAGGCATACCAGAAAAAGAAAAGAGGAAGAAGGGAATGGAGAAACTAGTAAAGAGGCAGTAAGTAGCAAACTGGATCAAAAAACAAAACCCAACCATATGCTGCCTTTAGGAGACACATCTAAACTGCAAGGACAAAGACTCAAGGTGAAAGGGATGAAAATGATTCTTTAAGCAAATAACATAAAAAAAGCAGGTTTGGCTATACCTATGTCTGACAAAAATGATTTCAAGACAACAAAGTTAACAAAGACAAAGATGGACATTTCATAATGAGAAAGGAGACACTACATTAAGAAGATACAGCACTTCTTAATATATATATGCACCAAATCGTGGTGTACCAAAATCTATAAAACAACTACTAACAGAACTAAAAGATGAAACAGAAAAACACAATCATAATTGGGGATCTTAATACTTCATTGAGATCTCTCCATAGATCATCCAAACAGAAAATCAATAAAGAAATGTTGACCTTAAATGACACATTAGACCAAATAGATATAATTGACATTTACAGGATCATTTATCCCAGAACATCAGATTACATATTCTTCTCCAGTGCTAATGTAACATTCTCAAGGATAGATTACATGTTGAGTCACAAAAATGGCTTCAACAAATTCAAGATTAAAATTATACTAAGCTTATTCTCTGACCAGAAGGTTCTGAAATTAGAAAGAACTGCAAAAATAAAGTTAAAAGAAAACACAAAAAATGTGGAAATTAGATGAGATCGGGCGCGTTCAGGGTGGTATGGCCGTAGACAAAAAATGTAGAAATTAAACAACATACTACTAAAAAGTGAATGGGCCAAAGAAAATATAAAAGGAGAGAACAAAAGATATATAAGGACAAGTGAGAATGACAACATGATATATTAAAACTTCTGGGTTACATCAGAAGGAGTAATAAGAGAGAAGTTTATATCATTATAGGTCTATCTCAGGAAACAAGATAAATCCCAAGTAAACAACCTAACATCACATCTTAAAGAACTAAAAAAAGAAGACAAAAGGCAACCTAAAGTCAGCAGAAGAGAGGAAATAATAAAAATTAGAGCAGAATTTAATAAAAAAGAGAACAAAAAACTATACAAAAAATTAATACAACAAAGAACTAGTTCTTCAAAAAGATTAATAAAATTGACAAACCCATGGCTAGATTTACTAAGGAAAAAAGACAAATGACTCACACAAGTAAAATTAAAAATGAAAGAGGAGAAGTTACCACAGGAATCATAGATATACAAAGGATCATCATACAAGAGTAGTATAAAAGACTATATGCCACCAAATTCAGTAACCTAGAAGAAATGAATAACTTCCTAGAACTATACAATCTTCCAAGACTGAATTATGAAATGAAAACCCTAAATACTGATAAACAGTGAGGAAACTGAAACAATAAAAAAACTTCCCAGTAAATAAAAGTACAGAACCAATGGCTTCACTAGAAAATTTCAATAAACATTCAAAAAAGATTTAGTATCTATCCTTCTCAACTCTTCCAAAAAATTGAAGAGGAGGCAACACCTCCTAATACATTTTATGAGACCAACATAACACTGATACCAAAACCTGGTAAGGACAACACAAAAAGAAAAACAGACAAATATCTCTGACAAATACAGATACAAAAATCATAAACAAATTATTAGCAAATTGAATACAATAATCAGGTGGGGTTTAATCCAGGGGCACAAGGATGGTTCAACATGTGCAGATCAATCAATGTAATACATCACATTAACAAAACAAAGGATAAAAATCATATAACCTATTAATATCAATAGATGCAGAAAAGGCATTTAATAAACTACAACATTCATTTATGATTAAACACCCAATAAAATAGGTATAGAAGAAAAGAAATTCAACATAAAACTGAATGCTTTACTTCTAAAATCAGGAACAAGACAAGAATGTATACTCTCACCACTCTTAGTCAATAGATCTGTTAGTGCTAGACTGATCAATCAGGCAAGAAAAGGAGATAAAGGTTTCCAGATTGGGAAAAAGGAAGTAGAGGTAACACTTTTTGCAAACTATATGAATATGTATGTAGAAAACGGCAAAGACATCAAAAAACTACTAGATGCCCTGGCTGTTTGGCTCAGCAATAGAGGATCGACCTGGAGTGTGGAAGTCCTGGGTTCAATTCCCAGTCAGGGCACACAGAAGAGGCAACCCTCTACTTCTCTCTTCTTCCCCTCTCCCTTCTCTATTTCTCTCTCTTCCCCTCCCACAGCCATAGATCAATTGATTCGAGCACGTTGCTGGGGTGCTGAGAATGGCTCCATGGAACCTCCTCCTCAGGTGTTAAAAATAGCTCAGTTGCCAGCGGTCCCAGATGGGAAGAGCATTGGCCATAGAAGGGGGTTGCTGGGTGAATCCTGGTCAGGGCACATATGGAAAGTATTTCTCTGTATCTTCCCTACTCTCACTTAAAAAAATAAAAAATAAAAAACTACTAGAAACAATAAATAAATACAGTAAAGTTTCAGGAAAAACGCTAACAATAAAACCTCAGAAAAATAAATTAAAAACAATAGCTTGTATAACTGCAACAAAAAAAAGAATAAAATACCTAGGAATAAGCAAAGGATGTGATGGACCTATATACTTAAAATCACAAAACATTATTTTAAAAAAGCTTTAAAAGGATACGGTAAAATGAAAGGATAATCTGTGTTCATGGTTTGGAAGAATAAACATAGCTAACATGACCATATTACTCAAAGTAATATACATATTTAATGCAATCTCCAGTAAAATTCCAATGTCATTTTTTAAAAGAAATAGAATAAAAAATCATCAGATTTGTATGAAAACACAAAAGATCCTAAATAGCCAAAGCAATCCTGAGAAAAAAAGAACAAAGCCAGAGGTATCATACTACCTGACTTCAAATTATACTACAGCCTGACCAGGTGGTGGTGCAATGGATAGAGCATTGGACTGGGATGCAGAAGACCCAGGTTTGAGATCCTGAGGTCGTGAGGGCTCATCTGGTTTGAGCAAAAACTCACCAACTTGAGCCCAATGTTGCTGGCTCAAGCAAGGGGTTATTCGGTCTGCTGAAGGCCCGCGGTCAAGGCACATTAAAAAAAAATATACTACAGAGCTATGATAATCAAAACAGCATGGTATTGGCAAAAAAACAGACACATAGACCAATGGCACATAATTGAGAGCTCAGAAATAAAATTACATATATGTGGGCAAATAATTTTGATAAAAGATTCAAAAAGACACAATGGAGAAAATAATGCCTCTTTAATAAATGGTGCTAGCGCCTGACCTGTGGTGGCGCAATGGGATAAAGTGTCGACCTGGAACACTGAGGTCGCTGGTTCAAAACCCTGGGCTTGCCTGGTCAAGGCACATATGGGAGTTGATGCTTCCTGCTCCTCCCCCTTCTCTCTCTCTCTGTTTCTCTCTCTAAAAAAATAAATAAATAAATAAATAAATAAATAAATAAATAAATAGTGCTAGAAAAATTGGAAAACCACATGGTCCCTATGTACAAAAATTAATTCAAAATGAATCAAAGACCTAAATACAAAATTTGAAACGATAAATTACTCAGAAGAAAACACAAATACTAAACTTATGGATCTTGGCCATAGAGAATATTTTATGGACTTGACCCCAAAGGCAAGAGAAATAAAGGCAAAAATAAATAAAATATATGAAACTAAAAAGCTCCTGCACAGCAAAAGAAACCTACAACCAAACAAAAAGACAGCCAACCAAATGGGAGATGATATTAGCAAACAACAGCTCTAATAGAAGGTTAATATCCAAAATATATAAAGAATTCACAAAGCTCAGCAACAGACAAGACAAGCAAACAATCCAATTGAAAAATGGGGAGAGGACCTGAACAGACACTTCTCCAAAGAGGACATACAGATGGCCAACAGATATATGAAAAGATGCTTATCTTCACTAGCTATTCAAGAAATGCAAATCCAAACTACAATGAGATACCACCTCACACCTGTTATATTGGCTATTATCCACAAGACAGGTAATAACAAATGTTGCTGAGGCTGTGGAGAAAAAGGAACCCTCATTCACTGTTGGTGGGAATGCAAATTAGTACAACCATTATGGAAGAAGGTATGGTGGTTACTCAAAATATTAAGAATAGAATTACCATATGACCCAGCAATCCCTTTACTGGGTATCTACCCCCAAAACTTAAAACCTTTGGTATGTAGAGACATATGCACCCCCATGTTCATTGCACCATTATTCACAGTGACCAAGACATGGAAACAATCAAAGTGTCGCTCAATAGAATACTGGATAAAGAAGATGTGGTACATATATACAATGGAATACTACTCAGCCATAAGAAATGATGACATATTGCCATTTACAACAACATGGATGGGTCTTGAGAATATTATACTGAGTGAAATCAGTAAATCAGAAAAAGCTAAGAACTGTATGATTTCACACGTAGGTGGGATATAAAACTGAGACTTATGGACATAGATAAAAGTGAAGTGGTTACCAGGGGGAATGGAACATGGAGGAAGAGAAAAACAGTGTGGGGGAATGGCGGTGAGGGAAAGGGTGTAAAAAGGAACAAATATAAGGTGATGGAAAATGATTTGACTCTGGGTGATGGGTACACAACATAATCAATAGTTCAAATTCTATTGAAATGTCACCTGAAACCTATGTACTCTTATTGATTAATGTCACCCTATTAAAGATAATTTTCTACATAAAATTTAAAAATAAATAAATCTAAAAAAATACAGTTTTAACTGTATGTAACAAAATCAAAATTTTAAGTGGCAAAGTCAAATGGACCATCATCAAGACATCCTATAATTAAGCTGTTTCTGATATAACTTTTTAATAACTCTGGGACATCAGGTTTCCTAAAATATGGGTATGAAAAAGTTGTCTAGCCTTTATATTAATGACAAACGGTGCATACTTTCAGCAACATTTGGGGAAAAAAAATGTTTTTAAAACACCAAGAGAGCCTAACTGGTGGTGGTGCAGTGAATAGTGTCAACCTGGGACATTGAGATTCCCAGTTTGAAACTGGAGTTTCCCAGCTTAAGCATGGGCTCATCAGCTCGAGCGAGGATGAAACAACTTAAGCATGGGGTTGAATGCTGGATCATCAACATGATCTCAAGGTTGCTGGCTTGAGCAAGGGGTCACTGGCTCAGTTTGAGTCACCCAGTCAAGGCATGTATGAGAAGCAATCAATGAACAACTAAAGAGAAACAACTATGACTTTATCTTCTCATCTCTCTCCTCCCTGTATCCTCTCTCCTGACTCTCTCTCTCAAAAAAAAAGAGAGAGAGAGAAAGCCAATAAAGAGAATGAGAAGAAGCCACAGTTTTGAAGAAAGTATATATAAAAAACATATCTCATAAAGGACTATTTTCCAAAGCACACAGTAAACTTTTAAAACTAAATAAGTAAACAAATGTTTAAAAAAAAGGGAGGCAAATATTTTAAGCAATAGTTCTCCAAAGAAGATATACAGATGGTAAATAAGCATATGAAAAGTTGCTCCACATCATGTTATAAGAAAAATGGAAGTGACGAGATACCATGACACAACTATTAGAATGGCAAAAATCCAGAACACTGACACCACCAAATGCTGAAGAGAATGTGGAGCAATAGGAACTCTCCACATTGTTCATAGGAATGCAAAAGGGTAGATACTTTGAGAGACAATTTGGCAGTTTCATACAAAACTTAACATATCTTAATCATATGATCCAGCAATCATACTCCTTGGTATTTATCTAAAAGATATGAAGACTTAAATTAAGTCCTGGGTATGATTCCCAGTCAGGGCACACAGGAGAAGTGACCATCTGCTTCTCCACCCCTCCCCTCTCCCCTCTCTCTGTCTGTCTCTCTTTCTCTCTTCTCTCTCTCTCTACACTTCTCTTGCAGCCATGGCTTGAATTATTTGAGCAAGTTGGCCTCAGGTGCTGAGGTTGGCTCCATGGCCTCCCCTCAGGAACTAAAATAGTTCCATTGCCCAGCAACAGAGCAGCGGCCCCAAATATCTGTAGGAGAAAATATTTATGCTTGGTAAGAGGACAATGGACCATAGACTCTGCTCTGTTTGTCAAAAGTGATTGAATCTGGATCAATTACCTTTTTTTTTCTCTTGGAAATTTGCAATTGTGACTCACAACTTTTTTCAGGCCCTGAATGCTTGAACAGAGAGTCATATAAGGCTGTAACAGTCATTTCATGGAATAATCACAGAGAAATAGAGAAACATGTTTGTAAATAAAACAGAATAACATAGACATACTGACAAAAGCAAAAATAATTGGCCATGAGACTGTACAGAGACAGAGAAAGGAACCTTCATTCCTGACTTTTGATATCCTAGGTTCTAATGCCTCATGAGACTCAGCTATAAAATGAATTTTCATTTCTTTCATTCAGAATCTCTAAGTCATCCATTCTCCACAGTTGCTCCAATTTCTCGGTGCCTTCATTGTCCTTCCTTTTTTTTTTTTTTTTTTTTACTTGTTCAGTTTTTTAGCCTCAGAATTCTGTAGGTACAAACAGGGTTTTACTAAACATAATAAACTACATTTGTAGGTGTTAGCCCCCATCTGTATAATACTAGCATCTCTAGTTCCTGAATCTCACTCTATGAGGTGCCACAGGTAAGCTCACAGTATTACTATCTTCCAGTCTGGTCCCTCTCAGGAATGCCTCCTGTTTGCACAATTATCTAAGGTTGAGACCTCAAAGCCACAACCAAAACCATAGTCAATGCCCAAGTAACAACACCAATGTCTAAGTCTATACTTATATCTATGATTTCTATCTGCAACATTGTGACTTAAATAAGAAATACAGAATATATACATTTGGTCTTCATCCTCATTTCTGACACAGGACTCTTTATATCCTTGGAAATTCCTGGAACATCCAAGGTCTTTTTTCATGTTAATGAGGTGACTTTTAGAAAGGAATAGGGACTGGTTGCCAATAAAACCAACCATGTGATTAGAGGGTTGAAACTTTCAGTCCCACTCCCTGAGGTCCCAGGAGGTAGTGGAGCTTGAGGTTGAATCAGTAGCCAATGGCCAATGACTTAATCAATCAGGAACATATAATGAAGCCTTTGTTAAAACCCAAAAGGACAGCTTGTAGGTCTTTTTAAAGATCATTGGAGAACCAGAACACTTCCATGTACCACTGTGACGGCCCTCAAGTTGTTCCATGACAAGAAAAGCTTCTTCATTCAGGACGTTGCCCTGAATTTTTCATCTAGCTTTCGATTCTTCTTCTGACTGTTAAATCATATCTTTTAATATTCCTTGTAATAAATTGGTAATCTAGTGCATAAATGTGTCTTTTGAGTTCTGTGAGCCATTCAAGGAGGGGATCATGGGAATCTGATTTACAGCCAGTTGGTCAGAGTACTGGTAACAACCTGGACATGCAATTGGCATCCTGAATTGGAGAGGATTGTTTGGAACCTCCCATTTTTAACCAGTTTATCAGAAGCACAGGTAACAACTTGAGCTTGTAATTGATGTCTAAAGTGTAGGAAAGTCTTCTGGGATTGAGCCCTTTACCTGTGGAAATTATTCTATCTCCACCTAGATAGTGCCAGAATTGAGTTTCATTCTTGGACACCTATTGGCATCTAAGATTGCTTGTTGGGGCCAGAAAGCCTCCATGAACATGTTCAATTTGGGTCCAGGAACCCCACTTAATGTTAAACTGTACTCCTCCCATTCTCTTAAACCCATTCCAATTAGACTTTTTAACCATATTATTGATGTGACTGCTCAGCTGGATTTGGGATGTGAACAAAATTATTCAGATTCAAAACATCTTCTCTAGCTTTTAAATTCTTCTGATAAATCTTAGTTATAAGCCTAGAAATTTTTAAGGGTCTATTTAAGCACTGTTTGATTAATTTACAAAATTAAGTACTTTGTAGCATATTACAGTGCATTCATATATTTAATATACTCATATCCTTTTAATAATATTTCAATTGTGTTATTGGGAAATAACTTTCCAAAGTACTCAAGTTATTTATATATACTTAGTAAATTAAACATACAAAATGGACAATCTTAAGTTCTCTTAAATGTTCCAAAACAATATAGAAATTTAGAAACAGTTATATATAAAATCACAAGTTGTCAAAACCACAATGAGTTATCACCTCACACCTGTTATAATGGCTATTATCAATAAGAAAAGAAACAAGTGTTGGAGAGTATGTGGAGAAAAGAGAACCCTTGTATACCATTGGTAGGAATGGAAATTAGTACAGCCACTATGGAAAACAGTATGAAAGTTGCTCAAAAAATTAATAGAACTACCATATGACTTAGCAATTTGTCTTCTGAATATTTACCTGAAAAATATGAAAACACTTATTTGTAAAGGTATGTTCATTGCAGCGTTATTTTCAATAGCCAAGACATGGAAACAACCTAAGTCCATGGACAGATGACGAGATAAAGATATTTGATATATCACACACACACATACACTGAAATACTATTCAGCCATAGCAAGGTAAAATATTACCATTTGTGACAACATGGATGGATCTTGAGAGAAATAAGACAGAAAAGGACAAAAACTGTGTGATTTTACTCACATGTGGGATATAAAATAAAAAGTAACAAGCTAGCAAAACAAAGAAATACAAACTCATAAATATAGACAACAGAATGGTGGTTAACAGAGAGGAAAATGGGTGGGAAAGAGTGAAATGAGTAAAAGTGTCAAATAAATGGTAATGAAAGGAAGCTAGACTTTGGGTAGTGAGCATGCAATAGAGTACACAAAATGTCAAATGACAATGTATTCCTGAAAATTATACGATGGTATTAACTGATGTTATCCCCAATAAATTTAGTTGTTTTTAATTTAAAAAATTAATAACAAGTTGAAACCAATTACTCAGTTACACATTTTAATTTGAAGTTAGTAGGGTTTTATTTCAAAATATGAACAGATTTCTCCTTAACACAAATATTAATGCTATAATTTTGACTCTTAAACACTTTAATACTCCATTTTAAAACTTGAGGTTGAAAAATGCATCTCCATTAAGGAAGATAATCACATCCCAATTAACTGAGTGACTTGATAAAATTACTTTAACTAGTGACTTGATAAAAGAATGAGTAAACAGATAGGTGGGTATATGATTGTGTCAAGGTGCCATTTCCTGATGTTTGTAATCTATCATAAAATCGAGCTATTTATATATCTACATGTTGCTGCATTCCTTAGAATTTCAATGGGCAAAAGCAGCTGAAAAACATGCCCTTATTTCCCATATGGAACATTATTTATGCCTAATAGTTATCTTATTTAATACATATCCTTTAGTTGTCTCTCCCTAAAGCAAGGTCCATGGCACCATACTTGCCAGAATAAATGTCTCCCTCCTCTGTGCTTCTGGAATATGTTGTTTATATTTCTCTTCAACCAGTTAGCACATTCTGCTTTATGCAATAGATTTAGTTGAATTTATGTGTTACTCTCCTCTGAATTGTATAAGTCCCTTAATGAGGGATTTTTTGCACTTACCTTTTATCCCAATAAGTATCATGCAAGATACATTCATTTTGTAGTAGCTTATAACAAACATATTTATTTGAATAGTAAAGGTTTTATGATTGGTGTTTAATAAGTAAAAAATAAGAACTGTATGTTGATTTAGACTATTAATGAGACATTAGGTACAGAAAGCTTGGGAGAGTGACCTTTAAAGATTCTGCATAGACAAGTGGTGTCTAAATAGAGAACAGCACAGTATGAGGCTTACAGCATTGTCACTATTGCCTGGGTGTGAATCCTACCTACATCTTCCACTTCCTAGCTGGGTGACCATGGGAAGGTACAGCAATACCTCAGTTTTCATTGACCTCAATTATCATCAGTTTTGCTTTTTTCGATTTTTTTTGCAAAAAATTTGTCTCGGTTTTTGTCAGTTGCCTCAGATTTCTTCTATGTGCCCACATGACCTTGCTCTAATTTTGTGAAAACAAAGAGCGACCCACGCATTCTCCTGCTCAGTGTAGAATTGTTGTGTGAGCATCACCACGCATCTAGCCAAACAATTCTATTGCTTTCCAGTGTTTTTGCGCTTTTTTTATTGATTGCGAGTGCTAATACAGTAATTAGATTTACACTGATTCATATGTAAATAATTGCCTCAGTTTTCGTTGGTTTTGGATTTTGCCAATTGTTTTCGGACTGATTATTGACAAAAACCGAGGTATCACTGTACTTAACTTCACTGTGACTCAGTTTCTTATTCCATAAAAAGGGCCTGATACAAGCCCTTAAAATTCAGAGGACAATTATGAGGATTAGATAAGATCATTCCTACAGAGCATTCAGATTAATACCTGTCAAATTGTCATACAGAAAGCACACACCACTTCATGGAATATACCATAAATGATGCCCTCTGTGGGGACTGATAATGAGGCTCAATAAATGTGACCAACTATTAGTATATCAATATAAAACTGTTCTCTTTTATTCTTACTATGAAGTAAAAAGAAGCCTAAATTTCTCTTTGTAATACCAAAGAGAAACTGGGCAATGAGAAATCTTATCCTAGAAAATTACATTCAAAGGTTTTTAACAACACTTCTTTACTTCCCAAGGATCAGACGACTTTATAGCAACAAAAGAGTAACAAAAATGATGAAAAAATTCATTTTTCTACTACCCTAACACTTAAGGATGCATAGCACATAGCCCCAGGCTCTTAAAACTTTTTCACTGAATAAACAAGTAAGAAAGGTACCATTTTTCTAAAAACAATATAAATACTGTAACTTGTTCATTGCTAATTTTTAATTTAAAATATTTTTATATCTCATTTATCTATCTGGATAGTCCCAGAAATAATTTTTATTATAAATACAAAGATTCAAATTAAGTTAACTCTAAACCAGCATTAGGCAATGATAAAATTAAAGTAATGATTGAGAACAGTTAGTGAATGAGGCCCTGGCCGGTTGGCTCAGCGGTAGAGCGTCGGCCTGGCGTGCGGGGGACCCGGGTTTGATTCCCGGCCAGGGCACATAGGAGAAGCGCCCATTTGCTTCTCCACCCCCCCCTTCCTCTCTGTCTCTCTCTTCCCCTCCCGTAGCCAAGGCTCCATTGGAGCAAAGATGGCCCAGGCGCTGGGGATGGCTCCTTGGCCTCTGCCCCAGGCGCTAGAGTGGCTCTGGTCGCAGCAGAGCAACACCCCGGAGGGGCAGAGCATCCCCCCCTGGTGGGCAGAGCATCGCCCCTGGTGGGCGTGCCGGGTGGATCCCGGTCGGGCGCATGCGGGAGTCTGTCTGACTGTCTCTCCCCATTTCCAGCTTCAGAAAAATACAAAAAATAATAATAATAAATAAATTAATTAATTTTAAAAAAGAGTGAATGAAGCACCAAATTATACATATAAAGTGCTATTTACTTAGCTTTCCTCCAAAACAGTTATTATTATTTTGTGTTTATCTTAAATGTGGAAGTTTTCAATATTTCATGTTACTCATGCCTTTAGATGCTCACACTTGAAAGCTTATTTGAATTATAAAGCTTTTATGATTCATGAAGCTACCATTCAATTATCTTAATTATGGATCAAATGGCCAAAGGAAATAATTATTCCTGGTTATATACAGTGTTGCTCTGGTAGAGAAGAGTAATTTAATTATGGCATATGTCCCCAAACATCACAAATTTTATCTCAGACTTGGTCCTTATTCATGCAACACATATTTCCTTGTTTTCCTAGTGGAGATTATTATTTTTGGAGCTCATTCTAATTCCTAATATTAACAAAATCTGCCAGTGTCAGTGGAGAAGGCTCTTACATGCAAAACACTTCTTACAATAGAAAAAAGGGTCAAGAAGGTCAAGGTTTGAATTCTGCCTTTGTCACTAATTCATTGAAGGAACTTAAGCTAATGACTAAATTCCCTAAGTCTCGGTTTCTTTATCTGTGAAAAGAGAAACATACCATCTCCCTCAGACTGAGATAATTTACTGCAATGCCTGACCCTACATATGATAAAAGCTAGTATAATTTCCTGAATTATCATTACAGATTCAGAAAGCTCAGAACACAAAGACCACTTAGACCAGGGGTCTCAAACTCAACTCAGCATGTGGGCCGCAGAGCAAGATCACAGCCGTTTGGCAGCCGCACTAGGTCTACAAAAGGCAATTGTTACGCAACACTTCTCATTGCAGTTGAAAACAAAACAAAAAAAAATCAGTACAACAAGCACAATCATACATGCAGTTTACTCAGTGTCACAAAACGACCAGAAACTGTAGTTCGCATCACAACTGCTGTTAACTAAGCTAATATCTAGCTAGGATGCTAGAGAAATGAAAAATACAAGTAGGCCCCTAGGCTTACTTAATTTTATCCAAAATATTTTGAACTTCGTGGATTAGTCTGCGGGCCGCACAAAAGGCCCGCGGGCCGCGAGTTTGAGACCCCTGACTTAGACTACAATTCTACAAATGAACAGGTGGCAAATACTTTCTCCACTCTGGTCCAATCACTAATTCTTATGGAGTTAGGAGGAGACCCGACATACTCAGGGGAACATCAGGTAGCCCTTTGATCTCTACCCCTGCTGAATTCATTTATCAATGAATCTGTCCTTGGATAAATACTCCTGACCATCTTCCAGGCAACTCCAAAGGAGAGGAAACAACATACATAGAATCTCAGATTTAGAAGAGTGTCAAGTAGACAGACAGGGTAGGTCCCTGCTGGAGGTGGACAGACAAACCATCCAAGGCACATGGCTATCTATTTCTAATGTTCAAGATCTCTAAGGATTGAGCTTCCCCATATTCCTTCATTACCTGTTTCCATGTTTAATCCTTTCTTTAAAATCATGTCCGTCTTTATAACCATACTTTTACAATTTAAAAGTATTCTCTTTTATTTGGTCTCCTGTGGAAGTAAAGAACATCTGTTTTGCATCTTTCATATAATAACCTTTCAAATACTTGAAGACAGTTAAATCGCCCCTTGGTCTTCCCTTCTCCAAGTTAAACAGTTCTGATCCCACTGAACCCTCTCTTAGGAGCTAGTCCCCATTCCTTACATCACTTTTGCTGATCTTCGCTGGACCTTCTCCAGTGTCTCCATATATTCTTTGCCAAATGAAAAGACCAAAATCGAACACAGCAATAATGCCAAATAAAGCAGAAGGATTACTTTTCACTTCTGTATCCCTCTCTTGATAAAACATTCCAAGTAGTGTGCTTGCCCTTTTTTCCAAAAATATATTGCTCTTTCTAATCCTCTTTGCTTTGTAATCATATATACTATCATCTTGTGGTACCTTTCTCCAAGGCTCATATCAGATTTCAGGTGCTTCAAATAATCCCTCCCTGTTAGTAAGGACCAAATTTAGAAGCACACAGCTTCAGAACATTTTTCTACCTTCTATAAAACTAAAATAGAAAAGCTATGAAAACAGAATCAAAATTCATACAATCCACAAAATAACCAGCAACATTTATATCTTGATGACATTTTAAAAACATGTTTTCTTCATATGTATTTAGAAATTCATTTTCTTCTTACTTAAGAATGATATAATCCTACAGACTCTATAGGAGTATCTTGTAGACAATAACAAAAAACAAAAAGGTTAAAAATTTTTTTTTTAGATTTTTTTTTTATTTATTCATTTTTATTAGAGAGAAAGGGGAGAGAGAGAGGGAGAGATAGAGAGAGAACAGGGGGAGGAGCAGGAAGCATCAACTCCCATATGTGCCTTGACCAGGCAAGCCCAGGGTTTTGAACCGGCGACCTCAGCATTCCAGGCCGACGCTTTATCCACTGCGCCACCACAGGTCAGGCCAAAAAGGTTAAAATTTAAAGAAGAGTTTGTCAATAAATTTGTGAAAATACTGAGTCCTCAGTACATTTTAAAACTGGTTTCAGTTTTGCAATTTTAATCAACAGTCCACTTTATAATAATACACATTAAACATACATTTAAAAAAATAAACGCCTAAGTATATAATTACACATAGAGGTTCTAAACAGATACCCGTGGGTGTGGGCATTGGAGATGTGATTTTTTTTAAAAATAATGCAGGTTCAAATTGCATGAGTTAAGTCACAGAACACAGGTGAGGCCATGGGCTCCATATTTAGGATTCATTGCCAATGCTGGATAAACATTAATGATGCAAAATGAATGACAAATTTCTTACTAATACCTTGTCCATAATACTTTCAGCAACTGGCACTCTGAAGTCCTGAGTCAAAAAGCCATTTATTCCAACTGGTAGTTGAGAACCTACTATTTATGACGCACTATGATTAACTTTGGCCAGACAATGGTGAGCAAGAGAAAAGAGCTGCTCATATGGCGTTTACATGCAGCAGAGGAAAAAGATGACAGATCTTTATCAATCAATCTATACAAACAAAAACATATTAGGTAATAAGACATCAGAGGAAAATAAAATAGAGCAATGTTATATGGCAAGTGATTGGGTGGCTGGTTTAGACTGACAGTCAGGAGATACCTCTATTGAGAATTGATATATGAACTGAGATCTGAATGACAAAAAAGGCACAAACCACAATCAGTTAGGGAGAAGAATTTTCCAATCAAAAGGAAGAGTCAGTGCAGAGTCTATGCCAAGAATGAGATTTGTGTTCACAAAGGAAAATTAACTAACAGTTAATAATGAAGAAAAAAAGAGAAAAGGGATTGAAATCAGAAGAATCATTTTAAACATATCCATAAGAGCCTTGTCTTCCACAAACAAATCATTGATTCTACTCTGGCCCACCCTACTTTTTAAACATTTATTTATTTACTTACTTACTTACTTTAGAGAGAGACAAACATCAACCCGTTGTTCCACCCACTCATGTACTCAGTGGTTGATTCTTGTACATGTCCTGATTGGGAATTGACCCACAACCTTGGTGCATCATGATTATGCTTTAACCAACTAAGCTACCCAGACAGGGCTCCTCCTCTAGCCCTTTTTTCTTGAAGATTATTAACTTGTGACCAAGAGCAGCGATTCCTATTAAAAGGGACTGTTTTGTTGCGCCTATGTAAATAAGTTGTATATATTCATTGGAAAAGTGGGCTTTTCCAAATCTATTTAGAATTAGAATATTTTAAAATCACAGAAAAATAATTTCAAGGAGTCCAAATTTATTCTTAGGCTGAGAAAGTTTGTTATTGCTGTCCAAATCCAGGTGCAAAAACATTTTTGCTAATGTTACAAATTCACTACTTAAGAGAGAAAAACTACCCAAACACACCTGCACCTTTTCAGAACTGACTTAATATTGTGTTAAAATAAACATATTAAACACATGAATGTTTAGTCATCAAAAAGTTCTATTGCCCAATTTACTACTTATAGTGAATGAAAAAAAGGTACTTGGATTCTAATAAAGATAAACCTACATCTCAAGATTTCCTTTCCAAACCCAGTGTTATCAAGTGGTGCTTATGACTTCACTTTACTGTGTGCGTGGTCATATGACTTATATGATTGAGACTACAGAGAATATAATTAAATAAGGAAACACTAAAAAAAAGAATTTTAATACTAAATGTCTGAGTCTTAGTACCTGTTCAATAATGTTAGGTCTTTTTGTTATCACTTAAACAATGGAGGCATAAAGTAAAACTGCCTCTAACTAACTCAGCCAAAGTGGTACCTTAATATGAATCACTCAGACAGTAGATCTGGGTTTCTCAAGGATAAAATCAAGCCTTTGTCCTCAAATAAAACTTTTCTGCCAGTGTCTTGTCATTCTACTCATCTCTGATACTCTGGCACTGTTAAAACCAAAATGCATTCCACTCAGATAATATGGAGTTTCTGCTCTGGTTTTTGTCCACTCTAACCACAGTTCTCTTGCCTGGACTACAGATTTAGAAGCAGCTAGGGATTTGCCTTGTCTTTTAGTTCCAGAGATAATAATACTGGCTATGACCAGAGCTAAGATAATGGAGTGTGTTTTAATAAATCTTTTAGACTCTTAATTTGGGGCTTATAATAGGTTGATTTAACCCCAGAAGTGAAGTGGAAGCTGAAATGGGGAAGACATTAGAAGGCATAGTCCTGGCCCTGCTGGTGGGTCAATGGATATAGCATCGGCCCAGCATATGGATATCCTGGGTTCGATTCCCAGTCAGGGCACACAGGAGAAGGGACCATCTCCCCTCACTCTGCTTCTCTCCTTCTTCCCTTCCCTCAGCCAGTGGGTCAATTGGTTTGAGTGTGGCCCTGGGCACTGAGGATAGCTCCACTGGAGCACATCACCCTCAGGTGCTAAAAATAGCTCGGTATTTGAGCATTAGCCCTGATGGGGTTTCCAGGTGGATCCCAGTCAGGGTGTATGTGGGAGTCTGCCTCACTCTCTCCCCTTCTTTCACCTAAAAAAAAAAAAGGAAAAAAAAAGAAAGTAAAGCCCTGAAGAGGATATTGTTTGTTATGCTTATTGAGGTAAAAGTGACTAACAGATAATATTGATAGAAAAATTGAAGAGACAATCCAGGAAAGTTATTATCAAACTGAATCCAGCAATGAATGCTAAAGATAATAAACATAATAAACATAGTATTATTTGCAAATGATATGATTACCTACATTGAAATCCCACTCCCCCCAAATAATCTACTACACAATGATTTTTCTGGAAAGTATGTATTTAAATAAATGTATGAGAGAAAGGAAGCAAGAGAAATAAATTAAATATTTTAATATAGATGTATGAGAAGGAAGAGAAATGTGATTGAAATCAGGATGATAAAAAAATCATTAATTTTTTTTCATTAAAGAGGATCCAAGTGAACAATTGAGATCTTGTTCCTCAGCCTATGTCATCAGTTTGACTCAAATAAACTCAAAAGAAAGTTTTAATAAAGGAAAAGATGATAAAAATGATTTGGCTTTGGGTGACGAGCATACAATGCAATCAACAGCTCAAATGCTATAGAGATGTTCACTTGAAACTATGTATTCTTGTTGATCAATGTAACCCCATTAAATTCAATTTCAAAATGAAAAAATAAAAAAGGAAGAGACCAGCAGGAACTCATGTAGTAATTGCATGCTATGCAATGAGTTATGCAATCAGTTCAACTCTGTTTCTGAGGTCTTTACATTAAAAAAGGAGTGGTAGGCATGACATCAAGTTTGTTTTCTGAAACAAATACTGTCAGTGTTCTTGGTTCATGTATTGGTATCATGTATTCTGTATAATCTCCTTCCTTTTCTTCATCACATCTCCTAAATCATGCATGCAACATTTTGTCTTGATTGACTGATTGATTGATGTTTTTCCACTCATCTCTTAAAGTGCACTGGAATCAGTACACTTCCTTCAAGATCACCCAGTCTTCAGAAGATCATAGAAGTCCTGAGGCACCAATAGTATAACAGGACAGTTTCATTCACAGATTGTGAATGAAGCATTGCTAACAGAATAGCAGACTCTTTACAAAGTCAACACTCATTTTCAAAAGTCAACATAATTCAAAAATTCATGAGTAATATAGAAATACAGAATAATTTTGCTTTTAATTCTCATCATAATCCTCACCAGAGCAAATGTCCCTATGTGTAGTGGGCATTCTTTATAGTCTATGTCCTGGTTGTCTGGGTAGTAGAAAAGATGGGTAAAAGGGAGTAGAACAGATATATTGGTTTGATATGTGTGTGGGGGGGGGTAGAAAGGTAGTAAGAAATGGCTATTGGAATATTCATAAAAGGAAACAATTCCTGGGATGAAAAGAGCACTAACTAGATAATACATTTTAAATAAAAATCATGTAAACGTTTTCCGCTTTGCATTATCTTCCCAAATCTGGGCACTAACCTGAACCTCAGTTTCATTGCATTTCTTCAACCTTTATTTGTCCTTCTCTCCATCTTACAATATTTTATTGCAATGAGGTAGTCATAATTTCTTTGTAAATTGCCTCAAATTCTTTTGTAGGAATAAAGACTTAGATAGTTGATGGAAAACAGAAGGAATGGAAAGGGGAAAAGATGGGAGGAATAAGATGTTTTGAAAGCTGTTTCACAGAAGCATGATCTAGCAGCATGGTATTAGAGGATGAAGAAAATTGAGATTGAGCAATCAGGTAAAATTAAAATAAACCAAGTTGATCAGAAAAAAAACTATCAGCAATGTAGCAGAGTGAAAAATGTATGAATGTAGGATCAAGTGTAAACAAAAAAGATAGCAGGAATCTACTGTTAATGGACTTTTAGAATTGCACATTAAGTAGATTTTAAAGATATTCTAAAATATAAAGCCTATAGAGTAGTAAAAAAAAACCAGGATAACCCACATAAAAAATTTTTAAATTGTATTTTTGTATAGGAAGCAGACTAGTAAGAGAAAAATAATGAGACTTTTTTTTTGGTATTGTATTAATGGTTTGACAACTTAATATTAAATAATAGATATGGACCTAAAAGCTCAATAGAGAACTCAGGTTTAGAGATCTGATTTAGTACGACTGAAAATGTAAAAGTGGTTGAGATGTGGAAATAATGGAATACAAAAGAAGTGAAAGAAACAAAGAACTGTCCTTTGTGAAAGATCCAACTTAATAAGAGACAGGAAGAAGGTACAGCAAAGAAAGAAGACAACAGCAAACACAGAAGAGAAATGAGAGGTTATAATTTAATAAAAGTCACAGGAAAGAAGCATTTCAAGAAATGAATAATGTGAAATTGCTTCCAAAGACATCAGCTGAGGTCAAGTAAGTCAGTAAATCTGAAAAGAGATCCTTGAATCTCCCTACAAAGCAGTTATGAATGACTATTAAAGTGATCAACAAAATTTAAGCCAAAAGTTAAATTAAGAATGAAAAAAAAAACCAGAATATAAATAATATTCAGAAGAAAATGACTATATCTTTTTTAAATTAGAATTTTATTTGCTTTTGACTAATTATTAGTGGAACTATCACCAATACTAGATTTTGTCTACATAAGTTTTCTCTTTTACACTTTTTAGATTTATTTCAAGATCAAGAGGGCTGAGATCTATAACTAAAAGTGGCAATGGTAACAAAAAGTTAAATTTAAAAACTTTATCTCAGCAATGTGTCCATTTACTCTCTGAGTTAGAATTAATTATGTAGTGGGTAAGGTATCGACCTGGAATGCTGAGGTTGCCAGTTCAAGGCCCTGGTTTGCCTGGTAGAGAAGCAACTATGAGTTGATGCTTCCCATTCCTGCCCCCCCTGTTTTTCTCTCTCGCTTTCTATCCCTTCTTCTTAAAATCAATAAATAAAATCATTTTTAAAAAAGGAATTGTAAGTATTAACAAAAAAATACCTAATAGTACTCAAAAAAAGAATAATAATATAAATATAGTTGACCCTTGAATGACAACAGGTTTAGGGGAACAGATACCCCACACAGTTGAACTTTTTTGACTCTACAAAAACATAACTACTTATAGCCTATTATAGACTGGAAGCCTAAGCAATAACATAAATAGTCAATTAACACATATTTTCTATACTGTTATGTATTATATACTATATTCTTACAATAAAGTAGGCTAGAGAAAAGCAAATGCTATTAAGAAAAATCATAAGGAAGCCCTAGCCGGTTGGCTTAGTAGTAGAGTGTGGGCCTGGTGAGTGGATGTCCTGGGTTTGATTCCCAGCCATGGCACACAGGAGAAGCACCCATAGGCTTCTCCACCCTTCCCCCTCTCCTTTCTCTCTATCACTCTCTTCTCCTCCCGCAGCGAAGGCTCCATTGGAGCAAAGTTGTCCCAGGTTCTGAGGATGGCTCCATGGTCTCTGCCTTAGATGCTAGAATGGCTCTGGTTATAACAGAGCAATGCCATAGATGGGCAGAGTATCACCCCCTAGTGGGCATGCCGGTGGATCCCAATCGGGTACATGCAGTAGTCTGTCTCTCTGCCTCCTGGCTTTTCACTTCAGAAAAATAAAAAATAATAATTAAAATTAAAAAAAGAAAAATCATAAGGAAGAGAAAATACATTTACTGTATCTATTGGAAATATGTGCATGTGAAGTGGACCTGTGCAGGTCAGTCCTGTGTTGTTCAAGAGTCAACTATAAAAACTATAAATCCATTGATAGACAGATAGATAATGATGGTCCTTGAAAAGATCAATACCGTCTAATTACTTGTTTGTTGGAGGAGAAAGAAAAGAGAAAGAAAGAAAGAAAGAGAGAAAGAGAGAAAGAGAGAGAGAGAAAGAGAGGGAGAAAGTGAAGGAAAGAAAGAGAAAGAAAGGGAAATAGGAAGAGAAATGAAAGAGAAAACGAAAATTCAGTGTATAGTATCAGTGATGTTACAACATTCAACTAGTTAAATGTTTACTAATGAGCATTTAATAATATATAATTTTCAGATTCAGTGAGTGTATCTGAAATAATCTTTTGATTTAGTCACACCCTTAAATACATGAAAGAATAGCTCCATCCATTATTTTTGTACATAGATCTTATTTGGAAAATGTACTAGAAATTTTTTATTTTTTATTATTAATTTTAATTTATTGTGTTAACATGATCCAAATGTCCCACTGAATATAACACCATCACTCCTACCCTTGTGTGCCCACCTACGCCCTTTTTGTTCCCCTACCTTTAACTCCCTGCCCCCTTCCTTCTGGGATTTGCTGTCCTGTCATCTGTATCTCTGTTTTAAGTATACATGTATATAATTTCACTAATCCCTTCATCCCCCTTCCCTCTGACAGCAGTCCCTTTGGTCCCTGTGACCTCACCTCTGCCTCCATTCCATTCCTCAGTTCACCATGTTCATTAGAATCCACATATAAGGGTAATCATATGATATTTGTCTTTCTCTGCCTGGCTTATTTCACTTAGCATAATCGTCTCAAGGTCCATCCATGCTGTCACAAAAGGTAAGATTTCCTTCTTTTTCATGGCTGCATAGTATTCCATTGTGTATATGTACCACTGCTTTTTAATCTACTCGTACACTGATGGACACTTGGGCTGTTTCAAGATCTTGGCTATTGTAAACACTGCTGCAATAAACATGGGGGTGCATATATTCTTTTGAATCAGTGATTTGGTATTCTTAGGATATATTCCTAATAGTGAGATAGCTGGGTCAAAAGGCAGTTCCATTTTTAATTTTTTGAGGAAACCCCATACTGTATTCCACAGTGGCTATACCAGTCTGCAATCCCATCAGCAGTGCAGGAGGGTTCCCTTTTCTCCACATCCTCACCAGCACTTATTGTATGCTGATTTGTTAATGAGCACCATTCTGACAGGTGTAAGGTGGTATCTCATTGTGGTTTTAATTTGCATTTCTCTGGTGATTAGTAATGAACATTTTTTCATATGTCTTTTGGCCATCTGTATGTTCTCCTTGGAAAAGTGACTATTCAGTTCTATTGCCCATTTTTTAATTGGATTGTTTACCTTCCTGGTGTTGAGTTTTAGAAGTTCTTTATAAATTTTGGTTATTAACCCCTTATCAGACATATTGGTGAATATGTTCTCCCATTGTGTGGACTGTCTTTTTATTTTGTTCATGGTGTCTTTTGCTGTGCAAAAGCTTTTTAGTTTGATGTAGTCCCATTTGTTTATTTTGTCCTTTATTTCACTTGTTCTTGGAGATATATCAGCAAAAATATTGCTACAAGAGATATTGAAAAGTTTACTGCCTATGTTTTCTTCCAAGATGTTAATGGTTTCGTGACTTACGTTTAAGTCTTTTATCCATTTTGAGTTTATTCTTGTGAATGGGGTAAGTTGGTGTTCTAGTTTCATTTTTTTTGCATGTACCTATTCAATTTTCCCAACACCATTTATTAAAAGGACTGCCTTTACTGCATTGTATATTCTTACCTCCTTTGTCAAATATCAATTGACCATAAAGGCGTGGGATATTTCTGGGTTCTCTGTTCTGTTTCATTGATCTGTATGCCTGTTCTTATGCCAGTACCAACTGTTTGATTACAATGGCCTAGTAGTATAACTTCATATCAGGAAGTGTGGTACCTCCCACTTTATTCTTCCTTTTCAAGATTGCTGAGGCAATTCGTGTTCTTTTTTGGTTCCATATAAATTTCTGAAATATTTGTTCTTTGAAGTATACCATTGGTATTTTGATAGAAATTGCATTGAATTTATAGATTGCTTTAGGTAATATAGACATTTTAATGATGTTTATTCTTTCTATCCATGAACAAAGTATATGCTTCCACTTGTTTGCATCTTCCTTGATTTATTTTATCAATGTTTTATAATTTTCTGAGTACAAATCTTTTACTTCCTTTATTAAATTGACTCCTAGGTTGTTTTTTTTATTGTTGTTGTTACAGTAGTGAAGGGGATTGGTTAATTTCTCGTTCAGACTGTTTATTGGTGTATAAAAATGCCACTGATTTCTGAATATTGATTTTATATCCTGCCACCTTGCCAAATTCATTTGTTGAGTTTACTAGTTCTTTGAGACTTTAGGGTTTTCTATGTATACAGTATCATGTCAGCAGCAAATAATAATAGTTTTACTTTTTCTTTTATTTCTTCTTCTTGTCTGATTGCTGTGGCTAGGACTTCCAGAAATGTGTTGAATAAGAGTGGTATAAGAGGGTACCCCTGCTTTGTTCCTAAAATTAAGGGGATTTCTTTTAATTTTCGTCCATTGAGTATGATGTTGGCTGTCAGTTTTCATAGATGGCCTTTATTATGTTGAGGTATGTTCCTTTTACTCCAACTTTGCTGAGAGTTTTTATCGTAAATGGGTGCTGGATGTTATCAAGTGTTTTTTCTGCATCTATTGATATAATCATGTGATTATTATCCTTTATTCTGTTTATGCGGTGAATCACATTGATTGATTTGCAAATATTGTACCTGGCTTGCCTCCCCAAAATTAATCCCACTTGATCATGATGTATGATTATCTTCATGTATTGCTGGATCCGCTTTGCTAATATTTTGTTGAGAATTTTAGCATCTATGCACATCAGGGATACTGGCTTATAATTTTCTTTCTTTGTAGTATCATTGCCTGGTTTTGGAATGAGGATAATGCTTGCCTCATAAAGGAGCTTGGAAGTCTTCTCTCCTCTTGAATTTTTTGAAATAGCTTGAGAAGGATAGGTGTTAGTTCTTCTTTAAATGTTTGGTAAAATTCCCCTGTGAAGCCATTCAATCCAGGAACTTTTGTTTGCTAGGAGTTTTTTGATAACTGTTTCCATTTCATTTGTTGTAATCAGTCTGTTTATATTTCCTGATTGTTCTAGATCAAGTTTTGGAAGATTTTATGTTTCTAGGAATTTATCCATGTCACCTAGGTTGTCCAATTTTTTGGCATATAGATCTTCATAGTATTTTCTTACAATCCTTTGTAATTGCAGTGTCAGTTGTTACTTCTCCACTTTCATTTCTAATTTTATTTATTTGAGTTCTCTCTCTTTTTTTTTTTTGATGAGTCTAATTAAAGGTTTGTCAATCTTGTTTACCTTTTCAAAGAACCAGCTCTTGGTTTCAATGATCTTTTGTATTTTTTTAAGCTTCTATGTCATTTATTTTCACTCTGATCTTTATTATTTCCTTCCTTCTACTTCCACTGGGCTTTATTTGCTGTTCTTTTCTAGTTCTTCTAGATGCAGGGTTAAGTTGTTTGAGACTTTTCTTGCTTCTTAAGGTATGCCTGTAATACTATAAACTTTCCTTTCAGGACTATCTTTGCTGTTTTCCATAAATTTTGAGTTGTTGTATGTTCATTTTCATTTGTTTCAAGGAAATTCTTGATTTTTTCCTTGATCTTGTAGTTAACCCATTTGTTATTTAATAACATGCTATTTAGCCTTCAAGTGTTTGAATGTTTTTCAGTTCTTTTTTATTGTAGCTGATTTCTAGTTTCATGCCATGTGATCAGAGGAGATGCTTGATATGATTTCAATCGTCTTAAATTTATTGAGACTTGTTTTGTGTCCTTACATGTGGTCTATCTAGAGAATGTACCATGAACACTTGAAAAGAATGTATATTCTGCTGCTTTGGGGTGAAGGGTTCTAAAGATATCAAATAAATCCAGTTTATCTAGTGTGTCATTTAAGACTGCTGTTTCTTTCTTAATTTTCTGTCTGGAGGATCTATCCATTAATGTTAGTGGGGTATTAAAATCCCCTACTAATATAGTATTGCTGTTGATCTTGCCCTTTATTTCCATCCAAATTTGCTTTATATATTTAGGTTCTCCTATATGAGGTGCATAAATATTAACAATGGTTATATCTTCCTGTTGGATTGCTTCCTTTATCATTATGTTATAACCTTCTTTATCCCTTACTATAATCTTTGTTTTAAAGGATATTTTGTCCAGTATAAGTATTGCTACCCCAGCTTTCTTTCATTTCCATTTGCGTGAAATACTTTTTCTCATCTCTTTACTTTCAGCCTATGTGTATCTTTTTTTTTAGGTGGATCTCTTGTAGACAGCATATGTATGGGTCCTGTTTTCTTATCCATGCAGCTACCCTATGTCTTTTGATTGGAGCATTTAATTCATTTACATTTATGGTTATTATTGACATGTACTTATTTATTGCCATTTTATTCTTTAAATCTACATTCCTCATTCCTCTTTTTCTCAATTTCTTTTTTATTTTTTCATTTGTTCTTTTTACAGCAGGCCTTTAACATTTTTTGCAGTACTGGTTTGGTTGTAATGAATTCTTTCAGTCTTTTTTGGTTTGGGAAACATTTTATTTCTCCTTTAACTTTAAATGATAGCCTTGCTGTATAAAGAGGTCTTCATTGTAGGTTCTTGTTTTGCATCACTTCGAATATTTTGTGCCAATCCCTTCTGTCCTCAAGTGTTTCTTTTGAGAAGTCAAATGTCATCCTTATAAGGGCTCCTCTGTAGATAATTAACTGCTTTTCTCTTGCAGCTTTTAGTATTCTCTCTTTGTCTCTTGACTTTGGCATTTTAATTATGATGTGTCTTGGTGTAAGTCTCCTTTGTTCCCTCTTTAATAAGACTCATTGTGCTTCTTGAACTTGTGTGACTTTATCCTTCATCAATTTAGGGAAATTTTCAGCTATAATTTCTTCAAACAGGTTCTCTATCCCTTGTTCATTCTCTTCTCCTTTAGGAATTTCTATGATGTGGATGTTGTCTCTCTTCATGTTGTCACAGAGGTCTCTTAGAGTTTCCTCAGACTTTTTGAGCCTCTTTTCATTTTGTTGCTCTACTTCTGTGCTTATGTTTATCTTGTCTTCTAAATTGTTGATTTAATCCTCTGCTTCATCCAGCCTGCTGTTGATTCCTTCTAGTGGAGTCTTCATTTCTGATTTTGTATTTGTCATTTCTGACCGGTTCTTTTTTATGATTTCAATGTTCTTTTTGATGCTTGCTATATCTTTATTTAGATGTACATTATGTCCACTCATTGTTGCTTTCAGATCCTTGAGCATCCTAAAAATCATTATTTTAAACTCTGCATCTGGTAGTTTGGTTACTTCCATTTAATTTAGCTGTTTTTCTGGGGATTTCTCTTGTTGATTTATTTGGATTGCATTTCTCTGTCTTCCTATTTTGTCTGTGTATAGACTCCTCCTTTGGGCTTGCTGCTTGTGTAGCTAGCTGAGTCTAGAGTTGGTGCTATCTGACACCAGCTATCAGTTGTGTTGGTTCTAGATCTTCTTGGGTTGGTGTCAGCTGTTGATTGTAACCTGCTGTGGGCTACTTGTCTGCAGCTACTGCACTTTTTACTGTTTGTATTGTCTGTGCCTGGGTAGTGTGGGAGGGGCCAACCTGTGTATAAGGATCAGCTTCCTTCTGCTTAGAGCTGACAGGAGCTCTGTAAAAGCCCCACGCTCCATAATATTTGCCTCCACTTTTCAGCTGCTTTACTTCCTTTTCTGGCTGCCTGGTCTTCCCAGCGTCTTCTGTTGAAAGACTGTAGTATGGGACCAGACTGGCCTCACCCAACCAACCTCTCTACTGGTTGAAAGCTTGTTGGGTTAGGGCAGCTGAGTTTGGGAATACGTTAGTGGGACCCCCTACTTCAGGGGTCTCTTGGGCAATAGCTCAGTACAGGGATTGTGGCCCTTACACCAGAGCCTAATCCTTCAGCCACTGCTGGATACTCAAATTTTATTTCTCTCCAACAAGGTGAGCAGCAGATTCAGATCGTGTGGAGCTGACAGTCCCCTCTGCAGAAGTTCTTACAGCTGATGAGACCCTGGTTTCAGGGAGGAAGACTGAGAGAGTCCTGTCCTGGGGCTGACTGTGCCCTCTCAGAAAGTGGCTAAGCCCCTTAACCAGATCCAAAAATAGGCTCACAGGGACTTAAACTTTGAAGGTGTATATTCCAAGCCTCTCTCCCTTCCCCCTTTGAAGTCTAGCCCAGCAGGGTAGGATATCCAGCACCCAGGCCAGCTGACTGTGAAGCTCCATTCTATCCAATGCACATGAACCACTGAGCTGGTGCTGATCATAGAAAGGAGAACTCACCTCAGCTTGGCCAGGTGTGAGGAATCCTTCCTTAGGATACCATTCTAGCAAAGGTTGTTAGGTCCTAAACTGATGCTCTCCATAGTTGGCCCCTGGATGTGCCTGCCCTGGGCCTCCCTGGCAGGGACCCAGTGCAGACCAGTGGGAGACTTCCTGTGTTCAGCCCTCAGCAACCTTCTTGGAGCTATAAGCAATCCAGAGTTTGTGGCTGCCTCTTCTAGGCCCAGGTGCACATGGAAATACCAGCTGCACACCTAGGCTGGCCTTTACCCACTCTGGGTTGGGGGAAAGTCCACTTAAAAGGCCAAGGTTCCCTGAGTCCCTCCTTCTGCAGCCTCTGTCTGCTGGCTGTTTGTTGGGCTCGGCCACTGGAAAAATCTCTGCTAGAGTCTAGTACCTGTATCAAATCAGGGATTAGGAAGGGTGGTGGGTGTGGCTCTGCCCCTAGGCCCCAGGTGTCAATCTGACTTTTTCACAGACCTCAGCAGGGTGTGGACCCAGGAGTCCGGTAGGTGTGGCCTCTGAGACCCAGAAGTGTGGTCTGCCCGCCCCTCTGGACAGTTTCTACTGAGTCTCCCATGAGGTAGAAGCACCAGTCTTAGACTCAGGAGCCTGGTGGGGAGGGGTAGCTCCAATCTCAACACCAGAAAACTGAGTCACTGACATGTTCCCTGATTCCTGGCCTCTTAGAATGACCCTTTACCCTGACTGGAGCAGGAGAGACACCAGAAGTCAGAGAAGTTGCTTCTCCCCAGGCTGATGCCATTCAGAGGGGATTGTTCCACCCAAGAAATATGGCGACTGCAGTCCTGGAGAATGACTCAGCACAGGGGTTCTGGTGGCCATTCCCCACAGTATCTCTCCCTGGTTCTCAACCTTTATACTCTTCTTACACAACTCTAGTCTTCTCACCCCTACCCTGCCAGAGCCCTGGTTAAGTAGCTGTGAACAAGATTTTCTGTGTAGGCCCTTTAAGACAAAGCCTGTATCTCTGAGAGTTTCATCACTTTCTTGTAGACAGAAACCTGGCTCTTTTCACCTCCAAATGCTGTGTTGGCACCTCTTCTAGGCTCTGGGGCGCTAGGCTGGTTCTATGGCCTGGGGTTAAGGATTCACATCTCTTAGGGCAACCCTCCCTACAGTGAAAGTCCCTCTGGACCCTCAGCCACTGTTCATTCCTGGGAGTGGGGCAGCCCTTTCTGTGTCTTTCTCTGCCCTTTCTACCAGTTTTGGTGAGGCTTATTTTGTGATCCTTGGTTATAGACTCCTTTTCATTTAGTCAAAAGTTGGTTTTTCAAGATGATTGTTCTTAAATTAAGTTGTAGTCCAATTTGGTCCTGAGAGGTGGCAGTTGGAACATCCACCTACTCCACTGACATTTTCACATTCTTGAAATGATTTCTCAATAAACTTTCTCACAAGTATTTGTATAGAGGAGTTATAATTTCAATAAATATAAAGCAAAACTAATTAGCTCATTAAAAAAAACAAAATAAAAAAGAACTTATTTAAAGAAAATTTCAGCTGATAGTATCTATGTTTAATTGAATATAAAAATTTAAGAGATTGGAAAACAATGCTCTTAAAACTAGTAAGATAAATAAACTGTACTTTATATGCATAGAGTAATAGGGCATCAATTATATTTGTACTTATCCCTACAAACCTAAGATACAAAAATAGTACATCTTTCTAGGTGAAATCATATAAGATGATCATCTTGATCAGGCTAAAGAAGCAGAAAATGATAACTGTCTGAACAAAAACTAAGTCAACCGACATTAGATTTCAGTCCTCTGGCAGATACAGAGATGCTGGGAAAGGAGCAAGAGCATGGAGAGAAAGAAAGCTCACTCCTACTGTTCAGGAATGCTGCCAGCTGAAAGAAGATCTGACACCTGAATTCTATACCCAGCAAAAATATCTTTCAAAAGGAAAAGGAAAATACTTTTATCAACAAATGATAGGTGAGAAATGCATTGCTAAAAGACCTACAGTATAAAAACTATTAAAAGAAATTATTCAGTTAGAAGAACTGTACTTCCAAATAGAAATTTTTATCTATACAAAAAATGAGGATTGCCCAAGATGAGAAAATAAGGTTTATTATAAAAGAATATATTTTTATTTTGAGTCACTTGTAAAGATGAGAGTTTTAAGTGAAATATTAATACTGCATTGTAGAATTTGTACATTCTTAGAAGTAAAATATGTGACAAGAATAGAACAAACATTGAAGAAATGAAAGGAACTTGCGTAAAATGCTTAAACACTATCCAAAAAGCTGTATTATTACAAAGTATCCTATTAAAAGCTAAAGATGAATGTTACAAACTCTAGTAAACAGTCATTTTTTAAAGAAGCAAACACTACAAAAGTTTTTTTATTGATTTTAATTTATTGTGTTTACATAGATTCTAGTGTTGCTCCTAATGCATCCCCCCTCCTCCATATTCCCCTCAACATCTCCCTTACCTCCCTTCTGATGGTGCCACCCCCTTCCCTTCAGGTTTATCCCATCCTATCAAATAAGTCAATCATGAATATAAAATGGAATTTTAAAAAACTAAATATAAAGGAAAAAAACAAAAGGCCAAATTAGACAAATAAAAAACAGTGCAGTGATAGACTTAAATTGTATATATATAATTACAAAAACATAAGTGGTTAAAGTAAACCTAAAGTCAATGCTTAAAGATTGACTATAAAGAACATGGCTGTCCATAAATTATCTATTATAAATATTTAAATGTATATAAAATTAAAATGTTTGAAAATATACCATGCATATACTAGTGACTATATGCATAACAGAAAAAGTAAGCATATGAAAAAAGAATTATTAACAGAGATAGAGAAGATGTTAAGTAAATGACAGAAGGGTCACTTCTTCAAGGAAATATAAAAATTAAGGTTACATGACATTAGAACATCAAAATGCATAAAACAAAAATAGATAAAACAAAAAGATATACAGAAAATTCTATAATTATAGTTGGAGGTGGCAATACTTATCTCTAAGTAACTGACAGAACAAGTAAATACAAAATCAGTAAAGATACAGAAAGCCGAGTGACGTCACGGAAATGGCGCCGTGAGAAGCGCGTCCGACAGCTCTCCCCTAAATCACAACAAATTTATCAACTAGAAACAGAAAAATTTATCCTCGGAGCATTCCGGAGTTCCACACAAACTGAAAGCAAAAGGACTGTTATCACTTGAATCTGAGAGACGAGGGTGTGGAGGAAGCTACCACAGCGACGCTCATTCAAGCCGCCAGGGAGTGCGCCTGTGGTGAGTCAGCCCATATACTTGGGAACCGCAAGCCGCTGCGAGCCTCCGATCGCGAGCTGCCGCGAACCCCCGAGAACCCCCGCGAACCGCCACGGGCACCGCAAGCGGCCGCCACGACCCGCCGCGCGCGCGCCCGGTCCAGTTGAGCACTGCTGACGTTCCCAGCGGCCCGCACACTGCGAGTGGGGGTCGCCGGCCACCGGTGCCTGGAGCGCCACATTCGCGCGCGTGCCTTGGGCATTCCACGCGCCCAGGGAGCCCTACTGGCTCGCACACCCAGGGGGCTCCATTATCCTGCGCCTGGTGCGGTCCAGCCGCCAGCGGCGGGGCGAGCGGGAGACGCTTGGGAGATTCTCTCCGTGGGCGGGGCACCTCACCCAGCCATTTAAGCTAACAATCAAGCGTTGGGGGAGGGGTACGCGCAGGCAGCCTAAAACACCTTCAGAAACACAGCTGCGACCCAATCACTGAAATTAGCTTAACCCATAAAATCTGCGCACCCTCGGTTCTAATTGATAAGATCACTCTCAGTTCAGCGATCCAAGACAAGAGGCGTGATATTTTTTAGTGCCTCTCGCTAAAGGGGCGGGGGCAACTTCTGATTGATAGAGCCTCCATATTCAGGGATAAACGCTAACAAGAAGGACTTGGCAGATAATAAGGTCTATACTACACTAGTCATAAGCAGAGACTAGTGCCTCTTCTTCCCTGCAAAAACAGGCTACAAAGTGTGGAAAGCCTGGGTTGAGAGGTCCAACTAAATGATAGGCGCTGAACAGTCACCTTGACAACAATTGACTCCCACCCCCGCCTGATTACACTGGAGGCCCTGACTGTCAGAGCCTTTCCCAAAGCCTTGCACTGAGTGGGGATAGAGTGGGGATTTCCCAGCTCTTTGAGCCTCTTACTCCCCAGGCAGAAGCAGTTGCAGCCTTATAGCTGGATCACCAGGCTGCTAATTCAGAAAGGGGGGACTAGGAGAGAGAATCCAGGAAAGCAAACTCTCTCATCGTTGGACCCTGCAAACGCCAACAAGCCTTTACTTCCAGCAAGACTAAAGCCAATTATATGACATAGCCATAGAACCCCATCAACTGCAAATCCCTACCTAAGAGTGACACAGGGGCAGAGCCTGGGGTACAGAGTCACCGACTAGGAAGAGGGAGAGAAAAGAAAAAGGAAGAAGTTAACCTCTCAAAATCAAGAAAAACCCACAGACTTTACAACTTGATCCACTAATTTTTTTGTTGTTGTTGTTGTTGTTTGTTTCTTCTATCTTTTTGCCTTTATTTCCACCACCTCGGTCCTTCTATTCTCTTCCCATTTTATGCTTCCCCTTTCTTGAACTACACTACCCATGAGTGTTGCATTTTATTTTTCTTCTTCATCCTCACCCTCCTTTAAGGTTATACTCCAAAACACTTAACTCTCACTCTCTCTTCTTTTGTTTTTTTTTTGTCTTGCTTTATTTTGTTTTTTTCTCCTCCTATTTTATTTCTTCCTTCGTTTTTCTCTTTTTCTTATTTTTTCCTTTCTATTCGTTTTTTCTTTTCTCATTTTACTTTCCTCCCATATAATCCTCAATCACGAACAAATTAGTTAATTTGGGACTCAAGGCTTTTTTTTTGGATTTATTTCTCTTTTTTGCTTTTGTTTTTATTTTTTTTCTCTTGTTTGCTTATTTTTGTGGCATTTTGGGTCCTCCCAAACCAAGGTCTCCATTGTATTTAGTCTTCGCTCCACTTAATACAACAGATTTTTACTTATTATTTTTATTTTTCTTCTTTATTATTCTTTTTTGGTCCTTTTTTCTGGTTCCCTCTTATCCCTCTCATTATATCTCTTAGTTGACCATCACTTACAAGCAAATCATCTTATGCTTGTCTAAGATTTTCTTCCTTTTTTTTTTTTTTTTTTTTTTGCATTTAGTAGGTCCCTACTCCCTTTTTTTGCCCTTTGAACTCTTCACCCCAAATCAGGCCCTCCATTATAGGCACGATATTTCCCTGAGGAGGGGAGAGGAGGAAAAGAGAAGAGAGAAAAAAAGGGGGAAATAATAAATTATTACTGTTTTTTTTTGTGGGGTGTTTAACCCTTTTTTTTTTTTTTCTTTTTTTTTTCTTTTTACTCTTTATTAATTCTAATTAGTGCTATCAATAAGATTACCCTCAGATGCCGATAAGAAAGAGGAAATCGAATATTATGGATACAAAAGAAAGAGAGGTAACACAAATAGATGTGGAAAAATCTATGGAGAAAAGACTTAACATATTGGAAGCCTTGGAGCTAAATGACAGAGAATTTAAAATAGAAATCTTAAAAATACTCAGAGATATACAAGAAAACACAGAAAGGCAATATAGGGAGATCAGAAAACAACTCAATGAACACAAAGAATATATTACCAAGGAAATTGAAACTATAAAAACAAATCAAACAGAAATGAAAAACTCAATTCACGAGCTGAAAAACGAGGTAACAAGCTTAGCTAACAGAACAGCCCAGATTGAAGATAGGATTAGTGAAATAGAAGACAAACAACTTGAGGCACAACAGAGAGAAGAAGAAAGAGACTCAAAAATAATAAAAAATGAGAAAGCCCTACAGGAATTGTCTGACTCCATCAGAAAGAATAACATAAGAATAATAGGTATATCAGAGGCAGAAGAGAAAAAAAATGGAATGGAGAATATACTCAAACAAATAATAGACGAGAACTTCCCAAGCCTGTGGAAGGAACTAAAGCCTCAAATTCAAGAAGCAAACAGAACACCAAGTTTTCTTAACCCCAACAAACCCACTCCAAGGCACATCATAATAAAGATGACACAAACCAATGACAAAGAAAAAATTCTCAAGGCAGCCAGGGAAAAGAAGAGTACAACATATAAAGGAAGGCCTATTAGATTATCATCAGATTTCTCAGCAGAAACTCTACAAGCTAGAAGAGAGTGGACCCCAATATTTAAAGCCCTGAAAGAGAGGAACTTTCAGCCAAGAATACTATACCCATCAAAGCTATCCTTCAAGTATGAAGGAAATATAAAAACATTCACAAATACAGAAAAGATGAGAGAATTTATCAACAGAAAGCCCCCACTCCAGGAAATACTAAGGGGGGGTTTTCCAACCAGATTCAAAGAACAAAAGAAAACAACACCACAAGTAACAGCTCCACCAAGAACACAATAAAACCAAACTTAAACTGTGACAACAAAGGAAAAAAAGGGGGGAGAGGATGGAGATTAACAGTAGCAAAGGACGATGAAGTGCAGAAATACTTATAAGATAGGGTACTACAATGAATATGGTAGGTACCCTTTTCATTACTTAATGGTAACCACCCTTAAAAAAACCACCACAAAAACACTTGACTTAAAAAAGGTAGCAACAGAGGAAAGAAGTATGGAACACAAACAAACAAAAACAAATGATAGAAAAACAAAAGAGAAGAATCAAACTAGATACAAAACTAACAGAAAGCAATTTATAAAATGGCAGTAGGGAACCCACAAGTATCAATAATTACACTAAATGTAAATGGATTAAACTTACCTATAAAAAGACACAGAGTAGCAGAATGGATTAAAAAAGAAAATCCAACTATATGCTGCCTACAAGAAACACATCTAAGCAACAAGGATAAAAACAAATTCAAAGTGAAAGGCTGGAAAACAATACTCCAAGCAAACAACACCCAAAAAAAAGCAGGTGTAGCAATACTCATATCTAATAATGCTGACTACAAGACAGAAAAAGTACTCAGAGACAAAAATGGTCATTTCATAATGATTAAGGGGAAGTTGAATCAAGAAGACATAACAATCCTTAATATATATGCACCAAACCAAGGAGCACCAAAATATATAAGACAGCTACTTATTGACCTTAAAACAAAAACTAACAAAAATACAATCATACTTGGAGACCTCAATACACCGCTGACGGCTCTAGATCGGTCATCCAAACAGAGAATCAATAAAGATATAGTGGCCTTAAACGAAATACTAGAACACCTGGATATGATAGACATCTACAGGACACTTCATCCCAAAGCGACAGAGTATACATTTTTCTCTAGTGTACATGGAACATTCTCAAGAATTGACCATATGTTGGGCCACAAAGACAATATCAGCAAATTTAGAAAAATTGAAATTGTACCAAGCATATTTTCTGATCATAAAGCCTTGAAACTAGAATTCAACTGCAAAAAAGAGGGGGAAAAACCCACAAAAATGTGGAAACTAAACAACATACTTCTAAAAAATGAATGGGTCAAAGAAGAAATAAGTGCAGAAATCAAAAGATATATACAGACAAATGAAAATGAAAATACGACATATCAGAATCTCTGGGACGCAGCAAAAGCAGTAATAAGAGGAAAGTTCATATCACTTCAGGCCTATATGAACAAACAAGAGAGAGCCGAAGTAAACCACTTAACTTCACACCTTAAGGAACTAGAAAAAGAAGAACAAAGACAACCCAAAACCAGCCGAAGAAAGGAGATAATAAAAATCAGAGCAGAAATAAATGAAATAGAGAACAGAAAAACTATAGAAAAAATCAATAAAACAAGGAGCTGGTTCTTTGAAAAGATCAACAAAATTGACAAACCCTTAGCAAGACTCACCAAGGAAAAAAGACACAGGACTCAAATAAATAAAATCCAAAATGAAAGAGGAGAGATCACCACAGACATCATAGAAATACAAAGAATTATTGTAGAATACTATGAAAAATTATATGCCACCAAATACAACAATCTAGAAGAAATGGATAAATTCCTAGAACAATACAACCTTCCTAGACTGAGTCCTGAAGAAGCAGAAAGCCTAAACAGACCAATCAGCAGGGAGGAAATAGAAAAAACTATTAAAAACCTCCCCAAAAATAAAAGTCCAGGCCCAGACGGTTATACTAGTGAATTCTATCAAACATTCAAAGAAGACTTGGTTCCTATTCTACTCAAAGTCTTCCAAAAAATTGAAGAAGAAGCAATACTTCCAAACACATTTTATGAAGCCAACATAACCCTCATACCAAAACCTGGCAAGGATGGCACAAAGAAAGAAAACTACAGACCAATATCTCTAATGAATACAGATGCTAAAATACTAAACAAAATACTGGCAAACCGAATACAACAACGTATTAAAAAAATAATACATCATGATCAAGTGGGATTCATCCCAGAATCTCAAGGATGGTTCAACATACGCAAAACGGTTAATGTAATACACCATATCAACAAAACAAAGAACAAAAACCACATGATCTTATCAATAGATGCAGAAAAGGCTTTTGATAAAATACAACACAATTTTATGTTTAAGACTCTCAACAAAATGGGTATAGAAGGAAAATATCTCAACGTGATAAAGGCCATATATGATAAACCATCAGCCAACATCCTATTAAACGGCATAAAACTGAGGACTTTCTATCTTAAATCAGGAACAAGACAGGGTTGTCCACTCTCTCCACTCTTATTCAACGTGGTGCTAGAAGTTCTGGCCAGAGCAATCAGACAAGACAAAGAAATAAAAGGCATCCATATCGGAAAAGAAGAAGTAAAGCTATCACTTTTTGCTGATGATATGATCCTATACATCGAAAACCCGAAGGACTCCACAAAAAGATTATTAGAAACAATAAACCAATACAGTAAGGTCGCAGGATACAAAATTAACATACAAAAGTCCATAGCCTTTCTATATGCCAACAATGAAATATTAGAAAACGAACTCAAAAAAATAATCCCCTTCACGATTGCAACAAAAAAAATAAAATACCTAGGAATAAACATAACAAAGAATGTAAAGGACCTATATAATGAAAATTACAAAGCATTGTTAAGGGAAATCGAAAAAGATACAATGAGATGGAAAAATATTCCTTGTTCCTGGATAGGAAGAATAAATATAATCAAAATGGCCATATTACCCAAAGCAATATACAAATTTAATGCAATTCCCATCAAAATCCCTATGAGATTTTTTAAAGAAATGGAACAAAAAATCATCAGATTTATATGGAACTATAAAAAACCCCGAATAGCCAAAACAATCCTAAGGAAAAAGAATGAAGCTGGGGGCATTACAATACCTGACTTTAAACTATATTATAGGGCCACGATAATCAAAACAGCATGGTATTGGCAAAAAAATAGACACTCAGACCAATGGAACAGAATAGAAAGCCCAGAAATAAAACCACATATATATGGTCAAATAATCTTTGATAAAGGGGCCAACAACACACAATGGAGAAAAGAAAGCCTCTTCAACAAATGGTGTTGGGAAAACTGGAAAGCCACATGCAAAAGAATGAAACTCGACTACAGCCTGTCCCCGTGTACTAAAATTAATTCAAAATGGATCAAAGACCTAAATATAAGACCTGAAACAATAAAGTACATAGAAGAAGACATAGGTACTAAAATCATGGACCTGGGTTTTAAAGAACATTTTATGAACTTGACTCCAATGGCAAGAGAAGTGAAGGCAAAGATAAATGAATGGGACTACATCAGAATTAAAAGTTTTTGCTCAGCAAGAGAAACTGATATCAAAATAAACAGACAGCCAACTATATGGGAACTGATATTTTCAAACGACAGCTCAGATAAGGGCCTAATATCCAAAATTTACAAAGAACTCATAAAACTCAACAACAAACAAACAAGCAATCCAATAAAAAAAATGGGAAGAGGACATGAACAGACACTTCTCCCAGGAAGAGATACAAATGGCCAACAGATATATGAAAAGATGCTCAGCTTCATTAGTTATTAGAGAAATGCAAATCAAAACTACAATGAGATACCACCTCACCCCTGTTAGATTAGCTATTATCAACAAGACGGGTAATAGCAAATGTTGGAGAGGCTGTGGAGAAAAAGGAACCCTCATTCACTGTTGGTGGGACTGTAAAGTAGTACAACCATTATGGAGGAAAGTATGGTGGTTCCTCAAAAAACTGCAAATAGAACTACCTTATGACCCAGCAATCCCTCTACTGGGTATATACCCCAAAACCTCAGAAACATTGATACGTGAAGACACATGTAGCCCCATGTTCATTGCAGCACTGTTCACAGTGGCCAAGACATGGAAACAACCAAAAAGCCCTTCAATAGAAGACTGGATAAAGAAGATGTGGCACATATACACTATGGAATACTACTCAGCCATAAGAAATGATGACATCAGATCATTTACAGCAAAATGGTGGGATCTTGATAACATTATAAGGAGTGAAATAAGCAAATCAGAAAAAAACAAGAACTACATGATTCCATACATTGGTGGAACATAAAAATGAGACTAAGAGACATGGACAAGAGTGTGGTGGTTACCAAGGGTGGGGGGGGGAGGGAGGACATGGGAGGGAGGGAGGGAGAGAGTTCGGGGGAGGGGGAGGGGCACAGAGAACTAGATAGAGGGTGACGGAGGACAATCTGACTTTGGGCGAGGGGTGTGCAACATAATTTGATGACAAAATAACCTAGACATGTTTTCTTTGAATATATGTACCCTGATTTATTAATGTCATCCCATTACCATTAATAAAAATTTATTTAAAAAAAAAAAAAAAAGATACAGAAAGCCTAAAACACTACCAGGCAACATGACCTAATTGAGTTTTTTAGAACATTCCACCTAAAAGAGCAGAATATACATTCTTTTTAGGTGCACTTGGAACATTCACCAACATAGACATTCTGGGGTAAATAATAGATATAAATAAATGTTTAAAAAAATCATATAGAATATGATCTCCTTTTAGAATAGAAATTCACTAGAAATCAGTATCAAAAAATATTTTTAAGATCTATAATAGTTGAAAGTTAACAATTTCAAAATAACTTAGGAGTGACCAAGGAAAATTTTTTAATGTTTTGAATTGAATAAAAGCCAAAATTAGAGCCTGACCAAGCAGTGGCGCAGTAGATCTGGGATGCTGAGGACCCAGAGTGGAAACCCCAAGGTTGCTGGCTTGAGCGCAGGCTCACCAGCTTCAGCACGGGGTTGCCAGCTTGAGTATGGGATCATAGACATGACCCCCTGGTGACTGGCTTGAGCCTAAAGGTTGCTGGCTTGAGTAAAAGGTCACTGGTTCAGCTTGACCCACTCCACCCTGATCAAGGTACATAAGAGAAGCAGCAATGAACAATTGAAGTGACACAACTACAAGTTAATGCTTCTCATTTCTCTCCCTTCCTGTGTCTCTGTCTCTCATTCGTGCGCACACACACACACAAACACACACACACACAAAAGTATATATTAGAAAAGAGGAAAGGTATAAAATCAATGTCTAAATATCTAAGGTTCTACCTAAAGACACTAGAAAAAAAATAAATGCAATGCAATCTGAATGAAATAAAGTTGAAAGGGGAAATCAGTGAAATAGAAAAGAGAAAAAATGCTACAGAAAATCATTAAAGCCCAAAGCTGGTTCTTTGAAAAGATCAATAAAACTAGTAAATCTCTATATAGTTAAATTAAGATCAACTTACTGGTATGAAAAATAAAAGAGGGAATATCCTCATAGATCCTACATGTATTCAAGTGATATAAAAATATTATAAATGACTTTATGCCTATGTATTTGATACACAAATGAACAAATTGTATGAAAGAAGCAAACAATAAAAACATATTCATACAGAATGAAATAATCTGAATTTCCCTATTATCCCTATTATCTAATTAAAAGATTAAATTTGTAGTTAAAAGCCTTTTCACAAAGGCCCTGGCCGGTTGGCTCAGTGGTAGAGCGTCGGCCTGGCGTGCAGGAGTCCCAGGTTCGATTCCCGGACAGGGCACACAGGAGAAGTGCCCATCTGCTTCTCCACCCCTCCCCCTCTCCTTCCTCTCTGTCTCTCTCTTCCCCTCCCACAGCTAAGGCTCCATTGGAGCAAAGTTGGCCCGGGCGCTGAGGATGGCTCCGTGGCCTCTGCCTCAGGCACTAGAATGGCTCTGGTTGCAACAGAGCGACACCCCAGATGGGCAGAGCATCACCCCTGGTGGATGGGCCAGGTGGATCCCGGTTGGGCGCATGCAGGAGTCTGTCTGACTGCCTCCCCGTTTCCAGCTTCGGAAAAATGAAAAAAAAAAAAAAAAGCCTTTTCACAAAGAAAACTCCAAAATTAGAAGGTTTCACCAAACCTTTAAGGTAACATCCACCAAAAAATTAAGGAAAAAAATACTAACTCTAAACAAATATTTCCAGAATATTTGAAAGATCAATTAAAATATCACAAAGCATTTTATGAGACCAAAATTACCCAGATATGAAATAAGAAAAACATTACAAGCAAAGAAAACTGATGACAAATATGCTTCATAAAAATGGAAGCAAACATCTTGAATATTGGCAAATTAAATCAAAATACATATATTTGTATATATTAGCTACATATAGATTGTGTGTGTGTGTGTGTGTGTGTGTGTAGAAATAGAGAAAGAGAGAGAAAAACAAATTTGGGTTTATCTTAGAAATGCAAGCATGGTTAAATCTTTGAAAATTAATCAATTTAAAACTCTTAGAAAACTGGGAATAGAAAGAAATTTTCTAATAAAAAGCATCTACAAAAAATCTATAGCTAACATCATTTTTAATAATGAAAGAGAAACTGTTCCTTAGCATATAAGAAAGAAAAAACATAAGGATGTCTATTCTTTCCACTTTTATTAAATGTTACCTCAGATGCTCTATTTGGTTGATAAAGGAGAGAAAAATAAGATGCATACAGAATACAAAAAGAGAAAGAAAAATTTTTGTTGATGTTCTTTCACATACAAAATCAGAAAAAATTATACTATGACAAATAAGTTTAAGAAAGTATATGATATATAAGGGCAATATAGAAAAGTCAGTTTAATGTTTATGTACTATCAATATCTAATTGAAAATAAAATTTACGAGTGAAATAAGTAAATCAGAAAAAACTAAGAACTATATGATTCTATACATAGGTGAGACATAAAAATGAGACTCAGAGACATGGACAAGAGGGTGGTGGTTACGGGGTGGGGGGCACAAAGAAAACCAGATAGAAGGTGACAGAAGACAATTTGACTTTGGGTGATGGGTATGCAACATAATAAAATGTCAAAATAACCTAGAGATGTTTTCTCTAAACCTATGTACCCTGATCGATCAATGTCACCCCATTAAAATTAATAATAAATAAATAAATAAAATTTAAAAGCATTAAAAGCCTGACCAGGCGGTGGCGCAGTGGATAGAGTATTGAACTGGGATGCGAAGGACCCAGATTCGAGACCCCGAGGTCACCCACTTGAGCACAGGCTCATCTGTTTTGATCAAAGCTCACCAGCTTGGACCCAAGGTTGCTGGCTCGAGCAAGGGGCTACTTGGTCTGCTGGAGCCCCACTGTCAAGGCACATATGAGAAAGTAATCAATGAACAACTAAGGTGTCTTAACAAAAAACTAATAATTGATACTTCTCATCTCTCTCCATTCCTGTCTGTCTGTCCCTATCTATCCCTCTCTCTGACTCTTTCTCTGTCTCTGTAAAAAAATAAAAATTAAAAATAAAAGCATTAAAAAGATTAAAAATCTTAGGGATAAATCTCATAAAAATATTTGCAAGTTTTGTACATTGCAAACAGAACACTGTAGAGAGAAATAACCAAGATCTAAATTAATTGAGAGCTATACAATGTTCATACAGCAGAAAATCTGATATGTTAACATTTAGTTCTCCCTAAATTAATCTATATATTCAAACAAAATTCTGGCAGGCTTATTGTATAAATGACAAGATTATTCTACACTTTCTATGAAAAATCAAAAGACCTAAAATTCAAAACATTTTTTAAAAGAAAACAAAGTTGGAGGAGGACTCCCATTATCTATTTTTAAAACCTAATGACAGAGTGTTGTTCACATGATAGACAAATAGGCCAATGATATAGAATAAAAAATCAATAAAAAATAGACCCACACATATACAGTTAACAGGTTACTGACAAAGGAACCTTCAAAACCCAGTGGTGAAAGGCTAATATTTTAACCAATAATACTGACAATTGGAAATCCAAATTTAAAAATAAAAACAACCCCTTGACTCTTAACTCGCAAAATATACAAAATATAACTCAACATGAATTATATACCTAAATCTAAATCCTAAAACTCTAAAAGTCCTAAAAGGAAATAAAAAGAAAAAATATTTGTGATCTTTGAATATTTTAAAAAATTCTTAGGATACACACACACACACACACACACACACACACACACACTAAAAACCTATACCATTAAAAAAAAACTGATAAGACAGGCTAAGTTAGACATCATCGCAATTAAAATTTTCTGCTATTTGAAAGATACTGTTAAGAAAATCCTTAAAATAACAATGGCCAGAGAGGGATAAAATATTTTCAAATTATGTATTAGGCAAAGAACTTGTAATCAGAATATATAAATGGCACTTATAATCAATAAAAATAAGATATTTCACCAAACAGGAAATAATAATGGCAAATAAGCATATGAACAAGTGCTCAGAATCCTTAGTCAGTAGGGAACTATAATCAGATACCACTATACCTGCTATACTGACTAAAATTATTAAAACTGATAATACCATGTGTTATCTAGGAACTGAAAAGCTCATAAATTGCTAGTGGGGAAGTAAAATGATACAGACACTTTCGAAAAACATATGAAAGTTCCTTATAAAATTAAATATCCACTGCCATGTGAATCAGTAATCCCACTCCTGGGTATTTATCTAAGATAAATGAAAGTACATGTCCTTGCAAAGACCTATTGACATATACAGTGTGTCCGTAAAGTTGTGGTGCACTTTTGACCGGTCACAGGAAAGCAACAAAAGATGATAGAAATGTGAAATCTGCACCAAATAAAAGGAAAACCCTCCCAGTTTCTGTAGGATAATGTGGCAGCATGTGCGCATGCGCAGATGATGATGTAACACTGTGTATACAGAGGAGCAGCCCACAGCCATGCCAGTCGAGATGTGGACGGTACAGAGGAAAGTTCAGTGTGTTCTGTGGCTCGCTAAATTCGAATCCGTGACCAAAGTACAACGTGAATATCGGTGCGTTTATAACAAAGTGCCACCACATAGGAATAACATTACTCGATGGGATAAGCAGTTGAAGGAAACTGGCAGTTTGGTGGAGAAACCCCATTCTGGTAGACCATCAGTCAGTGATGAGTCTGTAGAGGCTATACAGGATAGCTGCCTAAGGAGCCCTAAAAAATCTGTGCATGAGCCTACATCAAACTGCACTGAATAGGTATGAAACTGGGAGAGTTTTCCTTTTATTTGGTGCAGATTTCACATTTCTATCATCTTTTGTTGCTTTCCTGTGACCAGTCAAAAGTGCACCATGACTTTATGGACACACTGTATTTACAGCAGGTTTATCTGAATAAACTAAAACTAGATATAGCCAACTATCCATCAACTGGAGGTGGTTGAATACACATTGTTTTCTATCCATTAAATTAAATATTATTAAGCAATAAACAAGAACAAATATACATGCAACCACAGGATCTCAAAAGCTTTTTACTTAGTGAAAAAAAATGGCTACATACTATATGATTTCATTTATATGACGTTCTGGAAAAGGCAAAACTCTAGGTGAAGAAATTAGATGAGTGGTTTCAGGGCCTGGGAAGAAGGTACAAATACAAAGGGGCATAAGGAAACATTTGGGGTTAATGGAGCTGTTCTTATCCTGAAAATGGTAGAAGCAAGATTGAACAGGGGTAGCTGTCAGACCTTACTGCCCACTTGAAAGTCTCTGCCAGACCCTAAAATGTCTGCAAAGCAAAGATCACCTGTTAGAGGGGTCCCCTTGTAGTGAACCATTGTCTTGCTCAGTGACTGGTGGAGGCTACTCTGAGAACATGACATTTGCTCAGTTGCTGAGGCTGATCAAGAAAGAGTTCATTGGAAGTTGTCAGCTCACATACTCTTTGAAGACAGGCAGAAAGTTCATTTTTAAATTTCATTTTTGAAAGTCAGATTTATTGATATGTTTAAAATGTTTAATTTAATGAGTTCTGACAAATATCCTGACATAATCAAGATAAAAACATCTCCCAATCAAAACAGAAAGTAGTTGACTAACTTGACTAGATTGACTAGAATAAGAAATGCTGGGGTCCAGCCCAGTTTTTACATTTAGTTCCAGATACACCTAAGGATAAAAGGCCATAGGTACTTGCCCCTGAACCACTATAAATATTCTCTTTATTCCTTTACATTCAGCATCTGAGACTCATCAGACCAGTACGGGGAAGCCTTACAGAAATTTCCGAAGCCTCACCATAAAGTCTCTCATGAAGATATAATATCCAACCAGTAGCTACCAGCTCCATCAGAGCTACCACTTACTCCATCTATGTTTCAGATGCTGTGTTTCAGTAAAATAAAGTTATTATCTCAGAAGCAGATTTGAGAAGGGCTAATTCATCTCCTAAAAAGATCAGGAGATCCGAAGCAAAGACTGATGATCTTACATGCTCATCGAGGAGAGGAGAGTGTTCAGCCTGAGAGACCACTTTGTTATAACTACTAACCAGACCCCAAGAACCCAATATCCCACTAGTGTTGCAGATAGTCAAGGTTCATCTCCCCATTGCCTGTGGAAATTACCTGAACTTCTCACTACAAACAGAAATTATCTGCAGCTTGTGAAGGTAGTTACCTCAACACCACAGCCAGCCCCTGGGAGAAAGAATACTCAGCCTTGACAAATGTACCACCAGCTAAAACTACTCCCATCCCTTCTTTCCAACCTACATAGCCTCTATCATGTGACTACTCCATCCAGAAGGCATGAACCTCAATGGAGGGGAAGGAGGGATGAGGTTTACATGACAGTGAAACAGATGATTTTGAAGTAAAGGTTGAGGGAGCTAGGGCAGTGGTCGGCAAACTCATTAGTCAACAGAGCCAAATATCAACAGTACAACAATTGAAATTTCTCTTGAGAGCTAAATTTTTTAAACTTAAACTGTTTTAAGTTATATTGTTATTAACTTAATTAGGGTACTCCTAAGCTGGCCTTTGCTAAAAAAAAAAAAAAAAAAAAAAAACTCAAGGAGCCAAAGAGCCGCATGTGGCTCGCGAGCCGCAGTTTGCTGACCAAGGACTGCTAGGGGAATCCAGAGCACAGCCACCATCACTGACAGCGTCAACCAAGTAAATATAGAAATGAGGGCCTCTAGCTATCACAGGTAAAGAGTTTCAGCAAGGAAACAGGTACAAAATAATACAAAGGGGCAGGGAGAAAAGTTTGTGATTATCATAGAATTGAGGCAAAACAGATGTGTCCATCTTCATACTCTTCTTTGCCTGGTTAATTCCTACTTCTCCTTTAAGAGTAAATTTAGCAGTGATGCCTTAAGAGGAGCTCCCTCATTCTTCACAGCCCCCCCAAATCTTGACATAGTACTGCTTCAGGGTATCACCCCAGCACCTATGATAGCATATATTCTCTCCTGTTGGAATTGCTTTTTATTGAGATATAATTCACATACCACAAATCTCCAACTTTTAAGGTATACAAGTTAATGGTTTCTAGTATATCTACAAAGTTATGCCATCATCATCAATATCTAATTCCAGAAGACGTTATAACCCCAAAAAGACTCCCCAAAGCCATTAGCAGTCATTCTCCATTTACCCTACCTTCCAACCAAAAATCTACTTTCTCTATGTAAGGATTTACGTATTCTGGACATTTTATATAAATGGAACTATACAATATAAAGTCTTCTGGTCTGGCTTCTTTGCTTAGCCTAATGTTTTCAAGGTTTATCCATGTTGTAGCATGTCCCAGTATGGCTGAATAATATTCCATTGGATCTAAATACCACATTTTTTAATCCATTCATCAGTTGATGGACATTTAGGTTGTTTTACTTTATGACTACTCTGAATAATGTTACTATAAACACTGATGTATAAGTTTTTAAGTAGACCTATATTTTCAATTCCCTCAGATATATACTTACGAGAGCATATTCTGGGTCACATGACAACTCTATGTCTAATATTTTGAAAATGTTTTCCATTTTATATTTCACCAGCAATGTAACTGTCCTTCATTTATCTAACCCTAAAATTTCTTGAGAGTAGGAACTTACATCTTATGTTCTATCTCCAGCACCTACCATAGTGCCTAAAATAATATGGTTATCTATGAGTATTTGTAAAGTGAATTACTGAATAGACCAGAATAATTTTCTTCATATTATGTCTTATTCTGGCAAAATACTTACCAAAATACCCTCTAATATCTTTTATTTTCATGTCTCCAGACTCTTTCTCCTATAAACTTTTATAAGCAAATGACATTCTCTTAGGTGCCAGCATGTCTTGAAATGGGTACACTATGATTGTTAGAACATAGGATCGTTATCTACTTGGGGCTGCTCACTGAACATTAGAGAAGTTAGTGTAGATAATCTGATAGCAGAATCAATTATTCCTAAATTGGTACTGGTTGGCAGGCAGTCAGATGTTCATGCATATTTTCAAAGTGATCCACTAGCAGTTGTAGGCACAGAACATGTCTGGCTTTATAGAACACTCTCAACTGGCCCTGCTGCCAAAAACACTACAATGGATATGGCAGGGAAGGGAGGAAAGTGACCTCCAGATGGGGCAAGAGGAAACATATGGAGCCCACCCTTTACAAAGGGAGGCTGAAAAGATCTGTAGATGAAAGGACCTTCCAATTCTAGCAGGTCTGGGTAGGGATTAGTCTCCCATGACCGACATTTAAGTTGTTTAATTACTTCCATCTCTGGCCAGTTAAAGAGTCATCGCATAGAGTAAATACCCATTTTGACCCTCAAATAAAAAATGGACATATACATGAATACAATATTTTAAATATAACAAACTCATCTTGATATGAAATTGAAAAACACATCTCTAATAAAATATAAATATATACCAATTCCTTATAAAAACTCACAAATATCTTCTAATGGTTCTGACTAATAAGCATTTATTGATATCTGCAGAAAGAAAAGACTCCATCAACATTTTATGTAAGACACATTACATTGCACACATGTGCTTTGCATCATTTCAATTTTCTAAGAATAGAAGTGGAGTGTAAGTACATGCAATAAATTATTGAAGCTTTATATAAATTGCCCGTGGTAAACAGAATGCCTCTCCCATCCAAGGATGCCCATGAATCCCCAGAACCTGTTAATACATTACATTACATGGCAAAAGGGACTTTGCAGATGTAATAAAGGTTACAACCTTTAAAATAGGGAGATTATTCTGGATTATCTAGATGGATCCAGTGTGATCACATGAGCTCTTTAAAGGAGAGCTCTTGCACTGGTTGGAGTCAGGACAGATGCTGCAGAAGTGGAAATCAAAGGAATTTGAAGGCTGAGAGACTCATGACCCACTCTTGCTGGCAAAGACCACATGGAAGGCATAAGTAGGAATGGGCAGCCTGTAGGAACAAAGACTAGTCCCCAAATGACATCTGACAAGGAAATTGGGCCTTAGGAACTAACTTTGGCCAGCAACCTGAATGAGTTTGAAAATAGATTCATCCTCAAGAGCCTCTCGGCAAGAACTCTGTCCTGCTGACACTAGAATTTCAACCTTGTGATATATTAAGCAGAAAACCCATCTGAGCCACTATACTCTGGTATCTGACTTACAGAACTATGAGTAAATAAATACATTTGTTTTGTCTTAAGCCACTAATTTTGTAGTAATATGCTATGGCAGCAATAGAAAATTAATATATTATGAAATGTCAGTATATTAAAATTTAATATTCTACGGTGCTGAAACACAATAACCACTAAAAAAAATTGAGATTGTACATTCTCAGAACCAATTCACATTCCACTATCAAATGTTATATTTATAATAAATACATTGATGATTTCTACTCATAATCACTGGGTATTTTTTAAAATGTTATCTATGAATAATAAACTACTTTTTAAGTAATTATCCTTTCCAACACTTACAAATTTAGCATTTATTTTTAAAAAGGAAATAGCTAATCACTTCCAAGTATTTTCAAAGCATTTTACCAGTTTCATACAGTTTACTTTAGCTGTACATCTTTTTCATAACATGTTTAACATATTTTATTAGATTGATATTTTACATAGTCATATCTTAGTCACACTAACAAAAACCAGTGATCATTAATAGAGTTGAATAAATCAACATTTACAAAAATGTAAGAACATAAAGATGGCAAATGTTTACAAGGCCTCAGCAGTACAAAGAACCCTAAGGCAAAAAGTCACTTATATTTTTAGTACATAAACACATAGAATCTATAATACTGAGTTACTTTTTCACAGGACTTTATTGCACGTGGTTTTCTTGCAAGCATACCACTATTCCTTTAGTTCCTGATCTGCAGGTCACACTTTTGAGATGTTTCAAGTTTGACCTGCTACAACCAATGTTTGTAAGTTATAACAATGGCAACAAAATGTATTTTCCAGGGGCTCTCCAATACACCATATAATCTAGATTTGGAGCATGGACACTTACTTTTTCAGAGTTCTTTCAGCCTGTCTTGCAAATTCTATAGCTGCCTTCCTTGCTTCAAAATCTTCCCTTTTCACCACCTCTCCAGTCCCTCGGTAGCCTAGCTCCACCAACTGGCGGGCCAGGCCTTCATCCTAAAAGACAATGCCAGCTGTTAGATGTGTGGATGAACGAGACATCTTGTTTCACCAATATACAAATAATTGTTTTCAATAAAAAAAAATCAAATTTATCATTTTAAAATGATAAAAGAGCTATCAAGTATAAAAAATTAGAATTATTTCTAAAAACACTGTACTTTTATAAACATCTGATTTGTCATCCCTCTCCCATAGATGTAAAGTGAAAAAAAAAATTAATCACTAAATTTTCTCTAAGGGATTGGGAGACAAAAGTCTGCTATGTTTTTAATCAGTTTATGAGAACAGCTGTACATAATTAATACAGAATCTTTAAAACAATAAAATTTGAGACAATAGCATTCATACAAGAAAGAAAAGACTTAATAAAACAATCACATAAAAACAGAATTGGGTTACTTTTGGAAAATTCAACATTTTAGAGACTTACTTCCTTGAAGTAAATTAACTGATGACACACAGCATTATAACTTCAAATACCAAATAAAGAGCAGATGAATTTCCTTTTCAAGTGAAAAGATATTGTTTCCATATAATGTTGGCACCATTAAAAACAGAAAAGCAGAAACCCAAGATGACCACAAAAGGCTTCAAATTGAAAAATATTTTCCCACAATATGCTGGACCTTTTCTATTTCAGTTCCTTTGAAAATTGTCTCACACATTTTTGTCACTTGTATAACATATTCAAAAAATATTGTTCCCCCATAATTTGAAGAGGTGTCAATTCACCTGAAGTTATTAATAGAAAGACTAAAGCTTTAGGCCCTAGCTGGGTGGCTCAGCAAGCAGATAAAGCGTTGTCCCAGAACACGGAGGTTGTGGGTTCAATCCTTGGTCAGGGCAGTTACAAGAAGCAATCCATGAACACCTAACTAAATGGAACAACTAAATGAAACAACGAGCTGATGCTCTTCTCTCTCTCAAATCAATGAAAAAAATTTTTTTAAAGACTAAAGTTTTACATAAAAAATATGTCTATACTAATAATGGCCCTTATATTATTATTTTAATTAAATATGAAATATCTGAAATAGTAAAAACAGAATATCTACTATTATTAGACCATTTATCACTTTAAATACAAGAACCATCAAACAGGATTACATGAGGAAACTTAAGATGCACGGTTAATAATCTATTCAACCCACAGTGCCTATTTTAAAGTTCCAATTACTAGGTCAAAACTAAAATATTTACATTATCAATCTACAAGACTTGCTACTTTGCTTTGCTAAACGTTTAACATCATATGTTGTACTTTGTGTACAAATGTGCATACATTTGCCAAGCTAATATAATGCAAACCACCAGGCTTTGCCCAGGCTATTTGTTTCTTTTTCATTGTTGCCCTGCTTACTATACTTGTTATCCCTAGCTCTCCAGTGTGAACCACAAAACTGGGCAAATGTCTCCACCTAGTGGAATTAATATTTAATAGAAAAAGCAATGCAGGTATGGGGATTGATTTACAAAAGTGAGATGAGTTGCGTGTAAATTTTCTTAAATATATCATTTAAAGCAAACTTATGATGAGAACTCTCAACTTAGCTCTGTGAGACTCTGAGGGTCTTCTAGAAGAATAGAAATTGCTGGTGGTCAAAACAGAATATCTTATATAGTAAAGACCATTAGAAAGTTGATGTATTAACTGTGTACATAGAGTGAATTATGCATTCCTGGGTGTCTCAACTGGGCCATACAAAATTATTTAGATAGTTCTGCACTCATTTACACTAATGTATGGTGCAACAAATGACAGAATATATCATACTTAGAAAACAAGTAGGTGTTTACCTGAAACCTATGTACTCTTATTGATCAATGTCACTCTTTTAAATTAAATTTTCTAAATAAAATAAAATAAAAAGTAGTGAGCTGAAGATGGTTGCCTCACTTGATTGCTCTAACTGGTAGAATCATGAGTCATCTCTTCAGCTTAAATGGTCAATTATCTTTAAAGAAAAGTCTCTTTAAGGAAACTGAGAAATAAGATATTTTTATTTATTCACATACTTAGCATTTATGAGGCTTTTCATTCCTTTATGTGTGTATCCAAGTCTCCTACTGACATATAATTTTCCTGTGCCTAAAAATCTTTGTTTAACGTTTCTTGTAGTTCAGGTCTGCTAACCAAAATGGGTTGAATAGATTATTAACAATGCACCTTATATTTTTCTCATTTATTCCTATTTGACAGTTCTTGTATTCAACAGTGATGTGTTAAGTAATGGTCTATAACAATAGCATGTATTCTATTTGCACTATATTTTAGATTTCATATTTAATTAAAATGATAATATAAGGACTATTATTACTATAGACATTTTATTAAAAGCTTTAGTCTTTTTTTTTACTTTTTATTATTAATTTAAATGGGGTGACATTGATAAATCAGGGTACATATGTTCAGAGAAAACACCTCCAGGTTATTTTGACATTTGATTATGTTGCATAACCATTACCCAAAGTCAAATTGTCTTCCATCACCTACTATCTGGTTTTCTTTGTGCCCCTCCCCTCCCCCAACCTTGTCCCTCTCCTACCTCCCTCCCTCCCAATTCCGTAACCACCACCCTCTTGTCCATGTCTCTGAATCTCATTTTTATGTCCCACTTATGTATGGAATCATATAGTTCTTAGTTTTTTCTGATTTACTTATTTCACTCAGTATAATGTTATCAAAGTCCATCCATGTTGTTGTAAAAGATCCATGTCATCATTTCTTATGGCTGAGTAGTATTCCATAGTATATACGTACCAAAGCTTTTTAATCCATTTATCCACTGACAGACACTTGGGCTGTTTCCAGATCTTAGCTATTGTGAACAATGCTGCCATAAACATAAGGGTGCATTTCTCCTTTTGAAACACTACTATGGTGTTCTTGGGGTATATTCCTAAAAGTGGGAGAGCTGAGTCAAAAGGCAGTTCAATTTTTACTTTTTTGAGGAATCTCCATACTGTTTTCCATAGTTGCTGCACCAGTCTGCATTCCCACCAGCAGTGCAGGAGGGTTCCCTTTTCTCCACGTCCTCGCCAGCATTTATTCTGTGTTGTTTTGTTGATGAGCGCCATTCTGACTGGTGTGAGGTGATATCTCATTGTGGTTTTAATTTGCATTTTTATAATGATTAGTAATGTTGAGCATTTTTTCATATGCCTATTGGCTGTCTGTATGTCCTCTTTGGAGAAGTGTCTATTCATTTCTTTTGCCCATTTTTTGATTGGTTTGTTTGTCTTCCTGGTGTTGAGTTTTACAAGTTCTTTATAAATTTTGGTTATTCAACCCTTATCAGACATTTTGTCGAATATGTTCTCCCATTGTGTAGTTTCTTTTTTTATTCAGTTCTTATTATCTTTAGCTGTGCAAACCTTTTTAGTTTGATATAGTCCCATTAGTTTATCCTGTCTTTTGTTTCACTTGCCCGTGGAGATAAATCGGCAAATATACTGCTGCGAGAGATGTCGGAGAGCTTACAGCCTATGTTTCCTTCTAAGATGCTTATGGTTTCATGGCTTACATTTAAGTCTTTCATCCATTTTGAGCTTATTTTTGTGAATGGTATAAGTTGGTGGTCTAGTTTCATTTTTTTGCAGGTAGATATCCAATTTTCCCAACACCATTTGTTAAAGAGGCTGTCTTTACTCCATTGTATGCTCTTACCTCCTTTGTCAAATATCAGTTGTCCATAATGGTGTGGGTTTATTTCTGGGTTCTCAGTTCTGTTCCATTGATCTATATGCCTGTTCTTATGACAGTACCAGGTTGTTTGAGTATAATGGCCTTGTAGTGTAACTTGGTATTGGGAAGTGTGATACCTCCCACTTTATTGTTCCTTTTCAAGATTGCTGAGGCTATTCATGTTCTTTTCTGGTTTCATATAAATTTTTGGAATATTTTTTCTATATCTTTGAAGTATGTCATTGGTATTTTAATTGGTATTACATTGAATTTATAGATTGCTTTAGGTAATTTGGACATTTTAATGATGTTTATTCTTCCTATCCATGAGCATGGTATATGCTTCCACTTGTTTGTGTCTTTCTTGAGTTCTTTTATCAATGTTTTATAATTTTCTGAGTACAAGTCTTTAATCTCCTTGGTTAAATGTACTCCTAGGTACTTTATTTTTTTGGTTGTAATAGTGAAGGGGATTGTTTCTTTAATTTCTCTTTCTGACAGTTCATTGTTGTGTATAAAAATGCCTCTGATTTCTGAGTATTAATTTTATATCCTGCCACATTGCTGAATTTATTTATCAGGTCTAATAGTTCTTTGACTGAGACTTTAGAGTTTTCTATATACAATATATCATCTGCAAATAATGATAGTTTTACTTCTTCTTTTTCCAATTTCGATGCCTTTTATTTCTTCTTCTTGTCTGATTGCTGTGACTAGGACTTCCAGAACTATGTTGAATAAGAGTGGTGAAATGGGTCACCCCTGTCTTGTTCCTGATTTGAAGGGGATTGATTTCAATTTTTGCCCATTGAGTATGATGTTGGCTGTGGGTTTGTCATAGGAGACGTTTATCATGTTGAGGTATGTTCTATGTATTCCCACTTTGCTGAGAGTTCTGATCATGAATGGGTGCTGAATTTTATCAAATGCCTTTTCTGCATCCATCGAAATTACATGTGGGTTTTCTCCTTCCTTTTGTTTATGTGATGAATCACATTGATTGATTTACGAATATTGTACCAGCCTTGCCTCCCCAAAATAAATCCCACTTGATCATGATGTATGACTTTCTTCATATATTGCTGGATCCAGTTTGCTAATGTTTTGTTGAGAATTTTAGCATCTAAATTTATCGGGGATATTGGCCTATAATTTTCTTTCTTTGTGTTGTCTTTTCCCGGTTTTGGAATCAGAATTATACTCGCCTCATAAAAGAAGCTTGGAAGTCTTCTTTCCCCTTGAATTTTTTGAAATAGCTTCAGAAGGATAGGAGTTAGTTCTTCTTTGACTATTTGGTACAATTTACTTGTGAAGCAATCAGGCCCGGGACTTTTCTTTGTTGGGAGTTTTTTGATAACCGTTTCAATCTCATTTGTTGTAATCAGTCTCTTTAGGTTTTCTGATTCTTCCAGATTAATTTTAGAAAGATTATATGTTTCAAGGAATTTGTCCATTTCATCTAGGTTGTCTAGTTTTTTGGTGTACAGTTTTTCATAGTATTTTCTTACAATATTTTGTATTTCTGTTGTCTCAGTTGTTATATCTCCACTCTCATTTCTAATTTTATTTATTTGAGTCCTCTCTCTTTTTTTCTTGGTGAGTCTGGTTAAAGATTCATCGATCTTGTTTATCTTTTCAAAGAACCAGATCTTGGTTTCCTTGATCCTCTGTATTGTTTCATTAGCCTCTATGTCACTTATTTCTGCTCTGATATTTATTATTTCCTTCCTTCTACTACCTCTGGGCTTTACTTGCTGTTCTTTTTCTAGTTCTTTTAGATGCAGGGTCAAGTTGTTAATTTGAGCTTTTTTCTAGCTTCTTAAGGTATTCCTGTAATGCTATGAACTTCCCTGTCAGGACTGCTTTTGCTGTGTCCCATAAATTTAGAGTTGATGTATGCTCGTTATTGTTCATTTCTAGGAATTTTTTTATTTCTTCTTTGAACTCATTGTTAACCTATTCATTATTTAATAACATACTATTTAGTTTCCACGTGTTTGAGTATTTTTCAGTTTTTCTGTTGTGGTTGATATCTAGTTTCATGCCATTGTGATCAGAGAAAGTGCTTGATATGATTTCAATCTTCTTAAATTTGTTGAGACCACTTTTGTGCCCTCACATGGTCTATCCTAGAGAATGCACCATGAGCACTTAAAAAGAATGTATATTCTGCTGCTTTAGGGTGAAAGGTTCTGAAGGTATCTATTAAATCGAGTTGATCTAATATGTCCTTTAAGTCTGCTGTTTCTTTGTTAATTTTCTTCCTTGAGGATCTATCTAGTGATGTTAGTGGGGTATTGAAATCCCCTACTATTATAGTATTGCTGTTGATCTCGCCCTTTAAATCCATCAAAGTCTGCTTTATATATTTAAGTGCTCCTATATTAGGTGTGTAGATATTTATAATGATTATATCTTCCTGTTGGATTGTTCCCTTTATCATTATGTAGTGACCTTTATCTCTTACTATAGCCTTTGTTTTAAAGTCCATTTTGTCTTATATAAGTATTGCTACCCCAGCTCTTTTTTCATTTTCATTTGCGTGAAATTTTTTTTTCCATCCTTTAATCTTCAGTCTATGTGCATCTTTTGTTTTAAGGTGTGTCTCTTGTAGACAGCATATGTATGGGTCCTGTTTTCTTATCCACGCAGCTACTCTATGTCTTTTGATTGGATCATTTAATCCATTTACATTTACAGTTATTATTGATATGTAATTGTTTATTGCCATTTTATTCTTTAAAACTGTATTCCTCTTTTGTTATATTCTTTTTCTCCTTTGATCTGTTTACAACAGGCCCCTTAGCATTTCTTGCAGCCTAGGTTTGGTTTCAGTGAAATCCTTGAGTTTTTTTTGTCTGGAAAGCTTTTTATTTCTCCTTCAATTTTAAACGATAGCCTTGCTGGATAAAGTAGTCTTGGTTGTAGGCTCTTGTTCTGCATTACTTTGAATATTTCTTACCATTCCCTTTTGGCCTCAAGTGTTTCTGTTGAGAAGTCAGAAGTCATTTTTATGGGGGCTCCTTTGTAGGTGATAGTCTTTTTTTTTCTAGCAGCTTTTAATATTTTCATTTTATCACTTAACTTTGGTACTTTAATTATGATGTGTCTTGGTGTAGATTTCTTTGGGTTTCTCTTTAATGGAGTTCTCTGTGTTTCTTGAACTTGTGAGATGTTTTCCTGCATTAATTGAGAGAAGTTTTCAGCTATGATATGTTTGAACGAAGTCTCTATCCCTTGTTCTTTCTCTTCTTCTTCAGGAACCCCTATGATGTGGATGTTATTTCTCTTTATGTTGTCACAGAGCTTTCTTAGAGTTTCCTCAGACTTTTTGAGTCTCTTTTCTTTTTTCTGCTCTGCTTCCGTGCCTTTATTTATCCTGTCCTCTAACTCGCTGATTCGATTCTTTGCTTCATTCATCCTGCTTTTTATTCCTTCCATTATGTTCTTCATTTCTGATATTGTATTTGTCATTTCTGACTGATTCTTTTTTATTATTTCAATGTCCTTTTTTATATTTGCTATCTTTTATTTAGTTGTTCTTAATGACCATCTATTGTTGTTCTAATATCTTTGAGCATCCTAACAATCGTTATTTTAAACTGCATCTGGTAATTTGGTTATATCTGATTTATTCAGGTCCTTTTCTGGGGATTTCTCTTGATTCATTTGTGTTGCATTTCTCTGCCTTCTCATTTTGTTTGTGTAAAAGAAAGTTTTGGCCACTGGAGTCCACTGGGTGTGACCTCTGTATTCCTTAGGTGTGGTCTGTCTGCAGGACTGCCACCCCCTCTGTTGTTGCTGCCTAGGGAATTCGGATATGGGCGTTGCCAGTCCCTGCCACTGGGGCTGTTGCTGTGGTTTCCACCTCTCCTTCACGGGAGTGGCTGTGATCACATGCTCGGGTGTACAAGCCTCGGTGGCCTTGGCCTTTGCCCTGCCCCCTCAGGTGGCATTATGCTCAGCCATAAGGGCAGGGGTGAGCACCTTTGCTCAGCTGCGGGTCTCCATCTGATTCCAAGCTTTCACCCTGCCCTTGCAGGAGGATCCTGCTCATGGGACAGCTGAAAGACTTGGCTCCACAGGCTAAGCGGGATTGCGTGGCTGCACTCAGTAGCGGGACTCCACCTGTTCTGGGCTTTTGGCTCCACCCCCGTGGGAGGAGTTGGCTCCTAAGTCAGGCCACAGCCTCGGTTCTGCAGGCGAGGCAGGGCTGTGCTCCTGCACACTTGCTCAAGGGTGGGTGTCTGCCCCTTCTGGGGCTCCTGCCCTTCCCCTGCAGGCTGGATTGCAGGCGGCCCGCAGCTGGGCTTGACCACTTTTGCACGTCCCCTCCTCCCCAGCCGGGCAAGACTGAACTCACACCTGGGCCTCAGTGGTAGCCAGCGGCTTCTCCCTTGCTGACACAACCGCACTTCCTCGTCCCACCACCACTTGCCCTCAGGTGATCCCTCAGCCATGTGGGTGGGGGCACTGTAGTTCAGACCCTAAGACTCACTACTGTGGTCCTGAAAGCTCTCTCCTTCTAAAGAACTCTGCTCTAAGTACCATGGGAAAGCTTGTTTGGCTGGTATCCTGTTTCTCTTTGCTGGTATTGCTGTTTCCAGGGGAAATATTCACTTCAGATTTGGTGAGGGACTCATCTCAGAGGTTAGGGTGACTGTCTCTCAAAATGTTTCTTCCTGTGCCTCCTAGATTACACTCTCTTCCTGCTACTCTGGTCCTCTCCTCTCTCCCCATCCCCTGGAGCCCCGGGTGAGTGATTGTGAGAGAGGTTTTCTGCGTGGTCCCTTTAAGAAGAATCCTGGGTCTGAGAAATCAGTCTCTTTCTCACAAACAGTATCCTGTCTTGTTTCCCGCTAAATACTGTCCAGACGCCTCTTCTAGGCTCTTGTTTGCAGGCTGGGGCTTTGTTCCTCGGACTCAGGACCCTTCCCTCTCTGCTAAACTCACTTCCCACCACACAAGTCTCTCCTGGCTGCCGTTCACTTTGGGGGGCTGGGCAGCCCTCTCCACGTTTCCGCTTTTCCTGCCAGTCTCAGTGTGCCTTCTTCAGTGTTCCTTGGTTGAAGAGTCCTATTAGTTTAGTCCAAAGTTGGTTTTTCCAGATGATGGTTCTTAAAATTAGTTCGTAAATCCACTTTGGTTCTGGGAGGTGGAAGTTGGTACGTCTGCTTACTCCATCACCATCTTGTCTTCTCCTGTCCCATAAATTTTGAGTTGATGTATGCTCATTATCATTTGTTTCTAGAATTTTTTTTAATTTCTTCTTTGATCTCATCATTAACTCATTCATTATTTAATAACATGCTATTTAGTTTCCAAGTGTTTGAGTATTTTTCAGTTTTTCTGTTGTGGTTGATATCTAGTTTCATGCCATTGTAATCAGAGAAAATGCTCGATATGATTTCAATCTTCTTAAATTTGTTGAGACCACTTTTGTGTCCTAACGTGTGGTCTATCCTAGAGAATGTACCATGAGCACTTAAAAAGAATGTATATTCTGCTGCTTTAGGGTGAAAGGTTCTGAAGTTATCTATTAAATCGAGTTGATCTATTGTGTCCTTTAAGTCTGCTATTTCTTTGTTAATTTTCTTTCTTGAGGATCTGTCTAGTGATGTTAATGGTGTATTGAAATTCCCTACTATTATAGTATGGCTGTTGATCTCACCATTTATATCCATCAAAGTCTGTTTTATATATTTAGGTGCTTCTATATTACGTGCATAGATATTTTAATGGTTATATCTTCCTGTTGATTGCTCCCTTTATCATTATGTAGTGACCTTTTTTGTCTCTTACTATAGCCTTTGTTTTAAAGTCCATTTTGTCTGATATAAGTATTGCTACCCCAACTTTATTTTCATTTCCATTTGCATGAAATATTTTCTCCATCCTTTTATCTTCAGTCTATGTGTATCTTTTGTTTTAAGGTGTGTCTCTTGTAGACAGCATATGTACTGGTCCTGATTTCTTATCCATACAGCTACCCTATGTCTTTTGATTGGATCATTTAATCAATTTACATTTAAGGTTATTACTGATATGTAGAGAGAGAAAAAAAGGCTATCACCTACAAAGAAGCCCCCATACGGATGAATCCTACTTCTCAACAGAAATCTTGAGCCCCCATAAGGATGACATCTGACTTCTCAAGAGAAACACTTGAGTGCCGGGAATGGCAAGAAATATTCAAAGTAATGCATAACAAGAGCCTACAACCAAGACTACTTTATCCAGCAAGGCTATCGTTTAAAATTGAAGGAGAAATAAAGAGCATCCCAGACAAAAAAAAACTCAAGGAATTCACTACAGCCAAACCAATGCTGCAAGAAATGCTAAAGAGCCTGTTGTAAACAGATCAAAGGGGAAAAAGAATATAGCAAAAGAGGAATATAGCTTTAAAGAATGAAATGGCAATAAAAGCTTTAGTCTTTTAAAAAATTTTCCATTGATTTGAGAGAGAGAAAGAAAGAAGAGCATCAGCTCATTTCAAATAGTTATTCCATTTAGTTGTGCACTGAAAAAAAATTTTTTTTCACATTAATTTCTGAAAGACATTTTTGCTAGATTCATGTTCCTGGTTGACTTTTTACCTTTCAGTGCTTTGAAGATGTTGTCCCATTGCCCCAAGGCTGGTATTATTTTTGATGAAGAGCATTTAGTCTTTCCTGTTTGTTTTATTCTACATGTGCCCTTTTACTTTAGACTCCTTAAGAGAGTCCATTTGTCACTTATTTTCAGCAATTTTAGATATTCCTTGGACTGATTTATTTGTGTTTACTCATTTATTCTGCTTGGAATGTTTTGTACTCCTTGGCCCTATGAATTTATAATTTTCACATAACTTGAAATCTTTTAGCCATTAGTTTTTTCTATATATTTTATTCTTTCTGGTTCTTATGGGATTACACTTACATTTTTGTGGCAGGGGGAAAAGTTAAAAGGTAAATATGTTATCATTTTTTAAAATTAAACTCTAATGGTATTGCAAATAACAGTTCATCTTAGCAAAAACAAGTGATGAGCCATGATAATCGAAATATATAAAGAAGACAGTACTTTTTTATTAATTGTTAATGCTTTTTTATGTGATCATGAGCTTTTCACTTTTGGAATGCATAAGTTTGGGAGTTTTAGCTACAAAAAGGCATCATGCAAAATAGAACCCAGAGAAGGCTCACCTGGAAAAAGCAGGCTTCATTACAAGACCTGTAAGACAACACATGGGAAAGGTAGGTCCCACCCTGTGGACAGCAAATGCTGTAGAAGGTTTAATTCTGAATAGACAGCTATATTCTACTGGGACCGTTTTAGATATCTCCCAGGATGTGTGGGCTCCAGGAATGTGCTCCACCTTTGGACATTGGCAGACGGGTTCCACCCCAGAAGCCAGTGGATCACTGCCCCAGCCCTATGAGTTCCTGGAAGTATAGCTTTGTGGCTGCATCTTCACAGTTCACTCCCTCTACTAAGTTTCAGACTGTAATACACACACACACACACACACACACACACACAGCCTTTGGACCAGAGCCCATGTCCCCTCAAGTGGTTGAGCTGCTGAGACAAGTACTCCCACACTGTTTCTCTGAGTGGGGAGATGAGTACCTGGATTTGCATGTTGGGTGGTCTGAGCCAGACTCCTTACAGAGGATTCTGGGACAAGGGGCATTAAGCAGTGGGGGCACCTAGGTATTCCTCATCTGAAGAAGAAAAAAAGAAAAGTCCTATGGCCACTCTGAACTTTTGACATTGTCCCACACTGGGATTCAGTTGGCTTTTATTTGTGTCATTTGTTGTTATATTATTTATTGCAGGGGTTACTGCTGTAGTTTAATCTTAGATTTCTTTACTAAACTTACTGACCTATTCTAATAGGGCTCAAGTTCATTTTCTTGCATTTTTACGGTAATCATACTGTCTATAAATAATGTCTTATGCCTTCCAAATATTTATGACACTTTTCTTTCATTGTAGTGTTGCATTGTCCAGACTGTCAATAAAAAATTAAGAGTATTAGATAAGCTGATTCAGATACTAAAATGTTTAAACACTAGACAAGAAATTTACTACAACTGTTTGCTATATATTCATTATCAAATTAAATAAGTTTAGAATTTTACCTATGCTTTCTCTGCATCCATAGATATTATATTTTTTCTTTTGAAATTTATTGTTAGAGCTGATCCTATGATCAATCATATTACTCTTTCTCTGACTTACTATTTCTTAATATACTCCTGGATTCATTTTACATTTCTTTTCATACAGTTCATAAGAAAAATTAGTCTTTAGCTTTTTAGTCTCTGCTATCCTTTTCTGAATTAATGTCAGGATTACACATGTCTTATAAAATGATTTTAAAACATTAAAATTATATCCTTTTTTAAACCTGAATTAAATCAGACATAAATAATTCTCATTGTGAAAATTAAAATATGGCAGATATAGTCAATTTGTATTGTGTCAACTTAACTAAGCTAGAACTTAGTTTTCCATAATTTACTCCCGTAGGTAGTTACAGGCTAGGTTGGGCCCCAAGAGACATTTGCAGTAATTTTGGAAGACAGAAAAGGAGTGACTGTGTTGTTCTAGCTCCTGTAGGATCTTCTCCTTCAGCTTCCCCTGCTCCTGGGTCAGGTACAAGTGCACATTTAGCTCTGTGACTAAAAGTGCCAGCTTCTCCTGCAGATCACCCCTATTATCAAACTGGAAGTGTGGAGGAAGTGAAGGCCTAATACAAGTTCCAGTTTGTCCTGCAAATTCTAGCTCTTCCTTGCAGATCTCTGTTTGACCTTGCTTCCCCCACTTCTCATTCACCTTTCCTTCTGTCTAGCTGTCCTAATGACTTTGAGCTCCAGCACCAAACAACAAAGAAACACCTTTTATAGACTATTTAAAAAGTTTTTGTTTTGTAAGTTCAAATCTCCAAAAAATTATGTACACATGATGTGTGTGTGTGTGTGTGTGTGTGTGTGTGTGTGTGTATTCTGTTTCTCTGATTGAACGCTGAATGATTCACAATTACCTACCGGTAATGGTTCCAGAGCAAATTTAAGGAAGGGTTCTCTGATTAGTCTGAGGTTACCTGAAATTAATTCTCTGATTTTATTAAAGACATTAAGAGCTTTGTAACAGTGGTAAAGAGTATATATACTGTAGTTCATGGAATGCAGAGGCAAAGTTATTTATCACCTCTGGATGCCTGCAATGAAGACAAGGCTTTGGTTACCCAAGTGTTTGCTGCCAGAGGACATTTTAGTGTCAATAAGAAATATAAGAAATATAAATGTGCCAAAAACTTTCAGAAAGAAAAGGCGAAGCTCAGGGCTCCGGGATTAGCCAGCCACTTAGTAGCAAGTTAGTAACATAGTCCACTCCCATCATAGAAGGGGAAAATATTTGGTACAGTTTCATGATTTTTAAAAACTCTATCCATAAGTGATTTCCATTATGCCATATATATGCACCTTTTTATATAATTATTGATTTTTTTTTTCTGAAGTGAGAAGCAGGGAAGCAGAGAGACAGACTCCCACACGCGCCCTACCGGGATCCACCTGACAAGACCACTAGGTAGTGATGCTCTGCCCATTTGGGACATTGCTCTGTTGCAACTGGAGCCATTCTAGCACCTGAGGCAGAGGCCATGGACCTGGTCTCAGCACCTGGGCCAACTTTTTGCTCCAATGGAGCCTTGGCTGTGGGAGGAGAAGAGAGAGAGATACAGAGAAAGGACCGGGGGAATGGTGGAGAAGCAGATGGGCGCTTCTCCTGTATGCCCTGTGTGAATTGAGCCCGGGACTTCCACACAGTGGGCTGATGCTCTCCCTCTGAGCCAACCAGGCAGGGCCTAATTATTGATAATTTTTAGTGCCCATATAAGAATTGCTTGTTTGTTATATTTGCTCACTTTTTTATTGATTTTTATCTATTTATTACTAATATGTGGAGCTATATTTTAGCTAGTAAGTTGATTAGATATTTTGAAAATATTTATTCTCAGGTAGTTTCTTGTCTTTTGACTTTTTTATGATATATTTTGTCATACAGAGATAAAAATTTTCAGCAAGGAAATTGTGTATCAAATATTAATAAGGTACATAGAAAACACTGAATCAATGCAGTTACTAGAAAAAGAAAGTTTGAAAATAACTAACCATTCAACTAAAGAAGGTAGAGAAAGAAAAACAAAATAACACCTAAATAATATAGAAATAAAAAATTAATAGAAACAAGAAAATGAAAAAATTAAAATATACAAATTCAGTAAACTTTGATTTCTTAATGAAAGCCAAGAATTTTTTCTTTAAAAAGACCAGTGAAATAGATAACATTTGACAAGCTTAATGGAGGGGGAAAAAAGTATACACAAATAATTTTAGAAATCAAAAAAGACTCATAACAATAGATAAAACTATAAACAAGTGCATAGTAATAAATTTGAAAATCTATGTGAATATATACGAAGCATTTGCTCAAGTTATGAATTTAGAAGATATCCATAGGTGATTCTATTGCATCCTTGATTTTCCAAAAAGAAAGCAGCAGTTTGCATTCCTATTTGAATGTTAGGTTTTCTAGATTATTAGTCAAAGCCCAGGAAGGAAATAGATTCAAACAAAGTAACTGAAGGAAACTGAATGGTTGGGTTAACTTACAAAAGTAAAAACAGGGTTAAGAGAAACCCAAGAGGGGCAAAGAAGAGTTACAAATAACAGTAAACTATTAACATTCATTAACTAGTCCAAATGAGGTGAGGGTAGGGAACAGTTAATAGAACCCAGAAAGATAGCTATAGAAAAGAGTTCCTCAACCCTAAGTTTTAGCTTGATGGAAGAAAATACCTGCTAATCTGCAACACAGTATGAAATAAGTCTGAAGAAAAAAATGCCCAATCTCTCTCTTTTCATGGCTTATAATTTCTTGCCAGTGCCTTTATTAGCTCAATCTAACTGGCCAAAGGGAAAGGAAGCCCAGTTAAAGCAGCCAACAGAAGTCAAGTCCTTGGGGTACAGAGAGCAGAACAGGTTGCTGTAGGATAGAATGTAGATCTCAAGGGTCACAGAGAATATCTAATATACTGAATTCCCCATTCAAAATAAATTTTTCTAAGAAAATTTTAAATTTTAAAATTCTAAGTTTAAAGATTCCTTTTTTTTTTCTAGGAATCACTGTAGGGAATACAAATTCTAAGATCAAGGGGACTCTCATTCATAGGTAATTGTTGACACCAATTTTTTTTTAATTATGGAAAACTATACATAGTATAAAATTAACCATTTTAAGTATACAGGCCGATGGCATTAAGTACATTCATATTGTTGTGCGATCATTACCACCATCCATTACCAGAACTCCTTTCATCTTACAAACCTGAAACCTTGTAGTAATTAAACAGTAACTCCCTGTGCTCCCTTCCCACTAGACCCTGGCAACAACCATTCTACTTGCTGTCTCGGTTATTTGACTACCCTAGGTACCCCACATAAATAGAATTACACAGTATTTGTCTTTTTCTGACTGGCTTATTTCACTTATGTTGACCCTGAAAAAGAAGGTACCTACCAAGAAGGGCTCCTGGTGGCTAAAGGGCTCAAAATTAAAAACAGAGCCTAGTAGCCATTTCTAAACAGGGGCTTCTCATGCAAATTGCACTTCAGGAACATGCCAGCTCTAAGTTGGCACTGCCTACTGCCTGCCTGCAATGTGTTCCTGCAGTCTGGGCCAACCCTTATAAAGGAGTTTCTGGATTCTTACTTCAACCAATAGAACGGATGTAACTGAGTTGAGAATTTATTTCTTTAAAATGACCTTCTTTGCCTGTTTTTCCTTTTGATTCCAACTAGCCTCTTCCAGCACCCTGAATCGCCTGCTTTTTTATCCCTGCACAACCACTCCCTAATCTTTAAGACCTCAGGGCAATGAGCTACTGATCAGCATCCAATAATAATGAACAAAGCCAGAGACAGACTTAGAGGCCTCAATTGTGTTTCAGCCTGAGGCCCAGAACAGCTAAGCAGACAAAAAGACCCCATTGCCAACATCAGGACCAGATTCACTGATAAGGTACTCTCTACTCTAGCTCCCTACCTTAGTTCTGGAGAGACCATGACCCTAACTTCCATAGTCATCATGATTAATGATCTTTCCCCTATATAACTCAATTCTTGGAAGCCACTAGGGAACCAGAGTTTTGAGCATTAGCTCACCTGTTTCCAGGCATGGGCTACTTCTTGAAAACAAACCCTAACTTTTTTTTTCTTTTCTTTTTTTTTTTTTGCTGCAAGCTCTTTATTCGTGTCTTATTGGGCTCTGATGCACATAGGTAAAATGACCCCTTTATTCCAGTAACACTGCCTCTTTCCTTGGTCAATCAGAGCTATACAGCTATATTTCTCATTAGTAGCTTCACTGACCAGAGTGGCTACATTCTGACCAATCAAGACAGTGTTTTTGAACCCAATCAAATAGTAGGATTTGAAGTCTTCAATGCATGAGGATAGACCAGTCAGGGATGAGGTTGTGGGGACTTCTCTCCATATAAGTCAGCTCCGTCTGGCTCAGAGAATGCACTTTACCTTTCCACTGAATACAGAAGACTGCATCTTCCTGGCTGGAGCTTAAACATATAAGATTCTTGCCAGACCAGAGTAGAGCAGACAGGAGAGGACTGGAGCAGGGCAGAGCAGACCAGAGCAGACTGGAATGGAATGGAGTAGAACAGAGCAAAGCAAATATCCCCCTGCTGCCACCACTGAAAATATATACTACAACTCATTTGCTGACCTAGAACATTAGACCCCAGAACTTCTGTCACTGCATCAACTGAAAAACAAAAGCTTCCAGCCCTGGCCAGTTGGCTCAGGGGTATAGCATCAGCCTGGTGTGTGGGTGTTCCAGGTTCCATTCCTGGTCAGGGCACACAGAAGATGCAACCATCTGCTTCTCCACCCTTCCCCCTCTCCTTTCTCTATATCTCTTTCTTCCCCTCCTGCAGCCATAGTTCCAGTGGAGTGAGTTAGCCCAGGCACTGAGAATGGCACCATAGCCCCACCTCAGGCACTAAAATGGCTCCTGATACAACAGAGCAATGCCCCAGATGGGCAGAGCACTTCCCCCTAGTGGGCTTGCTGAGTGGATCCCAATTGGGCACATGTGGGTAGGGTGCACATGGTAATCTGTCTCTCTGCTTCCTTGTTTATCACTTAAGAAAAATACACACACACACACACACACACACACACACAGCTTCCACCACCAAATTCAATACAAAATGGATTGCACATGGTGTTCTTTCCCTCATGTTATTCTTTTCTAAAGTAGGTGTAGAGTAGATGATGGGCAGTGATTTAGTCCCACAAGGATACACTAGCAGCAAGGGAAACTGACAGTGAATTTCTTTCTCTACCTTAGAAAGGTGGACTCAGAATTGGGAAAATCTCAAGACATTATAATGATAATGGGTATTCAAAATGATAACATATTCAGGAAATAGATAGGCACTACACATGATAGATACCCTTAACATAGGAGGGAAGGAAGAGAGAGTGGACAGAAATTAAAGTAGTTTTATAAATTTCATGGTAGAAAACTGAGGAGTGTTCCTGACTGATTAACTCTTCTTTGTTGACAGTAAGAGATGAGGTTATCTACTAATAGAAGCCAAAAAGTGTAAAGATAGTTTTAAAAAGTTGTAAAAAAAAAAAAAAAAAGCAAGGGATATCAACAGACATTCACAAAAGAAATGTAAATAATCAAGAAATATTTAAATAGATTCTTAACCTCACTAATAATCAAGGAAATTAAAATGAAAACAATGAGATGTTTTCCACATATGATATTGGCACACACAGCTGGTGGGAGAGTAAATGGCTATTGCAGAGAGCACTTTGACCATGTCGGTGTAACACATCAATTCCACAAGGAGGATGTACAAAAGTTTTCTCTTTCACTGTTGTTTGTGAATACTCAATAAGGAAAATGAATTTCTAAAGAACCAACCTAAGCAAACAATGAATTCAATGCAGCCACTTGTAAAGAATAGAGAGACCTATGTAGAGTGACATTAAACAGTCTCTAAAATTTAATGTTTGATACTTTTAAGATACAAAAAGATATGAGTATTACTTTTTTCTGAAGAAAATACCAACAAAGAATAATATATACTTACACATAATGAAAATATTTATATATAATAAAAAACACATACAATTTTTGGAAGACTACTTGTATATATCCAAGAAGAGGAAGGATATTGGGATGAACTTCAGCCCTTGCTGCTGCAGCTTGGCTTAGAACCAGAACAAATACTCATCATCTCCTACCTCTACCATCCAGTCTAGATTCCCCTCACACTCAACCAAACACTTCTTCTGGTCTTGCTAGCATATCTAGTAGAGTGAACCAGACCCTCATTCCTAAGCAATCTAAACTGCTGGCTACAAAACCATTTCCAGTTTCAGCTGTTGTTCTCAAATTGGACCATTCTACTTCCAGTGAACACCTGTTAACTATTTTGCAGTTTCTTCTTCGGGGGTCCTTTAGATGCCCACTGTCTTCTCTGCTTTTCTTGGACATAGATACATTCTAGTTGTTGTGCAATTATGGCTTCTCCTCATCTGCTTTTTTATGTTGGGGTTCATAGGAATAACTCTCACCTAGTTTTGTATAAAAGTTTTTCATGGGTTTTTGGTTTTGCTATCCAGCTGCTCTCCGCTTCTGAATCATCCTCTTCTCCTTATTTCCTTCTTCTACCTTTCAGCCCTCCCTTCCTCATTCTTTGTCAGCACCACCCCCATGCCTATGCCTTAAGTGATAGTCGTTCTCCACATTTTGTCTCACTGTACACACTCTGCTTCAGAATCTTTCTTGCGTCCACTTGTTTCCTCCAAGCAGTGGCTTTTGAATCAATGTAAATAAAAATTAAATGGATCATCTTTATATGCACAGAATATAGTTTTTAGGGGATTATTTGAGATGCTGAGAATGACATTAATTTTGTCATTATGAAAGTTTCAGAAATACTGTGGATGCAGCATTCTTGGTTTGGTTTCACCCCGTGATTATCAGAATTCATGTCCACAGGAAACTACATACTTTTACTTGGGAAAAAGTTACTCTGTGAACTTACTGAAAGAAAAATATGCAACTCCCCTTAAGCAGAGAGCATAATTTATGTCAAATTTTTCTATTGTTTAATCACAAGAGTACAGCTAATTCTGAAATACATGCATTAAAATATTATTTCATAAGGAACAGTATTTACACTGAATCTTGATGCAATAAAAATGGAAAAACTACAATGGTTGGTTGTTGATTGTCTTATTGTATAATCACGGTAAATTATATCGCTGAATTATTTTCTAGAATCTCACTTAATGACTTCTAAATAATTTTAAAATTATATCAAAAAGATTTAATTTGCATGATGTATTTTTATTTTCTAAATAATGGAAAGATAACCTCTAAATAAAACCTCCCAATGCTAATCTCTGTACATGATTGGTATCCATTTGTCAGGGAAATTTTAAAATAATTCTATAAACATCCCTTAATTCCTATCTGAGAAAAGCAATCCAGTGGTCACAGACAGCCATTGGAATGAAAGTGCTGTATTTATTTAACATGAAAGAATCACCAAGAAAGAATCCAGGAAACCACAGTGCAATAAAGTTGTCAAAACTTCTAAAGTACCTGTATTTGTATATTAATTTAGAGGATTGGTTTAATTAGGTAAGATGACTAACTCCTCAAAACAAATATTGTTATTTGGGTTAGCTGGGATGAATCTAATTGTTGATACTGTTATAAATTTATTTTGAAAGTTTGTAAGTGTCTAGTAAAATAAGAACATGATAGACTTAGAATGAGGAGCCTCATTCATCCTCCTGAACCACCCTACCCATCTCCAGCTCATCAAATAGTTAAGTAGTATCAGTTTTCATTTATTTTTCTCCTACTTCCTTTCATTCCTAACCAATCTTCATATAAAAAACATTGCAGTCATTATATTAATGCACTACTTGTACACTTAAGGTGGTCTGAGGTGTTAAATGATAATACAGAAGTCAGGGTCATGGCAGGAAAACTCAAAAGAGATGATTAGATGTATAAGAGCACAATTTACAAAGATATGGGCAAGATTTATGGAAACCAACATGGATGGTGAAGCAGCCTGAAACTAGCAGCAGTGGGAGGTCCTTAACACCAGTAGACCTAAAAAGAGATTGGAGAGGAACCAGTTCCTGGAGCAGCGAATGCTGCCAGCTTCTGGAAGGAGTGCTGTACTGATGGAATGAGAAGCTGGCCAAACCCAAGGAATGCAGCCACATCCAAACACAACCTGGAGAAAGATGACAGGGGATAAATCCTCTAACTACTCTATTCCAGCCCTCTGAGCTCCTATTGGCTGAAACAAACCCAAAGGCAAAGTAGCCTGGTTAAGAACCTCAAAGAATAGCAACCAAGACACAGATAAGGGTGGAGAAGGATAGAGAATGAATCCAGCAAAAATACGTGAATCATTGGTACTAACTTTTATTGAAATTAATTGAAAACTTTTGGCAGTAAAACAACATACTACACAATAAAAGAGTACCTGAACAATGATAAATATATGTAAAATGTTTGCTGAATAAAACTTAGTCTGAACTGTAACTTTTATACCAAAGTTAGGTGATAAAGTCTAGAACTAATTCGCACTTAAATTCCTAGCAGTGAAGGCACTGGTTACCTCTTGTAACACTACCTCTTGGTGAAGAATTATGAATTAAATAGATAGTTGAATGACTACATGGATGCAAGTATGGAGAGAGGGATGTATAAATGACTCATAAAACTTTACAGATATAAAAGCCTTTGAATGTAATCTAGTTCATCCCCTTCATTTGTCAGATGAATTAATGGAGTTTCAAATGGGTTAAAAACACAATACAGAATTAAAACCCAAATCTCATGACTCTAGGGTCTTCTAACTATAATACACTAGCATTCATTTACCATTTAAAATTTGCTCCATTCAAACCAGTCAATTATTGATAACCCCTCCCACTCCCAAAAAAGAATAAGAATCACCTTACAGAGCATTGCATAATCTTTGACCCCCTGACACATGCCTGCTAATCTAGCCATATTACTAAAAGAATTTTGAGGAGTCCACCTGTCTTTGTGCAATTTATGTGGGCAATTAACCAGCATCTACACAAAGTATTTGAGAACATAGGTCCACAGATTTTTTATTTAATTTTTTGTGTGTGTGACAGAGACAGAGAGAGTCAGAGAGAGGGACAGATAGGGACAGACAGGAAGGGAGAGAGATGAGAAGCATCAATTCCCCGCTACAGCACCCTAGCTGTTCACTGAATGCCCTCTGGGGGTCTTGACCGGGGGTCCACAGCAGACCGAGTGACAACCCCCAACCCCCGCTCGAGCCAGCAACCTTGGGCTCAAGCTGGTGAGGCCCGCCCAAACCAAATGAGCCCGTGCTCAAGCCAGCGACCTCAGGGTCTCAAACCTGGGTCCCCTGGGTCCCAGTCTGACACTCCATCCACCGCATCACCACCCGGTCAGGCTAGGTCCACAGACTTAATGGCACTTTAAAATCATCACTACTAGCCCTGGCCAGTTTGCTCAGTGGTAGAGCATCGGCCTGGCGTGCAGGAGTCCCAGGTTCGATTTCCGGCCAGGGAACACAGGAGAAGCGCCCATCTGCTTCTCCACCCCTCCTCCTCTCCTTCCTCTCTGTCTCTCTCTTCCCCTCCCACAGCCAAGGCTCCATTGGAGCAAAGTTGGCCTGGGCACTGAGGAAGGCTCCATGGCCTCTGCCTCAGACGCTAGAATGGCTCTGGTTGCAACAGAGCAACACCCCAGATGGGCAGAGCATCACCCCCTGGTGGGCATGCCGGGTGGATCCTGGTCGGGCGCATGCAGGAGTCTGTGTGACTGCCTCCCCGTTTCCAACTTCAGAAAAATACAAAAATAAAATAAAATAAAATAAAATAAAATAAAATAAAATAAAATAAAATAAAATAAAATAAAATAAAATTATCACTACTTAATCCATATATATAAATATATATATCATAATTCAACTAAATATTTATCTTGTTTTTTTATGAAGGTACAATAAGAATAAACTTAATGGCCCTGGACAGGTAGCTTAGATGGTTAAAGCATCATCTTGATACACTAAAGTTGTGGTTCAGTCCATGGAAAATCAATGTTTCTCTCTCTCCCTTCCTTTCTCTCTAAAATCAATCAATAAATTAAAAATAAATAAGCTTGCCTGACCAGGTGGTGGCACAATGGATGGAGCATTGACCTGATGCAGAGGACCCAGGTTTGAAATACCAAGGTTGCTGGCTTGAGTATGGGCTCACCAGCTTGAGCGCAGTGTCACTGGCTTGAGCATGGGATCATGGACATGACCCCAAGGTCACTGGCTTGAGCCCAAAGGTCACTGGCTTGAAGCCCAAGGTTGATGGCTTGAACCCAAAGTTGCTGGCTTTAGCAAGAGGTCACTGGCTCGGGTGGAGTCCCCCAGTGAAGGCACATATGAGAAAGCAATCAATGAACGACTAAGGTGCTGCAATGAAGAATTGATGCTTCTCATCTCTCTCTCTTCCTGTCTGTCTGTCCCTATCTGTCCCTCTCTCTCTTGAAAAATAAACAAATAGACAAATAAAGAAATAAATAAACTTAACCAATGCCAAATTTAAAAGTAAATTTATCATTTCCCCACATCTAGTCATCATTTTCTGTTTTGGAGATCTTTAAAACTGATTGATTAAACATGAAATATTAATTTCTCACATTCAATCAACATTAATGTTTTTAGTTTCCTACTCCCATGAAAAACCTCTACTTAAAAAAAAATAATAAAACCCTTCTTGACAATACTAGGCTTATGCTTGGCAATTTTTCACATGTGCTATAAAGATTATTTTACTTTATTGGTATGTTTATTGTCTGTATTTCATTCTTTTTAAACAGTCAAAAATGTAGATGTAAACACTGTTTAGCACCATTACTTTTCCCCTTTGTGTCAGTGATTTGGATGCATGGCACAAAATGCAGTATCATGATTTTAAACATATTACTTGTATAAAATATTTAAAAGCTTATTTTTAAAAGCAAGAAGCTATGTTGGAAATATTACCTGAACTTACTTTAAAACAGATAATTCCAGAAAAATTAAATTACTTGTCCAGGTCAAACAACTGGTTTGGGGTAGAGATAGAATTAAAATTAGATATTTCTATTTCCTTAAAATTATATTCATATCTAGCACATGAACATGTTTTGGAGATAAGCAATATTAAAACCTTGGTATTCACGTTTAAGTAAAACCCCGCTTAATGCGATATTTGAAGTTCAAAAATTTCAGTCCACTAAAATGCAGAATTAGATTGTTGCAGATAAATAATTTGGGAAGTTGGCTGCAGGATACAAATCCTTCTCAGATTCGGGTGTGGCTTGGTACACAGTCTTGTTCCCTGCGGCCCAAAGAGGAATGGGACAATGTTGGGTTCCGTGGCTTGGCTGCAGAAAGCACAATCTCCAGGTCAGTGCCCATTTAGTCGGCCTGGTTTGGAAATGTTGATATATGAGGGCTGTGGGGACCCACCGTCCACCTCACGCTTCTTAGGACGGAAAGCCTATTATTTTTCTGTCTATCTGGGTTCTCCTCAAGAGGACAACTACTCAATCTCCCCCCAACCCACCACCTGTTCCCCCATCTCTCTTTCTCACTCACTCACACACACCCCTATAAGAAGCAAGTAAGGGCATGATTGCTAGGGGGAAGATAGTAGTCAATCTCATTACGTCCAATTTTGCTGTATTGCAAGATATTTTTTACTATGAATATCAGCTGTGATCACCAACTTGATAAACATGAATCAGTAATATGCAGGCACAGTGACCTGTGTATCCGTTATTAAATGGCTTTTCTGAATCGACTAGCCTGAGACAGAAGTTTATGGACCCAAACGCCCAGTATAAAACCAGATACACCAGGTTAGTGTTGCTGCTCACCCTGAAAGGGCAGCAGGCTTCAGTTCTTTAATCCAAACTGGCAAAGAGAAACAGAGGGTCAGACCTGAATTACAAGCGTCTCAGAAGAACTCCAGTTTCAGCCACCAGCTATAGGAGAATGATTTGGGCAGGGGAGCAGGCCCACAGGCGGCTAGTGAGGCGGAGGTACAGAAATCCAAGATTCCCCAGTCCGCACACTCGGGTTTCTGCCCTGGGTGACAGACACTAGGGTCCCAAATTCTGTACTGACTGAGGCAGCGCGGGGCGGGAAGGACGCCCCGATTCACCTCCGCACTGGGAAACGGCAAGGTCCACTTCACCGCCAGGGGGCGAACACCCCACGGCGCAGGGACTTTCGAGGGACCGAAGTACTAGAAAGAAGCACTCTCCGGTGCTGCCGCCCTTACCTCCAGATAGTACAAGTCCACGGTCGTGATCTGCGAGTCGAGGAAATCTTCATAGGTATTGAACTGAGTGACTATATTGTCCACGGCTGTCAGGCCCTCTTCCTGATTCATTTTGGTTGCCGTGGCGGAAGCGTCCCTAGCAACGGAGGCAGAAGGTTCCACCCACTTCTTTCCTCCCAATCAGTTGGGAACTCGTGCGGGGGTTTGGGTATTAATCCCACCCCCAGGTGTTAACAGCTTCTGGCTTCGGCCTGACTCCTGGGAACTCGGTCTCAAACGCCCCACTCCGAGGTCAAGTCTGGCACCAGTCGGCTGAGAGGGAGAGATGCCAAGTGAAAGGCAAATTTTTAAAGTACGACACTGCCAGGATATGTAGACAAAATAGTGTAGTTCAGCGCTTCTAATCTCATTCTAAAACAGTGTTATTCAAGACAGAAATATTATCTGGTAATGGAAGTTCCGTTTTTGTAAGGAGAGTATCTCAAAACAGAAGTCTCAGGTAATGGTATTGTGATCAAAATCATTAATTTGAAAAATTATAACAAAGGGTAAAATATCTGTGGAAACTTAGAAAGTAAAGTTTTACACTAAAGTTTTCCTCTAGAACAAATTTTTGCATTTTAAAAACATGGATTAAAGTAATCCAACATGGCAGCTGGCCAAACTTTTTAGAATCCATTTTTATTTTATTTTAATATCTTTAAATTATCCTTGGAAATTAACACATTAAAATATAGAGCCTGTGATAGTTGCAATTTGGTAAGTACTACTGAATTGATTTTGAAGATTTTTACAGATCTAAAAAAGTTTTCTTTCAATGAAAACATCTGATAAGATATTTTTAGTTTACTTACCCTTATAAAGGTCATCTAAAAAATTAGGATGTCACAAATGCACAAATTTGAAGTAATATAAACAATAATTTCTAGGATATCACTGGTGTTTTTTAACTAATGAATATATTCTGAAATGTTTTAAAGGGCATTTTAGACATTGTTTTAAAATGCAATTTAATCATTGAATTTAGGCAAAGAGAAAGAAAGGAGACAGAAACTGTGGACACTCATAACACGAAAAGAACAATAGTGACAACAAAAACATTTTTGGGGTGCTTGTTGTATGCCAGGAACTGTCCTAAGTGCCAGGAATGGATTACATATTTAGTATTTGTGCTAAAATTAATAGCCACCAACAGTTTGACAGTATCTAATATCAAAAAAATATGAAAATTTGCCTGACCGGGCGTGGCGCAGTGGATAGAGCGTCGGACTGGGATGCGAAAGACCCAGGTTCAAGACCCCGAGCTCCCAGCTTGAGCGAGGGCTCATCTGGTTTGAGCAAAAGCTCACCAGCTTAAGCCCAAGGTCGCTGGCTGGAGCAAGGGGTCACTCAGTCTGCTGAAGGCCTGCGGTCAAGGCACGTATGAGAACGCAATGAATGAACAATTAAGGTGTTGCAAGGCGCAAAGAAAAACTAATGATTGATGCTTCTCATCTCTCTGCCCCTGTCTATTCCTCTCTCTGACTCTCTCTGTCTCTGTAAAAAAAAAAAAAAAATTTAAATTTTAAAAAAAAATCTGAAAATTCAAGTAGCCCAAGAATGAGAAGAATTTCATTTTACTTAAGACATTCTAACAGATAAGAAACATAGTTCTTAGTATTCTCTGTTATCTAGGGAGTTCTATAAGTTCCTCCTGAAAGAGGCATTATTCTGGGCTAATTGAGCACAAGAAAGGTCTTGGAAAAGTTTCAGCCAAGTAGTATGTACAGAAAATATAAATATTTGCTTAATATGATTATATATATTCTTTAGCATGTGCCAGTCCTGGTCTAAATACTTTACATGTATTACCTTCTTTAATCATGATGACTAAATGACTAGGAAAGTAGCATAAGTATTATTCTCAAAATAAAGACAAAATGAGCCTAAATGGATTGAACAAGATTTTAAAGATAAAAAATAGCAGCATAGCTTATTACTCCCAATTTTCCACAAAGAGAAAGCAGAGGTAAATAGAGCTTTGAAGGGACACATGGAATTAATTATAAAAGTTGTATTTTTATTTATCAAATATATATATATATCAAATTGTGGATGAGAACATGAATTGGCACAAATAGAAAGATCAAAAGATGGCATACTGAAAGATGTGGAGACAAGAACGATTAGGGCCTATGTAGGGGGAAATGCACATGTTTTCACAGTTGTGAGCGGCCCAGTAAAGACAGTAGAAGGAAGCTGACGACAGAAGGAAAATTGCTACAAAGACTTCAAATGCTAGGTTGAAGAGTTTGCAAAAGTTGGTAATCATATCCTTGATTAAGAGAGGGATACAATGAAAATGACTTTGCTGACCATGCACTACAGAAAAAAGGTCTCTCGCTGCTAAATATAAGCACTAGTTATGTTGTTACATTTGCTTTGTAATGCTGCTCCAGCAACATTTCATCACTTTCAAAAAACAGTAAATCATCTAGGAAATCTTTGGGTCCATTAAACTATATCACTTTGATTATAAGGACCTATGTGTTTAGTAAAGTTATAATCCATTGTAATTGTGCATTTTCAGTAGAACCCTCATTAAATTTGCCATTTGGTCAACAGCTCTCTGATGAGGTAAAGCCCTGAGGGCGGTAGCGGAGCAACCAAACTGCGCCGCGATTGGCCCACCATGAAAGCTGGAACGCCCACCAGTGGGCGGGAGGGACCAGGTTGACTAGCATTGCAAAAGTGGGCGGTTTTTATAAAAAGGTTCTCCATCACGGCTCTAAAGCATCTAAATGTAAACGATCATGAAAATATTTTCAATCTAGTCACATCTTCCAACTAAAAACACTAATAGTGATTTGCAACAAGTCCATTTCTCTAAGAAAAAATATATAAATTTAGACATTTCTCACAGAAAGACTTGAATGATAATAGGCCTGATTTGATTGTCCTTTTCATTTCACTTTAAGTTCAAAACTGCTTTCAGAACTGTGTCTGAAAAATTTCATGAAAGGATGGCAACAAAGAAGTCAATGAGCTTCAGGGAGTCTCTGTTTCTTATTGCAAAGTCTTTGTTATGATTGGAAAATACTTTATTTTGGATAAAATGCATCCTACTCAAAGTCCAGGATTTTTAAAAATTGAAACCTAGAATTTAACACCCAATTCCAAAGAAATTTCATTTTTTGCAAAAGGACCAGCAAGTATTATGCATATTCACAACAAAACTACAAAATGTGAGAGTGAAAAAATACATGTATGTAAGAATAATAAAATATATCCTGTATTTAGCTTAGTGGCTGAGTAAAAAATAAAAAATGGCACAATGTATACTAAGGTCTCAGGAATGTAGGGAAAATTTAAGCATAAGCAACGTTGAAATAAAAAGTATTTGGTACTGTACTTATCAAAAGAATAATATAAAAGAATTTCAAGTATTTCAAATAAAATACTTTTATTTCCAAATATTCAGCAATATACCATGATATCTGGGAAACTGAGTAGGAAACATACTTTTGGTATTGTTGAAAAGATAGGAAAGGGAGTGTCTTGCTTATTATGTTAATAAGATGCTAAATATTCTGAGTAAGAACTTGAGGCTCCATTATAATGGACTTAATAATATATTACCATGTTGTAAGAAAGAAAAATATGCGCACTCTAATAACATAAGAGACTTGTGTCTGATGTTGCCCAATTCCTTGTAAGGTTCTATGGATTACAGATGAGGACTATTGCTTAATCATCAGCTAAGAAGAGCTCGTTCGTGCTTTGTAATAATGATGACACTGAACTTAGTTAAGATGTTTTTTATGATGAGATCACTGGACTTCCACACTATCTCGGTTATTTTAAAGTGCTGGAGTTCTGGTTCTACAGCTTCTCTGTCATGGAGACACGTGTGTTGGTGTGTCATAGCTCATGAATTTTCTCCCTCCTTGCTTACACCTGACAGTGTAAAAGAAAGGATCTAGAAGAAAGACAAGTAAGGAACTGCTCCAAGGAGTAGGGTTGGTAGATGTCAGCAGCTGCTAAAGGTTTAAAACTACTATTTGCTATGGGATAGCGAATGGATGGAATCACCACAACCATCTCTTTTGAGAAGAGGAAATCTTGGGCTCTCAGTGGCTCTATATGGTTTTCCTTACAGTTTCACTGAAAACTCCCTCAACCTCTTTACCTACATGGAAATCAGGATGTACCCTAAAACACCACTTCCCTAGAGAGGCCCAACACACTCATAAAACATCGCACATGGACAGATGGCCATCACTATCAATGCAGGCTGAAGTTTCAAGTTGTAGCTCAGCACTGCCCCACAATCTTACTATGGCTTTTTTCCTTAAATTCATTCTTTTTTTTTTTACAATGGCTTTTCCTACTTTCTTTTCTCTCTTTAATCATATATCTTCCTGTTTCAAAAGAAGATAGTCTTTACTCCTACTCCACAAAGAAAATAAAAGTAATCATATTAGATATCCTATAGTCAAATATATGACTTATATATCAATCCTTTACATCTTCCCTTTTGTTTCAAAGGAAGAGATTTACCTCTCCTTTGTCTTCCATTCAACAGAGAAGTTTTTCTCCTCTGCCTTCTCAGGAATTTGTTATCCCCTCTCTTTACTATAACATTATCTCTCTTCTCCTCTCTCATTCAATCAATCTCTCTTTCTCTCTCCCCCATCTTCTTTCCAATTTTAAAAACAAGCACATAAATGCCAAAGCAAATGTCCTGGCAATCAAGTACATAGCTTACTTCAGCTATAGGCTCTCCCACCTTTCACAGGAAAGCTTCTTGAAAAAGTTACTACAATCTCCATTTTCTTACCTTCTATTTTATGCTCAACACATTCCAATCCAGGTTTATACTCTGTTCCACTGAAACTGTTTTCACTAAAGTCAATCATAACCTTCTTGCCATTCAGGCTGTAAGGCCAGGAGCCGTCATCGTGGCCATTCACATACAGGTTCCCATTGGATTCGGGCAGACGGTAAAGAAATGACGGAGTCGGAAGATGGTGGGCCATTCTGTTTATTGGTGTCTCACCAAGGCAGGAAAGCCACAATAGAAGACAAGGGAAAAGCAGAAAACCTGCTTTTCCCATGAAGGGCAGGGATTAGGGAGGCCCCTGCAATGGTGATAGCAGGAACTGAGAGAGAGCAAGCTCCCGGTCTGCCCCCACTTTATAGTATAGAAATCAAAACCTTTCACCCAATATACAAATAAGGAAGTCTCTGATACAAAGTCACTTATCTGAGGCATAATGGGATTCCTCATGAGAGTGCACCACCTCACATCATGCAATCAGTCAAGGGTGTGGGGAAAAGCTTAGTCTTAAAACTAAGCCTTAGGCTATAGCGACCTGGCCTGCTTACAGCCTGTCCCCCTCACCCAATACAAACTATAAGCGAGCAAACATGTATATCATATTTACAAACTTATTTGACCAACACAGGCCACTAGACATTGTTTTGTCTCTCATAACACCTGACTCTCAGGAGCATCTGACTCTGACCATTTCCTTCTCTTCAAAACTCTTCTTAGCTTCTATCACATCATTTTGGCCTGAGATTAGTTGTTCGGTTTGTTCACTGGTTGGTTGGTGTTTCATCAGCTGTTTATTCCCTCAGTTGTCTTTGTTGGTTCCTCTTCTGCTTAACGGCTTTTAAGAGTTGGAGTTTCATGGTTCTCTCCTAGGCCTTTTTCTGCCTCTATACTATCTTACTTTGAGACAGTATCTACATTTATAACTCTACTATGTTGTATGTGTGGCTCCCAATCTAGAAAACTAGGCAGGTCACTCTCCTGAGCATCAGACCACATATCCGACTGTCTATCAGACACTACTTAAAGTATAACATGTATAAAAGAAAAATATTTTCTCTTCTCCTGCCTCCTGAAATGCTCCTCCCCTCAGTAGTCCCTTTGTCTACATATGGTCTCCTCTGCTCTAGGGAGTTTATGGCAGAAACCTGGAAGACAGTTTTAAGTTTTGCCTCTCCTTCAGGCCTGAAATATATGGCCTGCTATTTCCGTCTTCCAAGTACAGCTTTTAAAGGCTTCAGTTCTCTCCAATCTCATATCCATTGCACACTTGCCTAAGCCAGAGACTGACATCGAGATTCCAAAATTAGCTTCTTTTCTGGTTTCCTTATAAGCCTCTGGCACCCTCTACACTCCACTCCTCACGATACAGTCAGAGTGATTGTTTCAAACACGGATCTGATGTAACCTCACTCCTCTGAAAAACTCCGCTGGCCTTCCATTGTGCTTAGGATCAATTTCTTTTCTTTTCTTTCTTTTCTTTTCTTTTCTTTTCTTTTCTTTTCTTTCCTTTTCTTTCCTCTTTTCTTTTCTTTTTCTTTAACTTCGCTTATAAGACCCTTCACATCTGACTCCTCTCTGGCACCCTCCAATTCACAGGTTTGTGTTCCAACCACACTGGACTTTTTTCAGTTTTCAAAGAAGCCGCCACCTCTTATACCACTGGATCTTTAAACACACTGTTACCTCTACCTAGAACATTCTTTCACAATATACAGTCTTTCTCACCTATAGTTTCCTATTATAGATGTAGGTATAAGTATAGAGATACAGCAGTTAATCTTCTTATATACTTCCAGAATACGTTCTACTTCCCCCGGTTGTTATGAACATCTCACTGATATTATATATTTGCAAGATGTCTAACTCCTTGTTACAATTTATGTACATGAGGACAAAGACTTTATCCTCACTGTTCACCACTATACTCCTGCCATCTGACATGATACCTAGAACATAGTGGATCCTCAAAAGTATTTGCTAAACAAAACAGTTACCTATCTATTTCACTCACTCAGTTTTGGAAACTTCTGGGAAAAGACACTACTACACTCAGTGTGAGAAATATAAAGATAAACAATTTAAATTTTATCACCTAACTTTTAGAAAAGTACTTTACAATACTAATATAATAACACTATGCAAATTCAGAGAAGATAAAAAATCACTTCTAACTGGGGGAATTCAAGTAACATTTAAAAGATAACATGGCCTTTATGCGAATTTGGAGTACTGAGACAGGGATCTGGGGCTCTGAATAAATGTCCAAGTAAATGAATCGAATGTGCTAGAGTTTCAAGGTAAGAACATAAGGTTCAGGGAACCTTCAGGTTCAGAAAAGAGTGACCAGGTAAATTTAATTTAGTGGAAAATATGTGTAAGATGGGGGGGGGAATGGTAGGATATGTCAGAAGCTGACCAGAGTGTGATTTGTCAATTTAAGAAACTTTTACCTTCTTCTGCAAGCAAAAAAAAAAAAAAAAAAAAAAAAAAAAACCCAATGAAGTGTTTGTAAAGAATCGATAATCAGTACCTAAAACTTATATAATGATGTTAACCTATGTCACCCCAATAAAATTCAATTTTAAGAAAAGCATTGATAATCAGAACCGTACTTTAGAAAGATTATCCTTACAGCAGTAAGTGACTGGAAAGGAGGCAGGAAGACCTCTTAGATCTAGGAAAGATAAAGGACAGGGAGTCTGAATTTGAGAATAGCTGTAGAAAAGATGAATTCAAGGTACATTTGGGGAAGGAATTCACGGAAGGGAAACTGATTTCAAGTCCGATACAGTACACAGGTTTTACCCTCAAGTTAGATTCAGAAGATTTTCATCTTACATAAAACTTTTCCCTGCTCAAAATAAGAAGTACAATCGTGCAGTTGTTTTTAATAAAACGTTGCTGGTACTTAATAAACTCAAATGATGAAGCACTGACTTGAAGATAAGAAAAATTTCAGATGAAATTTCAGGAGAAAATAAAAACTGACATCTTTAGAACGCCGGAGACAAGGTGGAAACAGGCTGTCTGTCTGATGGGGTATATTTAGCCACTCTAAAATACACAGCAACCTTACAGAATTACTAAGAGGAGAGGTCTGATCTACTTTACACCATCTTCTTTCTGGCCTCTGAATAGCAATGTCAGAGCTCATCAGGTACTCAAGTGTTTTTGCAGCCATGGTAATAACACAACCCCAGTCACAACTAAGCCAATACAGAAAAGGGGGGGAAAGATCATCAGACTTTACAAGACTGTCTAGAAAAACCATTAAAGGAAGGGATGCTAACCCCATTAAGAACTAATTCACTTATTGTACTTTGCTCTATGTCTCCAGGATATCAAACATTCTCTGACTACAGATAAATTAATCACAATAATTGCCATAAAGAATGTTTTGATCCATCATTCTCACTGACTCTTACTTATCAAAGCAAAAGTAAAACTTATTCATTCAGCAATAATTTAACATAACCAGATCAGGCATTGTGCTAGGCCCTGAACGTGCTATGGGAAATAAAGCCTGGTCCTTTATATCGTCAAATATATTATAATTTAAGGATGGGAGACAGAGGACCTGAACTGGTAGTTGGCTGAGTAAAAGAAAAGAAGATTTTGGGAAACAAATTTGTAAATAAATGAGAAAAATAAGACGTTGTAGGCACTATGATGAAATTTCTACAGTATACAAAGTGGAATATAGGTGAGAAAAATTCATTCCGTGTGTGAAGGACAGACTTAATATAAAGGATGCAAGAACATTGCATTTTAAGAAATCTGAAAATGGTTTTGCCTTTTCTAGAGATAGAAAAGAATGAGATAGGATTGGATGATCTCTGAGATCACATCTAGCTCCAAAATTCTATGATATTCTTGTATAATATGCATGTTCATTAAATGTTTGGGTGAAACCTAAGGAAGTCTCAGAATGAAGGGAAAGGGGAGAATTATTCCTCTATAATGCACTTTGCTGGAAAAAAAATCACATAATGTACTAAATTATTTTATGACCACAAAGCTCAACATGCTGGGCAAGACTATCATATTGGCTTGACCAGGCGGTGGCGCAGTGGATAGAGTGTTAGACTGGGATGCCGAGGACCCAAGTACGAGACCCCGAGGTTGCCAGCTTGAGCGTGGGCTCATCTGGTTTAAGCAAAAGCTCACCAGGTTGGACCCAAGGTCTCTGGCTAGAGCAAGGGGTTACTTGGTCTGCTGAAGGCCCGCGGTCAAGGCACATATGAGAAAGCAATCAATGAACAACTAAGGTGTCGCAATGCGCAATGAAAAACTAATGATTGATGCTTCTCATCTCTCCATTCTTGTCTGTCTGTCCCTCTCTGTCCCTCACTCTGACTCTCTCTCTGTCTCTGTAAAAAAAAAAAAAAAGACTATCATATTGACTTATTGTGTCTGTTTTCTTGTTTAAAAGATTCTGTTTCATATCTTCTTCCCTGTTCTAAGTTGTCACTTTCCCTCTCTCTTTACACTCTGCTTTACCCCCAATCCCTGCCTTCCACCCAATGCATCCTTTTCTACAAGTAGTTTAGTTTTGAAATATAAAAATAGATAAGATAGATATCATAGTTTAGAAAATTCAGACCTCACTAAAGCTAGCCCTACCCACATAATCAAAACACTAAATAAATTAATGCCAGATGGCTCAGTTGGTTAGAGCATCATCCCAAAGCAAGGAAGTTGCAGGTTCAATCCCTGGTTAGGGCACATACAGGAACAGATTGATGTTCCTGTCTCTTGCTCTCTCTCTCTCTCCATTCCTCTCGCTAAAATCATTAAATTAAAAAATTTAAAAATACACATATTTATGAATAAAAATGAAAAGCTCTTCTAAATGGACACTATTACCATTTGCTAAAATAATGGGGTTAATATTAGCCAAAGGAGCACAAAAATATTGATTTCAATAACCAAGGATGGATATTTCTGGCAACTACTGTGTCTCAGCAGTAAGTACTTTAAATGTAAACTTATTTTAATGAACATAACAGAAATGTGTACTTGTGTGACCATGATAAAGAATCCCTAGTTAGTAAATTTTCTATCAGGACCTCATTAACATTTTATTTTTTAGATTTTTTTTTTTACCATTCTCTAAAAACTCCTTTCCTATGCCCATTCAGAATACCTAGTGTCATATGAATATTCCAATATATAAATAATAGCTCACGTCTATTTTTTCCAAGTTATTGCTATTTTTAGACACTAACATCAGTGTTGCTGTCTTTAATTTGCATAATAAAACATTGAGACATAGGAGACAAGGACAGCAACAGGACTGAAGTGCCTGTGAGTGAGTCTGTAAAATTTTTTAGTTTTAGTTTAACCATAACTTTAAAATGTGGCTCTAACGCATGCTTATCAATCTCCAAATGCATTAATAAGTTAGGCCTCAGTTTATGATACCATGTATAATGAACCATGCTTCTAACTTTCCCCTTTCCATTTACTATTTCATTTATGAGTCAGTTATTGGATTCGGAGGGTTTTTATAAAGGGCAGATAATAAAAATTGATTACAAAGTACTCTTAGAACCTTTCTTAATCACTCTGGGAAGCGAAATAGTAGTTTTTACTCTGTATTCTTTCCTGTTTCCCAGTAGAGTACATATTCCAGAAAGAGTATACATGTATCACAGGGTAAATTCTTGAATTTAAAAGAAGTGTAGTTTAAGAATACTATGCCTTTGATTAAAAAATCTAGTGTTTGCCTTGAAGCGTTGCTGCATTGGCAGCTATCAAGAGCAATGTGACTACTGGCAATCATTCCAATTAACTTAAATCAATCCAAATTTCCACATAATTATTAGTACACAGTGGAAAATCTAATTTTTAATTTAAGACAGACTAAAAATATGCTAGATAGTTTAAATAAAAAATTAGGAACACCTACTGACTTCAGAAAGTTTGGCCTGTATAATTATTCAAGAGTGAATAATTATATTATTTTTCTGAAAGTTTATTGACCATTATAACATACATGATTGCATAACTAATTTGTTCCTTCATGTGTTAATCAATCTTAATTAATAGCTTTTTTTTAGGTGATATGGTTTTCACATAGGTCTTTGGATACTAACAGAAAAAAGTAATTAAACCTTCTGATGAATTAAGAAAAAATTATTTAAGACAATTTTCTTGAGAAGCCAGCATTTAATAGATATAGTGCTAATTTAGGTTTTTGAAAAATCAAGGTCCAATTATGTTTACTTAATTGGAAACCAAAATCAAATTCTATAACTCCTTTGTATCTTACTTTCTCTGTTGAGAGATGATAATAAATTATGTCCTTCAAGTCATAGTTAAAAAATAAGGTTAACTGAGAGAAATGAGCTACATGAAATAGAAACCATCATTTCTGGTCCTCATTTTAAGTCACAAGCTCTTCAATCCATGGAATCTGCAACCAAGACATCAGATCTCAGCGGTCTTCCAATCGCTGTTAAGGTTCTTGGTCCAGAACCTATTGCCCTGATCTATACACCATGTTCGAACCAGTATCTGACCTTTCTATTACTTATGAAGCTTTATCATTCTTCTATTTACAGTCTAACTTTACCATTATGCACTATATTTTATCCGACTTTCCCAGTTATGACCTTGGCCATTCGTCTGGCCTGAGATGGATTTTATTTTATGTTGCTTCATCTTTCTCTGAGTAATGCAGTTAGCCCAATTTCCTGTGGGTGGCGCTCATGCCTGAGTCTCCCCAGCCTGAAAGCAGTTCCAATGGCTGTTGCTTCTGTCTGCCAGGGGTGCTCTGCAAGAACAGTTTTACTCACAGGTGAAAACCATAATACCCGTGTGATTTGAAGGGCATCAGGCCTGCCAGCCAAACACTCCCCTGGCAGCCTACCTGAAATTCCAGCCAAGGATCATTAGTGTTGCTCCCTAAAATAACTTTGTTGTTTTGACTCTGAATCCTACTAACCCCACTCTTACCTTTTCCTATTGAAATAATTGTTTTCCAACATGATTATTGAGATCTCAAGGTTTCTTAAGATGTCAACAATTGTATTATAGCAGAACATATGGTGCTTGGTAAGCAAGAGTTTTGTTTCTTATTATCAGTTTGTCTCCCTCCCTCATATTCTAGTATATTTAGCATATAGAAAGAAAAAAAGTATTAAAAAGCAAATAAGTTGCTTCCTCACTAAGGACAAGAGATTGTGTACACAGAAGAGAAGATTAGCCCAGGGATGATGTGATAGAAGCTGTTAACCAAAATGGTAAAAATCTAAGCAGACCCATAGGAAACAGTATGCAAACTGATTCTCACCTGGTAATTCTACTTCCTAAAACCTTAGATGTTCTCAGGATTTTTTTTTCACTGTGGAGGTTGTTTTACTTTATAAATGCTTTCTGAGCTGGGGTGGATTTAAAAAGATTAAGCCTTTTGTTGCCTGGGAAAAAGAACACATTAATTAGTCAATGGATCATCAAAGATATATTTAATTAGTTAAGCTAGTTATGGCAGCACATCACTTCCTGGAAGAAATGATGACTTAGCCATGTTGATTTGGAGTAGGGAAGGATGAGGTGAATCAAGGAGAGAACTTGGTCCAGGTAAGGTAACCTGTTGTGGTTGAAGATTAAGAGCAGTCAGGGATAAACATGGGGATATGGTGTGATTGGGGTGTTGGGAAGAAATCACCAACATGACTGAGAGATGCATAAAGGGGGAGCAAAGGAAACCACGGGGAGATCTTAACCAACTTTATCATCTTTGCCAGGGTTACAGTTAAACTGTCCTGAAAATATGTGCTTCTTGCAGAAAAGAGAGAGCAATCATGGAGACATACACACAGGAGGATGTCTACTGAAGAAGAGCTAATATCTGCTCCCAGCCCACCCACAAAATTTGCATGTCCTGGAGCCCACTCTGTCTTCTCCTCTCATCCTTGATGCATCCTCATATGGACACCCCAACCCAAAGATTTATTTGGGGCTGATGACCTCTCAGGCAGGTCCACACACCTGCAGTGTGGAGACTTTGTTAACAGGGAATTCTGGAATCCCAGGTACTCAAAGCCTAGTCTAAAAAGAAAGAATCCAGGTCCAGATAGATTTATTTTGGGGGGGAGGGGGGGCGTTGTTGTTGTTGTTTCATGACAGAGACAGAGAGAAACAGAGAGAGGGACAGACAGGAAGGGAGAGAGATGAGAGCATCAATTCTTCATTGCGGCACCTATGTTCATTGATTGATTTCTCATATGTGCCTTGACCGTGGAGCTACAGCAGACTGAGTGACCCCTTGCTCAAGCCAGCAACCTTGGGCTCAAGCTGGTGAGCCTTGATCAAACCAGATGAGCCTGCGCCCAAGCCAGCGACCTTGAAGTTTCGAACCTGAGACCTCCACGTCCCATTCTGACGCTCTATCTACTGCACCACTGCTTGGTCAAGCTAGATGTGCTTTTTTGATGATTTACTCCTCAAATCAGAAGGGTAAATGCAAGAAAGAAGAGTACATTTAAAAATGTGGGGCTAAGCTTCAGCCTCTTCCTCCCAACCCATCGCAAGGAGTCAGATTGGCTGCGAGAAGGACTGACGCACCAGAGACCAGTTCATAAAATGACACATCCCATCATGTGACCAAGAATATTTGCCAGCTTTACTGGGCTACAACTGCATTGTTCCTCATGTGCATTTGTTTATTTAATTTATTCTTGTAAAGGGAAAGATAAAAGAGCAGATGGACTAGAATCTAACAGTCTCTCAAGAATAACAAAATATCTTATAATCTCACTATTCAAATTGGAAGAAATTTTCAGCTATTTTAGAATTATGACACTAAACCATAAGTTGCCCAGTGTCTTATTTCTACTGGTGACCTTACTATAGTGCTATATACTCACAATTTCCATTTAAAGTGACTTTCATACTTAATTAATACCATGTAGAAAAACAGGGACCATCTCATTGAATGAGAAAGCATTGTATTAAGTGGGCAAATATGGGTAAAAATTCTGATTTCTATGGAAGAAAGGTCAAATGTACTAACGTCTGCTCTCTGGATCAAAGGAGAATAATTGAGTTCACAGCTTAAAGAACATATTTTATTTTACAGATGAAGAACCTGAAATCCATGTTTGAACTCTAGACAGTACCTTGTATGGCATGTGCTTATAAATATTTGTTGAATGACCCAAAGTCAGAAATAGCGACAGAGCCAGTGTAGAAGCCGGGGGACTCCTGATCCTGGTCAACTTTTTTTGCCCATATTTCACATAATTCCTCCCCACAGTCAGCAATGCATGAATACATAATCATAGTAATGTAGGTACAAATCCAATGTTAAAGGGAGGGGGAAAACAAACAGAAAAGGACATTTCCAGTTACAAAAATGTGTCTTTGTACAATTCTGAAGGGCACCATAGCAGGAGATCTGTCCTACAGTATAACAAAACATCATTGCCTTAGGCCCAGGGGCATAAGACTCTGGCAAAAAGAAAGCCATTCTAACCGCCTGCTCAGATGGGTTTAGAAGTATTAGCTTCTTTAGCATGGATACGCACACATATACACATAAAGTAGTGGTATATATCCAAGTGTACCTAAAACCCCATTTTTCTAAAGAATTGGAGAAAAATCTGACCTACTGTAACTTCCTAATTACCACAGCAAATGGTCTATGCTGATTTTATTGTTTTGGTTTTTTTAAATTTTATTTATTCATTTTACAGAAAAGAGAGAAAGGGGGAGAGAGAGAGAAAGAAAAGGAGAAGGAGCAGGAAGCATGAACTGCCATTTTTGCCTTGGCCAGGCAAGCCCAGGGTTTTGAACCAGTGGCCTCAGCTTTCCAGGTTGACGCTTTATCCACTGCGCCACCACAGGTCAGGCAGTGCTGATTTTATTTTGTAGTAGAAAACATTTTATCTAAATATATTAGTTACTTGAAACAGAGAACTGGATTCAATGAGTCTTTTATTATAGTTCATTTTTTAAAAAAAATAATACAACTACAGATTAGTTAAAAATATGGAATCATTCTCTACCAAACCAGTGTTCCAAATGTAATTCCATCTGCTTGATACTTTGACATTTTAGGTCTGGAAAAGCACAGGGTGAAAGATGGCAAAGAGCAGGGAAATTTTAGTTCAGAAGTGAAACAGCTCACTTAGAACAGAGCATTAGGAAAGCAGAATCCAAAACCACTGTGACTAATACATTTCTTTTCAGATTTATTAAGAAGAAAGGCTCAGAGGCTAAAGAGAGACAAGAGGCAAACAGAACTGGCTCTTACGCCAGCTCTCCAGGATTCTGTTCCATGCTCTAAGATTGTTTTCATAGCTGGGCAAGAAGGATAGGATGTAAATGTCTAATTCATTGGCAAGATAATACTTTCTGAAAATAGTATTTGGTACTGAGATATCAACAATAAAAAAAAAGAGATGTAAGGGTTACACCAACTGTTTCTCTGGATAGGGTGCACCTGTTTAGAAAAGAAAAAAAGTCTCAAGAATTTGTTCTCCTATTTCACAGCCCTTGACCTTTTCAACCATTAACTTCACAATGCTAAGTGGCAAACCATAGTTTAAATGATCTGTATTTCAGAAGCATATTGAATGTTTATTCACCCAGATCAAATAAAATTCTCTTCAAAAAACTGTCTAAAATGTTTTTTTATTTTACACACTTATAGCTGAAAAACCCATGTTGAGAGGCTGAATACTTATTATAAGTGTATGATTGTTGCTTCAGAAATAATACTTTTTTTTTTTTCAGAGACAAAGAGTCAGAGAGAGGGATAGACAGGGACAGACAGACAGGAACAGAGAGATGAGAAGCATCAATCATTAGTTTTTCGTTGTGCGTTGCGACACCTTAGTTGTTCATTGATTGTTTTCTCATATGTGCCTTGACCACAGGCCTTCAGCAGACCGAGTAACCCCTTGCTGGAGCCAGCGACCTTGGGTCCAAGCTGGTGAGCTTTTTTTGCTCAAGCCAGATAAGCCCGCGCTCAAGCTGGCGATCTTGGGGTCTTGAACCTGCGTTCTCCGCATCCCAGTCTGATGCTCTATCCACTGCGCCACCACCTGGTTGGGCAGAAATAATACTTTTTATTACTAGCTTTATCAAAATAAAATTTGCATGCAATATGATTCACAAATTTAAACTGCTTCACTCAATGGAAATTAGTATATTCACAGAGTTGTGCAACTAGTCAACATAATCAGTTTTAGAACACTTTTCACTCCTAAAAGAAACCCTGTACCCTGTAGTTATTACTCTCTAACCACCAGACTATCATCCCTGGTGCTAGGTAACTATTTATACTAATTTACTTTCTGTTTCTGTAGATTTGTCTATTCTGAACATTTTATATAAATTTCATAGTATGTACTATTTTGTGACTAATTTCTTTTCTCAGCATAATATTTTATGGTTCATCTATGTTATAGCATATATCAGTATTTTATACCTGTTTTTGGCTAAATAATATTCCATTATATGGATATAACACATTTTGTTTATCCATTCATTAGTTGATGAATGTTGAAACTGTTTTCACCCTTTGGCTATTATGAATAATGCTGCAATAAAAATTGGTGTGCATGTCTTTGTAGGTATATGTTTTCATTCTCTTGATTATATACCTAGGAGTGGCATATATTGTTGGTCAAATAGTAAGCTCATATTTAACTTTTGGGGGGAACTGCCAAACTGCTTTCTGAAGTGGCTGCACCATTGTACATTCTCACCATCAGTGTATAGGGATTCCAATTTCTTCACATTCTCACCAACACTTATTATCTAATTTTTATATTCTAGCCACCCTAGTGGATTTAAAGTAGTATCTCATTAAGGTTTTGATCTACATTTTTCTCATGACTAACAATATCAAACATCTTCTCATGTGTCTATTGGTCATTTATATATCCACTTTGAGGAAATGTTTATTCATATCCTTTGCCCATTTTTTAAAAGTGGTTTATTTGTCTTTTCAGTGTTGAGTGGTAAGAGTCCTCCCTATATTCTAGATGCAATCTTCTCATCAGATATGACTTTCAAATAATTACTTCCATTCTGGGAATTAATTTTTTCACTCTTTTGATAGTGTCCTTTGAAGCACAAAACTTTTTAATTTTGATAAAGTCTATTTAATCTATCTTTTCTTTTATCAAGGTTTGAGTTTATATCTAAGAAAACATTGTGAAAGCCAATGTCACAAAGATTTATCCCTATAATTTTCTTTTGGGGTTTTAAAATTTCCAGTTTTATGTTTAAGTCTTCAACCCATTTCAAGTTAATTTTCACATGTAGTATAAGATAGTAGTCCAACTTTATTCTTTTGAAGGTAGAAATCCAGTTGTTGTAATGCCATTTGTCAAAAAGACTCTTCTTTTTTCATTGAATGGCCTTGGGACCTTTATTGAAAATGAATTAATCATAGTTATGTGAATTTATTACTGTACTTTTAATTCTATTCTATGGAATATATATATATATTGGAATTTATATCTATAGAATAAAGATATATATACCTTTAGGCTGTCTTGATTGCTGTTGCTTTGTAGTAAGTTTTAAAATTAGAAAATGTGAGTCCTCCAACTTTGTCCTTTTTTTAAATTGCTTTGGCGATTTTGGGTACTTTGAGTTTCTGTGTGCATTTTAGGATCAGCACATCAGTTTCCAAAAAAAAAAAAGCCATCTGGAATTCTGACAGGAAACATGCTGAACCTCTACATCAATTTGGGGAATATTGCCATCTTAACAATATTAAGTTTTCCAATCCATAAACAAAGATATCTTTCTATTTACTTCAATCATTAGTTTCTTTCAATAATATTTTGTAATTTTTAGAGTATTAGCTTTAAACTTATTTTGTTAAATTTATTCCTAAGCATTTATTCTTTGATGTTATTCTGATTGAAATTGTTTTCTTGATTTCATTTTTGGATCATTCATTACAAGGGTATAGAATATATAATCTTATATATTGAAATAACATATAGGCTTTTATATTATATATCAATCTTGTATGCCACAATCTGGCAGTATTTGTTCATTAATTCTAATAATTTTTAGTAGATTTCCTTTAGTATTTTCTATATGCAAGATCATGTCATCTTAAACAGAGATAGTTTTACTTCTTAATAATGCTTTTCAAGTAATAATTTACAATATTTTAATTTTAAATAAAATAGTACTATGTCCAATAGTGAGAACTTAGACAATTTGGATTTTCAGTTTTGACAAACCTACTTTTCACTAATACATGATTATTTCAGATAAAACATTAATTTTCTCTTTTTTTGTTGTTTTTGTTTTTTACTATAAATTGTTTTGACAGTTGTTTCCTCTGACCACTTCCCCACAGTAAAACTGTTACCTTTATACAAAAATAAAGTTATTGTCATTTATTCTGAGAGTTTTATTATCTTTAATCACAGGGTCCATTATCTTTCTATGATTAAAAAAAATTAGAGAAATTTCTTTATAAAGTAATTTCACACATCAATTGAAAGTATAGAAGAGCAATGTCATATCACTGTGGCAGTAAGTGTGTAGTAATATAAATAAGACAAGAGAACATCTGTCCACAAAAGGCCAATTAAATGTTTAATGTATGTGTCTCCATAACAAAATTTAAATACCTGCAACTTGTGGTTACTTTTCCCTTTACATATAAAACTGCTCCTGCAATCACTCTGCAACACAGTGAATAAGAAAACTAGCAGCATCTGGCACAAGACTGATAACAAAGCAATAAAAATTAGCCAAGAATTATATCACTGATCCTGGCAACACTGTGAAGCTTCAACATGTCTCTCTGTCTCTGTCCAAAATCCATCTATCATCCACGTATGGCTGTCTGCATTAGAATTCTGTTTCTGGGCACTCATTAAGGAGCTCAGCTGATGGGTTAGTGTATTACCAAAGAGGGGACTGAGTTTACAGGGAACCTCTGACCCCGGATGTGTCCTCCAGAACCAAGGAGTATTACAAGGAGGGTGTCCATGAAGTTTCTCCAAGAAAATTTTTTTTTTAAGGAGTATTATCTGGAAGTTAAGAGAGAGACACACAGAGAAAGAGAGATAGAGATGCTGCATTTAGGGTGAAATTAAAATTCCTCATCAAAGGAAGTAATTTATGATATATCTTCAGTTCTATTTTGAGATATTTTATATTATGTGCTTCTATAAAGGAAATATATATATATAATCACATCAGGAAAGGTTTAAGTAATTAGTCTTTTAGTCTGGCTGGTTGTATTTTATATTTTTAACAATTACCCACTCACACATTTTTAAGACCTAGCTTTAACTGTTATAAAAATAGTTATTGAATGTATATTAAAATTTGGCAGTCAATAATCTAAGTTATCATGAAATCATAATAAAGCAAACCACAAGAATGCTTACTTACAAGTGACTTATCAGAACATGCCTCCTAAACTGTATTTAAATACTCTTGATTTTAACATCAGTGAAATACTGAAGTGTACATATAAGCAAAGAGGTAGGAAAATTAATTCAGAATTGACTCCAGAGCCTTACCTATTAGCTAGAATGACCAGAATTTTTAATCTGCTATCTACCCTTTTATGGCTATATTTTATTGGGTAAATCACAAAATTTCTTGTAAGCCTGTTATCTTACTTGTAAACTGAATGTAACAAAGTACTTAGCTTATCAGGTATTTTAAAGAATGAAATGAAAAAATGCACAATGATTGACACATAATACGATCTCAAACTGTGAATACTATTCCTGTTGTAAGCTTACTTATCTGAAAAATCTTAACTTTATGTCTTATATTGATATTTATTTTAATGATAATTGAAAGCATATTACAATGCATTATAATTTCCTCATTTATAACATATTCATTGATATTTTCTATTATTAATGAAATATTTTAAGTTTAAAGGATATATAATATATATTTTTCTAAAAGTTATATATATACACATAGATAGATAGATAGATAGATACATATATACATATATTTTTAAAGCATATATATTTATGTAGTCACCTCTTGGTATCCATTGGGGAACAGGACCCCTGATGATTCCAAAATCTTCAAATGTTCAAATTCCCTATTTACCATGGCCTTGTATTTACATATAACATACACACATCTTCTCATGTACTTTAAATCATCTCTAAATTACTTATAATACCTAATACAATCTAAGCATTATGTAATCAGTTGTTATAAAATTTTGTTTGCCAAATAATGACAAGAAAAAAAATTTTATATGTTAAGACCTAACTGCACAGTACATGTCAGCAACAACATAACTTTATTCCCTGAATATTTATGATCTGTGGTTTGTTAAATTTGTGGATGCAGAACCCACAGATCTGAAAGGCACAAAGCATATATAAAGCTATATACAGTGTGCATGTGTATACAACATATATTTCTTTATTTATAACATTCATTGTATATGCATGTGTATATAACATATATATACACACGCACACTGTATATAGCATGTACATATGTAGGTAAAACTTTGCAACTTTTCCACCTTAGCATTCAGTTTATTACCTCTTTTACTTCCAGAAAGGCAGTACTTTCTGAATGAAGAACTAGCAGATAACAAACCACAGCCCACTTGAACCATATGTCCACATGAATTCAACAGCTGCTATTATGTCTAGAGTGTGTCTTTTTCAGAGGCACTGGGCAAATACTAGATGAGATATGACAAGCCCATTTCATTTATGTATCACCTAGCAATCTTAGCATAGGACCTAGGAAATAGTAGGAGCTCAAAAAGTACTCAGTGCACAAAAACTACACCCCATTCCTGATGAAAGATAGGGGAAGAGGATAAGGTAGATTAAATGCTAAATAATACAAGAAAGATGTCCCATTGGATATGCTATATACCAATACAAAACTTTTACTCTGCTTTAATACAGATTAATAATTTATTGGTATAATAGTACTTTCATGCAATTTATAAATAAAGATATATAATTTTGGGTGTGGGCTTAAACAATATTTTATAAATAGGGGAGGTGGGTTGCTGAAATATTTCTAATCTATGTACTATACATCTATCAACCTATTGGTCCATCTGTCTTTTTTGTTGTTTAGCTTGAAATATGCTTCACCTGAAATTTTTGTTTATATCCATATACGAATGAAAAGAGGACGACAGAATATATGACTGGGTATCAGTGAGTAAAACGAATAGTCTCTTAGGCATCTATTTCCCCAAGTCTCATAAGTACCCCACAAATTATATCATCAAAGTAGCTCTACTTGTCAAACTCTTAATAGGTATTTGAAATACTTTACAACATATATGTATCCATACACATATATGTGTATCAAGGTTTATTAAAAGCAGATGAGTGAAAATTGGCATTTATTGATTGACCTGTGCCACAACAAAAATACAAGTTTACATGGAACTCTCAGATGAGCTTTTCTGATGTAATAGTACTTGGAGATATGTTAGAGTAAGAGGGAAAGAGGGAAGGTAAGAGCAGGGTGGGGGAGAGATGGGCAGAGGGGAGAGATCTTTTAACGCTACAGCAGAAGAAATATGTGCATCATTAAAATGGAAGAAGGATAGAGTACAAGAGCAATAAACATAGAGGCCCTATCTGTCTCCTTCCTAAGTACTCCATTTAGAATCTGATCCTTGTACGGTTTCCAAACCCAGCAGTTGAAACCAAGCATGATGAATGGACCACAGTAATTGTATGATACTCTTTAGATGGTGCCTCTCAGAATCGCATACTATCAGGAGCCTCATTTACGAGTGGAAAGGAATGTGCTGTAGCTAAACCTTTCTCAGTCTGAACTTCCAAGTCGGCTTCATAATAAAAAAGAATCATGAACTCTAATGAAAGCATGTCTAACAGCAGTCTAAAATGCAGCTGGAGGAGCTACTCTTTTTCTATATCCAACTTCATTTATTTGCTGAAATCTTGATTTTACAGGTAATTTAATGGATTGCTTCTGGTGGCTCTTGTGATTTTACACTCAGGAGAGGTACAGTGGACACTGTCAATTCATAGTGTGAACATCATTCTGGCAATTTCTGTATTTTCCTAAGAGCATCAATCTGTTTTATTGAAAAGTAAAAGGTTAACTTCAATAAACAAAAATGACAAAGGAATAAGACTCAAGGATTGAGATCTGTGAGGTATTGGACTATGTTGTCTCTTAATAACATATAAATGTACAAATGTCTACTTTGCAGGAAACAAAAAAAAACCTTTCAGCAAAGATTTAATTTTAGAAGTGGGAGTAAGTATGTTGAATAGTGCAGATGAGGAAACAGGTACAGGGGATTTAAATTATTTGACCTCATTATAGAGCTGGTTAGTGGCAAGGCAGATTTGCACACTCTGAGACCAAGGTCCTTCCATAAACCTTTCCACTTCCCCCTTCCACAGAGGATATTTGCAAAAAGGCAGTAAACCTGGTTCAAGATTATGCAACTCTACTTGTGTGTGGGTCCAGCAGCCCCAAAATAACTGCTAACATGTCAGAGTAGGAGCAATGGCGATGGCCTTGCAATCTACACAGTCTCCTAATTGTGAGAGGACCTCTGGTAACTCTGAGAATGATCACTGTTAACATCCAGCACTTGATTAAAGTGTGCTTTAAGAAACTATTATGAACTTTCTCCTGTTTTGCAACATTTCAAACGTCAAGTCTCAGCAATAGTGGCTCTCAGCCTCGATCACCACATCAGAATCATCTGAGGAACCATAAAGAATACAAAAGCCTGGGGCCTCTCCTTGGGACAATGAAATAAAAATGCTTAGGAGTTAGCCCAGAGTGGGGTTTTTTGTTTGTTTTTTTGTGGTGGGTTTTTTTTTTTTTCTGGTAATAAAATAACTTGGAATGGCATTTTCTTAAAGTGCCTCCTGGTGATTCTATTGTGCAGCCAGGGTTGAGAAGCACCTGGAACTTCTCCTGCTCTCCTGTTGGTTGAATTGTTCATAGGAAAGACTCCAGGATGAGTGAAAGACCAGAGTCACCGCTAAAGTCTTAGGTCAAGGTTCTTTCTATCCTTTTTGTTCCTTTCTTTGGGAAAATAGCTCGAGGACAGTGTTCTCAGATTTTCCTGCTCATCAGAATGCCCAGAGGTGTTGCTAAAACACAGCTTTCTGGGCCCCCCACCCAGGTATCTGATTCAGTCCATATCCCAGGTGCTGCTGTTGACGCCAGTCTAGGGACCTCGCTTTGAGAATGACTATCCTGAGCAGTTGGTAAGATCCCACCAGATTCCTTCTTTCAAAATGATCTTTCTCAAGGAAGGCAAGACTCTGACAAAATTTTTCCAAGTCCTGCTCTTCTCTATGCCTGACCTCTCTCACTACTGGATTTCCTCCCAGTAGCTTTGGTAAACTTCTAACTGATTTACCAGCTAGACTCTGCTATTGGCTTTCAGTTCTTAAAGAACAACCCTCTTTGCCTTGAAACATTTTAAATACATGTGAACAGAGTAATTTTCTAAACACATGATGTTTTTCCATAAATGTAGCCCAACTGTGATTATTCTACAATGTCCCTTGTCCGTGCCCTGTAGACATGACAGGGCACATGTGTGTTACATTTCGTTCTTTCACACAGTACAAATAAAGGGGTAGAAATTCCCCGTTTTTCCTTCTTCTGAATGCCTGTATTCAAAGGAACATGCTACAACTAAATGGAAGCTGAGACCTGAGGTCTGGGGAATGCCAGCATAAACCTAACTCAGGAAAACATCAGGATCATTTAAAATTTAGCATTAAAAGTGAACTGATATTTATGGAGTTCCTACCAGGAACATTACACATTTTTAATTCACAAGATGGCGATCTGCGGTTTAGCACGTCCTCCAGGTGATTTTCACGCAGATTAACACTTGACAACCTTTGGACTAAGAAAATAAATATCTGAATGTTGGTATTTTGGACGAAAAAAATAAAAAAAAACAACAGGTTGGTGTTTTAACAGATCTGGTGTGGTCTCCCCTGAAAGAGAAATACCTATGAGGGAACCAAGGAAGTTGGGAACTTGGAGAGAAGAACCCTAAGGTTGGGGGTGGCAGGAGCCATGTCTGGAGAAGCTGTCTGTGTGCCCTGTTACCCTGTGGCGGTGCTCAGCAGAGCATGCTCGGGGACGCCTTCTGGAAGGTGGAGGAAGAGTGAGAGCCTGGCTTTCAAGATCCTTTTTGCCCCGGTGGAGTCCATCATTCTGAGTGTTCACAGGACAGCTTCACAAACGCAGTGAAAGCCTAAATGAATTTATAGGTGGAGTCAGGAAAGAAATTAGGTTCCTGGTGTGTGTGTCGGGGGGGGGGGGGGGGGGGGGGCGGACAAAACAGGAGATGGAAAGAACTGCCTGAGTCAGGAGAATTCCTGCTTAATTCTGATAGGCACTTCCTAGCTGGTGATCTCAGGCAAATTACTTAATCTAAGTCGGGTTTTGTCCTTATCTATAAAAGGGGATAATCATACCTACCTCAGAGAATTGTTGTGAGGATTAAAAGAGATAATGACACGCTTGGCACCCAGTAGGAACCCAATTGTCCAGAGGCAGCTGGCAGACCCAGCTTTCCCTCCGGCATAATGGAAGTAGTCCTACCTTTTCTCTTAAGTAGAAGCTTTTCTCGGTGGGTTTTTGCTTTTCACTGTCTGCTTTGTCTTGGGTGAATAGAAATGACCAGAGAGAAAGAACGTTGTCCTCCCCTGAGAATAGGTGGGAACTAGTTACATGTCAGCTCATTTGCTCAGCGTGCTCCCCAACCTTTCCAGTCTTCTCCCACCAGCGCGTGCGTGGGTGGGGGTGGGGGTGCGGCCAAAGGCATGTTTAAATATTCCTCCAACACTCAGCCAGGCCCTGCTTGAAGAGTCATTCTTAATTAGTCACTTACCTAGCATAACTCAGCAAATCTGTGTTTGAAATAGAATCTAGTAGCCTATATAGAACTTAATTCTCTATTTCCCATTTTTCCTGAGAAAGGTAAATGGACTATTCAGACTGGAGGAGACTTAGGTCTTATTTTTGCTTAAAGCTGCCTGTTTAGGATTTGTGAATTTTAGAAGTAAATCCTTATAATGCATAAATGAATTCTGTATGCCAGCTACCTGTCAAATGTAGCAAGTACTCAGCCAGCTACTACATTATGTTTTTGGTTTAAAGCCACTCTAAATGATTTATTGTTTTTAAATTATTTACGTGGCATTTTTCCTTTCTTGTAAAATGCAAAAGTGCTGTCAGGAGCAGCACAGCAGCAAGGTTATGAATGGTACTACAAGTAAATCAGGGTAATTAGAGGCTTCAAGTTGCAAATACTGACAAGTTCTCCACCAGCCACCACTTCACCGATGATAATAAAATTTGCATGATTTCCTGACATTACACTCACCACATATTTTCACTGCACGCTCACTGTAATTACTTAGGGCATGATCTCACGCTCATGGCAAGCAGAACTCTCTCTGAACCCAGCCGTGACTATTACAGATGCTTAGAATGAAAGCGAATGGAATTAAGGGAAGAGTTCCCTACATAGCTTTAGGATCTGTTATGTATCAGCTGAATTTTGACAGCGTAGAAAAGGAGAATTATTCTCAACTCCTGCTAAGCAATCAGGTCAAATTATAATGAGACTAAGCTATCTCAAAGGCAGATTTGGGTGTTGGATTTTGTGATGATCAGGTTCTGCAATTTGTTTTTGGGTTTTTTGGTATAAAAAAAATAGGTGATTTTAACCCCTGACCTCAAAGCATATGTAGGCATAACTTCAGGTGTGACTATAGAAAGAAGTATTTTTTTTTTACTCTAAAATCTGGTTTATTAGGTGCAGGTTGGAGAAGCAGCTGGCAGCGTAGATAGGGTCAGGTGTTGGATCTCCCCAGGTGCTCTCTCCTCAAGCCCCCATTGGGGTAGGGTTGATTACACCGCCAGCATTGGGAGCAACTGCAGGGATGTTCCAGAGACAGCAAGCTCCTGCTGTCTTACAATTCAGTACAGTCAGGATTGGCACAGGGTATGGGCACTCCGATTTTCAGTTCCTTGGCGATGGTCTTCAGCCTCTGGAGGACCTCCTGGGCATCAAGCTCCTTGCAGAGAGGCCTGAGTTCTTCGGGAAAATCAGGATGGTCACAGAAGGAGCGAACCAAAGACCAATCAAACCGTCTCTGCCTCTCAATGCTGGGCTCCTCGACCTCCCAAAAGCCCGGGAGATCTGTCACTGACTCCAGAGGAAAGGAGAACTCTTCATCGGGCATGGTGACTTCCTGTGCCAGGGCTGCCCAGGTCCCCAGGAGGCAGAGTGCAGCGAGCAGGAAGGTGTTCATGGCAGCGGTGCCCGTGACAGGAGTAGCTGGCTCGAGAAAGAAGTATTTTGTATTATTTTTCAAAGACCAGATTAACAAGTAAAAGAAATTCAATACATCAGGAGATCAGTGGTCACCTCTAGACGTATAGGGTAACTAAGGCAGTTAGATTCAATACCTGTAATCCACATCTATCTTCTTTTTGTCAAGTTATTCCTTAGTGCTTGGTGACTCTCTCACAAATACCAGCACTTGACTTCATGTGCTATGTGCAGGCTCAGCAAACCAAATTTACATCTGACCATTTACTTTCTTTTTTAAGCCCAAAATCATCCCCATGGCTTTCTCAATAGAGAAGGAAAAGTTTAGGTTTTGAATGATGTAATATATAGCAGAGTTTTTAAGGATGAACATTAACTAAACTACACTAAACTAAACCTTGGAAAACAAGGAGAAAAAAAAAACAAAATTTGACTCTCAGCTTTGCCTTTCACTCCAGAGAGATTTATATACTCCTTCAGCCTTAGTTTCTTCAGCCTGAAAAGGGGGAAATTGCTCATTCATATGCAATGGTTGTGAGGGCAAAAGAGATAAGGTGAAAGCACTCAGCATGGTATTTAACATAAGAAATAATGATCAAATATTAAAGAACAAATAATAATAAATTATCCAGGAATATCCTACCCAATTTAATAGGTTTTTTTTATTAAGTGTACATACAATAGAAAGCCTTACTATAGAAAGTTAGTATCTAAGTAAAGAGAAAACTAGAAGACATCAAGAAAAGGAGCCTTATTTTCTAGAATTTGATAGCATTTTATCAGATATGAAAAGCAGAATTTTAGAAATGACATCTCTCTTCTAACATTGGAAAACAGCTGGTGGAATAGCAAGAAACCACCTCATTGGGGCTCTCAGATCCTAGGCATTTATTGCTCCAAATCACAGTACTCCCATCCCCAAAGATATCTCCTGATAAATCTTTAAAGAATGAAATTCATGAAGAATTCCCAGATCTTAGCTTGGCTCTGGTCAAAGGTATAGCCATAGTTACAGCATTTATCTTCTCCAAAACTGTCACAATGCAGACATCTCTTAACTTTGTATTGATATAAATATGGTAAGGAGGGAGGTCACTTTTTGTAATGGTAAGGTATATGAACCTGTAGTAACATATATACAATCTTTAGAAAAGGAGAAAAAAGTCCATTGTAAATAGCTTGTGTTAATTACCCTAAAAGATTACATCAATCTCTGCGGTAGGTTTACTCATCTTTAATTATATCCATTTTTAGACCAGTAGTAACTTATGAGATTTCTGGAATGTGTTTAGTAATCCACTGAGGAGACTGACTCAGTCACAGAAGAAAGATTTTCAGTGTGTCCAACTGTTGTGACTGTTGGCTTCCATCTCTGTTCCCCACACTTTAGCATGAATAGGGAATGAATCAAAAGTACATAGTTCAATTAGCACAATAGCAAGCATGAAGCTATTATGTGGATGTGACATATCTTATATTGAATCATATGAGTGGTCATAAGTTTTATGAAAAGTATGCATGTCATTTTTATTAAAGTGCCCTTTTCTTTGCTCTCTGCTGTATTTTAAAGACAAAACACTCCATCTTCTGAAGAATTTAGCAGTCTTCTCAATTCGGTGGTAGTGGTTGGTGGTGGTAACAATAGTGTTCTTATTTTGTTCAGTCAAGACATGTGGAAAGTTAATCTTATCAACCTTTACAGAGACAAGATCACAAGCTTTCTGAATGAGTACCTCACTATTGGATGTATGATTTATCATTGAAATATTTAAGCACATTTTAAGATCAGTTCAAAACAAGTTTATTACCATGGTTTTTTACTTTAGTAATATTTTGAACAAATGTCTTAAATTATAATTAATGTAGCTCTTGGTAAAACAAAGTGCGTATAACTAGTAAGTTTTATGTATTTTCTAAAAGCTATGATTTGAATAGTGCATTAGAAGCAATTTAGTCCAACTTCCTGTTTCTCAGTGTATGCATGTCTATCTTTGCCTTTCTTTTTGTCATATCTGTGTTTATAGCCTTTAGATTTCTCTGTCTCTCTTTTCATTTGGAAAGAATAAACTATAAGAAAGAATGAAAGAGTCTAAAAAGAGAAATGAAGTTTTGTATTAGTAGATTAATAGGAGCTATGTTAGGAAGTATGATTTATTTGTGGATGGTTATTGAAAAAAAATTTAAATCTAGCAGATAAATTTAAAGGTTTTGGTTACCTCTAAATTGAAGTAAACTCATCAACTCCTTCTAGTCCCAAGTAGAATAATGTTAAAAGGTCTTTGAGAGTTAGTCTATACCAGTAAAGGAAGTAAAAAAAAAAGTCTGTTAGTTTTTTTTATTGATTCAATTAACTGTAATGATTATACTAACCAGGTTTTATTGGTATCCTCTTCAACCCCTCATAGTCTGTAACTGTTAAATTGATCATTTCTGAGTGTACGATGTTCAAAAGTTTCAAAGACTATGTGTCCTTAGAGAAGACTTTCTTATTTCTGTCTACCTACTTGGACCTTTATACAAGGAACTTGCAGAAGATTTCAGAGTTTTGCTGAAAGAACAAAGAGTTCTCCCTGATACCATTTTCAGTCTGAACAGAATGTTTATCTTTAAATGAACCTATCCGGAATCAGGGCTGGAAGAGAAGCAGCAGAAAACTTAGCTGTAGTGGTTGATTATTTTTATGTGTCAACTTGTCTGGGCTAAGGGATGCTTAGATAACTGATAAAACATAATTTCAGGGTGTGTCTATGAAGATGTTTCTGGAAGAGAGTAGCATTTGAAAAGGTAGACTGAATAAAAAAGATTGCCCTCCTCAATGTGGAAGGGTGTCATACAGCCATTGAAGGAATAGAATAGAATAGAATAGAATAGAATAGAATAGAATAGAATAGAATAGAATAGAAATAGTTATAGATGGATGGATGAGGTTTAAACTGTAGAACACCCCATCTGGTGTCAGAGAATTGCTTGCTGGTATGGGAATCTCCACCTATACACAAACACACACACACACACACACACACACACACGCGCGCGCACACGTTGGAATTATTGATTTCAGAAGCTTTATGGGTAGTATATATTGTATATTTCTATATAGCTTAGTTGAGCTGAAATGTCTAGTATTTCTCACAGATAAAGTTGCATATTAGCAAAAATTCAAAATCCACATTATGCTCAAATTGTTTTTTTATATATCAATTGAGTTGCAACAAATCAGCTGTTAAAGAGAAAACTACAGGTCCAAAACAGTGGTGTTTATTCTAAAAGTCTATGAAACCAAACCTAGATTTAAATCTGATCTAATTATTTTAACCTTTCCCAGGAATTTAATTTTAATTAGCCAGTCTGTAATTTTCTGATCAAGCATCAGTAAGGTAATCTGTCACTTAGGCCCCTTTTATCTTCAATAGGAAAAATAAGCAATCTGCATAATAAAACTCCTTTCCCCCAAATAAAAGATCTTTGGGACCCCAAATGATCTTTTTGTTGATGCTTTTAATAAACATAAAAACCTTCCATTTTGCATAACCGCTTGGAGCACCCTTTTAGTTGCTAGGTGGTATGTTGCCCAAATAATAAATTGTTTAATAAAGCCAATCAGATCTTCAAATTTACTCAGTTGAATTTTGGGTTTTTTTAAACATAGTGATTTCAAAACAAACATTGTAGCAGAACTAACTATATTCATTTATTCAATCAATAAATATTGCATGCTGCAGGTGCTTACATTCTACTTTGGAAAAACAGAATATTTACATTCCCCTAGGAAACCAGTAAACACAGAAGAATACAAGACAATTAAGGAGTGTGAAAAAGGATATAAATAAAATAAGATGAGAAGGAGATGGTGTAATTTGGGGAAGAGACTTTAAATAAAGCCATCATGGATGTTATCTCTGAGGAGGGAAAAAATAGAGTTGGTCAAGAATGGGAGGAAAGACTTTCCAGACCATTGTGGTTAAAACAGAGTACGTGAGGTGGAAGAAGAAAGAGTAGGTGACTTGATAGGAGAGTGAAGAAGGGACCAGATCCATCCTAGTGGTCTGGGAAGCTACTGAAGGGTTCTGAGAAAGAAAACACCTCTGTAAATTCCACTATAGTGAGAAGGGAGACCAGTTGGGAAGCTACAGCAATAGATCAAACTAGATATGAAGGTGTGTAGAGCTAGAGAGAAGCAGTAGGATTCAGGCTTCATTTTGAAGGTTTAGGCAAAAGGTGTTGTTACTGTAATATTAGATGAAAGTTATGAAAGAGAAGACATCAAAATGATTTCTACGTTTTTGGCTCAAGTCACTGAATAAATCATCATGCTGTTTATTAAACTAGAAGTCTGGAAGCTTAACCGGTTTAAGAACGAGAGATGGGTTTTGGACATGCTAGGTTTGAGATCCCTGTTAGACATCCACGTAACAATGTAGAGTAGGCAGCTGGTTATATGAACCTGGATCTCTGGGAGAGGTTGAGGTTGGAGATTTAAATTTGGGAGTCATCAGCCTACAGATTTTATTTAAAACAGAGATGAGATCACATAGGGAGTGAGTATAGACAGATAATGGAAAAGAGCCAAAAATTAAGCCCTGGAGTCCTGCATGATTTAGAGGTCAGGTAGAAAAGGAGTTCACCAAAGAGATAAGGGAGGAGTTATACCAAGCTGGCAGAAAACCCAGGACCAGGTGACACTTTGAATAATAATTTAAAGTATATTTCATGAAGAAGGGAGTGATCAGCTTTTTAAAAGATTTTCAAAACTTTGGTGATAAGTTACAGATTGATTACATTCTTTGTATAATTTTAGAAAAGCACAGTTTGCATACATTGGTATAATAAATATAACAGAAGATGACAGCTAATTCCTTGTATGGTGAAGTGACAAGTTAATGCCAAAAGATCACACTTTGGATAATATGATGTTTTAGGGTTGTATAGCCAAGAAACCTATGACTTTGGCATTGCCTGTAAGTGTAAAGGTCTTAATGCCCATAAGAATGTTGAAATATGTGCCACCAAATGTGGAAAGGGAGCCTTCTAGATCCTCTTCTTATTACCTTTTACATTTTCCTTTGCAGTCCAGGGTACTCCTTGATGTTTACTGATAATATCTTTTCTTAAAAAATGGGTTCATTGGAAACAATCTGAGGCTGGAAAGAACTCACAGAAGGTTTAGTGGATAGCACACTTGAGAATTACACCTGTGAGTAGGTTTGCCAAATTTAACAAATAAAAATACATAAGGCCCGTGCAATATTTGATTTTACTAACACTAAAATGTTATTCTTTTTTTTTACCTGGAATTCAAATTTAAATAAGAGTGCTGTACAATATCTGCATCCTTACTTACCTAGGAAGTGAAGAAGGCAGGGTAGAAAGAGAAGGCGATCCTCTATATGTTTACAACAGAGGTTTCAGCTGATCCTGCCAATGCTTTGAAACTAAGTATGACCTTCCATGTTTATTGCAAATTGTGGCAGGTGGCCAGGTCATCATATCTCTCCATAAGCCAGTCATTGGCCTCACCATGCACCTGGCTGTGAGTGTAACCCTGAACTGGACAGCTTCCCAAGGCTAAGGGTGCAGCTTTGTGCAACTGCACCTCTAGCAGCTGAGGAAAGAGTGTCCCAGCACTGAACAAGGAATCTGCACTGACACCACAATATCCATAGTGTAAATGACAACAATTTATTTATTTTTTATTTTTTATAATATAAATATATATATATATTTGTATTTTTCTGAAGTTGGAAACAGGGAGGCAGTCAGACAGACTCCCTCATGTGCCCGACCGGGATCCACCCGGCATGCCCACCAGGGGGCGGTGCTCTGCCCATCTGGGGTGTTGCTCTGCTGCAACCAGAGCCATTCTAGCACCTGAGGCAGAGGTCACAGAGCCATCCTCAGCACCTGGGCCAACTTTGCTCCAATGGAGCCTTGGCTGTGGGAGGGGAAGAGAGAGACAGAGAGGAAGGAGAGGGGGAGGGGTGGAGAAGCAGATGGGCACTTCTCCTGTGTGCCCTGGCCGGGAATCAAACCCAGGACTCCTGCATGCCAGGCTGACGCTCTACCACTGAGCCAACCAGCCAGGGCTGATAACAACAATTTAGAAGCTATTTTTTTTAGGTAATTTATCTCTATATCTAATTACATAAGGTAGCCAAACATATTCTGAAAACTAAAACTGTTAAACTAAAACTATAAAGTGATGTTTATTATAAGGAGTGAAATAAGCAAATCAGAAAAAAACAAGAACTACATGATTCCATACATTGGTGGAACATAAAAATGAGACTAAGAGACATGGACAAGAGTGTGGTGGTTACCAAGGGTGGGGGGGGAGGGAGGACATGGGAGGGAGGGAGGGAGAGAGTTAGGGGGAGGGGGAGGGGCACAGAACTAGATAGAGGGTGACGGAGGACAATCTGACTTTGGGCGAGGGGTTTGCAACATAATTTGATGACAAAATAACCTAGACATGTTTTCTTTGAATATATGTACCCTGATTTATTAATGTCATCCCATTACCATTAATAAAAATTTATTAAAAAAAAAAAAAGTGATGTTTAAATGTGAGATCATATAGCAGTAAAGATAGTAGTCAAGCTACTAACATTAATGTTAACTTTTTCTGAGTTCAGCCCTTATTTATTTGATTGTTCATCTTCCCAGCTAGAATATAAACTTTGTGAGGGAAGAAACCACGTCTTATTTATATCTGTGTACCTAATACTAAGTACTGTATTAGACACACAGTAGGTACTCATTCAATGTCTATGGAAAACAGATAGGCAAAAAATAAATAAGCCATCTAAATTAGAATTTATAACAGTGAGACCATTCTTCATGAAGGTGGAATGAAGCTGATTTTAAACCCCCAAATCAATATGAGACATTATTTAGACTTGGCCCTTCATTTTCTTCAGGACACAAAACTGGTTCTACCTTCTTTAGTCTTTGAGTCTCTTTTATTAGGCAATTAGAACCTTGATCAAACCCTGGCTCATTCAGTTCATTAGATATTCACTTAGTGCTATACTGTTTAGATATATGAGTCATGACATGTTTTAAAGAGTTAAGGAGATATGAACCCTTTGACACTTGGGTCCTTGTCATTTGGAAATTTAGCGAATGTCCTTCTTAAATGGAGGACAACATTCTCCTTTGCCTCAACTATGAAAGCCTAGTGAAAAGTACAAGAGGTCTCTATTTCTCTCTTAATCTGCAACCTCACCTCCTATGAATGTTTCCTTGAGTGAGTCACACTGATGCTTAATGATAATCCCCTGGTGGACATGCCTCTCCTTCCAGATGAGTGTTGACATGAAGGAGTCTCCAGTTCCTCTACAGCCAGACCAGTGATCCCAAATTTTAACCACATTGGACAGATCCTGCTTGCACATCCAACCCCTGGCTCCATCCCCACCTATACGCCCACAGCATGAAACTGTGACTACAGAGCAGACAGTTGCAGGGTGGTCCTCTGAATATACCTTCGGGCAAGAGACATGAAATATTTATTGACTGCAGGCCAACGTTACAAGAACGCTGGCTGAAACCACCCTGAGGGTGCCTCTGTAACACCCCAGGTGGAGAAAGCAACATTTGCCAACCCCGTCAAATGTCCTGGGGGAGGTGTGTTTGCACTAATCCTAGCAGCCCCAAAAGCAGCAACTGTTCTCAAAGGAGCCTGATATAATCCTTTGTGTAAGACCAACAACAGGAGGTAGTGTTTTATTTAAAAACAAAACAAAACTAAATTGTTAACAATTTTCTAACTTCCTGCAAATAGATAGGAAAAAAAGCTGAAAATTGGATGAGACCAGAAGCTACATTCAGTTCTTGACTTTTTTCAATCTACACGTTTTCTATCCTGTGGACAACTTTGTCTTGAGAAATAAATCAGACTCCACAAAACACACATCAGTTTTTCTTATTTCTGAGCAACACTGAAATTAGATGTCCATTGATCTTCCAATCCCAGCTATGAAGTGTGTGTTGGTTATAATAAATAGAATTTGAAATCTCCTTAAATAGGCTATATCCCATTTTTTCCTGTTCAATTGGGTCTCTAATTATCTTTTAATGAGTGTAGAATAATTTTGCATTTAGTCAATAAACAATGGAAAGAATGCCTTAAATTTCCAAAGGGATCCCCAAAACAGTTTATGAAGCATTTCCAAAATATATAATAAAACCTAATTTAAAATTGTGGCTCTATTGCAGCAAATAGTATCCTAACATATGAAATCCCTTTGGCAAGATTAAATATCATTTTAACTGAGAGCTGGATATAACATTCAAAAGGTACGATCCATGGCCCTGAGAATATAAATAAAAATCTAAGTTTTGCCCCAAACAGGTGCTATAGTTAGTTCTGATCCTAGGACCCCAATACAACACCATCATACTGTAAGGGTTTAAGTAAGCACTGAATGTATTTATTAGAAATTTATTAGAAATTTCTGTCATAAATTATTAGCAATCAAGAAATCATTATTTTTTAAGTTTGCATAGACTCCTTTGGACACTGGAGTTTGCTAGACCGAGTTGATTTCACATCATTAAACATTAAACTCCCTAGACTAGTAGAGAGATCTTGTGGTTTGTGCTGTGTACCAGCACGCTGGGATGCATGTCTTTTTTCTTGTTTGGTCTCTTGCTTTCATAGGTGGTAAAGGCTGAGAATCTTAAGCAATATGATTTCTAAGGTGAAAATAAACTCTCTCAATACTGACCCAATTTCATTACACCAGTGATACAACTAATGTCGCAACATAAATAAATGGGCATGCCCCCCCCATCATAATTTACAGGAACTGCAGACTTCCATGGAGATTTATAGTAGGCATTATGGTAACTTATTCTTTTATTACTTAAGTAGAAAAAACGTTTTATTCCTTTGTTTTATGCAAAAAAAAAGACTGACAATGTACAACTTTTATGTCTCTTTTTGTTTCTAAAATGTAAACCCATTCAGTCCTGTTCTGCATTAGAATGGTCTGTTAGGGAGATCTTTGTATATTCTTCTGGTACATTTAATATTCTGGTATCTAATATCAGTTAACAGTTATACTTGCTCTCAGGGACCTTTTATTGAGGAGACTGTAGGACAATTAGTGAACTTTAAAAATTTTGAATATATAACCTGTGTGAGAGTACAGTAACAGGTTATGGGATGCATACATCCTAGAGAAGGTGCCCTATGATAAAAGGAAATTGTGTTATGGAAACAGACATAATTGCACCCTGGAGAGTAAAAGGCATTGTGTTGCCTCCTCAGCCGAAATTTGCCACCAAATATGAAAAGCTGATAAATTTCCCAGTTTCCCACAGAGAGAACAACAGAGAATTTAATGAGAAATACCTGGGAACTGGACCTGTTACTGTGTGATTATGCATTCACTAATCTCTCTGTAGAGAACAGAAAAAGACGGTCTTCCCTGAGAGCATTTATCTGAGGGAAGAAAAAAAAAACACACATCTAGAAACAAATTACCGAAAAGAAATGTCATTTGCTTTCCTACTGATACCTACTGACATCCCGTTGGACTGCTTGTTTGGCTTACAACTAGCAAAATCATCGAGATTTGCAGTCACCTATTTTTAAGATGGCCAGTGAAATTGAAATATTATATGATGGCTAACTTATTGATACTTAAATACAGCTTGCAAAAAGAAATCTCAGTGCTTAATATTTTTAGTTTGAACTCAGGGTTTATATTTGAGAAATCCAAATACAGTGACAGGGTTATCCGGTGTTTACATTCTTGTTGTAGGAGTCGTGTCATAGCTCATGTGAAATTCTCTTAATTGTATCATCTTCAGATCAATTTTATTCAATGCCTATATCCATTTGATAAGCATTTTTGAGCACCTAAAATATTCTGAAGACCTATAAATATGTTTATATATCTAGTTCTTTGAATTAGTAACATACCAAATAGCCTCCACAAAGTGTTTAAATCAGAAAAACACATTCGAAATTACTATCAGCTAAGAGCATTTCATAAGTTTCTTTTATTACCCTGACACTGATTTGGGCAATGTGCAATGAAGGCAGCTATATTCCCTTCAAAATTTCAAAAACTCTGAGAGTACACTGATGTTGACATTCAGAAGGTCTGTACTGAACAAGTATTGAGTGAATAATGGAATGTTTCACTAGCTGAGTGCCTTGTGCAGAGCAAGAACTCAGAAAATATTGAATTGTTGGGAAAGTTAGGGAATGGTTCTGCAAAGGTACGTTACTAGCTATACTTATGTGGAATGTGTCAAGATGAGATTACTGGTATTTCTTCATGAATTTCTAGAAGACTCCAGAGCAAAAGTGGACTTTCAGTCAAAACAGAGATGTTCAAAAATTTTATGTTTTACTCAAGTTCCTGTACTATTATCAAAAATTATATTACTCTGACCATTCCCCTTTGGATGAATTCAAATATATAAAGTCCCTCATAAAACACTAAGCCTAAAATTTGTTCCCATTTTTAAAATCTTTTGATTCAATCTCACACTTACTTAAATTTTTAAAATCTAAGACAAGGCTTTAAACATATATTTATTATTTCATTGACAATTTTTTTTCATGTGGTATTCCAGTTTCACTTGAAGAGGAACCATATCCTTTTTGGAATATCTCAACATTTGGAGACTTGTGACTTATGCAATCATTGATGACAAAGCTGGACATGTTAGGATTATAGGATGGATGATGAAACAAGGCCTAGAAAGTGACTTGTGATAATTATATGGCAGAGGAAATGCAAAACACAATAAACTAAAAAGAACTCTTGATATCTAGTCTAGTATTTTTATTACATAAGTTGCTGAAATACTGATGGATGATTTCTATCTCAATTGAAGGTATATGTGGATATATTTGATTCTTAGAAGTAAAAATGTCTCCACTGACTCAGCTTGGGTTCTCCCCCTTCTCTTCCAGAGAATAAGACGTCATAGGTAACTTCTTTGAGTGATGCTAATCATCTGATAAACTTATTTCAAGCATTGGCCAGTACAATTAGACTGACTTCTAAAAGAAAAATATATGTCATGTTCATTTATTTAAAAATTTCTTTCAAAATTTTTTGAATTTTCAATGGGCTTACAAATATATTTTACATGATTAAAATTTAGATGGAGCAATGAAATAAATCTTAAAGGAGGTGTAGAATTCCTTTGACAAGTGATTTTTATTTCCTTCTCATTATAGCAATGTCTATAATATTGTTTTCATTTTTAAAATTAACTGTGAGATTTTCTGCAACTATAAAAATGGTGCCAGAATTCAAGTTTTCAGTTAGTAGAATAATTTCATTTCTTTATTGAAAATGTGGAAAGTCATGGCTGTCTTTTGGAAGGGTAAAAAATGTTAAAGTAAGAAAATTATTCAGTTTTTTATTTCAATATCTATTTTATAGAAAATGTACTGACCAATTTAGTGGTTTTATTTATAATTACCTAAAATAAAAGCAGCTAAAAGACATCATTATTAAATTTGGAAATAACTGTTGTTAATATTCTCTACTGTTGTCACGTGATTTTGAACTGCTGGGCCTCTATAACTCAGCTAAAAGAACTAAGGTAATTTATATACACTCACAGTCTCGAATTAGTTTCTATAGAAGGAGGTGATGGTATACTCTGTGTAATGTAATAAAAACCACAGTGTTATTACATCTTATTGGAAATCTCTATTTACCCTTACTGATGTTCCAAATAAAAAATATCTTAAATTAAACATAATATAATTAAACTGAAACATTAGTGTGAAAGTGTCATCTATTTTTTAGGCAAATTAGGTTCTTGAATTTTAATGTAAAATTTATGGACATTTTCAGATGAGCATAATCTCAATTAAACAACTTTATTTAATGTTAATTGGTTCCATTTACTTTAAAAAATTATCAAAAACTACATAAACAAGGAACCCCTTAGAAAGTTCAGGTATTATTAATAAGGAATATTTTTACATGCTTTCTGTACATGAAGAGTTCATTCAATTAATTAATTTAGGTAACTTTTTGCTTCAGTGAGCTTTAATTAAATGTAATTGTGCATGGCCAGTAAATTAAAGATAAACATAATATAAGGTGTTTTTTTTATTTTAGCTTGGCTTTAAATTTTGAAATTAATGAGTCCTGACTTGCATAATATATATGTGGTAACTAGCTTACTTTAACTTTCATATGCTAATCAAATCAAAATAGAAGTACAAGATAAGTTATTATTTTTTATCAGCAACATTAGCTTAATACAATATATGCATTAATTTGTTTGTTGCTAATCATCATTAATATCATCTTTTCCTTGCCCATTTAGGAATACATGTCAACCGTTCTCCTGCTCTACCACTTTAATATTTATGTGTACTAAGAACCTGATATACAATGCACAATTCTTAACAGTATATTAGAGTAAACTAAGAAATTACTTTTAGCTTTTTACTGTGAGATAAAGTGATATGACAGTTGGATAAGAGCTGGACATATCTTTATTTGCAAAATTTCATTGTTTCAATAGCCCCAAAGAATTTTAATATAATCTTTGGCATTTCACTTTATATTTTTAAAAATCATGCATTAAATGCAGAAAGTATTTAATGAGATTATGAGATTTTTAATAAAACACTAGAGTATACACATGAAATTTTAGTTGATAGATGGCTTTAGTATATAATTATTTATATTATACATATATGGGCATAGTTTTTTTTTAATTAAAACAAAGCAATTGGCTCAAGTGGTAGTAAGTTTAATTTTGACAAGTTTCCACTTTGAGTTTGTGCACACTAAAATAAACTGTACTTTGTTTTGTAAAAAAGACTATCAGTATTCTTTAAAAGAATAGAAGCATGTTTAAATAGAGACCACAAACCTTCTGTGCACTCTCTTGCTCTTCCTATGAAGGACATACTTCTAAACATTAGCTGCGGTCTTTTTAATGACATTTCAGAAAATAAACACTTGTACTTTATAGAACTCCATAAAAATGATTATCTAAGAAAATAAGTAAATAATGTCAATTATCTTAAGTCAAATGTTCTGATTTATGCCCAACATTCAGTTACTTAACTTGAGAATTAAATGTCATTTTTCAACTCATTAAATTTCCAAATTAGGTTTTCTATATTGCACAGCCAGCTTTTTAAAATATACATTAGAATGTTTCCTTTAAAAAGAGCAAAATTTATTCACTGGAATGGTTTCTATTAGGATAGAAAATTCAAAGGGTGTTCGTTCCACTGAGTAATAAGAAAATTTTTGACAATAGGACTTTACATGGATCACTATTACCTGATTCATCTCCTTTAGTTCTCCATGTTTTTCCTGTAAGTGGATTGCTCCCCATGGATCTATACAGTGGGGATAGCAGAGGGTCATAGAAAAGGTATTTTAAGTACTCCCGTTTCATAGTGTATGCCTGATGGACAGAATAAAATGTCTTCCTCCAGCTGTTCAAGAATGAGGGCAGGGTATAGATAAAAGGAGAAGTGAAGGCGAAGTAGAATTAGATATCAATAAATGCTGCCAAGTTAGTACACTTGCATCTCTAATCCTCCTCCCCATCTCCAACTTTTAATTTCATCAAAAAAGTCCTTATATTGTCTTCTTACTCCTAACCCATTCTAGTCCAGTCACACAAAGGATACGATTTCACACGACATGAATTTACACACACACACATACACACACACACACAAATCCAAGCTGAGCCTTTGGTGTATTGAAAAAAATTGAAACATTTTAAGATTTAGAACTAAACTTACATTATCTGAGGTACGGTAAAAAATGTAATAAAAATAAAAAGTGCAATGAATAAAAAAATGAAAAAGAAATTCACATGTTACACATGGTCTATAAACACATTTATAATTCATTAAAATGGTTGTTTATGTCATATTAATTAAAATAACAAAAGTAAGAAAATATGCTCAAATGCAGAGGTACTTTTTTTTAAAAAAAAGCAAAAACAAAAGTTAATAAAATATTTTATCTGCATCAAAATATTCTTTGGAAATAAAAAATAAAAACGTATCATGTATGTTCTTTTGGGTTGATCTGTAAAAGTCAGAAAAATACATAGTCCATGAACATTTTGAAAATACAGAGTCCTAGTATGCACTAAGCATAATGCAAAGGGCTTTACGTCTTACTGAACTGAAACAGTATGCTCCCTGGATTGATTCAAAGAATTCCTGTTCAGTTCTATCAGAAAACTTTTTTTTTCAGTCACACTGAAACAAACGACCTGACTTGACTACAATGTAGTAGAGCTGAAACTGTGTCCAAAAATTTTTCTTCAGAGCTGTACAGATACCTATAGAAACTCCTGAGGGGAAGTGTGGTTTTTCACAAGGCCAGGATGCACATTATCCAAAACGAAACTTGAGTCTGTATTTCACGGTGTTGGGACTTTTCCGAGGTGCTGAAAGGGGAACCTTTGGTTTGATAGGATTAGGTGGCTTTTTCTTCTCAGGAACAGTAACTGTGAAAGAAAGTTCTGGCTGCTCGGACTGTTTGAATCTTGGCAGGAAGTGGGTAGAGATGTGCTGGGGTTTCACCCGTGGGCTGCAGCCTCGTTTAGCTTTCCCCCTTTTGTTCAGGGCCACGTACCACTCGCGTCCTGTGTTTTCAGTTCTGTGTATTGCTGAGGCATAAGTATTATAGCTGTTTTCTTGAAATCGCTCCCTGAACTTGCAGTCATCTGTAAACTTGGCCTGTGGGGAGAAAAAAAAGAAACTTAAGTAGTAATAATATTTTCAGAGTGTAATAAAACATGGTCTTGTACTATAAAGAAAAATCAAGAATTCCATTGACCCCTGCCCTCTTACTACATTCTCTTTTATAAAGAAATATTTGATTTTTTCAAAGTTACTTCAAAATTACTATTTTGTTTCTATAGTCCTATTTTATTCATTTTTGTAGTGCTGATTTCTGTTTGCTATGTACTTAGCAAAATAATATCAATGTACATAAAAATGATAGCAGGAAGTCTTAACATATTTAAATTCTGTTACTGTTTTAAAATTACTTTGAATTTTGTAGTTAAAAATTAACTTTAACATAAGATTTTTCCTTCTAAAGCCATCAAGAAAATAGTACTATATTAATAAGAAGTAATTGCCTTATAAAACGTGAATCCATGATGAGAGAAATGGGGTCATATTATTCCTTTGAAACAAGAATACATTTTTCCATGTTTTCAGTATGATTCATGGTACTGAGAGAAGGATAACAGATGGCACTATTAATATTGCATGTGTTAGAGTTCTTTAGGAAGATACATGTCTTCACACGGTGTTACAAGAGAGTATAACTGATGCCAGAAAGAAAAAATTACTTTTTTGAATCATTAGCAACACTTCAGCCAAGTATCTATCACCCTCCACACACACACACACACACACACACACACAACCACACACGCATGCATAAACACACACAATATCTGCTCTTGGAGTACTAGAAATAGTAGAGAAAGCAGAAAGTCAACATGTGTCACGGTACAGTTTGATTAATGGAATTATGACAGTGGTATGCAAGAGAGTACAATGATAACATACAGGAAGGGAATCTAAGAGGATGGAAGAAGCAGGGAAGAGGACTGGAAAGTCTTCCTAGAAAAGGTGACATTTGAGCTCAGTCTTCAAGTAGTGAGGCAGGTGATGAAGGATTTTCAGGGAGCAGAGAGAGAACAGTGTGTCCATAGGTCAGCATGACACTACTATAAGTAATTCAGTGTGACTTTCACTGAGGATGCATGAGAGAAGAGATGAGGCTGAAAAAGTAGGCCAATATCTGCTCTGAAATGGCTTAGTTAAGAACACGGAAGGAATTGCAGGAATATGGTATGGAGGAAGAGCCTGAGCATGGAGTCAGGCAGATGTTTGTTCAATTACCAATTCAGCCAATGGAGGCTGTAGCTTTAACCTCCTTCACATGCATAGGGCCATTGTGAAAATCAAAATATTTTTCTATTGGAAATGTCTGTGGCTTTCAGCAAATACAAGAGTTCATAACCTGGAAAAATTTGAACTTCTATCCTAAACCAAACCACCAATTTTCATAATTTCAAGAAGCACCATTTGTATAGAATTCCTGGGTTTGGAAATACCAAATATTAGATGTCTATATATAAAAACACTAAATATATAGTAAGTCCTCACTTAACATAGTTGATAAATTCTTGAACAATGAGAATTTAAGCAAGAGGATGTATCAGGAAACAAGTGTTATCATAAGCTAATTGATATCAAGACAAGTTAAGATCCTATGGCATAGTTCTCATCATAATAACATCAGCAAACTTCTAAATAAAGACCCAAATACTTCTAATATTAGACATGGAAAGAAATGTGAGCTATACAAACATTTAACAAAGATAAATTAAAACAAATAAGAGAAGTCCCTTCCAACCGGCATATTGTAGGTCAGGGACAAGGGCAGCCTGGGACAATTAGACATGCGAGTTCACCTCATGTGCATATCTTTGGGATGTGTTAAGAAACTAGAATCCCCTGAGAAAAGCCACACAGACATGGGACAATGGCGGGCTCCACACAGTGACCCTGGCCAAGAATCGATTTTTTTCCCTGCATCAACATTATAATGAAATGACATTAAATTAAGTGATATGATTTGAAGACCTGCTGTACATGATATATCTTCTATATCAGACCAAGAGGTTCTATACTGGAATAGAAGTCCTTGCTTTTAAGAATAATGCTAAACTTTTCTTTGCAGTATAGATCACAATACTAATCTGAAAGTCTAAACACTGCAAGGTAATCTCCACAGATCTGTTGATATAGCCACATGTAATGTTGTTTGTGCAAAATACAGACAATAGAAGCCAATCAATTCCAGAGTGTTTCTAACAAACAGCACATTTACCTTATATATGATGGTTTACATTCAAGTGTAGTTCAATTGATAAGGTACTTTATTTGGGGGCTATAAAGCTATATATCTGAAACATTCACAAGTCTACTGGTAAATGTCTGGATTTGAACTTTAGAAGACTGGAAGCAGGTATTTGTGTTGTTTCATTTTTCACTTTTTATTTATTTATTATTAAATTAATTGGGGTGACTATTTAATTAAATTTTATAGGTTTCAGGTGTACAATTCTAAATACATCCTCTATATATTGTATTATGTATTCATCACCCCAAGTCAAGTCTCCTTCCATCACCCTTTGCCCGTTCTTTACCCTCTTCTACCTCCCCCACCTCCGTCTCCTGTGGTAATCTGGAAGGACATGATAAAAAGAACCACTACTTACAGCTTTCTCTCATCCCGTAACCTACAGCCTAGGTCTAAACCAAGGGTGCTATGCTGATATCACTTCAGAAGTGCACATTTATTGCTCCTGTTTTTTATTTATTTATTTATTATTTATTTATTTATTTATTTTTATTAAGTGAGAGGTGGGGAGTCCTTATGTGCCCTGACTGGGATCCCCCTGGCAAGTGCCTGAGGTGAGGCCATGAAACTATCCTCAGCAGCCAGGGCCAACTTGCTCAAACCATTCAAGCCATGGCTGCAGGAGTGGGAGAAAGAGAGGGAAAGAAGGGAGAGAGGTAGAGAAGCATATGGTCGCTTCTCCTTGTGTGCCCTGAGTGGGATTAGAACCTGGGACTTCTACACACTGAGAGACGTTCTACTGCTGAGCCAACCGGCCAGTGCCTGATCCTGTTTTTTATTGAAAAGACTTTCTTACAAGTCAAATCTAGATTTGTCTATTGCTGCCTAGTTTTTAAAAGAACTTGAATGTATTTTCATTCAATTAGATAACCCCAAAGTTCTATTTCCAAATAAAAGCTCTAACTATTTGGAATGTTTTCTGCTACATAAAAGGATAAGCATTTTAGAAAGGTGAAGAAGATTTCATTTTAAACATTAACAGGTATATTTATGTTGGCTCAAATATTTTTCTTAAATACATTTAAAATTTTTTCTTTAAAAATATATAACACATTATATCTTGACCTGACTTTTACACCTGTTTCACAAAAATCCATTTTCCTAAAATAGAGATAGCTGTGATTGTTTTATCCAATTTTGACAGGTTTAAGTGTACTACATTATGGAACCTATTTTTTTTCCCTGACAGTGTTAAAGAAAAAACATGCCATTTTTTTATTGGTGTGAGACACACACATACCGGAGCAAGTTAAACCTATAGCAATTCCTTCTTAGAATCTTAATATGAGTGAAAGCCCACTGATACCACTCACTAAGATTATTTCATCTAAACATTTTCTCTTTTCCTCCTTGAGATTCATGTTTTAAAGTCTCTGAATTTTTCACAGGTCACGAAACTTTACACAGTGTCAAAATGTTCTGAACCTGGGGAGCCACACACTACATTTGCAGTCACTCAGTCATTCTCAATCCCACATTAAGATGGGAGCAAAGGTGATCAGACTATTTTGGCTTCCTGAATTGACTTCTAATTTAATGTTTTGTCTGAAAAATTCCTCTAGTTACAATGAAATAACCATTTCAAACAAGCATGTCGGTGAGTTTTTTCATCAGGAGATCTGGTTTCTTTTTGAGGGATCGACTGTTGCTGTCAGTATTCTTGGCCTTGCTCAGACAAGATCGGGACCCTAACCACTGCATCTCTGTCTCTAAAATCCTGCGTAGAGCATCTTAACAGCAGCGTCAGTAAGCAGCATAGATCTTAGCTATAGGAGTTTAAATATATATACATTTACTATTACAAAATTTTAAATAATAAATTTTCCAGGCTACTTTTAATTTTTAAAATCTCCTTTGAATTATCAGAAGCCCTTTAACAAGATACATATTTTTTAAATAACAGAGCTACATTTTCCCTTAGGAAAAGTGAAGTTGATATAAAGACTTTTTTTTTAACAGTTAAGCTATTAAGTGGACAGGTGAATCAAATTTCAAATAAACTATTGAAATCAAGACTTCTACCACCTCATTGCCCTATACTACTTTTGGCCACTACAACAAAACCAGTCATTAAAATGTTTATAGAGCATATATGTTTCAAATTCAGTTTTTCATGAATTTATTCAATAGATGTTTAAGGACTTCACCAAATGCCAGGATTATGTTAGTTGCCACTCTCACAATGAAAAGCAGTATACATGCTGTCCTGCCCATGTTCTTTGTTGACTTAAATTATCAGTTTTTCTCTTTAATTTCTCCTTGATCTTGTAAGTGTGAAAATAAGTTACATTCAATAGAATTTTACTCAACCATAAAATAAAATGAAATCTTGCCATTGTGACAACATGGATGGAGCTAGAGAGTCTTATGTTAAGAGAAATAAGTTGGACAGAAAAGACAAATACCATGTGATTTCACTTTTACAGGGAATCTAAAAACAAAATAAAACAAAACAAATTAACAAACAATGAAAAAGAAATAAACTCATATATATAGAAAACAAACTGATGGTAACCAGAGGGGAAGAGGTTGGGAGTTGAGCAAAAAAGGAAAAAGGGATTAAGAACTACATAGAGAAAAGACAGACAGCTGTCAGAGGTGAGGGGAGTTGCAGGGCTGGGTGAAGAAGGTGAAGGGATTAAGAAAAAAATCATATGCATAAACAACAGTATGTTTCTCCAGTGGGAAACGGGGTGGAGGGAGGGTAGAAGACAGTAAATGAGGGGTAAATGGTGATGGAAGACTTGACTTGGAGTGATGAACTCAATACCATATACAGATGGTATATTATAGAATTGTGCATGTGAAATCTATATAATTTTATTAACCAGTATCACCCCAATAAATTCAATAAAAAATTTTAAGTAAAAAGAGCTATAAACATCTAGTTATAAAGTCATCATAGGGATATAATACATAGCATGGGGAATAGAGTCATAAATACATATTATAATAACTATGTATAGAGTCAGGGGGTACTAAACTTATTGTAGAGATCACTTTGTAAGGTATATATGTTGAGTCATTCTGCTGTACAGCAGAAAATAATTTCATATTGTATGTCAACTATAATGAAAATTAATTTTAAAGTAATAACTAAATCAGCAAAAAGTTACATTGAATAAACCATAATTGCAAAATTAAAATGAAATGTTCAAATCAACTAATTTCTATGTAATTTAATATAGTCCTAATTGGCAAAAAATAAATAAAATAAAACAAGCTATTTTTGCTTGAATATGTAAATTATTCTGAGGAGGGAAAACATAGTTGTGTTAGAAAAAAAGAAGAACTTTGGGATTAAAGGAACACTTTGCCTTGATTGTACTCATATCTCACATAGTAAGGACACAATACATATTTAGAAGAAACTTCAAATGCAGTTCAAAGAAGATAAAACTTGGATTAAATGGGATAGTCCAAAAAAAAGGCTACTTCTAGTTAATTGAAATCTGAGGGTCAATCAAACCAAACAGAATGTTTTCTGAAATAATATTTTTTACAGATTTCTTAACCCTTTTAACACAGTTTTGTTTCCTAGTAAACATCACATTGTATAATTGAGGATTGAGTATTTGTAAAGAATGAGATGAGGCTATGCAAACAAGTAGCAATAGTCATTAGGTGCAACTATAGAAGTAACTGTGCAGTCTGAGGTTGAATTAGTACTAACACCAGTATAAACCTTGGTGTTTGCTGGGCATTTAATCAATTTTAATTCTTTATTTCACTTTGCATTCCTTGATATGCCTCTTTTCTTAAACCTTATAAAGCTAAGAAATAATTAAATAAGTATAAGTAATTAAAATGTTTTTATAGGCTGTAAGATTATTAATTAAAATATTATTATAGACTGTAATAAAAAACAATTATAAACCAAATTGTGCTCTAAGCAATGTTTCCTTGCTGAACGCATCTCCACTTCTCGCTCCCCTGCATTCTTGAAGTGCTTCTGGATTTTCATCCCTACTCCCACCAGCGGGGCGGCCCCTGACAGGTGCCCTTAACCCAGGCAGTTGTGTAGGATGTTCCCTGCATGAAGGCACCTGCCTTTGATGATGAGTGAAGGCTGAAAGCCAGACCTTGCTTTAACTGCTCCCAAGCAGAGTACCCCAGAACAGGGCTCCACACATGCAAAGGGGCTGTCTTCTACTCTTTAATATAAGTTTTACATGGACCAGTCACAACCATACCATGCTATCTCTAGGACATGGCCATATTTCCTGCTTGGCCCTGCCCATTATTCATTCAATAGCTCCAGTTCTTCATTCTCAGCAACCAAGGGAACAGACAAGTTGGTTTAAAAATAAAACAATCTGAGGTCTTGTAGTAAAGAATATGAACCATAGGATTGCTCCTCTGAACTTCATGAACTAACTTAAAATTACCCAGCGAGCCAGTTCAAAATGCAGATTCCCAGGCACTATCTCCAGAAATTGTGTTTTCGTAAGTCTGAGGTGAGCCCCTGAATTTGTATCATTGACCTGCATCCTGTGTGATATAGGTAAGGTGAGGAACACGCTTGGAGACACATAAGATAGATGTTTTCTTTTTAGTGTTCTTAATTACTTAATAAAGTGGGTTATTGAGAGGTTTTACTCATATTATTTAATTCTCACAATAATTCCATCACTATTAGGATGTTCTTATCTGATTTTCCAGTCAGAGATGTAAAGAAAATGATTCATCTAACGCCCCACATTTATCAAGTGCCAGGGTAAGTCTGTGACTTAAATCTCCAATCTTTTGATTCCCAGATTCAAGCTCTTCCCATAATATCGTACAACCCAAGGGCACATTCTGTGCTTTTGCAATTTCCCCTGCCCTGAAGTCGCTCCATGTTAAAATACTGATGGAAACCGAGTGCCACTCTCTTAACCTCAGAGGAATATACCAGTATCTCTCGCTTTAACCTGAAATGAAGTTCTGAAGTTCTCACTTCTTCACAACCAGATTTCCTCAGTAAAATAGGCCCTCTAACCAGATTTACATAGTGGGAGCAGGAGTAGGGAGAGAGAGGACTGATATTTACTGCACCCATTTGTGAGCTTGAATTACTATACATTCAACTTTACTGTGTAAATGGAAAGCTCTTAGAGGGCAAGGGAATTTCTATTCAAGTACAGTACTTTTATGTAGCTCATGGTCTTGACTGGAAGAGTGGTGTGCTTCATAAGTTATTTTTTAATGATGAAAACTATTGCTCAAGCCTCCATTTCCCCTTCCTGTTAACATGCCCAGCATTAGGGGCCGCCCACTCCTCCTCACTCTGCTCCCAGAACAGGAAGTCCAGTGCAAACTCCCCTCCCAAGCAAGCCAGCTGGCACCCTCTGAACCCAGGAAAGGAGGACGTTCTCGTCCTTGCTTAGGGCTGATCAAGCACACATTCCATGCCTGTTTCGTAAACTCTGCAATTAGCTTTCCTTCCAAACATGATCCCCTAAAACCCTGAGAAACAAAAATAATTCTACTACATGCTTATGCTTCTCTCAGGATCTTTAAAATAAGCTAAAATATTTTTCCCCAATAAGCAATGAGTTATCATGCATACCTGATGAAAAAACTGAAGAATACATGATAACCACCTTGTCTAGGATTTATATTTTTGGAATGAAAAGAGCAAACAAACAAACCAGATGCACAATATGGCTCTGAGAGAATTATGAGATTATAAACATTGGAAATCCTTGTCTCTTTAAGAGTTTGATTCTGGGCACGTAGGTTCCTTGGAGAAAGAAAAACCCAGGAGATAAGGGGCTACCAATACATGAAAAGTTTCAAGCTCAAAGAAAAAAAAAGTCAACGATAGATCGTATTTGGGGATGGTCTACATATCTGAGGGGTCACAGCTGCCTGACCTCCAAATCAGAAAGTCTTCTAAGAGAGGAGATTGAGGATCACCAAACAGCTGCCTGAGCAAATTTAAGATCTTCTTTTTAACATGAAATACTGATAAACTTTCCAGACACTATTCTAAATGTTTTATATGTATTATCTCAGTTAAAATGCTTCACCATCACAATAGATTGTAATTTGAAATTTCCTACTTTTAGAGATGATATAATCAAGGAATAGAAAAATTAAGAATAAAGATACAGTCTAAGTTAAGTAGAAGGGCACAATCTAATTGTGCTCTTAACCACCACACTCAGATTTATCCGGACCCACCTCAGATAAATGCAGAAACGCTCTATATGGGACTTTCAAGAAAGACAACACACCTGAGGTGAGAGCAGGAACAGTGTCAAGAGGGAGCAAGAACAGCTAGCAAAAAATAGAAGCAGAAAGAGAAGGGTGCTCAGTTCTATACAGGAACCCAGTTTGAGAATGATGAATTGTGAAAGAGGTCACAGCGAGGGCTCTGACTAACCTTCACGACTCTGGGAAGAAATTTTCTACGCCTATTCTGTATGATTTCCAAAGCATTTTGAGAAAACCATACTCCTTCATCCTTGTAAAGAATGCTGAAAAAATCCTACATGGTAGAAATTTGGATGCATTGTATATTTAGAATACACTAGCAGAGGTTTTAAAGAGAGCTGGGCGTAGATTAGTAGGAGTATGTACTTTGAATGAGTGCAGAGATCAGTGCATACTGAGATAGTTGAAGTTCAAAGACAACTTCTTAACAAATTAACAAACTTAGCACACAAAAGAAATAAAAATAAATGTTGTTTAAGTTTAATCATCTGAGCTATTTACCATCTTTGTGTCCACTCACACTGAAACATATTCTAAATGAAAATTTTTCTGTGAACAAAGCAGATGTATCTTCTGTTTTGAAAGTTCATCTTGAAAAGAGTTCCCTACGAAGTCACCATCACATTGAATAGCCAACGTTTGTAAAACTTGGAGATAAGTTCTGCTGCAGACACATCCTCTCCTTTCTAGATTTTAAAAGCAAGTATTGGAAATACTAACGTAGGTGGAAAAAAAAAAGATTTCAAAAATATCTTAGAATGAGAGTGGGAGAGACCAGGTGGGGTTGGCGAGGTGGGAGAAACAAGCAAAATATCTGAAGGATGAATCATAGTATTGTTCTTTCAAATGTAATATAAAAAATATTATTAAATCATGAAGTTATTAAAGCCTATAAAATAATATATTGAAACAATATTGTTAGTTTGAAACAGAACATAGTATCTTCTTTCAAAACAACTTTTACTTACCAACCATTATAGCCTATAAAATGAAAAACAGAGAATTTTAAAAGGCTATAGGTCTGGTTTGATCACTTAACTGTGTTAACTTAAGAAAATATTTAACATCTTTAAGACTTTTCCTCATCTAATTATGTAATGAGATAATGTGAGTGAAAGAGCTTTTAAACAATTATACAAATACATTATCTTTGTCTAGTAAATAATATTTAATATTCTGATTGTTATTATTAAACCAAGTTGAGAATCTATAATCACCCATGAATATTTCTAATAACATATAAATTTACTTTTGTCATAATTATATGAATACATTTTTAGTTTATACTTATTTTGTAGCTAAACCCTAAAAGTCTTATTAATTTTTTAATGTTTTCCAGTTTTATTAAGATAGAATTGGCATATAATAGTGTGTAAGTTTAAGATACATGTGATGATTTTAAACATACAGCAGATCCTGGAAAAACACTGTTTCCTTCAACATCATTTTATTATAATGCTGATGAGGAAAAAAAAACCTGTTTTGGGATAGGTCCACTGTCTACATGGGTTTTCTTTGGGAACTCCTGTGTCTCCTATGTCCCAAAGATGTGCACTTGAAGTGAACTGGCATGACTAACTTGTACCAGTGTGAGTGTGTATGAATATTCTCTTAATGCAAGGTGTCCAGTCGGGGTGAGTTCCTGCCAGTGCCCTGAGCTGCTGGGGAGGCTCGGCCACCTGAGAACCTGATCTGGAATAAGCGACTTAGAAAACAATTCTCTTACTTGTTCTTATTAATCTTTCTTAAATATCTGTATAGCTCACATTTCTTTCCATGTTTACTATTAGAAGGGTTTTGGGATTTTATGTAGAAATATGGTGATTTTTTTTTGAAATGTGATATTTTGTGACGAGATATGCCATAGTAATGAATTTGTGTTTATATCAATTAGCCTATGGTAAGACTGATTTCCTAATACGTAGTTTTGCTTAAAGTTGCAGTTTTCAGGATCTGACTGATGACATTGAGGACTCACTGTGTGTTTTGAAATGATTATAAAGGTTTTCAGTAAATGACTTCAAAATTATTAATTTGAAACAAATCACAAATTACAGATTTAGTCTTAACAGTATAAAGGTTTTTAGCCTGTTTAGTGATGATGCAATTTTGTAAAACAACTAAATCAAATACTGTAAGTATATTTAAAGTTACAAGAACAATTTTTCAATATGTTTAAATAGAAACTGATAAGAGGAAAGAAACCATCTGGGTTTAAAACTGATCATTGCTAGAATTAATGTTATTTCTGAATTCAGCTTCCTTAAAATTAAATCATTTTATAATTAAATTAGATTTCCATCTAGAAAAAAAAGTACTAATAAAAGCTCTGATAAGAAAAAGTGGGCTTAGACAATTGTTCTAAAAAGAATCCACATAATCAGAGAGCTTAATTTTTTATCTGCAATCCAGTTCAAAGTCATCAGAATGACTTTCATATCAAAGAGCTTCAGTGAGTGACAAGAGCAAGACTTGCTTTGTACTGTTTAAAAGTCATTATTCCTTGAAACAACTTTAGCCTGCCAAGATGAGAAAGAATAACAGATGCTTTTTTTTTTTTTTTTTTGCATTATCTGCATTATTTCAGCCAGCCATCCTTAGACATTTGGGTCGAATTTCTGGAAATTTGTTACTTGCTTTTGACAGAGGAATCATGTATCCTAACCTCTCAGTTTGACCTTTCTAATTGGCATCCATTTGAAATACTTTGCTTGCTGTGGCAATTACCCTTAAGTTGGCTTAAATTTAGTCTATTTTTTTTTGCCTGTACTGGGGCACGAATTTGAATATTTAAAAAAATGAAGATTTTCACCCAAAACAAAGCAGTCAGAGAAAGTTTTTTACATATACCACATATTATTCTCATGCTTAGATTTTGAATATGTTTCAATCTTTCATAACCTTGACGTTGATAGAGGAAAAGTTATTCTGTGCAGATGTTTGGTCATTGTTTTGTACTCTGTATATGGATTTTTCAAAAAACAAACTGTTAAAAATAAAGTGGCTTGTCCTACTTTTCCAAAGCAATGCAGAAATTGTCCTCTTAAAATAATTTAAAAATCAAAGAGTAATTACTTTATGAATACTTCTATGATACTATAGCACTATGATATAATAATTGGCTCAGAAAATAAAAAAGGCAATTTTTTTTATAACTCTGGTGTTGGGTAATTAAAGTAGTTAACAAAGGTTTTCCATTTATCTTAATAAACTGAAATTCCAGTAGTTTGTTATTTTCAAATTATCATATACTAATAAATAATATTTGTTGAGTACTTATAATGTACCAAATACTGATTTAAAAGCTTTATATATATTATCTTATTTAATCCTCAAATAACTGTAGAAACATCATACTGCCTCCTCCAAGAGATATATTTAACAAACCACTTTTAGATACTAAGAAAAGAAAAACTGGACATATTACACATTGAACCAAATGGAATTCTTATTTACTTTCTTAAAGGTCTGTAAAGTAGATGTCATAAATAGTAAGTTTCAATTGATTGCATTCAGTGAAAACTTCTTACATATTTTGAAAACTGGAAAAGTGATATATTTTTAATTCATTTAATAAGAATTAAAGGGAATAAAGATTAAAGGACTAACATTAAATACTTGCTTTTTCAAACGACTTAGTGCTACAAAACTTAGTACACTGCAGAAAAATCATAAGTCACTTTTAGTGCTGCACATATGTACTAATACAGATTAACAGAACCTGTGAGAAGGAAAACTAAGCTAAATATATTTTATTACCTTTACAATGTATTAATGCTTCCCAAGTAATCAACATTTTCAGAACAAGGAATAGAAATCTATAATTATAAATTGCTAATGAAGTATATAAGTGGTCTGAAGCAATGTTTACAAGTGTAAAATCAGTCTTTATAGTTTAAAGAATTGTTTTCAATGCAGCAAAAATGCAAGATGAAGAAGTCTGCAAATGGTCAAATATAATATTTCTATGAAAGGTCAAAATGTTTTCATGGTTGATTTCTTCCCACTGTACTTATTAAAATAAAAATGTTTTATTACTTAGCCCCAATTTTTGACGTTATGAACAGCTTGTAAATTAAATAAGAATCGGATGAACTAAACACACATACAAACCCATCATAAACATATAAATTTAAAATATTACATAATATATTATTTTCTTAATATTTTTTCTCACTTGGACCACACTTAAGAATAAATAACGACAATCATTTTGAGAATGCAAATTATCGTTAAAAAATTTTTGTGGACTCTATTTTTTTTCAGGTAAATAAAATATTTATATCATTACTTACAAAAATGCATACAATGCTTTTGGTTAATGTAGACACAATTTTACCGAAACAAAAAACACTAAGTTCTCTGGTCAAACTGTCCTATCTACTTACTAATTTAGAAAGTCACTTCATTCCATTTTACAAATGTAAAATCTCCATAACACCTTTAACAAATATAAAGTGGTTCTACTTACACTTGCATGGAGTTTTCCTTTTTTTGACATCGCTAAAAATTTGTTGCTGAAAACTCCTCGTATTCCTACAATCCCCTGAGACACAGCAAATATTTCCAAAACACCTAGGATGACAGAAATCCCAAAATAAAACATAGGCTCCTCCATATACCATTGTGAAAAAATAAATTTCTATATAAATTATTTACATTCTTTTCTAATATGATTTTTTAAAGTAGTTAACATATTTTGTAATATTCATTATGTTAAAAAGGCTGGCAATCAAGTGTTCATTTAAAATGATAAATTTCAAGATTCAAAAATTTTGTTCTGCTTCATTATTCTCTTTATTCCTACAAATAAGTTACTTTTAGTAAATATTGTTTAACAGTAGAATCCTTGAAGGACTTTTAAAAATATTTTTTGAAATGATTCTCATGCACTGTTTCTCTGTCAGAGATAATGCATTATTTAATACTAAAGCACATAAAGTTTGTACTCAAGAGTAGCATAAATTGTTGAAAGCCTTAAAATATTTATTTACATAACAGAAATCTCTCTTTTCAAAATATCATAATTATAAAGGCACAAATCAATATATACCATACTCAGTCATTTAGTGAGTAGTTTAAAGATTACACATAACAAGATACTAAGAACCTTATAAATCATTTGGGATTATTGGCTCAATGAAGTGTTTAATGGATTAGAGTTTGAGACATCTTGCATTTTGAATGGTGTTTCTGGAAAAAAATTTAATGAAGGATTTTATTATGCTAATAATTATATTTGTTACTTCATTGTTAGTCTAAGTCCCTCTATCTCCTATAATAATTTGAAAACCCAAATCCACTCGGTCAGGAAACTGACATACCATAGATCATAGAGCATTTTTAATAAACGAGACTCAGTCTGTATATAATTGGAACTGCCTCTTTGTCATAGACTCATATACGTTATATAAACACAAGAAAAGTACATATAGTGCTTTTTGTTAATTTCCTACATCAAAATACAAAATAATAAAAATAAAAGAAGAGAAAAAGGACAAATAGTATAGTTCACTAGTGTTACAAAGGTGCCTGTCCTAGAAAAAAAGAAAAGAAACAGAGATGGGAGGAACAAGGGGGAAAAAAATCTCAATAGTTCAATCTATAATATTTTGAGCATATGTTCTAATTAAAGATCTCAATAAGACTCTGCTGAATAGAAATATTCACCTGATTTTCTTGAAATAACAATCTCCTCCTGGAGTATTTAAAATACATACAAAAAAATTATGCAATTTACAGAAAGTAGTATGTTGTGGATATGCATATATTTGTATAAATGCATATGAATATCTTTATTTTGCACTAATGTTGAACAATGTGAGTTAATACCTAAAATTGTAGTGAATACTACTGTTTATTTATTTAGCTTGATATCTGAACAATTCTTGATCAGAAAGCTTATGAAAGAGGGAGTGACAAAACTATTGTTTTTGTTTTCTACTCTTAATCCAGAATGAATAAAACGTAGCTCAAAAAAACTAAAGCAACCAATTTATTAGTAGATATTTCTTTAAAAGGTATAAAAAAACACCTAAAAACTATTAGAAACTTCTCTGCTTTTACAAACTGCTAAAGAAATTACTATCTCAAATTCCTTTTTGGAAAATGTTATTTATGATAGATTTTGCTATATAAATTATGACTATGATGCATAACCAAAGATTTAGAGGCATTATTATTTTATCAAATATTAATGAAGCACATAGAATGTCTTGTAAAGTTAAAAACACTGTAGGGTGTAGCAGGTATAATAATACTTATAAAACATAAATAGAAATCTGATACAAAGTTGTATTTCTATCCAAGTTACAGAATGATCTTGAGAAGAGCATTAGCATTGGTGATTTTAGATATCTGAGAGATGGGGGATATAATTGTGAATACTGTATATATGTGTTAAAAAGTGAGACAAAGAAATAAATTGTCTAGGTGTGGAATGATAGCTGCAAAAGAGATAATATGGAGTTCCTATAAGGTGACTGGTACATGTTTTCCCCCAGTTGACCCATGGTTCTACATTGTCAGAGGCATCTTATTCTTCGGAAAATTACCTGGTTTTGTAAATGCAAACATATTGTGTATTCATGAAAAAAAATACTTGGCAGCATAAAAGATAAAATGCTCATTAATATATACGTTTGCATGCTAACATTTAACAGGTCAAAACACAAGGACTCTATAAATACGTGTTTAAACGAAGAACTCTTCGTTTCATACAACTAACATACTCTATTTTTGAGAAAGGCTTATTTCCACTCAATTTAACTTGTTTCTTAACACTGTATATTCTGCATGTATATATGTTAGGTAAAATTTGCATCGGAATGAATTTTATATATGGAGAAGATGAAATATAATAAATGTAAAAGTGTTATTTTATCATATACTGCATGGTTTCTTTCCTTGTGAGTTCTAGTACAGAAATGAAAGAATGCCTGAGAATAAAAAGATTTTATCATTTTAAGAAAATTATATCTCATTTAAAGCTTAAAAACATACTTTTACATATAACATTCTATTTAAAATTATGAAGAATACAGGGAAAAAGATAAGGTTAAGTAAAATAATTGTTTTTTCAGATAGGTAACTTTGGTATAAGCTTTTAAGTCTTAATGTAATTATGGTATAATATTGTGAATGCTGCTAAGTTCAACATTTCCAAAGTAATTTCAACAGTAATTCTACAATGTCTTTTTTTTTTCTAGAATATTAGAGCAGATTCTATATGCTCGACAATTCACATTTCTGGGCCCTAAAAGATCACTATAATTTTATTATGCCAAATCTCAGTAACTCACTAAAGATTCTCTACATAATATTCTCTATAGTAAATCCATGTGTATTAAATCACACATATATAAATCCCAAGGAACAGTTCTCTAAAATGAATCCTTTTTCAATTTCAGTAATTTCTTGATTGTTATTGAAAGTCAGCGATAATAAACTTAATGGAAATTTACAATTTATATTGTAGATGACAAAATGATATCCTTAAGTGAATGTATGTAAGGCCAAGTGTGTCTCACAGATCATAGACAGTCGATGAATATGAGCTAAATTAGATTATTCTCTTTGACCTTCTCACTACTTCTGTTTCCCTTTCAGGACACCCCGACATACAGGCATCTATGGAAACATGGTTTAGTACTCTTCTGCTATTTTGGCCCTCTCCTGCTTGGGGAATGGGGCAAGCGGAAGGAATCAGTATAAGTTCATTCCCCTTGAAGTGCTAGCAACAGTGTATTATCTTTCCTAGGATATTCACATTTAAGAGGACTGAAAAAGAGGGCAGTGCTCACAGAAGAAATTTTCTTGGTGGAATTTTGGGGTGGCATTCCAAACTTTGGGGTTGAATTTTGTTGTTTGAAGGAGGCAAACACTTGGTGTTGCTCAGATTATACACACACTGTTTAATCCTCTCACAAGGTTAGGTATGCATTACAGAGTAAGCGCATTTTAGTAAGAAAGTATGTGCCCAGATTTTTCCGTCTAAACCAGATTTTTTAAAACAATAGGACTCTATTAAAGACAGCTAATATAAGCATGCAGGCTTCTCCTTTTTCTCTCTTTTCCTAGTAAGACACAAATATTCTATATATTCAAAAGCTTTCAATAGCCCATTGGAAAATCCTCAAAGAAAAATAATTTACAACTGAAGTTTCTCTCTTTGTGTTCACACAGCAACAGATACGCTGCATTGTTATCAAATCTGAGTCTTAAAATATCCAGTTTAACTGTTTTCATTAAATAAATTAGTAACAGAATATATTTTTCTACTGGAGTTTTTCTACATAGTAGACAGATTCTGGTTTTTTCAGGTTTGAGGGACTAGAGAAAGTTTGACTCTGAATGGCACCAAAATTGATAGTAAATTCAGATTTCTAAAAATCAGTAAAACTGAGAATGCAGTTTAAGCAAAATATATGATTGGAATTTTTATATTTTATATAAAGATTCTGGTTTTCTGTAGTCATAGCCTTTAATTTTTGCTTCCTAAATTGACAATTACTTAATTGCCACTTCTTCAATGGCCCAAGATAAGTTACCAAGAGCATTGTATTGAAACTAACCTTAGTAAATATAAATTAAAGCAAAGCCTTTGTTTCTATTCAATAGTTTTTCATCATCTATCTTTATCACATCTTCCTTAATTCCTTTCTGGTATTTCCTCATAATAAGAGTTTATGTGCAATGAGCTTGATTCTTTCTCTTTAAAACTTATGATAACTATTAGGGAAGCTAAGAATATAAGTTGTATACTTCAACTAAACAAATTATATTTCAAAATCTATGGCCAGCATGTACTTTCTGATGTTGAAACTAGAAAATGTTCACAGTTTGAAAAAATTTTGATGTCAAATAATAGTTGAGAAATACATACATATATATGTACACATATACATATATAATTGTATATATGCACATATATACATATATAATTATATATATAATATAAACATATATGTGTTTGTCTGACAAATATTACAGAAAATTATTGAGTTTAAAAGAACCTGTTAGAATGCAGTTTCATGGCAAAGTTTTGACTCTTTTCTGAAGTAGCAAACTGTGACAAAAAATAAGTTTTCTGTCATTGCTCACTCACAACAGGAGAATTAGATGACAAGGTAAAACTGATGTATCTTCTATTGTCCTCTACGATTTCAGCTATTTCAGCATCTCTTGTGAGACTTAGACAAATTCTTTTTTTTCATGTACCCTAACCAACAGACCATGAACAATGCCTTGGTTTGCATGTGTCAAGGAACTATTAAGTGCTGTGCCTTCAAAGAGGTATATAATCAGCTGTAATTAGCAGTTTCTGTTTCTCTTGCTACTTAAGGGAAGAAACTCACTTTAAATTTTCAAATTATATGCTATCTTTAAAAATGTGACATATTCCATAACTTCTTAATGAATCAAGGATAGTAAAATCTTAAGTAGTGTTGGACACTCCAGGCATCACACAACATAAAACTCACCATGATTGGACACTTTAGTTAGTATTTACTCTGTGACAAAAACCTATGGAAGCAAAACAAACAAACAAAAAACCCAACAATTCCCAAAGTAACCAAAATATCAATCTGGGTGAGGCAGGTATCCTATATTGGGTGCATGAATGAACGAATAAATGAATGAGTAAATTAATGATCACTTGCCATGTGAAACATACAGGCTGAACTCTGAAAGGCTATTGTAAGTTGGAATGAATAAAGAGTGTCAGTTAAAAGAGAGTTCATTTGGTCACTGTTAAGGAAACATCACTGTTCTTTTGTAGATACCTTTCAAAGTGAATTTTAAAACAAACATATTGGTTAACATCCTCTTTAGCTGAGTCTGTTCTTTGTTGAGTTGTTCTCATTTTCTTTCCTATTCTTTTCTACAACTGCCCCTTTGGGCAAGGCCTAAGCTGCAAAAAAAAAAAATTTTTTTTTATTTTTTATTTTTGTCTACATGCTTTTGTCCAAGAGAAGAGGGTGAATGTTTTGGAAGTAAGTCTGTTTTTCAGAGATTCCTGGAATACAAAACCCACCTCGACACATTCTTTTACTCCCCTGGGATCCCAACTGCTGCTCGATGCACTCTAACTTTGAGTCTGCCCCTTGGGAACACAGAAGTCATCCTCTGTCGGTACTAATTTCTTGGATAAACTACAAGAACAGAATAGAAAAGTTTTTCATATAAGATAAAGGAGGAAAGATCTCTAGCAGTGGCGAATGAACTCTGATGTCTCACAGAGTAAAGGGTTGCACGGGACAACATAAGGACAAATAGAAATACTGAAATAGACCTAACTCTTGCCGCCTCTGACATCTCATAGAATTCCCCTTCACCCTACCAGCAAACATGGTGAGTTGTTTGATAAGAGTGAAATGAACCTTAAAACATAGAAACAGGCTCATGTAAGAAGCTTGTAGGAGGTCCTGGAACTCAGTGGGGCATATATGAAAGGGCCCAGGCCATCTCACCATGTACAACAAAGCCAGTTGAAGCTGCATAGCTCAGTGACTAGTCTGGGGCAGGGAGCAGGAGTCCACCCGCTTCCCCCCAGAGCCAACTGCCCTCAGATCTTCACCCCTTCCTCCTGAAACTCCAGGAAGGAACTTGTTGGCCAGCCACCCCACCGGTGTGGGCACCTCCAACCCTCTCCAGAAGCCCACCCACTGTGGCTACCCACCGTGCTCCTCAGGAGCCTGGGTAAGAAGAAACCCAAGGACTCTGGTTTTGAGAGGGAGCCAGTTACCAGTCTGAGTTTCCTCATCCTTAAACAAGGAACTTAGACACTCAACAGATTAAGTGAGCAATTTCTGTGGGCCAGGCACTGCTCTAAGCAGAAGGAAAAAAAGAAGTGGTCAAAACAATGAAATTTACAGAGGGTGGAGAAAGAAATAAACCTGGGAGCTACCAGGCTGACACTCCTGAATCGGGCAACCATGCTCAGCGTTGTCCCTGGACATGTTTCCCCTCTGTTTGTGTCTCAGGGGACCGACGGGGCTGTGATTTTACCTGATGGAGTAACCCCATTGGAAGAGCAATCAGGCCCTACGGAGGAAAACCTCGGCAGAGATGCCCCAGTCCCTCACACAACCCCAGCTGCCGTAGAGGCAGTCAAAGGAAGCAGAGGAGCTGCAGTGATGGTCTGGGAATGCACAGGGAAGAGAAGAGAAATGAGAAAGTAGCGAAAGAAAGAACTAAAGAGAAAACTCAGAAAGAAAATTTAAAACTTGACTTAAAAAAAGAAAAAGAAATCCTACACAATTTGCACCTGTTCTGAATTGAACCTCCTCTGAATTTCCAATAAAATAAAGAATTTTATCCTATTTGTCCTTGGGAACCAAAGATTTGCCACTCTTTGTAACAAGGTGTTGTCTTGACCTCAAGCTACTAAACGTTGCTAAACCCAACTCCAGAGCTAATAATTTGAATGTCCACCACATCACCCTTTCTAAACATGTCCAGTTTTCCAGGTCACTGACTTCTTCCAAACAGGGAATGTCTGGTGCCCCTTAGAATATACATATATATATTCTGTATGTATATAATGTGTAAAGATGTATACACAATAGACATACATATACATATATGTATATACATACATTATATGTTATTTTGGGGTTTATGGTGGCGGTTCTAGGGGCTATGTGAGATTTGATTCTTCTAAAAATATAACTTCAGTTGTGGGTAAGGAAGAGAGATGCACTTTGATGCCTATTGAAAAATGCTAGCCTAGTAAACAGAAGCAGAAAGTAAATAGAAACTGAAGGAGAAGAAAAAAGAAGATTTTTGTTTTTTCTCCAGGCACAGACTGGAGGTTCCTCTTTGGGACCAAGGCAAACTGGAAACAAGGTGCCTATCTGTGCACCAGCTTTTGGGTCCTCCACTTCAGAAACCTCCCTCCATTCCTTATACCCCGGAGAGGGGTGAGAATGTGTGCCCCACCTAACTCATCTCCGCCCTCATCCACCAGTCTTTTTAGAGGGCCAGGTAGATCCCAGCGACCGAGGCATCGGAAGGTGAGCCAGTGACCCAGGAAATAACTAGTTGTCCCTCCCGAATGCCCGACCATCCACTTAGGACGGGTTCTGCTGGAGAACGAGCAACTTACTTAACATATTAGCTTCGTGGGAGCCATTGACTTTGCCATCCGGGTAGATCTGCAGATGGAAACCGATGCCCACTCTGCAGTAGAGGCTGCCAGTCCGGCGCCCCGAGGGGGTCCACTGGAAACTGCTCTGCTCCAAGCCGCTTCCTTGGCTGCCCGGAGAAGCCGCGGGGGAGGAGGCAGAGGAAGAAGAGGAAGATGTCGTGTTACTGCTGCTCCGGCGGCGGCTGGAGTCTCCCTGGTTCCTATCAGTGGCAGCGGGTCCGAGTTGCCCTTTGGTGGCGAGGCGCTTTTCCCCTTGAGCCCAGGCGCTGAGGATCAGGTGGCTGAGGAAGAGGAGGAGGAAGGACAAGCTCATTCTTCCAGCCGCGGGGGTCCTAAGTGCATCTTGTAGGGCTGGTTCTGGGCTCTGTAGCCCCCGCGCGGCTGCGTGCCTCTGGCGCTGTCCCCCTCGCCGCACCGGGTGGACATAGCCGCGGGGAAGAGAGAGGGAGTGCGGGAGAGAGAGAGAGAGAGAGAGAGAGAGAGAGAGAGAGAGAGGGCACCCGAACGGATCTCGGCGCTGGCACTGGGATATTTATAACGCCAGTGATCTCACTGTTTGGTGCACGCCTGCGAGGCTTCCCCTCACCCGCCGCTTTGTGTACGCTCCGGCCGGTTCGGGGAGGGAGCCCGCGGGTCCCGGGGGCGGGGGTGTGGAGGAGGGAGGGGATGAGAGAGAGTGAGGGGGTGGAGAAGCCGGGCGAAGAAGAGCTGCACCCCGACGCGGGGCGCGCGCGCACGGGGGCTCCACATCCCAGCTGTTCTCACGCGCCACACGGCCGCCCTCGGACTGGAGCCAGCGCTGCGCGGAATTCAGCCGCGCGCGTGCAGGGGAGTCCTCCAGGGGCCGCGACGGAAACGGGGGTTTAAAGCGTGGAAGTGAGTCTCGTTCTCTCAACCTCTGCCGCACGCCTGCGTCCCAGTCAACCACTCTTGCCTCCGCGGGCGGAACCCAATTTCCAATTCCCTTCCTGGTGCCCAGCAGGCTCGGCTTTCACAGCCCCGGCGCCGGGAATGCCCGGGGAACTGCGTCCTGCTGGGAGATCCCACCGCTTCAAGAGCTTCCGCGGGGAACCAATCCAGGATTTGCAGCCCAACTTGGGAAAGCCTTGGTGTGGCGCGGTTGGATAAGACTGTTGTTGTTGTCAAGGTGGTTCTTACTGACTTATTAAAGAGCGAAGGAATGGGTTTATTCAGCGTTTAGAGAGCCACCTTGAACCATTACGCCACGATTCGGGCTGTATTCTCTTGGAAACTCTCGGTCGCGCTAAATATGATATTATGCCGAATTTGTTTTTTCCTTCTGGGAAGCCCTGGTTATATGTCCGGGAAGATGAACACACACGTACACACACACGCTCGGAGCTGGGCAAGAGGGGGAGGGTTTGGGCACCAGCACGTGTGACTGACTGTCCAGTTGTCCTCTCTCGCCACGGGATCCCCTTGGCAGGAAGGATTAGCTAACAGCTCGCTTCAGTTTACTCAGAGCTGCCATTGACTGCAGGGCCGACCCCAATGAATGATTAATGATGCGCGCGCTGGATTTCAGGAAACCTGAGAACCGAGAATTTCAGTGTATGCAATGCCCCTACTGTCATTTATCTGAGAAATATACCTGACTTGCATTCTTGGAATATTTTTGTCTGAAAACATATTTGAAGCCTTAAACTAAACTCTGATACATTGTTCGTTGGTCATTATAATGAAAAGGCTGTGATTTTGACCGATGAGATATGGCCTTATCCATTATTGAGTACCCACTTAAGGATTACTATTTCCATAATGAAAAGCATATAAAAAACACGTAGATTTTTTTCAGGTTGGAAATCTTCCATGGCTAGAAAACATAACATCAAGGCAGCTGTAACACAGTCACCTTGACAACTTAGTGAAGCTACTGTGGAGAGAAAAAAAGAACACATCACATGTAGATGTGTATAATCTGGGCACAACGCCCTTGACATACTATAAAACATGTCCTGGGCTAAGCACGACTTCTCTTCCCACTGTTGGATGCTCAAATTCTATGCCTCCGTCTTGCCTAGCAAGTAGGCAGATCCTTAGAAAGCAAGCCTGAAAGTGGACCTTGAAATAGATACCTGATCCCTCAGAACTGTCCACTTGACCTTTTTCAAGGGTGAATAATTGTAAGATACTGAGCCTGAACATTGTGCCTTCTGCAAGTGATTCCCTTGGGCCAGTCACAAAGCAGTCATGGTTTAAGGCTTGATGGTGCTGCTGAATGCCATTAGTAAGTTTCCCTGCCTGTCACTCAGTCTACTGCCTTGTCTCAAATGGCGAAGATTTTCCAAAGCAAATCTAGCTATTTGTCCACTTTCTTCCACTTTTTCCCTGAAAGAGCAGAAGAGTGGATTCCACCCCAAATGCACTGTCTCCTCCCCCACACTCGGCAGGGCAAGACCACTCTGGGGCCAAACTTCTGGAGCTGAGATTCGACTCTTGTTATTACTGTTTTGTTTCGGCTTTCAAGCCCCACTCCCCACTGAAACAACCATTCTTGTATCTCTCATCCCTTGCAAGATTCCAACTGGGATCAAACTTTTGCCTAGAGATGGCCCAAGAAGACCAAGTCACCTACTTGGGCTTTTATAGTCTATCTCAACCTGAAGGTGCGCTTCGACCTCCTCTGGAGTTTAAAGGTGAGTCTTAAGGAAGAGTTGAGTGCTTGCTAAGGGAAAGAATTGACCAGTTCTTGTGGGCAGTGATTGAGTGTGGCAAATCAGACCCCAAGGCTCCTTCTCACCTCTCTTTATCGATACTAGGAAGTTAAAAAAAAAAAAGTGCACTCAGAACTGAACTGGCATGGTATGCGTAAGCAAACGCTGAGCAGTGAAAGATGACAGCACTGCGCGTTTCCGCGCGCTGAGCCGCCAAGCTCCGTCCCTCCGCAGCTGCCCAAAGAAAGGAGCCGGTCGCCCTGCGCTCGTGGGTTGCGCCCTACCTGGCCGGCGCCCTGCCTAATCCAGCGCGCACTCGATCTCCGCTGAGCCTGTGTCGGAAAAATCTGCGGTGGGAAAATTTTTCATTTCACCATCTGGGCTACGAAGTCTCCAACTTCGTACACTGCACTCACACAACAGAGAATGTAAGCCTGTATCACGTTTTCTGTGGTTACTTTACGATCATCCTAAGCCCCTTGCCCTGAGAAGATACAGCGGTGGATTCACAGCCGCGGAGCCCAGTCCAAATCGCCGGGGCTGGGTGGGGGCGCGGTACTGTTGTTAATTCCCACGCTCTCCCAGCCCCGGAAGCAAGGTTGGGGAGAAGGTTCATGCTCCTGGCTACCTACAAAAGAAAAGCGAACGTTCCTGGAAGACTAGTTTTCAATCATGGGCACCTGACAAGGGGCGGAAAAACTAACTTAACAGGTTAATGAGTCCTGCCAGCCATCGAGGGGGCCAGGCTCCGAGTGCGCATGCGTTAGGTCCGGGGCCGGAGTCTCTTAGGAGGTTGCCTTCTGGACCCCTCGCTACCCGCTCGGTGGTCCCATTAATGCAGGCTCACCTTTCCCAGCCCCAGCACCTGAGCCTTTTTTCCTGGTCTCAGTGTTCTGTGTGGGAAACCGAGGAGGTAAATTTCTCTTGTTTTCTGTAGCTCTAGGTATGATACTGTCACTGGCAACAGGAATCAATTCAAAGCCTGTCTTCTCAAGCTGGCCCTCAAAAGCCTAAGGAGAGAGACATGTGAGGAAGAACTAAATGCATAAGCTTCCCTTCACTGAAGGGACGAGCTCACTATTTACAAGCTTCCTCTGATTGTACAGAGGCCAGAGCACCTCTCCCACGGAAAGGCTGCCAGGGCCTGGTCTGTCCCACGAGGCAACAAGCAACGTGCTGGGACTGAAGGAAGAAAAGAGGTGGAGAGTGGGGCATGGTGAGCAACCCTGGCCAGTGCAAGACAGTGTCCGGGAAGGCTCTCCAGCCCACGAACCACGCTGCCACCCTGCTAGTGGGCCGCGCACAGGCATTTGTGCTGAGATACTCAGTCGCACCAAATTTCAGCTTCTGGAGATGCCTGCACTCTGAGATTTGCCTGCTCTGAGATGTGTTACGTGGGAAGCAAGAATAGATTTTTCTTTGTTTGTCCCAGTGGACAAGAGCCCAGAGATTTTCAGAATGTTTTCCTAAGTGCGCTGCTTGGACCTGGCCCTCCAGGACCCTCTCTGTTCTTTCACCCTGCCACACACTCAGACGCTGTATCCAGATAGCAGGACTACCTTTTTGCTAACCAGGTCCCGGGTGACTCCAGACTGACTTCTAGTTCTCTACAATTGTTAATGTAGGTTGTATTGTGGGAGGAATCAGGAGCTGACGCTGTTGCCTTCAGTCGGGTGCTTGCCAGGACCCTCTATTTCCTCCAGGCCTGGCTTCTCACCAGCCAAGTTGGCAGCAACTTCACAACAAATAGCCTGTGGCTAAAGGAGCACTGAGCAGGCTGAGAGGGTAGGAAGGGCCCACTGTGAGGGGAAAACAAAAACTAAGAGTGTACATGCAGGGTGATGATGGTGTGAATAGAAATGCTGCAGGTCCTGGGGTTAGAGCTCTTCCTCTTTCCCCGGGGTTTATTACTTCCTTCTGAGGAGGCATTTGTTTTTGAAATGGTCACGGACAGCTGGTCTTTTCTATAACTATGAAGGAAAAAAGCAAAGCAACTTCTTCTAGTAAAAAGGATTTTTGTGATTTGAACTGACTCAACGAAATCAGTTACTTAAAAAAAACAGAGTAACTAAAAACCCAACTATGAAGCACAACTCAGGTAAACTCAGTTGCTTTCCAACTAGCTTCTGGTACATCCATGCACTGATTCCCAAAGCACTACTGGAACCCAGTTATCTCAGCACACAATACCCAATTGCAGAGAAAGGACTGCTCTTAAGTACTACTAGAAACTCCTTACTCTGTATATGGCCAGCCATAGGAGACAGAGGATTCAGTTCCTTGTGCTTGTTAAACTGAGGGCAAAAGTCATTTTCAAGATCATGCCATCATCTCTTCCCCAAACAGAGCCTACTCTGTCCTTTGTAATGGGTTCTGTTCCTGGCACATTTGTATATAATAATGTCCAGAGAAATCATTCTGAGTATAGATAGAGAGGTGAGGTACTTCCTGCCCTAATTCTTCACAAGAAGGGTAGGAAATCAGAGACTTATCTATTGGAGAAAAAGAAGATGAACTAGAATTGCTGCTATTGGAATAGCTCTAGCATACTGGATGTTAGGTTTGTATCAGAGAGACAGACCATAAGCAAATGGGCACTCATTCAAGAAAAATGAGGGCGGCGGGGGGGATAAAGAGAAAAGAAGCACAGAGTCCTCTTCTCGGGAATCCTTCTTGTGCCAAATGAAAGGGGGTAGAGAACAGAAGTGAGACCAATCCTAGTACCAGTGATAAACAGATAGGAAGGGGCTGAAACCCAGGGTGCCTGTGCTATTCATTCAGGAACCCAGTCAAAGACCATTTGTTCAGGAAGTAATTTGATCAAAACTGGTTTCTCAGACTAATCTGAGAGCCAGTCCACACAGACTATGTTTTTCTTTTCCACATAATAAGATGCTTATTTTTCTCTAGTGCTAAAGAGGTAGAGGGACCAAAATTAGAGATGCAACTATTGGAGGGCAAGTACATAAAATTTTAAAGATATCTTCAACAATAGCAAGTGAATGTCTTGTTTCAGTTTAGATTTTTTTTCCAAGAAAAGTTTAGGTTTCATATTCTAGAAAAATACTCCTTCCATATTTTTTCTAAAATCAGGAATTCTCTGAGTACAAAAAAGTGATTTCGGCTTAACCAAAAACTTTAAAAACAGAAAAAAAAAAACAGCATACCATTTCTGTGGCCTCTCAAAAAAGAATTATTTGTGAATGATTTTTTTTTTTGTTTCTTCCTATTTTTTTTTTTCACATTGCTAGCTCAGAACTCCTGGACTGTTGTTTTGGTAACCACAGTATAAAACCATTTCATAGCCTGACCAGGCGGTGGCGCAGTGGATACAGCATCGGACTGGGATACAGAGGACCCAGGTTCAAGACCCCAAGGTCGCCAGCTTGAGCATGGGCTCATCTGGTTTGAGCAAAGCTCACCAGCTTGGACCCAAGGTCGCTGGCTTGAGCAAGGGGTTACTCTGTCTGCTGTAGCCCCACAGTCAAGGCACATATGAGAAAGCAATCAATGAACAACAAAGGTGTCACAACGAAAAACTAATGATTGATGCTTCTCATCTCTCTCGGTTCCTGTCTGTCTGTCCCTATCTGTCCCTCTCTCTTACTCTCTGTCTCTGTAAAATAAAAAATAATAATAATAAATAACAAAAATAAAACATTTTATAATTACAGTATATAACAAGGGTTTAAGTACCTACATGGCTGTTCCCTCAGCTGCCATGTAACGTATACAAGAGATTTAAAACAAAGCACAGAGACCTAACACATAATTTATTTTGAATATTGGGATCCTGTATACATATTACAAAAATCATGTTGACAGTCTATGACTTCTGAGTTATTCGGCCCATATCATCCTTTACTTTTCATTTCAGTAGCTGGTTCAGATCAGAGCAGTGAGAGAATTCTTAGCTCCTGGGGTGGAAGGGAGTGACTAATTCATATTCTCAGATTCTTTTAACTTTTTTTTCTTTTTAGAAAGCATTTCATTTATTGATTTCAGAGAGAGGAAAAGGGAGAGACAGACAGACAGAATTATCAATCTGTTTGCCCTGGCTGAGGATTGAACTGTCAACCTTTGCATATCTAGATGATGTTCTAATCAACCAAGCTCTCCAGTCAGGGCTTAGATTTAGAAAAGAAAATGTGAGGAGAGGAGAGAAGAGAAGAGGAAAGGAGAGGAGAGGAGAGGAGAGGAGAGGGAGAAAGGAAAAGAAAGAAAGAAGAAAGACAGAAGGAAGGAAGGAAGGAAGGAAGGAAAGAAAGAAAGAAAGAAAGAAAGAAAGAAAGAAAGAAAGAAAGAAAGAAAGAAAGAGAGAGAGAGAGGGAGGGAGGGAGGGAGGGAGGGAGGGAGGGAGGAAGGAAGGGAGGGAAGGAAGGAAGGAAGGAAGGAAGGAAGGAAGGAAGGAAGGAAGGAAGGAAGGAAGGGGAAAGGAAAGGAAAGGAAAGAAAGAAAAGGAAAAGAAAGGAAAGGAAAGGAAAGGGAAGGAAAGAATTAGTCTTAGGCAAACCACTAAGTTATCTGCCCTGTCTTTGAAGCCCCTGCATGATCCTTAAGAGAGAAATTGAGGAGCATACAACATATTCACATTAAGAATTGTCTTGGCTGCAGCAGTCTGCATTCCCACCAGTAGCACAGGAGGGTCCCCTTTTCTCCACATCCTCGTCAACACTTATTCTATATTGTTTTGTTGATGAATGCCATTCTGACTGGTGTGAGGTGATATCTCCTTGTGGTTTTAATTTGCATTCTCTAATGATTAATGATGTTGAGCATTTTTTATGTGTTTATTGGCCATCTGTATGTCCTCTTTGGAGAAGTGTCTATTCATTTCTTTTGCTTATTTTTTTATTGTATTGTTCATCTTCCTGGTGTTGAGTTTTACAAGTTCTTTATAAATTTTGGTTATTAACCCCTTATCAGACGTATTGTCGAATATGTTCCCCCATTGAGAGAGGGGAGGGAGACAAGGGAGATGTTGAGGGGAATACGGGAGAGGGGGATGCATTCGGGGCAACACTAGAATCTATGTAAACACAATAAAATTAAAATCAATCAATCAATCAATAAATAAATAATTGTCTTGGTTGTAAATGAGGCAATTTCCTGTTGGGAACCAGAGGGGTGGACAAACAATGGAGCTGTGATGAAGTCACAACAAAAGCGTTGTGATTTGATTACTGCTTAGCTACTTCCCTTTTCTTATGGGTATGTATGGTCAAATCAAAAGTTCCTCAAAGGCAGTCTTCTTCCAGCATACACTGCCTGGTAACCCCTAAATGCACAATCAAGTTTCACTTCTAAATGAGAAGTCTTGTGAGGAATGATTTCAAAAGATAGCTTAATGATTATTTCAGTTTCTCCCCAAAAGAAGTGAGACCTTTAGTATTTGAAAGTACATTGCATGGTATGCCAACTATAATATTCTTTGGGAAAAAGGAAAAACATTTAAAAAATACATTGCAACACTAGTTACTGTGTATGTCATTTCCTGTATCAAGGGGACAGAGGATTTGGGAAAGTGTGAGTACGTATATGTTCTCATTGTTTGCATTACCATTGCTCTTAATTACAGCAATCATTTTTTGCAAATGGGTGTTGTTTTCTACTTCGAACTCTTTGGTTTTTGGCAGGAGGCACCAGACAAACACCTGTTGTCTGGGTATACAGAGAAACACCTGTCAGTGGAAACACTAAGTACTAACATAGGGGCTGTCATCCAGGGTCTTGGGAACCTTTGCTATTGTCAGAAGAAAGGAAGGAGCACCTGCTTAAGGCTCAGGAGGGCTGAATGATAGCTTACTGACTTCTGACAGAAGATGTCGATGAATCCATTCCCTTCCTCTGCCTACTCCAGAAAAAGGCAGCCCGGGGCTGAACATCTGTTAATGAGTGAATGAATGCAGTCAGATGTGAGAAAAATTATTATTTAAAAGGAGATTGTGGGTTAATAGATACAGGGCTTTGAGGCATCAAACTCTAAATGGCTTCTATGGATGACTATTTAGCTGGTAAGAGTGGATGAAGAGAAGCCAAAAGAAAAGAGAGAGGACACAAAGATACATTGGGAGGTGTTAAAAAATGTAACAAAAAGATGTTTTCCATATGATAACCTTCTTCGGAAAATCACTATTTTGAGTGCATCATTGGTACTGGGGTGGTTCTATATAGAAACAGGTATTCTAGTCCAATAGGCATCATTGGAAAAAGTCAGAATCAATTACAGAAGCAATCAATTATTCTTTGACAGTTTAGATATTTAGCTATGGCTTATTCCCACCCATGGAGAAGGAAGAGAATAAAATGATGAAAAGGACTGGGAAGGAGACAGGGGAAATAAAAAGCCTCCATTTTTCAAAGATAGCACCAATATTTATTTTTAGGTTTCCTAACCTTTTTTTCCCCCAAAGTATAGAAAAAGAAATGGAGAAAGCCATGCCAGCTCAGAGAAATTTCATAAGTTTGCCTCATCCTCTGTCAGATTACCCACAGCTGGGTATCACCCAGATGGGGCCATCAAGCCTTCCCATCTGTACTGCTTTCTAGTTGGAGCTGTTCTCCAAATTATCCTCTGGGAGGGGCTGCCAGCCTGAGTTTCTCCTCCAGATGGATTATGCTTCTCTCCTCTGTCCCATTGTTTCTCACTAATTCACTCTCCTTTTCTTACATTACAGTTTTTCCTAGACTTGGAAGCAGTCTTGGCATTACATACAAAAGGAAAATGGAGGCAGATAAATAAAATTGTAGAAAAGAAGGAGGGCAGACAGGAAATGTTAGTAAGAGAACATTTCGCCTGACCTGTGGTGGCGCAGTGGATAAAGCGTCGACCTGGAAATGCTGAGGTTGCCAGTTCAAAACCCTGGGCTTGCCTGGTCAAGGCACATATGGGAGTTGATGCTTCCAGCTCCTCCCCCCTTCTTCTCTCTCTCTTTCTGTCTCACTCTCTCTCCTCTCTAAAATGAATTAATAAATAAAAAATTAAAAAAAAAAAAAAAAAAGAGAACATTTCATCTTCCATCTAGCCTTGATTATTCTCTTTTCTGCGCCTACTCCTGGAATACTGGGATTCCTGTGCGATCCACCTAGAACTCCTTTTGGCTTTACCTTCCAATTATACGCAGAATCTGAACATTTCTTACCATCTCCACTGCAATGCTCAGACTTATGCCACCATCATTGTCCACATGGATGACTGGTCTGTCTGCTTTTGTCTTGTCCCCTTACAATACTTTTTTATGTTCATTGTATTGATTTTAGAGGAAGAGGAATAGGAAGACAGAGAAAGAGAAACAGGAACATCAACCTGCTCCTATATGTCCCCTGACCGAAGATTGAACCAGCAACCTCTGTACTTTGGGAAGATGCTCTAACCAAACAATTTCTTTTCAATGCAGCAAAATAATTGTTTTAAAAATAAAAGGTTATACCATTCTTCTTCTCAGAACTACCAATCATTTCTCATTTCACTCAAAACAAAAAGCTAACATCCTGCCCCCGCCAGGTAGCACAGTTGGTTAGAGTGTTGTCCCAGTATGCCATGGTCCTTGGTTAGGGGACATATAAAAATCAAGTAACAGCCCTGGCTGGGTGGCTCAGTGAATAAAGCATCCTGGCACACTGAGGTTAAGGGTTTGATCCTCAGGGCACTATAAGAAGCAATCAATGAGTGTACAATTTAAAAAAAGCTAACATCTTCCCAGTGCTCCTCAGACTCCTACCTGATACCTAAGCTCACTCCATTCAAGCTACAGTTCTCCCAAATCAGCAGCTGCATGCTCACCTTAGGACATTCACAAAGATAACTGCCTTTGTTAAGACTGCTATTTGCCAATATATTTGTCTGACTAACCTTTCTTCAAGGCTTTCCTTATACTTTTTCTTCTCAAATGTCCCCTGACCACCTCACATAAAATTACCTGCTCCACATACTCCCTACTACATGTGCAGCTTTTCTTTTTAATTTTTTCCCCAAAGCAATGATTTATTTTTTTTAATTATAATTTTATTTTTTTAATGGGGCGACATCAATAAATCAGGTTACATATATTCAAAGATCAACAAGTCCAGGTTATCTTGTCTTTCAATTATACTGCATACACATCACCCAAAGTTAGATTGTCCTCTGTCACCTTCTATCTAGTTTTCTTTGTGCCCCTCCCCCTCCCCCTTTCCCTCTCCCTTTCCCTCCTCCCCCCGTAACCACCACACTCTTATCAATGTCTCTTAGTTTCACTTTTATGTCCCACCTACGTATGGAATAATGCAGTTCCTGGTTTTTTCTGATTTACTTATTTCACTTCGTATAATGTTATCAAGATCCCACCATTTTGCTGTAAATGATCCGATGTCATCATTTCTTATGGCTGAGTAGTATTCCATAGTGTATATGTGCCACATCTTCTATATCCAGTCATCTATTGATGGGCTTTTTGGTTGTTTCCATGTCCTGGCCACTGTGAACAATGCTGCAATGAACATGGGGCTGCATGTGTCTTTACATATCAATGTTTCTGAGTTTTTGGGATATATACCCAGTAGAGGGATTGCTGGGTCATAAGGTAGTTCTATTTGCAGTTTTTTGAGAAACCATCATACTTTCTTCCATAATGGTTGTACTACTTTACATTCCCACCAACAGTGGATGAGGGTTCCTTTTTCTCCACAGCCTCTCCAACATTTGCTATTACCTGTCTTGTTAATAATAGCTAATCTAACAGGTGTGAGGTGGTATCTCATTGCAGTTTTGATTTGCATTTCTCTAATAACTAAAGAAGATGAGCATCTTTTCATATATCTGTTGGCCATTTGTACTTCCTCCTGGGAGAAGTGTCTGTTCATGTCCTCTTCCCATTTTTTTATTGGATTGTTTGTTTGTTTGTTGTTGAGTTTTATGAGTTCTTTGTAAATTTTGGATATTAGGCCCTTATCTGAGCTGTTGTTTGAAAATATCATTTCCCATTTAGTTGGCTTTCTGTTTATTTTGTTATCAGTTTCTCTTGCTGAGCAAAAACTTCTTAGTCTGATGTAGTCCCATTCATTAATTTTTGCCTTCACTTCTCTTGCCATTGGAGTCAAATTCATAAAATGCTCTTTAAAACCCAGGTCCATGAGTTTAGTACCTATGTCTTCTTCTATGTACTTTATTGTTTCAGGTCTTATGTTTAGATCTTTGATCCATTTTGAGTTAATTTTTGTACAGGGGGAGAGACTGTAGTCCAGTTTCATTCTTTTGCATGTGGCTTTCCAGTTTTCCCAGCACCATTTATTGAAGAGGCTTTCTTTTCTCCATTGTGTGTTGTTGGCCCCTTTATCAAAAATTATTTGACCATATATATGTGGTTTTATTTCTGGACTTTCTATTCTGTTCCATTGGTCTGAGTGTCTATTTTTCTGCCAATACCATGCTGTTTTGATTGTCGTGGCCCTATAATAGAGTTTGAAGTCGGGTATTGTAATGCCCCCAGCTTCATTCTTTTTCCTTAGGATTGCTTTGGCTATTCGGGGTTTTTTACAGTTTCATATAAATCTGATGATTTTTTGCTCTATTTCTTTAAAAAACGTCATTGGAAGTTTGATGGGAATTGCATTAAATTTGTATATTGCTTTGGGTAATATAGCCATCTTGATTATATTTATTCTTCCTAACCAAGAACAAGGAATATTCTTCCATCTCATTATATCTTTTTCGATTTCCCTTAACAATGGTTTATAGTTTTCATTATATAAGTCCTTTACATTCTTTGTTATGTTTATTCCTAAGTATTTTATTTTTTTTGTTGCAATTGTGAAGGGGATTATTCTTTTGAGTTCATTGTCAATTGTTTCATTGTTGGCATATAGAAAGGCTATTGACTTCTGTATGTTAATTTTGTATCCTGTGACCTTACTGTATTGGCTTATTGTTTCTAGTAGTCTTTTTGTGGATTCTTTGGGGTTTTCGATGTATAGGATCATATCATCTGCAAAAAGTGATACCTTTACTTCTTCTTTTCCGATATGGATGCCTTTTAATTCTTTGTCTTGTCTGATTGCTCTGGCTAGAACCTCTAGTACCACATTAAATAAGAGTGGAGAGAGTGGACAACCCTGTCTTGTTCCTGATTTAAGGGGGAAAGCCTTCAGTTTTGTGCCATTTAATATGAGGTTAGCTGATGGTTTATCATATATGGCCTTTATCAGGTTGAGATATTTTCCTTCTATACCCATTTTGTTGAAAGTCTTAAACATAAAATTATGTTGTATTTTATCGAAAGCCTTTTCTGCGTCTATTGATAAGATCATGTGGTTTTTGTTCTTTGTTTTGTTGATATGGTGTATTATGTTAACCGTTTTGCGTATGTTGAACCATCCTTGAGATTCTGGGATGAATCCCACTTGATCGTGATGTATTATTTTTTTAATATGTTGTTGTATTCGAATTGCAAGTATTTTATTTAGTATTTTAGCATCTGTATTCATTAGAGATATTGGTCTGTAGTTTTCTTTTTTTGTGCCATCCTTGCCTGGTTTTGGTATGAGGGTTATGTTGGCCTCATAAAATGTGTTTGGAAGTATTGCTTCTTCTTCAATTTTTTGGAAGACTTTGATTAGAATAGGAACCAAATCTTCTTTGAATGTTTGATAAAATTCTCTGGTATAGCCGTCAGGTCCTGGACTTTTATTTTTGGGTAGGTTTTTAATGTTTTTTTCTATTTCTTCTCTACTAATAGGTCTGTTTAGGCTTTCTGCTTCTTCTTGACTCAGTCTAGGAAGGTTGTATTGTTCCAGGAATTTATCCATTTCTTCTAGGTTGTTGAATTTAGTGGCATAAAGTTTTTCATAGTATTCTACAATAATTCTTTGTATATCTACGGTGTCTGTGGTGGTTTCTCCTCTTTCATTTTGGATTTTGTTTATATGAATTCTTTCTCTTTTTTCCTTGGTAAGTCTTGCCAAGGGTTTGTCAATTTTATTGATCTTTTCAAAGAACCAGCTCTTTGTTCTATTAATTTTTTCTATAGTTTTACTGTTCTCTATTTCATTTATTTCTGCTCTGATTTTTATTATTCCTCTCCTTGGCTAGTTTTGGGTTGTTTTTGTTCTTCTTTTTCTAGTTGCTTAAGGTGTGAAGTTAAGTGGTTCAGTTGGGCTATCTCTTGTTTGTTCATATATGCCTGAAGTGATATGAACTTCCCTCTTATCACTGCTTTTGCTGCATCCCATAGATTCTGATATGTCGTATTTTCATTTTCATTAGTCTGTATATATCTTTTGATCTCTGCACTTATTTCTTCTTTGACCCATTCATTTTTTAAAAGTATGTTGTTTAGTTTCCACATTTTTGTGGGATTTTTTTCCTCCTTTTTGCAGTTGAATTCTAGTTTCAAGGCTCTATGATCAGAAAATATGCTTGGTACAACTTCGATTTTTCTGAATTTGCTGATGTTGTTTTTGTGGCCCAACATATGGTCAATTCTTGAGAATGATCCATGTACACTGGAGAAAAATGTATACTCAGTCACTTTGGGATGAAATGTCCTGTAGATGTCTATCATATCCAGGTGCTGTAGTGTTTTGTTTAAGGCCACTATATCTTTGTTGATTCTCTGTTTGGATGACCGATCTAGAGCCGTCAGCGGTGTATTGAGGTCTCCAAGTATGATTGTATTTTTGTCAGTTTTTGTTTTAAGGTCAATAAGTAGCTGTCTTATATATTTTGGTGCTCTTTGGTTTGGTGCATATATATTAAGAATTGTTATGTCTTCTTGATTCAGTGTCCCCTTAGCCATTATGAACTGGCCATTTTTGTCTCTGAGTACTTTTCCTGTCTTGTAGTCAGCATTATCAGATATGAGTATTGCTACGCCTGCTTTTTTTTGCATGTTATTTGCTTGGAGTATTGTTTTCCAGCCTTTCACTTTGAGTTTGTGTTTATCCTTGTTACTTAGATGAGTTTCCTGTAGGCAGCATACAGTTGGATTTTTTTTAATCCATTCTGCTACTCTGTGTCTTTTTATTGGTGAGTTTAATTCGTTTACATTTAGTGTAATTATTGACACTTGTGAGTTTCCTATTGCCATTTTATAGATTGCTTTCTGTTAGTTTTGTGTCTTGTTTGATCCTTCTCTTTCGTTTTTTTATCTTTTGTTTTTATTTGGTTGTATTCCATACATCTTTCCACTGTTGCTATCTTTTTTATCTCATGTGCTTCTGTGGTGGTTTTTTCAATGGTGGTTACCTTTAGGTAATGAAAAGGGTTCCTACCCTGTTCATTGTAGCGCACTATTTTGTGAGTACTTTTGCACTCCATCCTCCTTTGCTACTGTTAATCTCCATCCTCTCCCCCCTTTCTTTTTGTTTTGTCACAGTTTAAATTTGGTTTTATTGTGTTCTTCTTGGAGCTTTTACTTGTGGCTTTATTTTTTTTCGTTCTTTGTATCTGATTGGAGAACCCCCTTTAGTAATTCCTGGAATGGGGGTTTTCTGATGATAAATTCCCTCATCTTTTCTGTATCTGTGAATGTTTTTATTTCTCCTTCATATTTGAAGGATAGCTTTGATGGGTATAGTATTCGTGGCTGAAAGTTCCTCTCTTTCAGGACTTTAAATATTGGGGTCCACTCTCTTCTAGCTTGTAGAGTTTCTGCTGAGAAATCTGATGATAATCTAATGGGCCTTCCTTTATATGTTGTATTCTTCTTTTCCCTGGCTGCCTTGAGAATTTTTTTTTGCCATTGGTTTGTGCCAATTTCATTATGATGTGCCTTGGAGTAGGTTTGTTGGGGTTAAGAAAACTCGGAGTTCTGTTTGCTTCATGAATTTGAGGCTTTAGTTCTTTCCACAGGCTTGGGAAGTTCTCATCTATTATTTGTTTGAGTATGTTCTCCATTCCGTTTTCTCTTTCTTCTCCCTCTGATATACCTATTATTCTTATGTTATTCTTTCTGATGGAGTCAGATAATTCTTGTAGGGCTATCTCATTTTTTTTAATTTTTGAGTCTCTTTCTTCTTCTCTCTGTTGTGCCTCAAGTTGCTTGTCTTCTATTTCACTAATCCTCTCTTCTATCTGGCCTGTTCTATTAGCCAAGCTTGTTACCTCGTTTTTCAGCTCGTGAATTGAGTTTTTCATCTCTGTTTGATTTGTTTTTATAGTTTCAATTTCCTTGGACATATATTCTTTGTGTTCATGGAGTTGTTTTCTGAGCTCCCTAAATTGCCTTTCTGTGTTTTCTTGTATATCTCGGAGGATTTTTAGGATTTCTATCTTGAATTCTCTGTCATTTAACTCCAAGGTTTCCAATTTATTAAATTTTTTCTTTATAGATTTTTCCTCTCCTATCTGTGTTACCTCTCTTTCTTTTGTATCCATGATATTCGATTTTCTCTTCCTTAATGGCATCTGAGGGTGGTTTTGTTGATAGTATTAATGAGATTTAATAAAAAATAAAAAGTTAAAAAAATAAAAAATTGAAAAAAGTTGTTTTTTAAAAAAAAATTAATAATGAAATAAAGAAAAATAAAATAAAATAAAAATTTAAAAAAAAGGAAATTATTCCCCCCCTTTTTTTTTCTCTCCTCTCCTCTCCCCTCTTTCTTGAGAAAATCTTGTGGTGAACTGTGAATTATATTGTATTTAATAGAACAAACAATGCCTGTAATGGATGGCCTGAATTGGGGAAAAGTAATAAAGGGGCAAGAAAAATAAATAAATAAAAAAAAGGGGTGGGGGTATGGACCCACAAAAAGCAAATAATGAAAAAATTTGGATCAAGAATAAAATGATTTGCGTTTAGGTGTTGGTTGACTAAGAGTTATGATGAGAGGAGTAAGAGGGAAACAGGAAAATGGGGGGACAAATTAAAAAATTACTATTGTATTTAGTGGAACAAGAGCTTGATAAAATGGAGAGCCAGGGATGGGAGCACTGCTAGTGAGTTAAAAAGGTGAAGTAAAAACCCCCCAAAATGCCACAAACATAAGTTTGAGTCCCAGATAAAATAATTTGTTTGTTATTGAGGTTTGAATGAGAGGAGATGTAAAGGAAAAAGGAAGAAACTAATATAGAGGGAGAAAAGAAGAGAGAGAGAGAAAAAAAAGAGGGAACCACTAAAAGAAGAAAAAAGAGGAGATAGAGAGTTAAGGGTTTTGGAGTGCAACCCTCATAGAGAGAAAGGAAGAGGAAAGAAAAGATAATGGGAGATGTAACACTTATGGGTAGTGTAGTTCAAGGAGAGGAGAGAGTAAGACCGGTAGGGAGTTAAACGACCAAATTGGAGGAGGAAAAAAAAAAGAAAAAAGAAAAAAAAAATCAAGGATGAAGATAAGAGAAACAAACGAACAAATATAATAAAATGGGATAGGTTATAAAGTATGCAGATTATTCTGATTTTGAGAGGTTATCTTCTTGCTTTTTCTTTTCTCTCCCTCTTCCTGGTCGGCGACTCTATACCCCGGGTTCTGCCCCTTTGGCACGCTCAGGTAGAGGTTTGCAGTTGATAAGTCTCTATGGCGATGTCATGTATTGTGCTTCAGTCTCGTTGGCAGTCGAGGCTCATTAGCATTTATAGGCTCCGACAGTGAGAGAGTCCGTGTTCCAGGAGCCTCTCTCCTAGTCTTTCCTTCCTCAACCAGCAGCCTGAGAATCCAGCTATGGGGTTGCTGCTGCCTCTGCCTGGATAGTAAGAGGCTCAAAGAGCGGGCAACTCCCCACTCTTATTTCCACTCAGCACAGGGCTCTGGGTACGGCTCAGTCAGTCAGAGCTGCTAGCATAATCAGCCAGGGCTTTCACCTACTCAAAGACCTCTGGCTCTGTCACTCTGTCCGGTAACACGGGCAGGTCTGCGCGCGCAGACCAGGATGTTAGACCGGAAGTCTCGCCCTCTGAGTGAAACCCCCGCCCGCACTGAAAAGTTCCAATGTTGGAATTGGCTCTCGCTTGTCCCCATGTGCCGCTCTTTCAAGGTGCTGGGGCAGCCCGTGACTCCGCCCTCGGCCCACACAAAGGCCCCCGACTCTGCCCCTCGGTGGGACAACACGGGCTCCCACTCCGGAGGTGCTGGGAGGAGTCTCCTTCCCACTCTCCGTGCACGCAGACCAGGATGTGAGGCCGGAGTCTCGCCCTCTGAGTGAAACCTCCCGCCCGCACTGAAAAGTTCCAGTGTTGGAATTAGCTCTCGCTTCCTTCCCGGGTGCTGGGGCAGCCCGGAGGCTTTCAGCCCACACAAAGGCCTCTGACTCTGCCTCTCTGTGGAGTAACACGGGCGCACCCTCCGGGGGCTTTGGAAGGAATCTCTCGCCCACTATGTGCCTACCAGGGGATCAGGTAAAATGGCTGCCCCGCTTGTCTTTCTTTGTCTGGGTTTGGCGCGAGTGTTAGCTGTATTGCCCAGGTTGTCACAGGAACAGTTTTTCCTTGGCTTGGATCTTCGTGCCACAGCCTGGTTCGGCCATTTGTGCCGCGGCCTGGATCTATTCACCCCCTTTGCCCGCCTTAGTTTCTATATTCTCAGTTTCCAGTGAAAATTGCCCTGTTTAGGTTCTCAGGGACCTCAGTTTATTCTTTATGTGACTTACTCCCTATTTCCTTTGGGGTTTGGTTATATATTTAGCCAATTTTTCGCTCGATCATACCTTTGGGTGTACTGCGAAACATCTGGAGGCTCCAAGGATAGGTTTTTCTGTTTCTGGTTGAAGATCTTGTTGAGGTTTGGGGGAGATTTATCAGTATCGCTTCCTACTCCGCCATTACTCTAGCAATGATTTATTTAATGAACAGTTATATAGTTCTTCTTACCATGACCCAGGCATTCTAAACAGGTATTAATTCATCTAATGCACTTAGCAACTTTATGGAGTAGATAATATTGTCTTCTCTGTTTAATAAATCATAAGAAAACTGAGGCAAAGAAAAGCCAAATAACTTAACCAAGCCATACAGCTTGGAAGTAGTGAAACTAAAGTTCAGATTCAGTCTGATTTCTGGAGCACTACACTTAGAACTCTGCTTCATTGCATTTATACTATAGGGTATATTGCTTGTATTGTGTTTGTGTTTATTTTGTATTTTGTCTTGTTTATCTGTAATCTCTCTGAGGGTAAGGGTCTTTCCTCTGTTCCCAAAGATTTACCAAACACTAAGAATGATACTTGACACATTGTGGGTACCCAATAAATATTTGTTGAAAGAATACATGAATTTGATGATTGAGAGTCTGCTCCCCATCCTGAGATACATTATTTTAGTCTCATTACCAAAACATTAACTTCTCAGGGACCTCAGTTTATTCTTTATGTGACTTCAAATGGAGAAGAATGAGGAGAAAGAGCATTCCAGTTCAGATATTTTATTTTACTCTATAATTTTTTAATGAGTGAAACTGCTATATAGATGCTATGATCATGCAAAAACTTCATTTTTTCAATATGACTTTTTTTTCATTTTGATTCAAAATGGTCTCATCTAGCACCCTGACTCACCTGCTTCCTTCTCTCTTGCATGTCCACTTCCTTAATAATTAAGTCCTTAGCATCAAACAGTCTTGGGAACAAAGCCTGAAGTCTAGTGACCACAGAGGAAGATAATGTCTAGGTCTCGGTTGTGTTTCAGCTCTGAACTGAGGAAAACAGAACATCCCACAGACCAGATCCTTGCAGAATCAGACAGAATGATGCCATGGCTGACATCAAGACCAGATACATTGGTCAACTACCACTTGCCCTAGCACTGACTGATCAATAAAAACCGTGATCCTAACTATGACCCCAACTCCCTTAGTCACCCATGATTAGTGATTTTTTCCTATATAACTCATCCCTGGCAGCCATTGAAGAGGCGGTTCTTTGAGCATCATTGCTCACCTGTGACTCTAGACATGGGTCACTTCCTCAACTAATAGCCCTTACTTTCTTTGCTGCAAGTTCCTAGACGTCTTTTATTGAGCTCTGGTGAGTGCAGGCAAATGAATCCCTTTAGTTAGGTGACAATGACACTTTTTTTCCTCTCTGAGTTTGTTTTCACTTTGTTTCCTTTACAACTTCTCCACCCTCCACTCTCCACCCCATCTTTGGAGTGGGTAGATGTGAGAAGAAACAAGGAAAGGAAGAGGGGGTGGCTCACTCTTGTTCTTACACACATACCAAACACTGGTTAACCTTTTAAATATTATTTCCTATAAGAATTTTGAAATAAAGGCAATACACAGACAGAGGGTTCTGGAGTCAGAAAACAGGGACTATGTGGCAGAAATGCCTCTGTTTCATTGTGGTACTCACACTTGAAAACAGGTAAAGCAACCTCATAAACCAGGTTTCCTAAAACCCCAGTATAGCAAAGTGGAAGCTTGCAATGCTTCCCAATTTTGTTCATTATGTAACGACAACTGGGGAGTGGGGGTGGAAACTGCCTAAATGAGACTCAATATGCCTGAATTGTAAATTCTGCAGCTTACCTCCACAAATGAACACACACACACACACACACACACACACACACACACACACGAGTAACTGTGTAGCCCTGGTCAACCTCAGAACCTAATTTTTGTTCTCTGTAAAGATAAGGGTAATAATTTCTGAATTTCCACTTTAATGTCCTTTCTTTTGAGAAGTAAATAACACAGGTATGACAATGAATGTGAAATCATTACACAAATTTAATTTCTAATTAATATTCTAGTTGTTTATGTTAAATTTGCCAAAATAATTTACTGCCTTAATATACCAAAAAAAAAAAAGGTCTAACTAATGTATGAGCATAAAAATACTTAAATCAGTTCATCTTGCCTTTGGAGAGATGTAGATAACAAAATAAATAAAACTAATGCTCTAGTATGTCATAATTTACAGCCCAAGAGCCTGGTCCGGTAGCTTTTTACAAGGCTGGATTATGATTCCCAACAGGTACTTCAGCAGCTGAAAGATATTCCAGTGAGTATTTGTGAGTTACAGGATGAATGAAACTTATCTGCTTTAATTTGAAGAACACTAAAGGAGAGAAAGATAATCAAAGTAAACAAGCCCATCTGCATTTCCAATTGTCTTCTTCACCCAGGGAGCCTTTTCATTGCCAGAACTAGAAGAGTCGCTGGTATGTCATCTTTTCTGACTCTCAGGCTTCCAGCTGGTACAGCACATTGCAGGTTAAGAGGCTCTGTCCAGATAACTTGCTATCCTTTAAAAGGAAATGGTTTCTCTTCAGATTCTCAGGTTGTAGCAACCACCCTGAGGCCATGGTAGTTAAAACTATGTGTCTTAAAATCAAACAAATAATCTCACAGTGCCTGAGCGCTAGAGAAGAACACTTAGGTTGGGGCTGGGGAAACTTTCCCTTTACCCCTTCAGATCTTCCAGCTGGTAGAATAAATCAAGCCACCTATAACAGATTAACAGGAGAAAATCAAAATTTTATATGTGTGCATAGAGAAGTCACATAAGCATAAAAATTTCAAAGACAGTGAAGCAGAATGAGGTATATAAAACAAAGGTAAAAAGAAGGGAAAGGGTCTGGGATTTCAATGGGAAAATGGATACCCACAGGTTTCAGAGAAAGTGGCAAATTTGTGCTAGCAACATAAGAACAATGGAACAGAGGGGAATTTAGTGAACAGATTTTTGCTTGGATCCTTCCTATCTGCAACATTTATCAATAATTCAAATGTGCTAAGGTGAATATGCTAAGGTGATTGTGCTAGCAGGGTTTTATTTTTCCTATCTGAATCTCTTTAAAAAGTGAAAGGGGGGAAAATAATCACCCCTCCCCCAAGAAACAAAAAAAAAACCCAGCCCTGGCTGGTTGGCTCAGCTGCAGAGCATCGGCCCAGCATATGGAAGTCCTGGGTTCAACTCCCAGTCAGGGCACACAGGAGAAGCACCCATCTGCTTCTCCACCCTTCCCTCTCTCCTTCCTCTCTATCTCTCTCTTCCCCTCCTATAGCTAAGGCTCCATTTGAGCAAAGTTGGCCCGTTGCTGAGGATAGCTCCATGGCCTCCACCTTAGGTGCTAGAATGGCTCCGGCCATGACAGAGCAACACCCCAGATGGGCAGAGCATCGCTCCCTGGTGGGCATGGCAGGTGGATCCCAGTCGGGCACACGTGGGAGTCTGTCTGACTTCCTCCCTGCTTCTAACTTCAGAAAAATCAAATAATAATAATAATAATAATAATAATAATAAAAACAAACTCTCTTTCCTAGTTTGTTGGGTTTTAATTGTTTTCACCTCAAAATAATCTGCATAGTAGGGTGGCACAGTCTGGAAAGACTCATTGGAACTCTCACATTTGGAACAAACTCTAACCCAGTTTTACCTTGTTTGCTTTATTTGTAAAATAGATACAAACTTGTCTGCTTTAAGAGTTTTTCTCATGTATGATTAATTTTAAAAGTTATACTTAATGTACCACAACATCATAATAAAAATTTGGGGCATATGTCATTAAAAATTTTGAAGGTTGACATGTTTTTAAAAATAAAGGAATTGTTCATTTCAATGGCAAAGCATCTGAAACATTTAACATTGTTATTAAAATATTACCTTTGTATTTATTAATAAGGAGGGAAACTCTCGCACTTTTCTTTGCAATTATTTCACACCTAACCTATTGCCATTGAAAACTAGATCGTTAATGAAGCAAAATCTTGAAGGACTCTGGTTATATAGCTTTTTAAAGGGAATCAAGGAAACTATTGTCAATGGAAATGCTGGGAACCAGGAAGTACTGAGGTCTTAATATGAATTGACACAAGATGCAGGCATTCAATTGGAAGAGACCGGCACATATCTCAGCATGAATTACTTAGCATTACTCCTCTCCACAAGCACACCTGGCCTTGGCATGTAAAACACACAATCAATTCTCTGCTACAGGCACAAGGATAAGAACACTTTCTAGCTCTGCAACCTAGAGCAAGTATCTTAACTCTCAGGTCCTCATTCTCCTCATTTGTATAATGGAGACAGTAATAACTTCTACCTCTGAGTGATGTTTTTGTTTATTGGTGTAAAACCTGAGGAACTAATGCACATAGTACTGTCTTTTCCTGGTACATTGTGTCATCAATAGGTATACCCATCAAAATACTATCCCTCTTTTTCTGCTCACAGATTTTGGAGAAAAACATGTTGGAGCAGAGGGGGATTCCATTATGATGCATCTAATTAGACTTTTCTAAGTCAGATTTCTTCAAATCTGTGAAAGGTAAAGAAAACACTATTTAACCTGAGTGATAACAATTAGATAAGATTTCCATTGTCATTAATATCAAACACTACTCATCATATATAGTAAAATGACAGGCCTTCAACAAAAATGGTGCCCAAGTTTTGCAGGATATGAAATAATGATCTTTTGTGTCTTCCCATTAATGGAGTGATAATATCCAGGCATCTACATCATGTGTTCTACCAGTGAGTGCAGCCATATCTCTTCTAGATAATAAAGACACCTGTCATGTAATGCCAGAATTAAGCCTTCAAATGACACGCCATTTGTCGAATCAGTGTGTTACCAAACATATTTTTTCTAGACATTTTCCCAGCCTGTCTACTTATTACAGCCATATTAAAGAGTCCTTCTTGTGTTAGAATCATAAAGCACTCAGACAAATAAAAACAAGGGAAAGCACTCCATTCATTTGGGGAAGAGAAGAGTCCCCAGGAAGCACACATAATTCTGTGCCCACTTGGTTAGTACTTGTTCTTTTTTAAAATGAGACCAGTGGAGCAATTGAACAACAATAGTCAATGCTATATTTAAGTGTGCTTTGTTTTATTTATTTTAAAATTTTACATATAATAAAATTCATTTTATTTTGGTTTACTGGACTAAGGGTTTTTTGTTTGTTTATTTATTGAGAGAGATGAGAATCATCACCTTGTAGTTCTGTCACTTTAGTTGTTCATTGATTGCTTCTTATATGTGCCTTGACTTGGGGACTCAAGCAGAATCAGTGATCCTTTGCTTAAGCCAGGGACCTTTGGGCTCAAGCCAGCAACCATGGGTCATGTCTATGATCCCACGCTCAAGCTGGTGACCCCATGCTTGATCTGGCAAGCCTGCACTCAAGGTGGATGAACCTGCTCTAAAGCTGATGAGCTTGGGGTTTCAAACCTGGGACCTCAGCAACCCAGGTCGATGCTCTATGCACTGCACCATCACTGGTCAGGCTATACTGGTCTAAGTTTTGACAAATGCATAGATATGGAACCATCACCACAATCAGGATCTTAATTTGTTATTTTAAAATGTTTTATTTAATTTAGAGAGAAGAAAGAGAGTTAGAAAGGGAAGGGGGAAGGAACAGGAAGCATCAACTCATAGTAGTTGTTCCTTGAATGTGCCTTGACTGGGCAAGTCCAGGGTTTCGAACTGGTGACCTCAAGCATTCCAGGTCGATGCTTTATCCATTGCATCACCACTTGTCAGGCTTAATTTTGTTTTAATTGGTCCTAAAATGTATGTAATGCCATGTAAATGACAAAGTGTAAGTGATTCATCCCTTTAAAAAGAAAACATGAAGAATGGGGGGGGATTTAGAGGAAAGGTACAGGGGCTTCTGTCTTCTGAAATAAACTTTCCACTTACCATCATTTTCCTTGACTGATTTGTTCTCTTTTATTCTTTCATTTATTATTTTTTAATATCTCAGCTTAAAAGCTGCCTTCTCACAAGAGCTTTCCCTGATACATCTCCTACCCCAAATCTAGATGAGCTCCTCCCATGATGTGCTTTGTTTTCAGAGTATCCATTTATTTTTAAACTATCCCTACTTATCACATTTGTAGGCATATAGCTCTTCTCTACACAGATTTTATAGAGTAATGAGTCTACTGTCTGTCTCCTCTCACACAGCCTAAGCGAAGGAAAGGAATTGAGTGTGTGATTGGTCCTGACAGTCTCTCCAAAAACAGCATTTCTTTCAACATTATTTTTCAGGCATGAGGTTAAAATAAGCCTAATTCTCTCATTAAGTTCTTAACTATATCTACCAACATTTCTCTCATAGTTAGATTAAAACTGTTTGAAAATAAAAATGAGTGTGTACAACTGATAATCAATAGTATAATTTAAAAGGTACATAAATGAAGTTAAATGTTAAGCTTTTTTGTATGAACTTGTTTCCCAATGACAAATGGCACAAGACCTGTGACCAGCAGCCCTCCTGCTAGGATTAGATTCTAGACTTAGCTATGTTTTTTAGTAGCTTTAACTGGACAATAAATTCTAAGCCATGCTGGGCCACAAAGGTTCATCTAGTTTCAAATAGTGATAAAAAAGACAACCTAGGTGCTAGCAAAGACTGCTTTCACTTTGTTTTATTCCAGAACCACCAATTAAGTAGAGTAAAGTTTATGCACTAAAGGAGTTTCCAAGGGAGTATATGTGATCAATCATTTCTTCTCAGGTCTGTACACTAGTATATGCAAAATGTGTTGGTTTTTCCCATCCTTTAAAAAACCAACAATGTGAGAGGAACCAAAAAAAACCATAAGCATACTGACATATTTTGTGGTGAAAAATAGGTCACATTAGCAGCCAATATCTTTTCAGCTAAGAATTATTGCTATTCCATAATGAAATGTTCCCAATTTCTCTTTCTTATGCCATTATTGGATTTATAGAAGCTTACCTGTGGCCTACCACGGATGCCATGAGAGCAGAAACTGCGTCTGTTTTGGTTATTCTTTGAATCCCCATTCCCTAAAATGGTGCCTGCAACTGAGCATGCACTAGAAAATATTCATTGTATGAGTGAAAAAAATGAATAAATTAATGAATGAATTAATGAATGGATTCTAGTTCTGGCCAAGAACTAGATTAATCATGTCATTGGCCAAGTTATGTACTTCTCCATGTTTCAGGTTTCTGCACTATAAATGTAAAAGCGATTAAATTAATCACTAAGATTCTTCAAAAAGAAGACAAATTTTATAAACACAGGAGCAACAAAAAAAGTCACTTATCTCTACTCTTAATCTTTTCTAATCATATTGGAATTTATTTCAATTAAACTACGTTAAAGAACAAGCAGATTATGTGTTGGCCCTGGTGATGCTGACTGTTATGTGGTTTTGTATATCACTTATACTACATGGGCTTTCATCTTTTTATATAGAAACTTGGGAGAAGAAAACAACCATTTCTGATCTATTTTATCAGTAACATTTTTTTTATTCTAGTTAACTTTTTATTTTTTGTTTAAAGTTGCTATTTTATGTGTGTGTGAAAATCCTTGAATTAATGCTTTTTAAATGCCAAATTTCCAATGATTCTCTTTAAACTTAAATCAACAATTTCTCTAATACTTATGAAGAGAATAAATATCATGAGAAAAAAAGGTTGTTTCTGAAAAATACAATGAATAGTAGATATAAAACAGAAAGAAATAAGGCACAAGGGGAAATGATATGCCAGGAGATGGGGTCAATGTGTTTGGAGAAGGATTATGATAAGGAAACATGATCCCAGTATCCTTGCCATAAGATGAGGAAAAATGCTCTAACTTACAAAAGTGGATTAATTATCATTTCATCTACCAAATTTTTGTTCTTTTTGAGACAACAGTTTTGATTCAAGCAGAAAATTTTTACTTCTCTCAGGACACAAATAGCTTTCATTTCTGCAAGAATTTCTTTTAGCTTTGGAAAAGTGCCAAAGATCCTGGATTTCTCCAGATTTCAACCACATTTCTGATACTGTGCATCCAACAAGATATGACACATGGGCAAAATGTGTTCCTACAGGTATTTTTTTAAAAAAAGAAAAGAAAACTCTTTTTTATTACAAAATAAACCTTTCTTAGACTTATAAGACCAGGCCAGGTCAAATATCTTTTACTGCATCCTTTCACTTTTATTAAAGGACATTAAATTGCATTTGATAAAAGAAAAGGACAGAGAAAGTAAGGAATATGCCCTTATCCAGAGCAATTAAATTAAGACGAAAAATATGTGTGGCCCTATGGCCAGATACTAAAGTAGGACAGAAAATTGAAAAGAAATTAGAGATGCATACAGTCACATATGATGCATTGGAGGGGAAAAAAGAAGGAGGCATTTTGAATAAAGTTCCTGTTTAGTAACCTTTTTAAGATTTCAGACTTAAAAAAAACTATAAAATATAAGAGGGGACACATAACAATATTAAATGTAAATAAGTGACAGAAAGAGCAATTTTTGGAAAGATGATGAGCAAAATGGTTCAAAACAATAGAAAAAAAACATGTTTTTGAGATGACACTAATTAATTTCTAACTTTTGAAGACATATCTTCAAATAATCTCCCAAAGATTCCTAAAATTTTATGTCCTAAATGTCATTTATTATCTTTAACTTAGAGCTGGTTATTTGAAAAAATAAACAAGATTGACATTTAACTGGATTCATCAAGGAAAAAAGAGAGAAGACACAAATATTACATAAAATCAGAAATGAAAAAGAAGAGGTAACAACTGACAATCTAGAAATACAAATGTTTATAAGAAAATATTATTAACAACTATATGCCAATATATTGAACAATCTGAAAAAAATTGATAAATACCTAAAAACATACAATCTTCCAAAACTAAATCATGAAGAACTGGAGAATCTGAACAAAAAGATTACAACTAGTGAAATTGAAGCAGTAATCAAAAACAAACAAAAGTCCTGGGCCAAATGGCTTTACAGGTGAATTTTATCAAGCATTCAAAGAAAAATAATATCTATCCTTCTCAAATTGTCCCAGAAAATTCAAGGTGAGAAAGACTCCCAACCTCATTTTATAAGACCAGCATTAGCCTAGTTCCAAGACCAGATAAAGAAAGAAAATTACAGGTCAATATCTCTGATGAGCATAGTTGCTAAAATCCTCAACAAAATATTAGAAAACTGAATCCAGCAATACATTTTAAAAGATCATACACCATGATCAATTGGGATTTATGTGGGGATGCAAGGTTGGTGCTATATCTGCAAACCAATAAATGTGATATACCACATAAATAAAATAAATGATAAAATCCCAGGATCATATCAATAGATGTGGGGGAAAACATTAGATAAAATCCAACATTTATGATTAAAACTCTCAGCAAAGTAGGAATAGATGGAACATATCTCAACATAATAAAGGCTATATATGACAAACCCACAGCCAACATCATGTTTAATGGGCAAAAACTACAAGCGTTTTCCTTAAGATCAGGAGCATGACAGGGCTGTCCACTTTCACCATTCTTATTCAACATATACTAGAAGGTTTAGCCACAGCAACTAGACAAGAGAAAATAATAGATGGCATACAAATTACAAAGAAAAAAGTAAAAATGTCATTTTTTTCAGATGGCATGATGCTGTGTATGGAGAACTCTAAGGATTCTACTAAAACCTCCTAGAACTAATAAATGAATTCAGTAAAAGAGAAGGATACAAAATAAATGTTGAGAAATCTCTTGCATTTCTATACACCAATAATAAACTATTAGAAAAGGAAACTAAGAAAATAATCCATTCACATTTGCTTCAATGGAATAAAATAAAATACCTAGGAATAAGTTTAACCAAAGATGTGAAAAACCTATACTTAGAAAATTGTAAAATACTGAAAAAAGAAATTGAAGAAGATGCAAATAAGTGGAAGCATATACCATATTCATGGATAGGAAGAATTAACATCATTAAAATGTCTGTTACTACTGAAAACAATCTCTAGAGTCAGTGTAATTCCTATCAAAATACCAATGGCATATTTCACAGAACTAGAAAACTATTCTTTTTTTTTTTTGCGATAGAGAGAGAGAGAGGAAGACAAACGGGGACAGACAGGCAAAAAAGGAGAGAGATGAGAAGCATCAACTCATAGTTCCAGCACTGTAGGTGTTCATTGATTGTTTTTTCATGTGTGCCTTGACCAGGGGGCTTCCCCAAGCCAGTGACACCTGTTTAAGCCAGTGACCTTGAGCTTTAAGCTAGTGACCTTTTGGTTCAAGCCAGCAACTATGGGGTCATGTCTATGAACCCATGCTCAGGCTGGCAACCCCCACTCAAGCTGGTGAACTTGCGCTCAAGCAGGTTACATCAGGGTTTGGAACCTAAGTCCTCAGCATCCCAGGCCAATACTTTATCCACTGTGCCACTGCCTGGTCAGGTAATATTCCAAAAATTTATATGGAATTGTAAAGGGCCCTGAATAGACACAGTAATCTTGAGAAAGAAGAGCAAAGTTGAAGAAATTGTGCTACCTGATATCAAACTATATTACAAGGCCATAGTAATCAAAACAACATGGTACTGACATAAAAACAGACAAATAGATCAGTGGAACAGAATAGAGATCCCAGAAATAATTACATGCCTTTATAGTCAGTTAGTATCTGACAAAGAAAGTAAGAACATCTGATGGGGTAGTCTATTCAGTCAATGGTGCTGGAAAAATTGGTCAGACATATGCAGAAAATGAAACAAGGCCATCTTCTTAAACCATAAAGAAGAAGACACCCAAAATGGATTAAAGACTTAAATGTTAGGCTTGAAACCATAAAAATCTTAGAAGAAAACATAGTTAATAAAATTTCAGACTTCTCTTGGGGCAATATTTTTCCTGATATATCACCTCAGGCAAGGAAAACAAAGGGAAAAATAAACCAATGAGACTACATCAAACTAAAAGGCTTTTGCACAGCAAAGGAAACCATCAACAAAATAAAAGAACAACCCTCTAAATGAGAAAACATATTCCCCAATGATACATCTGATAAAGGGTTAATATCCAATATTTATAAAAAGCTTATACAACTCAACACCAATCCAATAGACATACAACAAGATGTTCAATGTTACTAAAATCTGAGAATATTATCATTTACAAAAAAGATCTGGGGATGTTATCATAGAAAATAAAACTGGAAGGACCTAGCCCTTTTTTCTCTTGGAGTTATAATTTTTTAACAATTACTTAGATGTATTCCCAATTTCTACCCAAACATAAAAGTGAGTACTTAAAAAAAAGCCTTGTAGCCATAACTTTATTAGAGTTGAATACTATGAACAGGATTTTAATGACTCATGTATGAAAACTAAGAGTCAATTAAATATAAATTTGACTGGGAAATTTATGTTTACAATTTCCAAACCAGAAGAAATTCTAAAAGCAACTTCAGTTCCCTGTACAATTATAGAACAGCATAGATAGAGCTTTACTTTTAAAAATATGTTTTGTGTTTTAGATATTAAATAATTTAAATTTAAAAGGAATGCAAACTTTTTCAAACAAAAAAATTATATATATATTTATTTAAAAATACATATTCAATATTGATGTGTAGTGTGTTATTTCATGCCTTTTTCTATGGTATTTCAAACATTTATTTCCAATATATATTGGGGCTTTTTTGTTTGCTTTAGGAAATAAGATCTTTTAATACATATGTTTGTGCTTCCCTTTCATAAAAATATACTAAAGATAGTCCTCTTGGACTAGATTGATACATAATATATTCTAAGTATTTGTCTTATGTTTCCTAGAATTATATACAATAAGTGAATTTTTTATATTTACTTAGGTTTTTTCCAGTATTTTTTATTACAATTACTTACAATGCAAAGCATTCAAATGTACCTATAATTTTGTCTTTGTGAGATATATTTCCAAAACTGGATAGCTGGGTCAAAATTCATGTGCAATTTTTTATTTAAATGAATTTTCCAGATTGCTTTGCAAAAAGTGTAGTTCTCCACATACGCCTCCAACAGTGCATGGAACTCTTGACTCTCCACTTCCACAGGAACATAGCTATTCTTGATTTTACACTTTTATAAAAATGTCTTTATTTAAAAGGATTTGCTAATGAGATTGGGCTGTTTTATATCATTCTAGAGCATGAAACTATTAGTATAAGTGAAATCAGCTTTTGGCTTGGTATAACTTTCTAGCAATTAGAACTGTTTATAAATGAAATAGACTGACTGCTTTATTAAGAATCAGTTTACTATTTCTGGAAAGTTTGCTTTGGAAATAAACTAACTAAAATTAATTCCTATACTTGCATAATAGCTTGTTATTTGCATAATTCATTTATATCTTTTTATTTCCATTAAACTTTGACTCTCCATTAATCTATTATCCTATAGATATGCAAGTTCTTTAAAAATCTTATTTTCTGAAAAGTTATATTAATTCCACATATATTCTCTCATTTTTCCTCTCTTTCTCTCTTACATTCCAAGTTTCTTCTTTGGCATTTTGGAAAAACAAGATATTATGGGGCACTTCATCCAGAAGTATGTTATATAGCTATAAATGCTCTAATTTTTTATCTTTTACAGATAATATACTAACTTAATATTCACTTTAAAAATATTTAAGTTTAATTCAGACTTACCTACAGACAAAATATAACTCTTTAATTTATACTTATTGTTATTATCCTAGCTAATGTCATTGATACTGGAACTAAATTACAATATATCCTCTCTTTGACTCCCACTAACTAAATTTTTATATAAAAATTAAAGGAGAAGACTTTTAAAACAAGTTTACAGAAGTAGTTTGAACTAACAGATTTAATTTAGGTTAAGGTTGCAGTTCTTAGAAAGCCAGGAAAAGAGAGTATTCTTAGAGCAGTAAATACCACAGACCTCAAAACTTGGTGGTTAAATATTTTGGCACAATGAGAGTAGCAAACCATCTCAGGGACAGATGACATGATATTTCCCAGATGTCACTACTTAGTTGTGTCACTGTCCAGCAGCAGCCACTGATTAGAAAAAAATCCTTTCTCCCCCAGAAGGAGCACGGCCAGAACTAAAGGCAGTGGGGGAGATGTTGGCAAGGTACCGGAACAGGTGGCAGCAGCAGGTGTAATAGGCGAGAGATGTCAAGGGTACAGAGTGTGCTATTGGCAAGCTGTTGGCAACTAGAGTTCAGGAACTACTTATAGCAGAGAAAATGCGGAGATAACGCACAGGGATAGAGGAGCAGGGCAGAACAGACTGTCATAACAGGATGAGAGGTACCCTCTGAACGGGCGCAAACAGGGAATGTGATGAGAGTGGAAGTGGTGGCCTTCAGCCCCACATTGTCTTAGGAGGATCGCACCATGATGACAAGAAAGCCTGTGGTACTGCAGCAGAAGTGCAAGTCACCCAGAGCTCACATGTCAGAAGGCAGTCCATATCCTGCAGATACCATGGAGAGAGAAAAATAGAGAGTAAGGAAACATAGTGATATCTTATTTTCCATTTATTGTTGATGTTTTGCTTTATATCCATTCAAGAAACAATGAGTTTAAAGCAACATCTTAGCATCCCTGAATGTTCCAAGAACCCAGAGGTCTTAGGTTGGAATCAGAGATTAAGCATCTTGTTATAACCCAATTCTATCTGCTCTGTAGCTGTGTTGAAACCACATTATGAAGATAGCTAATTATAGACGAGTGTAAGATACTTCTCTCATATGATTCGACTGAGTAAATATTTACTGATGCCAGATTACTGCATACAAATTCTATAAAACAGGGAGTCACCGAGAACTGCTGCTTTGCTGCATTTGGATACAGCCTTGATGCAATGTAACTATACAATGTGAAGACATTTTAATTCAATGTGATAAAACTCCATCAATATTTTATTATGTTTACTTTGAAAAATTGTCTCACACATGAAGATATTTCTCTAGGAGGACAGTATTCGAAAGTGTCAATTCCGCTCAGGGAAATGTTGAGTTGCAGAATTTAATTTCAGTACCTTACAATATATTACGTCTTCTGATACGCCCAATAATAATTTTAAGGTGATGGTTTTTTAAATGTCAACTGTAGCAATGACAAAATTGGTTTATTCATTCCAAAAGGTTTTCTTAGTGCTTCCTTTATATCAGATGTTGTTTTAGGTGCCAGAGATGTCATAATAAACAACAACAACAAAAAAACAGCCATGACCTTTATTGAACTTTGATTGAAGTAAAGAAAAAATATCGAACAGAGTAATCTGGATGAAGATATTAAATTGGAAGATAGATGTTGCTATTATATATAGAGTGATCAAGAAAGATATTTTTGACAAATTGCCATTGGACAGAGACATAAAAAGTGAGGAAACAAGCTGTACAGATAGAGAGAAAAAATATTCTAAAAAAAAACATGCTTTGTGCATTTCAAGAAGAATCTCTTTATTCATATGACTGAAACAGAGTGAGAGAATGAGAGTGGTAGGCAAAGAGGTCAAAGGGAAGGGGGATGCTTATCATGTGTAAGTTTATAGATGATGGCAGAGATTGTGAAATTTATTCTGTGAGATAAGGAAAACTGTTAAAGGGCACTGAGTGAAATTATATGGTCTGAATTAATTTTCCAAAAGAGTTTTCTGGCTACTGAGTATACAATAGACTGGACGGGATACAAAGGTTAAAGCTGCAAGTTGTATTTGGAGGTTATTGAAACAATCCACTCCTGAGGTGATGTGGCTCAGAGAAATGTATTTGCATTGGAAGAAATTGAAGTGGTTGGTTACTGGACACATTTTAAATATAGAGCAACAGAACAAAATGTGTGGAGTATGAGAAAAACAGAGGAACTCAGAAAAGATAGCAAGAGTTTTGAACTAAGTTAGCTGAATGGATATGTCACTGACTGAGACAGGAAAGACTGCTAAAAGAGTAGATTTGAGAGAGTTCTGTTTTGGCTATCTGTTATCTGTTAGGTGACTAAGTGAATATATTGAATATGTATTAGTTATGAAGGTTGGAGTCATGGAGAAATCAGCTCTAGTGAAGTATATTGAAAGACCATGGGCATATAAATTAAAAGCCATGTGAGCAAATGAGGTCACCCAGGAAATTAGTGTAGATAGAAAAGAGATCTAAAAACATCTCAGGCCCTGGCCGGTTGGCTCAGCGGTAGAGCGTCGGCCTAGCGTGCGGAGGACCCGGGTTCGATTCCCGGCCAGGGCACACAGGAGAAGCGCCCATTTGCTTCTCCACCCCTCCACCGCGCTTTCCTCTCTGTCTCTCTCTTCCCCTCCCGCAGCCAAGGCTCCATTGGAGCAAAGATGGCCCGGGCGCTGGGGATGGCTCTGTGGCCTCTGCCCCAGGCGCTAGAGTGGCTCTGGTCGCAACATGGCGACGCCCAGGATGGGCAGATTATCGCCCCCTGGTGGGCAGAGCGTCGCCCCTGGTGGGCGTGCCGGGTGGATCCCGGTCGGGCGCATGCGGGAGTCTGTCTGTCTCTCCCCATTTCCAGCTTCAGAAAAAATGAAAAAAAAAAAAAAACAAAAAAACATAAAAACATCTCAGTCAAGCTATACGTAAAATGAAAGCAAAAAAGACCTGAAAACCTCAGTGGGGCAACTAACTGAGAGAGGTGACCAGAAAATAAGAAAAAAAATTATAAAATATTTTTTAAGAAAGGAAGTAATCAATTATGCTAAATATTGATAGGTCTAATGAGATCTAAGAATTGACCACTAAATTTGACAGCTTGATAATTATAAATGACCTTGTTAAATGTTATTTTTATGAATGGTGAGAAAGAACTCTTGACTACAATGAGGTCAAGAGAGAATGAGAAAAGAGAATTTGAAAATTCTTTCACCCATTTATTTTGTTGTTCAGGGGACCAGAGAAATGGAGAGCTGTCTAAAAGGAAATATGGGAATGAGAAAAAAGCTTTTCAAGATAAAAGGTATTTTAAGATAAGAGTATGTTTGTATGAAGATGGGAATGATCAAGTAAGAGAAAAAACTTGATTCAAAAGAAGGGGAGTTTCAGTGCTCTAGGGTCGGAAAGAATTTCCCAACCTTGGCACTATTCACAGATTGAGCCAGACAATTCTTTGTTGTGGGTCTTCTCTTGTATATAATAGAATGGTTAGCAGCATCCCTAATTTCTACCCATTACATGCCAGAAGAGCCCCTCCCCAAAATAGAGTTGTGATGATCAAAAATATCTCTAGACTTTGTCAAATGCCTCCGGGGGTGCAAAATCACGGGGAAGCACTGGTGTAGGACTTGGTCTTAGGTAAGAGTACAGACAGTTCATCCACAAGGAAAGGCAGAGTAAATAGACATGGGTTCAGATAATCTTGCACATGTGATAGTGCAAATATGAAGAGTTACTTCGGATTGATTTCATTTCATCTGAGAATGTGAATGGTAAAGAAAGCACTTAAAATTGGAGAAAAAAAGAACAGCATCTGGGAGAATGGGAGGTGAATAGTCTAGGAAAATGTACTTGAATTGCCAGAGAGCAGTAAAACTAGTGGTAATGAAATTAAAGTAAAATCAGACAACAATGTTAAGGCATTAGGACTATGGTTGAGGGTAGAGGATAAGGTCATTAGAGGAAAGAAGATTAAGGAATTGAGAAACAAGGGTACCAAAGTTATATAATTTGGATATAGAAATTATTAAGAGATAAGATAGAAATAATAAATATATAGAGAGAGGGGGGGGGAAGATAACATCTTTAGGAAATAAGATCTGGGTCCTTGCCAGTTGGTTCAGTGGTAGAGCACTGGCCTGGTATGTGGAAGTCCCCGGTTCAATTTCCAGTCAGGTCACACAGGAGAGGTGATCATCTGCTTCTCCACCCCATCCCCCCCCATCTCTCTTCCCCTCCCACAGCCAAGGCTCTAATGGTTCAAGCAAAAGTTAGCCCTGGGCGCTGAGGATGGCTCCATGGCCTCACCTCAGCTGCTAAAATGGCTCAATTGATGAGCGTGGAGCTGCAGCCCAGACAGGCAGAGCATCGCCTAGTAGGGGGCTTGCTGGGTGGATCCCTGTCAGGGTGCATGCGGAAGTCTGTTTCTATCTCCCTGCCTCTTATTTAGTAATTTAAAAAAAAAAGAAAGGAAGAAGATCTGGACATCTGAAGATGTCTCCAGTAAGAAGAAACAAGGAGGGTAACAAGTGTTATCATCTGGCAGCATGCATTGTAAAGCTGGGATTTTAGGAAGACATGAAGGGCGATGGTCTGGAAAAACACCCCAATTCTAGCCCAGTGATATAATGGCTGGAGATTGGGGAAGTGAAAACACATAGATAAAGAGATTTAAATTAGTAGCTCAAAATATTATCCTATCATATTAAGAACATATTTATGACTAATTCTAACAGAGAGACATCTCTAACAAGGATTCTATTAGGAAAATTTTAAATATAGTTTTCTCCATCTTTTTCAGTATAAGTAAAAGTATAAGATCTTTATGGACCTAGCTGATTCAAAATGTACAACTATTTGGGAAGGGGAAATAATAACAAGAATATGTTGTAAAACATAAAAAGAAAGACTGAAGTAATACTTTACTTTTGACAAGTGAAGTAGAATTAGGAGCAGGACTAGTTAGAAATAGTTTTGGAAACCAGTCCATTGTCTTGATAGACCCAGGTTTCTCAGCCTCAGTGATGTCTCTTTGTTTGGGTGACTATCCTGTGCATTGTAAGAAGTTTAACAGCATCTCTGGTCTCGACCTAGCAGCACCCTACCTCAAGTGTAACAACAAAAATATCTCTAGATACTGCCAAATGTCTCATGGAGAAGTCAGGTCTGAAGAACTTACATGATAAAATTTTCCATAAAATGAAGAAAACACGCCTTTTGCTTGGAGTAGCCAACCATAGAAAAGGGGTATAACCCAAATAGAAGGGGAAATGTATAATTAGGCAAGAGACTCCCTCACTTTCTTTATACAGTAAAATGTGCTTCCACTTTTAATCCAATTACCATCTTCTGGAAATAAATTTAATTACTTATTTAATTGCTGTGTTCCATTTAATAGCACCCCAGCTATTTGAAGACAGTTATCATGTCCCTTCTAGTCCTTCCTATTTTTGAGTTAATCATCCCAAATTCCATCATCCAACTTCACATGTTGGTAGATTTTTCTTGTGAATCATTTTAATGGGGGCCCTGGAGGGGGAAAAAAAATGAAGGTGTCTTTGCTTCTGTGTGACTGTAATCAAGAGTACACCTCCTCAGGGCTCTTTAGATACTCTATAGACATGTCTCTTAAGACACTGACAACAGCCACAGCCCTGTTTCTTTCATGAATGTATAATTATTTTAAATATATATCATTGGCCTTATGCCCAAAGCAGGGGCACTCCCTTTGGTGTGGGTTTCAGCAGTGGCAAGCCAGAATCCATTATAATGATCCATGATATTAAAGAAGCAGGAGGGAGCCCAGGAAATGCCTGGGAGTGGGAACACCAGTCTCTAGTGTAAACTTCAATACTGTCACTGTGACCTTTACCTGGTGGCTTAAATAGCTGGTGTTTCTTCTTATAATCATTATATCTTTTTACCTTTAGTCTTAAGCTGTAACATGAGAACTGGTACCTGGAAGGATGTGCAGAAGTAAGTAAGCAATGATTGAAAGAATTCAAGCAGTTACAAAGAATTACCAAAGGAAGGAAGAAAGAATGGGGAGAATATGTTAGAAAAGAAGTTAGTAGCTACAGGGAAGGTGGGGGAGGAGGGTAGAGAAGGAGCAACAGCAGGAAAATAGCCAAAAAATATATAAAATATGATTATGCTTTTTCCTTTTTGGAGGAAACGGACAACTGGTCAGTTATACCAACTGCAAGGAAGGAGTGCAGAAGGGAGGGTATGGAAGGACCCGAGGAAGGAAACTGAACACCTGAGGAAGGAAAAGGAAGGAAAGCGACACCACAAAGAGAGGAAGCATGGGTGTTAAAAGGTATTTCAAGTATTGGTGTGTCCCAGCCGAAGGAATGGAAAGTGTGCAGAAGGAAAGGAAATCTGAATTTAAAATAGAGATGGGTCATCAGAACCAAATTTAAAGAAGACAACAAGTCTTTGTTAAAACATACTGGAGAATAGATAACTTAGCGTTCTATCAGAGAATTGCAAATACTAGTCTGGAGATATATTTATATATTATGTATTATGTGTCATATAATTATAAATATAATACATTATGTAAAAGTAATTTCCAAGCTTTAAACAGGTGATACAGTTAGAATAATAATATGGTTAGGATGCTACCAACCATGTTGCCAGGGAGCTGGGAAGGTTGACTCATTTGACCAGCAGATAAAGTTGAGTGATTTTCCAAATTCCCCTTATATGTTGCCATGGTAAGAAAGAAATATTTTGCAGCAATTCTATTTCAAGAAGACATATATTTAACTTAAATTTTTAAGGCAGAAAATATACAAAATATTTTCAAGGAAATTGGGGGCATGGCTTGGTTTTATGATATATTTTCACCCATGTTTTGAAATAATGAAATGCTGAGTTCTGCTTAACACCAGAGACTCTTACAAGGAACCAGGCCTGTTTCCTCACCCTCCTCTTTACTGTATGCTACATTTGACCTGCAAAAGAAGCACAGACAAATTTAAAATGTATTGGAATAAAGAATTATTTATTTTAAAGTTGATCTACTGAGCTTTTAGACTGTGACTACACCATATAGTAAGCTACAGGCCAAACTGACAACCCCCCACCCCCAATAGCTATTTTATTTGTTTGCCATGAAGGCCTAATATTCTCTCTATAATAAACATTTTATTGGTGGGGAGGCAGGGTGAGGAAAGCTAATTTATAATTTTCAAGGAAGTTCTTGTAAAAGTTTAAACCTTAGAATGGAAGAAATAACTATGTCAACATACTACTTAAAACATTATTTATTAATTTTAAGACTGAAAATATATTTGTGGATCATTCCCACAATTTTTATAAAGATTAATAAAAAATGTATGTGAAATGCATTTGTAAGTATAAAATAGTACAGAAATTTAAACTCTATTATTCACATTTTTTTGAAACAAAGGTCATTGTAAGTGTGCATACTGATAGTTTCACTAAATGAAAACATTGAATAATAAAATACATATGAAGAAAGATAATTTAGTTTCTGCACATTTAGAGAAAATAAAGTTTGGATGACACAATAAATATTTTAAAAGAAAACCAAGGAATGTTAACCAAGTTAAGGAGGTAAGGTATTTACTACTATTACTGCTATAAGGAGGCCAATGCTCACTCAACTTGGAAACTTACCAGATTTACTCATGGGCAAAAATTTGCATAAAAATACCTTGTACTTGTAGGATATATTTCGGAAAAAATAAAAAACATCAATTTTGTTGTAATAAACAATGTTAATAATAAATGATTTTGTAAAGATGGGGAAGATTGGTAAAAAGTCATAGTACCTCAGATAATTTATATGACTAGCATGTAAAGATGAGTTCATTTAAAACAAAACAATATAAAATAAAATAAAAGATCACTAAGCAATAAAAATTCTGTAGAAGATGGGTATAAGGAATGAAGAGAAAGTTTCTGAATAAAAAGAATGAGGAAAGAGAGGAAGAGAGATGACACAAAACAGAAGCAGTTGGTCCCGCTGCAATGGCAAGTCACATATCTGCCTCACCGACTTCAGGAACATTTAAAACAGGGTTAGCTTCATGGGCATGTGAACTAGACAGATGCACAGGGCCTCAGGCTCCAAAAGACCCTGTTTGGTTTAATGCTCTGCTTTTGCCATCTTTTTTTTTTTTTTTCTTTTCCATTTTTCTGAAGCTGGAAACAGGGAGAGACAGTCAGACAGACTCCCGCATGCGCCCGACCGGGATCCACCCGGCACGCCCACCAGGGACGATGCTCTGCCCACCAGGGGGGCGTTGCTCTGCCCATCCTGGGCGTCGCCATGTTGCGACCAGAGCCACTCTAGCGCCTGAGGCAGAGGCCACAGAGCCATCCTCAGCGCCCGGGCCATCTTTGCTCCAATGGAGCCTTGGCTGCGGGAGGGGAAGAGACAGAGAGGAAAGCGCGGCGGAGGGGTGGAGAAGCAAATGGACGCTTCTCCTGTGTGCCCTGGCCGGGAATCGAACCCGGGTCCTCCGCACGCTAGGCCGACGCTCTACCACTGAGCCAACCGGCCAGGGCTCGCTTTTTGCCATCTTGAAATTTTTAACAATTTTATCTTTGAAATTACATTTTGGAAATAAAGTCTAGTAGGACAATGGGGTCTGTGCGAGAGCAGAGATGCGCCCAATGTGAGTGTCTGCCCCTGTTCTTTGCTGCCCCGTTCATATAGTGTTTGTGATGCCCCGTGAGCATGAATTCCAGAGGACCCATGAGGGAGGTGAGTTCGGTGACGCTGAAAGCCAGTACAGGTTAAGTCTGTTACCTTTAAGACTAAGTAAGGCTGGTGTGTGTGTGGGGGGGGGGGGGGGCAGTTGACAGTCCTTGAGGACGTGCTTCCAGTGTGAGCCAGAACTTGCTGTGGATGCAGAGAGAAGCCAAGGTGGTGTGCCACTGTCCTGTATTAGCTCCCCACTTCCCCTGACTTAGTCTGAAAATACTGACATAGAAGAAAAGTGAAAGATAGGACAATCCACAATTCTCGTTCTTTTCAATCCCTCGTTTATCTGTAAGCCAAAAGTAGAGAGTGTTGGCAGAATGTGCGTCTGTCAAGAAAGGAAATAAGAGCAGTTGAGTTAGTTTTGTGCAGGTTGCCACTGTTGTTTCTGGTCAGAACACAGTACATATATACACACAGGTATGAAGTACAAAAGAGACGGGGTCATTTTAGTGGCTGATTCTGCATTTGTGTAAATGTTTTTAGGTTTACATTTAAAACTGACATTGCACAGTATAACGATAAACAGTTAAAATTGATGCAGCAATATGATTTTTAATTTTTTCTTTACTTAGAACAGCATTAAGTAGGTAATGAAAAAAGCATGACAATCGAGAAAGAAAAGCAGAAGAAAAGGAAAAACACAGATATTTAGGGCCTTTAATAGCACTCTTTTCCTGATTTTTGAACTGGAGGCTCTACACTTTCATTTTGCACTAAGCCCTGTGAATTAGGTAACCAGACTTGTTTGGAACTACCAACTCCCAAACATCGCCCAAATCCCCTTCCACTTGCTTACCAGAGCCTCAGATTCTGTTAAAATCACACAAAGCTTGTCATTCAACAGTGACAAAGAGGTTTATAAGGCTCAGAATGATGAGATACAGAGAGCAAAGGATTTGACTAAAAAAGGACGGAATGGAGTTTCAGCACTATTAACCATGTGTATTGGCAAGCTTACATTTCCTGGTTCTTGATTTTCTCAGCTGTAAAATAGGCTAAATTATCTGTCAGCAAGGTGGCTTCAAGCTCAGAGGAAACTATAATTAAATTCTTATTGGGCATGTATGAATGGCTAAATTACAGAACTTCATACAGATTGTGAGATCGCCGGGGGGGAAAAGGCTCTGATATCCTAAAGGGGGAAGATGAGACTGCTTCACTTTTTTCAGGACCAGCTCTGTGAATAAAACACTCTAGTAGAAGTTAAGGAAGGAGCAGGGATAGAAATCATTACCCGCTGTTGTGCTGATGCTATCTCACCCAGTGCCCATGATGTGAAGTGATCATGTTCAGAGGTTAAGCAAATTGAAATGACATTGTTCATAAGATGGTGAAGTTTTGAACCTAGGTTTGGGTACCAACAAAGACCATATTCTTTCCACAGTGACAGAAGATAAAAACTTTTTGGATCAAATACTACATTACAAGAAATAAAAAGTTCAAAAGTTAAGTTGCAAGTGACTTAGGGAAGGAAATTCATACGTTCATTTCCCACCAGCCTTCACAGGTCATGAATCCTGAATAAAAGAACAAGGTGAAATTAGCTGCATTCTTGGTGATATAATTACAAATTTCTTAAGTTTTCAATTACAATTAAAATGAAAATCAGTCACATGAATATGTGTACATTTTTTTAATATTTTACAAACTGATGGCAGGGAGAAATGCTTGCCTACATTCTCAAAGCAATCAGGAAAGGAACAGATGTCTAAGTTTTATACTTCTTGTGTTGTACACTGATAATTATTCCCGCTTGCTCATTCCCACCCCAGCTCTATAACTTGTGACCCCATTCTGACAAGTTGATACTCAGAATATTCAAGTGAGCCAAATCAGTAAAGATTATGTGATGTTGTCCATACATATCCTTTGACTCATCCATTCCTGTGTCCACAGCAGCACAACTGTGAACATTGGCAATGCAATAGTTATTTCTGGTTAAGTCAAACAGCTCTACTTATGAGTGTTAACTTTTTAAAACGATGATAAAATATTTTTGCATCCTTCATTTACAATATAGAGCAATGCTACTTAACTAGACTAACTCACTGTGTGATTCTGAGGATTGAATAAAATAATATATAAGAGATTTGTAAACTCCAAAAGAACTGTTATAACGCAAAATAACATTATGAAAAAAATCAAAAGAATCATAAAACTTACAGTTACATTAGAAATTATGAGACTGCTAGAAATGATAAAGTTTCTCTATTCAACTGGTTAAGAAGATTAAACTGGCCCTGTCTGGTTGGCTCAGTGGTAGAGCTTTGGCCTGGCGTGCAGGAGTCCTGGGTTCGATTCCCAGCCAGGGCACACAGGAGAAGAGCCCATCTGCTTCTCCACCCCTCCCCCTCTCCTTCCTCTCTGTCTCTCTCTTCCCCTCCCACAGCCAAGGCTCCATTGGAGCAAAGATGGCCCGGGCGCTGGGGATGGCTCTGTGGCCTCTGCCTCAGGTGCTAGAATGGCTCTGGATGCAACAGAGTGACGCCCCAGATGGGCAGAGCATTGCCCCCTGGTGGGCATGCCGGGTGGATCTTGGTCGGGCGCATGTGGGCGTCTGACTGCCTCCCTGTTTCCAGCTTCAGAAAAAAAAAAAAAGATTAAACTGAAATTTGTTGTTTCCTGACAGTTTTCAGAAAAATAAATCTTGATAAACATCCCATTGTATTTATTATCTTTTATGGTCCTCAAATCGCCTTTATTACTCTGTTCTTTCTGTCTGTATTATACCTAAAAATCCACTAATCCAGAAATAAATAATTTTACTTTATTTTTAAATCTTTCATCTCTTTTTATCTCAGTTGCCTTTCCTTCCTTTCAGCATCTCAATCTACTGTTTCTAAGACAGAAGAATTTATTATTAATTGAAGAAGAAAATTTTCTTGTTAGAATTAGAACGCCACCATTTTTTCAACTTAATGAAACAATACATCAAGGCACTGACCATCAATGGTCATTATCATTTCTAACTGAAACAACCAGACAGGTGGCTCCTGATTCATGTTCACAGTATCACTTATGAAGAATTCTGATCAAGTCTCTAAGAGAACTAACTGCCAGTTTACAAGAAGTAAAGATGACAGAGAAATATGCTTCAATGACACCACAATAATGCAATCAGAAAAATCTAAAATGATAAAAATTATATAGGACAAATCTCCTAGATCTTTTGTGCAATAAATTGCATAAAAAACAAAAATAGAATGTGTAAGTTTAAAAAGGTTTAAGATACCTATAAATCAGTTGCTACAATACTTAGATCTTACTTCAAATGGATTGTAAAACTAGTATGAAACAATTAGGGAAATTTGAACACTGATTTGATATTTGATGATGTTAAGAAATTCTTAATTTTAAAAATATGATATTTTTTGTTTTAAAAAGATTCCTTATCGCCTGACCAGGTGGTGGCGCAGTGGATGGAGCATTGGACTTGGATGGCAAGAACCCAGGTTCGAGACCCCGAGGTCGTCGGCTTGAGCACAGGCTCATCTGGTGTGAGCAAAAAAAAAAAAGTTCGCCAGCTTGGACCCAGAGTCATTGGCTCTAGCAAGGGGTTGCTCGGTTTGCTGAAGGCCCATGGTCAAGGCACATATGAGAAGGCAATCAATGAACAGCTAAGGTGTCGCAATGCACAACAAAAAACTAATGATTGATGCTTTTCATCTCTCTGTTCCTGTCTGTCCCTGTCTATCCCTCTCTCTGACTCTCTCTGTCTCTGTAAAAAAAAAAAAGATTCCTTATCTTTTATGATTATATACTGAAATACTTATGAATGAAATTAGTTGCTGTCTGAAATTTGCTTCAAAATAATCTATTAAAGCAGAGTTAATCATTGTTAAAGTTGGGAGATAGCTACATATGGTTTTATTATTCATTTTACATTTGTATATTGCAATTTCCTGTAATAAAAAGTGTCTAAAATTTAAACATTCACTTCCACTAGCTCTACCACTAGCCCAGGTAGAAAACTACAGTCACCTCTCACCTGAATTATTGCAATGCCTCATAAAAGATCACATTGATCCCACTTGCATTCTCTACAGTCTATCCTCAGCACAGCTGCTAGAGTAATTATTTTGAAACTTAACTCAGATCAAGTTTCTGAAGGTGGAAAAGGGTTTTAGCAAAGTATTAAAAGGTTATTAAAATAATTCAGGCTTGAGATCATCATGGCTTGAACCAGTCAGGTTGGTAGTGGCAAAGATTATATGTGTATCATGTTCTGATACATTTTGATGTAGAGCCAACAGGACGTACTGATAAAGTGCATGTGGACTCTAAGAAAAATAGAGGAATCAAGGATAACTTCAGTTTCTAGCATGAGAAATTGTGTGAATAGAAATACATGTGTTTATGAAGAATAATCATGTTTTCCAAAACCAAAAATAATTTAGTAGAAAGAGAAGCACTGTTTAACATGTTTGTAAATCTCTTTTCTCTCTGTATTAAAAGAGAATTGGAGACTCATATCTACGTGCAATTTGTGGAGATAGTACAAATCCGTTAGCCCTTAAACAATTCAGTCTGAGAAATTGAAATAATTTGAGATTGTGTTGACATTGTGGACTCCCAAAAGTATCTGGGGGCTCTCTGACTTTACAGAACTGCTATTATACACCATCTGTAAATATTTTAGTTAAAATGTTTGTTTCTAGTTCTAGAATACAGGAATTTATTTTCTATGCCTGGCACAAAATAAGCATTCTTTAAATGTTGGTTTAATAAATTACAGAGTCCCTATACTGCATTGGTTAGAACTATTCATCATAATAATGTTAAGACCAAAGTTGGACTATCTATTAATTCGCAAATTTTAAGCACCGCTGTTCTTAGAAAAAAAAATGGACAAAGTATTTACCATGTAGTTTAAAATTGCATGGCATTTGATACTCTAATCAACACCAGTGATACATTCTTTATCATTTTTGGCTACAGATTTCACTGACAAGCAGCCTTACAAAATAATTTAAGAGAAAACCTAAAGTTTAGCTTTTTAAGCTGCATCTGAATATTTTTCTAGCATTAACCCCAGTTTCACTCACATTAGATGTCTAATGAATATACATATATTGTATGTAGTTTATTAGCAGTATTGGACAACAAAATAATCCATTATAGCTCAACACTTTCAAAATAGTAATGACCTGATTTAATAAGAATAGCATTTTATTATGTTACATGCAAATTTAAAATTAATACTGTGTGCCTTAACTTAATATAGGGTGGCTGTCAAAAAACTTCAGGAAATCATAATGATGACATATTAAATTTTTCCCCATTAAAGATAATAGAAGACATAGACACCCAATGTTCCTTCTATTTAACATTTTAAAGATCTTAGTTAATGCAACAGACTAGAAAAAGAAGAGGTATATATCTTAGGAAGGAAGAGACAAATTTTTCCTTATTTGATGATAATATGATCACTGATATAAAAATTATCCAAGAAGACCACATGATAAAGTATTAGAATTAATAATTAGAATTACTCCGTTTAGGTAGACAGACACAATATCAATTTTCAGATATCTGTAGCTTTATTTCACACCAGCAATCACCAAAAATGGCAAGAGAATAAAAAGTTCTATTCACAATATCAATAAATATTAGCAAGACTGTAAATACACCTGGCAAGACCAGTCTATTAAAAAGCATGTTAGCCCCTGGCCGGTTGGCTCAGCGGTAGAGCGTCGGCCTGGCGTGCGGGGGACCTGGGTTCGATTCCCGGCCAGGGCCCATAGGAGAAGCGCCCATTTGCTTCTCCACCCCCACCCCCTCCTTCCTCTCTCTCTCTCTTCTCCTCCCGCAGCCAAGGCTCCATTGGAGCAAAGAAGGCCCGGGCGCTGGGGATGGCTCCTTGGCCTCTGCCCCAGGCGCTAGAGTGGTTCTGGTCGCGGCAAAGCGACGCCCCCTGGTGGGCGTGCTGGGTGGATCCCGGTCGGGCGCATGCGGGAGTCTGTCTGACAGTCTCTCCCCGTTTCCAGCTTCAGAAAAAAGAAAAAGAAAAAAAAAGCATGTTAATGAAAGGACATATGTGACATAAAAATTTCAGAGATTCATATATGCATTGATGAGAAGACTCGATATGCCACTTCTTTCCAGATGCACTTGTGAATTCAGTGCAATTGTCACTTTTTAAGAAAATATATGGCTTTTATTGCATCTTTAAAATATCACAAATAAGTCTGAAAATCATTTGGCATCTTGCTGTTTCTGCAGCTGGACAAAATTTTCGTCAACCTGCTAACTGTTCCTTTTTTGGAAACATAGATAGCATCCAAAATTTTTATGATATTCTTATTTTTAACTGTTGTGGCTTGCTAAATCAAATTAGCTGAATTTGATACAAGTTCAAGGTCATTTCTGAATAAACAATGCCTGACCTTATCCAAACCCTGAGGACATAGTTTTTGCCCAAGAGATTTCTGATTTCAAGAGAATTATTCTCTCAAATAACAATGTTGATGGAGAGGTAAGCGTACACAGACTTCATCTTGTAACAGAAGCCCAGTGCAACACCCTTGATCATGTCTGTGTAGGACTGCAGACAGTGTGAACTGTGGCCAGTTCTGTCCTTTTTCCTCACCATTTGTCAATCCAGAGCCTCTTCTTTTCTTTTTCCAAAGAGGCTGAGTTCTGTGTTGATGTGATTGAAGTTCTTCCAAAAGGTGCCTCTATGGCCTGTATATTTAACACCTTCTACACACTGCATCATCCCTTCTCAGCTCCACCCCGAGCAAAGTCTTTTTCTGCCTTCTTTCCCCTTCTCCCTCTTTGTCCTTGTCCTACTACTTCATCCCCCCCCACCCTAACCTTTAGCTATTGCTATTCTGTTTTGTCTGTATCTATGTGTTATATATGTTTTTTTGGCAAATTCTTTTGTCTTCTTTGATCCAGTCCCCTCTTCTCCCTTCCCTTTGACAGCTGACTCTCTGTTCCCTGTATCCATGCATTTGTTTCTATTTTTCCTCAGTTTATTATGTTCATTAGATCCCACATATAAGTGAGATCATATGGTATTCGTCTTTCTCTGCCTGCCTTATTTCATGTAGCCTAAGTACATCCATTCTGTTGTAGAAGGTAAGATTTCCTTCTTTTTATGGTCATGTAGTACATCCATTATGTAAATGTACCCAATTCTAAAATTAATATATAAAGATAAGTGAGCAAGAACAGCAGAGATAATTTTAACAAAAATGAAGAAAAAAAAGGTTTCAATATGTTAGCCAAACATGTGCTAATTTTAAAATTGTGATGTTACACAATACACTAATAATAAAAATAAAAATAAATTAATAGAAAAGTGCACAGAAGTAACTGTGAACATAAGGAAATTTACATTATTGTAAAAATAACATCTGAAATGAGTAGAAAGACATAAAGTATTTATCAAAAGATTCATAGAAATATTTGTACAATCAATGGTAATTGAAAATAAAAAAGTGATTAAAAATTTGTTTTATCCATTTGAGGAAAAGAATGAAATGAGATTTATACCTCACACATAAAAACAATCCTCAAAAGAATCTGAAGATTTAATAATTTTAACAATAAAACTATAAAAGAATTAGAATAAAATACAAGTTAAAGATAAATGTATAAGATACACATTTGTTTTTAGGTTAAAGATAGTCTTCTTAAGCAAGACATCAAAATCAAAGTTATAAAGAAAAGAACTGATGAGTTGACATAAAAATTTTAAAATGCTTTATGAGAATTATAAACAAAGTTAAAAATTAAAATACAGACTAGAAAATATTTGCATGACTATAATAAATAGAACTTGATATTCAAAATATATGAAATCTAGAAATGAGTAAGAGAATGATGCAACAGAAAAGTGGGCAAAAAACATGAATAAGGAATTCACAGAAGAGGAATTACAAATACCCAATATATGTGTCAAAGATGATGTACCTAAATAGTACTAATAACTAAGCAAATCAATTTCAAACATGAGATACCATAGAAATAACAAAAAATGTAAAGTTTAATACTAAACACTGACCAAGATATAGGGAATCTACTTTTCTCCAATTTTCGCCAGCCAGAAAGACATTCATATTGACAATTGGAAGAGCTATTTGGCATATTAAAATGTTTAACACCTCTTCCCTATGATCTTAGCAATTCTGTTTACAAGATCTGCCATAGAGGAATGCTTAATCGTGTGTTAGAAGATATATACTAACATGTCTCTTCTAAGAAGAAAAAGATAGAAAACAACTATGTATACTTTCCTTCAAAAATGGATAATTAAACTATGGATTATGTCCATTCTCAAAGATATTAAGCTATTGTTCAAAAAATGAGACAAAAAAAATTCAGCATGTAAATAACACCTATTATTGAATAAAAATCAAACACATAAATGATATTTAAAAATTGGTTTACTGGTATATAGCATTTATTTAAAAAACACATTTAGCCTTGACCAGATAGCTTGGTTGGTTAGAGCATCGTCCAGAAGCACAGAGGTTGTTGATTTGATCCTGGGTCAAGACATATACAGGAACAGACCAATGTTCCTGTTATTTTCTCTCTGTGTCTGTGTCTCTGGCTCTCTCTCTCCCTCTTCCTCTCTCACTAAAATCAATCAATAAAAATTAAATAAAAAAGAAAAGAAAAGACAAATCACAGTCAGAAAGTATATATTTTAAATAAATAATAAATAAATAAATTACACATTTGTATGTAAAACAAAGTAATGTGGTGTATTCTAGTATTCTAGGTGTTTATGCATTTGGATACCGACGTTTATCACAAGATCTGAAAGAATAGACAAAGGAGCTACATTTGGAAAAGTTTGGAAACTCGAGCTATTAAGCAATGAAGGCTTCATCTTATCTGTAATATTTCAATATTTTACATGTGGGAATTATTCATATGTTCATACATGAAAATAATTTTAACAAGTAATACTATTAAAATTAGTATATACATAATGATTTAAAGCTCACTTTATGTTTTAACTTTTTTATTTCAGCTATTAAATACTTTCTTCAACAAATTACTTTTAAACAGTAGAAATTAAAGTGGCTTCTATTATAGTGTTGTTAGATAAATAAGTGTTGAATGATATAAAGAAATAGACATTCTTTTGGAAGGCAAGAATAAATCTCTGTATATGATTTCCCTAGAAATGTTTCCATTTTGTAGAGAAATAAGATCATACACTATATTTGAGTTTAAAATGTGCTGATTTAGGGTAAATTTTAAGAACAGCTGAAAAAATATTTTTAAATCAACATAATTACGGCTGTAACAGAGATATAATGGGCAATGGGAAACCAGAAAATTGTAATCTTATGCCAGATGCCTTAATAGAAAATATGCAAGCCTATACTGTATTACACCAGACTAAAATACAGAAGATTGCATATATATTTGTGGTGTTAATTTGTATGCACAAGTAGTGGTACTGACAAAATAACAGCAGCTTTGTGAACATTTTCATGCTAGTGAAAGCCTCAAGCATAAGGAAAATAATAAAATGACTTTTAGTTAGATAAATCAAAGTATACCAGGCATTCAAAATTTAGTCATTACTTTTTTAAAAAGTGATTTAAAACATAATTTTAATAGATCAATAAGACAATTAAATAAAGAATGATGAAATTTAGATATTCAGTTCAGCTAGTGTTGATGCCAGATACATTTCATGAAGACTGGTGTTTGTGGCAAGAAGCAGAAATGGAATGGCTTCTAAATTGTAAGACGGTTGTACATTGCTGGTTCTTTCACACTAATATAACATTATAGAGTCAATTAAAACTTTAGGAAATACACATATATTGCTAGTATTCAAACAGTGACATTAAATGATCAAAACTAACATAGATTTTAATCAGGTATCCAAGAAGTCATTAAAAAGGCCAGAGTAGAAAATAAACTTGAAATATAAAAATATATAATCTCAGAATCAGAAAGATTTTATTAAAAAAGAAATGTGACAGATAGCAGAAAGTTTTCTGGGAAGAAACAAAACTCCAGCACTGGAAACAAAGATGTGTAAAAAACATCAATGAATGATGAGAATCTAGACTGAATTTTTCCATTTTTAAGGGAAATAAGCTGAAAAAGTGACCTCTAGTGGACTCTTAGGTTCATAAGACTGGCTTTTACTTTGAAATAAATAAATAAGTTTTTGTAATGAACATAATTTGCTGAGGACATAGAACCCGGATAATGTATTAAAAACACATATAGTAACATAACGTATTATTTTAATTGCTTCCAATATTTTAAAGGCATTATTTCAAAAGGAGTTCATAAATCCTCCTGATATAATCTAATACATTTAAAATAACGTAATTTTTCAAAAACGCTTTTTAGCCCTGGCCTGATAGCTCAGTTGGTTTAGAGTATTTTCCAGATATACAAGGAAAGGTTGCCAATCCGATCCCTGGTCAGGGCACATACAGGAACAGGTAGATGTTTAATTCTCTCTTGCCCTACCTCACTCTCTAAATCAATAAATAAATTAAAAAAAAGAAACAAAACTTTATACATGTGGAAAAGTGTTTCTGAGTCAAAAATGCATTTCCAGTAAGGCCAGGATGGACATAGTTTAGATTCTTGGGAAATGAGTGACAGGGTTTCATCGACACTTGCATTGGTGGGCCTGTTGTTTCATTTCTTTTACCTCTCACATTGCTGGTCAATGACACACCTCTGCAGCACTGACCCCACACTACATGCTTGTTTCCCACATTCTAAAATAAGGCTGATCCTCTGCAGGCATCCAGAGCCTTTGCTGAGCAAGTGTCGTAAACCAGCACCAGTTCTTTCCTGACTCCAAGATCTTGAACGAAATTTGTTTAAAAGCACGTGTTGAAAACCAAGATATTGATCTATAGATGTGTGTAATGTAGAAGTCCTTACTGAGCTAAGATTTTTCTTCAAAAAGCATCATTAAATATATATTTATAAAGGAAAGAAAACCATTTTCCCCCAAAGATTAAAAAAAAATTAAGATGAACATTATTGTATAAAAAGGAAATGTATTCAGAAACTATATATCCAAGTAAACAGAAAGTCTGTACAGAAGTTTCAAAGCACACATGGAAATTTTCTGAATGACCATTTTACTCTGTCTAACCTCGGAAAATTGTCAAACCAGTAATTATTTAAGATTAGGGGATTTTTAGAAGCAGAACTTTATAGGACTTCCTCAACTAATATAATTCAATAGAGTTATCGAAGCTTCAGTGACTGTTGGAAACGTCTGCTAGCTAAACCCCACACTCATTCCGAGAAATATTAAAATGGAATAATATGTATAAATTTTTATTACTTTCATCTAATTTTCATATATACTTCAAACTTGATTTGGGCTGAGGCTAAATTAAACAAGGACGAATTTTACCCTGTGATAATGTCTTTTTTTTTTTTTTTTAACTCCTCTCTCTTAGAATGGGAGCTACAGAACCATGAACTTTTCATTTTTATTCATTTAAATTCTTAGCACTTAGGTAATTTAGAAAAAATGAGAAGGTCTGAAAATCTATTTAAAGAGATAGGAGAATTCTTTTCCAGCACCAGGCATAGATATTTGAAAATGTTCTACAAAGGAGCATTTTTAGGGTCTAATAGGATAATTTCATAATAACATTCATGCTTTAATTCTTTTTATGAATACAGACTTCTTAGTGACCACTTGAGACCTGTCTCACCAGCATATGTATATAGGTGCTCAGAAGGCATCTTCCATCAGTAAGTAGCCAGCTTCTCAGGACCTCCCACACTGCTCACTCCAAGCATGAGTGAGCAAACAGGTCTGGCCGGTGTGCCCTAAAGGCCAGCATTCCTGGGCTCCACCAGACCACCGGGGAAGGGAGCTCTCTGGAGTGAACTTCCAAAGGAGTCTGGGGGAGTGGATTTTTACCCAAGATGGTTAGGGGAGATAAGGATTCACATCTGAGAAGTACAGGAGTCCAGGTTCAGACTCCAACTTTATATGTCTTAGTTAGTTTCCCATCTGCAGTTCTCAAGGAAAAGAACCATCATCTCCTTACACAGTTCCCCAGCAGCCTCTCCTCTCTGCAAAGAAAGAGTATAAGAGAGACTTTACCTTCATTCACAAAGGGAAAAAAAAGAGTTTATAACCCTCAAGTTCAGAAACCACAAACACACACATAGGAAATTCACAAAGACCTATAAGGGAGGATTATGATGGTAATCTTATATATCTAGTGCCTTCTACGTGACTTGGACTTCCGTACTTTATCTCCAGTCTTTAAAACAACCCCGTACAGTTTCCAATATTCTGTTTACAGGGGCGAAAACTGAAGTTCAGGTAAAGTTCAGTGACTTGCCAACAGGTCACTATCCAGTAGTAACCCTGAGATCTTTTTGACTCCAATATCCATTTAGCTCCACTTCCCAACACAGTCTAGGAAAGCAAAGAAGGGCAGTAGTCATTCCTGAAGTTATCAGTGATCTCAATATCTGAATCATAATTCTTTTTACCTGCCTAGTCAATAATTCTGAACTCTGACTTAACAAGATAAAAATTTAATTACAAAACAAAATAAAACAAAACTTTTCTTGGGTCACTTAGAAGCCAAATACATCTATTCAAGTACACAGAGGTATTAAAGATATCAGATATAATCCCTAAATGAGGGCTCTACCTCTAAGATTAGAAAGAGAAAGTTTTAGGAAGCTTATGTAGCCTGTCCATTAATATATTTATTAGTGTGCAGCAACAAAAGGACAAAAAATCATTATGATTTGAGATATTTAAAAAAAAAAAAAGAAGAATTTGAATCTCTGAGACATTTGACTCTTAGAACACTGGAATTTTCCAGGCTGCTTGCCAAATGAATGTTTAGTTGAATATAAATAAGTTTATTACCATGCATGTATAAATATGTACAATAGAACTGAGGGTTAATAAAACATTGTATATCTAAGCAGATGATATTTCATCAGATAGAACCACTGTCAGTTTTGTCTATATTTCTAAGATATTTTTCCAGTTTAACACACTCTGAATTCTAAGTATCAGCTTTATTACCAAATTATTTCATTACACTACAACTTATTCTACTGTGAGCCATGAAAGATGCCTAGAATTTAATATGTATAATTTTTAAAATCTCTTCTCATTTACTATAACAAAGATCTTTAACTTTCTTAACTCAGCTTTTCTGGAATGTGTATCCAATGAATGTGCATTTTTATAATAAAAAAAATAAATGCAGTTAAAACAAAATTACCTTTAAAAGTTTTATTCTATGAATCTGCACATAAGAGGACTTCCTTAACTGAAATAGAATACTTTAATTATAGATTACTAGAGTGGGCATCAGCTCATCATTATGCATGTTATTAACTATTGTTCCATTACAATGCAGGGAAAAAGTGCTACCTTGAAAAAAAAATAATGGCAATCAGTTGACAGATGTATCTGTTCAAGAAAAAGATATATTAAATTATGTTGAAATTTAAGTCACAGATCAATCTGAGACTTTTTTTTAAACCTATGGAAATTGCTTCCCTAATGACATGTCATGACCTTTCATTTGTCCTTGTCACATCCAACTGTTGTTTCAGGCATGCAGTAGCCATCTTCCATGTTTTATTGCTGGATCTACCTACATAATTGTGAATTTGGAAGATATATAATAGGCTGGTGACATTGATAATGATAGTGATCTGAAGTAGTGATATAATCTGATAGAATAAAGAGAGTTTCACATTATTAAATAGAATTTTTACCTCTGAAGAAGGTGGATCTGGTTACTAAATTATTTTTACAGAAAGAGCAATAGAGGAGAAACAAGTATGTATTCTAAGAAGGCAGAAAACTTGCAGCTTCATATTTAGGACTTAGACATTATTTTTCTGTTGTTTTTCTTATTTGAATAATAAGAGGCAAAATGGACCACAAATGCCACGTAATAACTTAAGACTGAATCATTACTAAAAAAGAATATACAAAAAAGTTTCCAAACAGAAGAAACAAAGCCCTAGATGTCTTCTTTGTTTTCCTTAGCTGTCAAAAAGAACTTTCCTAGTTGCAATTCAGATTAAATACAGTCTGGAAAATTAACCATTTTCCTCCTTTTTGTTTCTTCTCCTTTCTTGTCTTTGTGTGTATGTGTATGGAAGGGGGGGTGGACTAGAAAAAGAGAGAGTTAAGAAAAGTTGTTAGAAACATTATAATTAACATTCCTAGTGCCTTGTCTCTGAAGAAAACCTCAAATAGAACTTGCATAGTAATCTTTCCTGTGTCCTCTCTTTTATTAATGCTCACATAAATGCACTTTCTCACTAGTTATTTAAAAATTGAGTGATTATACAATAGCAAACTACCTACAAGTGTATGTCATAACACCTACTAACTTAAATACTTCTTTATATTCCATAGACATTTAGACATTTTCACACTAAATCCATTTTATTTGAAAGGAATAGACTTTCGGTGATACTTCTATCTTAACGCTGTACAGAAAAAAAAAAAAAGTGTATCAACAATTGAGCCAAAACAACTTGATAACTTAAGCTCCCTGAATTACATCATTTGAAATAGGACCTTTTCAGAGGTCATACACATAGTAGGGTTAACTAATTAAGGACTGTGACATTCTTGGGACATACCAAGGGCTATTAAAAAGGAAGTATCTTTAAACTCTTCTTTCCTCCCTGCCCTTTGGTAAGAAAGACTTACAGAATTACCAAGTAGTGAATATCATTCTTCATGCTTGTTAAAGGTCAGCAACAGCAACAGCAAATCATAGCAACTTCCTAAAAGTTTAGGACAGGAAACAATAAAAGATGCTATATCCAAATAGAAGCTGCAAGGATAACTTAGAAGGACAGAATGCAATTGCTGAAGTTAAAATTAGCCAGGTCACCTTACTCTGATGGAAAAAAAAAATCCCTGGGATCCTGGCAACCAAATAAATAGATAGGAACTTCCTTCCCATTAATAAGCTTCTTTTAGTTCTATGATGAAATGTGCCAAAGACATACAGTTATTAACTCACCAACACTACATCCTAAATCTAGTTTGGGCACTTACCTAATTATTAAAAAGGCCCTGAGCCTAATAACTATGAATGTGTTTTATATATATGTATGTAGAATATGTAGAATACATATATATTATATGAATATGTATACCTGCTCTTTTCATATTAGAATTGAAAATGTATAATCTTCTTGTTCATCTCTATGTTTTCAGATGAGAAAACAGGCCAAGAGCTGTGACTTGTCCAAGCTCAGTTAGCTATATTTGTACTGGGCATTTATTATACCCTGACCTTTTGTGGATGGTAAATATTTTTCGTATTTACCTGTAAGTTCTTTTGTCACTTTAACTAAATGTTTTTGAGGAAAATTATGCTCAACTTTATTACACAGCACCTAGCATGAGTATATGAATAGCTGCTAAATAAAGAATAATATTTAACTTAAACATCAATGGTGATATAGCAGCTAAACATGGAAAACACCTTTTAATTAACAAAGTATAATTATTCATGATCAAAAAGCATTTTAAACATTTCTTGTTATTATTTTGGTGTTCAAAAACTGAATTATAAATAGACGATTGTGCCTGTTTTCCACTAGGTGGCAATATGTCTTTTTCTTTCCAGTTGAGATGTGTTTTTCCAGGGTATGATGAAAATACTTCTTTTCAACAGTTTCTCTTGAGAAGATCCAGCTGAAAATTAAGTTTAAGAAAACTTTAAGAAAGGGACATGAGAAATTAGGGATTTATTAGGATATGGGGCTAGGTTGTCTTATAAAGTCCAAAATTAAAATAATAAATTTTCTTCATGTCCACTCATATTTAAAATGTATATTAAATTTATATGACCACATTTTAAAAATTATAGTAATTTAATTGAAATCAGGTTTTTTGTTTATAACTGGTAGCAAAACTCACTGAAAATTTTCTTAGTTCTGTTACTTAAAACATCATCCTCAAGATTAGGTCCTAATATTTTTAACTGTATTACTTGACACACATGTGGTGACAGAAAATGATTTTACTCTGGGTGATGGGCACACAAAGCAATCAACAATCAAATGTTATAGAGATGTTTACCTGAAACTTATGTACTCTTATTAATCATTGTAAGCCCATTAAATTAAATTTCTAAATAAAAAATAAATAAAATAAACTGCATTACTTATTTCCATAACCTTCCCTCAATCAGGACTTTTTTAAAAGTGCTCATTAAATCTCATTCTTTTTTCATATATTTAAAACATCTTTTTTCAGTTTATTTGTGTCCATACTTTGAGTTAAGTTGGTTCTGAACTATTACTATTAATAAGACAATATTTTCTTTTTTTTTTTCTTTTTTTAAGTGAAAAGAGGGGAGATGGTGAGACAGACTCCCACATGCGCTCCAACCAGGATCTACCTGGTAATACACGGCTGAGGCCGCTGCTCAAATCAACAAAGCTATTCTCAGTGCCTGCCTGGGCTGACAGTTGAACCAGTTGAGCCACTAGCTGTGTGAGGGGAAGAGAGAGAGAAGGGGGAGAAGGAGAGGGAGAGGAAGAGAACCAGATGGTTAGTTCTCATTTGTGCCCCGTCCGGGGATTGAACCCGGGATGTCCGCACACCTGCTGATGTTCTATCCACTGAACCCACTAGTCAGGGCCGACAATATTTTCTTTAGACTCAGATAGGTTCCAGTAAACTATTTAACTAATATTTTAGTTTTCTAAGGCTGCTGTGACAAAATACCATAAATTTGAGGGCGTAAACAACATAAATTTATTTTCTCACAATTCTGGAAGCTTAAAGTCCAAGATCAAGATGTTGACAGGGTAGGTTTGTTCTCAGGCTTCTCTCTGGTTTACAGCTGGCCCCCTTCTCATTGTCTACTGATTTGGTCAACTGCTGAGGGGTGTGTGTCCTAATCTCTTCTCATAATGACACCAGTTATATTGGGTTAAGGCTCACGGATACAACCTCATTTTGCCTTACTTACTTCCTTGAAGATTCTATTTCCAAATACAAGCACATTCTGAGATACTAGGGGTTAGGAATTCAACATATGAATTTTGGAGAAACAGAATTCAGTCCATAACAACTAGTGAATCTGTCTATATAGCATGCTCCATATTTCCAAACTGAGGTATTGTGATACAGAGCCAAAAATCCTAGATTGAAAGTTGAAATTCTAGAGCTAAGAAAAAAATCTTAGACATGATCTAATCCACTGATTCTCATCCCTTGTTGCACAAAAAATTTATTTATTTATTTATTTACTTATTTACTTATTTTTTGACAGAGATAGAGAGAGAGTCAGAGAGAAAGACAGATAGGAACAGGCAGATAAGAAGGGAGAGAGATGAGAAACATCAATTCTTCATTGCGGCTCCTTAGTTGTTCATTGATTGCTTTCTCATATGTGCCTTGACTGGGGAGGAGCAAGGGGGGGTGGTTATAGCAGAGTGATTGATCCTTTTCTCAATCCAGCAACCTTGGGCTTCAAGCCAGCAACCTTTGGACTTAAGCCAACAACCATGGGGGTCATGTGTATGATCCCAAGCTCAAGCCAGTGACCCCGCGCTCAAGCCGGCCACCTCTGAGCTTCGAACCAGGGTCCTCTGCGTCCCAGTTCGATGCTCTGTCCACTGCACTACCACCTGGTCAGGCCACAAAGAAACTTTTAAAGCATACCAATGCCCTGGCCCCACACTCAGATATTCTGATTAATTAATTTGGAGTGGGACCAGTCATGAGTACTTTTTAAACCTTCCTAATGTTTTAAATATGAAGTCAGAGTACAGAATCACTGATCTAGACACACATTTTCCAAAGATGGTTACAGAATCACCCAAAGAGTTTATTAAAATTCAAATTCCAATACACTGGCCACTACACCCTCTTTAGATGTCTTCAGCAACAGAGTAAATTCCACTTACCAAGGTTTTTAGTAATTATTATGAACTCTAAATTATGAGAAGCTCTGATGTGGTCTAACCTTCTCATTTTACAGATGAGAAGATTGAGGTTTAGTGAAGTTCATTCGTCCAAAGTCACACAGCTATGAAATGACAGAGCCAGAAGGAAGTTAGATAAATGTTAGATCATCTGACATCCAACTTAATTTTTAGCAAAATTCCCTGTGCTAATAAAGAACTGTGTGGACTTGAAATGATCTTGTAGCTCTGGACTTGTATCTACTCTTGAACTCAAACATGTTTTGACATTCTAGAAGCTTAGTAGGGTAGGATCATAACAACTATCTTTGCATTTAAAAATGCATGCCAGGAGCCCATACTGTGTTCAGGGGTAATGGATATCATCAGACCTGTTAGGGTTTCGTAACTACTGCAGCGCACCAGACGCTGCCAGGCTCTCTGGCCCTGCCTACTCAGATTGAGCCTAAACTCTGCTAGGCGGAAGAGACCATAGTAACAAATAAACAAATTCAGTGAGATGAAGCCAGTGGAGGAATCTGTTTTCCTGGTCCTGGTAGCTTCTGCAGCAGGAGCTGGTGACTTAAAATCACTTACCATTAGAAAATTGCAGCCTCTGTACGGGCATTGGCTGAAAGAGAGGCATCTGTGATTGACTGGTGAGCTGGAATAGGGAGCAAACTTTCAAAAGACACCGACGGGTAAAAGAGCTCTGGGGAGGTTGGTGTCAGAGTCTTACTTGGCAGAGGTCATGAACACACACATACAAAGAAACTATGACACAATTTTAGAAAACCTAATGTATTGATTTCCTAAAACTAAAAAGCAAACCCTTCAGGGAGTGATGACCCATGAACATTTTAGATTTTTTTTCTTAAAGATTTGGCTCAAAGGTTTCCTGAAAATAAGTCTTTTTATACATTCCTATATCATTGTTGTTCACAGTAATTACTCAAACTTGAGTGGGAAAGAAAAAACAAAACATTGATGCGATATGAATAATCAGAAATTAAAAAATGATCTGAAATAGAATACTATTGAAGATTTTAAAATTATATATATACATATATATATATTCATAATGTTATAATTCAACTGAGCCTCAATAAGTCAGAAATATTGCAATTTCCTAGACTGAAGTACTAGAAAATTTAAGTCCCCAAAGGGCCAGTTACTATTCTAAAGCTACTGGAGTGTTTCTCAAAGTGTGAATCAAGAAACTCCTCCTTGCCCTGTCCGGTTGGCTCAGCGGTAGAGCGTTGGCCTGGCGTGCAGGAGTCCTGGGTTCGATTCCCAGCCAGGGCACCCAGGAGAAGCGCCCATCTGCTTCTCCACCCCTCCCCTTCTCCTTGCTCTCTGTCTCTCTCTTCCCCTCCCGCAGCCGAGGCTCCATTGGAGCAAAGATGGTCCGGGCGCTGGGGATGGCTCCTTGGCCTCTGCCCCAGGCACTAGAGTGGCTCTGGTCGCAACAGAGCGACGCCCCGGAGGGGCAGAGCATCACCCCCTGGTGGGCGTGCCGGGTGGATCCAGGTCAGGTGCATGCGGGAGTCTGTCTGACTGTCTCTCCCGTTTCCAGCTTCGGAAAAATACAAAAAAAAAAGAAAGAAAGAAACTCCTTCTCTACCATGACCTATGATAAGGACTTAAATGCAAATTTTGGGCCCCTCATGATATCTCTCCTATTTCTAGAGGTATGTCTGGGAATCTGTATTTTTAACAGCTACCTAATGGACTTAGAGAGACTTTTATAATGTCTTATAAATATTATTGCCTTTTTTTTCCTCTGTAAGATCTTAATACCTGTCATTTCTCAGAATATCTGAGAATATCTGAAGATATCTGAGAATGAAAGCTTTGGAGAAATTGTCTTCCTTTCTAGTTGTTTCCTTAATAAGTCAATGAAATTGTGAAGTCATTATCAGACTTTTTTCAGTACTTTTATCTAATTTGAAAGGTGACCCTGGTCCTGGGTTCCTGAGCTGGCAGTTGTAAAATAGTGATACGACAGGGACGTAGAAACTGTTCATATTAAACTTCAAATTTCTTCTCCTGCAATGTGCTCAAAGGCAAGCCACAGTGCCAGGGAAGAAAGTTGTGCTACCCGAAATCTCGAGTCCCTAGTTCAGAGCTGTTATAAAATTGGCTAAATACCAAAATAAATGTATAAATCTTTAAAGGACTTAAGAAATTCAGATGCGAGCTGCTGGCAATCATATAACTTGATGCAACTTGTTTTACCATGCTATTATCTTTACTATGCATGGAATTAGGTTTTTGAAAGGTGCGTTTTCTAAATATCTCCCTGGTTTTAAGTTTAGACATGTTTGGAAGCTTAATAAACACTTTCAAATGCAGCTTCAAAATCAAAGCCCTCTGATTTGGAAGTCACTTGAAGTATTATCATCCCCAGGAGGAAAAGTACTGTACTTCTCATACCCATGCCTCATCTTTCCTTGGACTGTTCCAAAATTAGAAATTATAATTTAAAAAAAAAATCAAATGGAGGCAAAAATGCCTTCATGTAAATTCAAACTTTTTTTCTTGCTATATCCCAGTAGGAACTTTGTATATGACTGCTTCGCTGGTGGGGAAAGGACTAGAGGAGATCTAAGAAAGCTAAAGTCGAAAGGCAGCTGAAGAAGAGAGGTTCTGAGATAAAATTCAGAGATGGGATTGGATATTCATGAAGATAAGCTTCTTGGCATTCATTGTTTACCTCTACTCAGGCCTGCGAAAACTTGCACTCTCCAAAAGCATTTCCACAGAGAAGTTTAATTTACCCCTCTTTCTAGTAATATTCTTTTTATTTTCTTTCCTCTACCTAAAGTTAGCTCCTACAATGGACCCCTGGGCTTAGAGAACAGTATGGATAGCAAGATTTTTCTAACTGGGTGGTTTGCATTGTTTTTCTGGGCTGGTTGTTGCCGTCTGGCTGTGTTTGCCTTTCTCAAAGACCCAGTGAAATCTGCCAGGGGAAAAAACAGATCTTAATTAATTTGTTTGGAAGAAAAGAAGTCATCAAATTCTTTTTAAAAAATTTCACATTTCACAGAATAGTAACTAAACACAGAAAAATTTACTTTAAGTTCTCTAAGCCATGGTGTAACCAGCACACCCGGCTGGAGATGAAGCCCAGAGAAACGTGGAACCCTGAGACAGTTCTCGGGTTTCAGCCCCCATAGCAGATGTCCTCTGGGATCCTGGTCCAGGCTGACTTTCCTGACACCCACCATCCCACTTTTCTCCAGAGAAAATGCAAAATAAATGATGAGAGGAATTTGGAATTGATGGCTGGGCATCTGAAGAAAAGTGGGAGGCCGAAGAGCTGATAAAGTCAATTGCTCTTGTCCCATTATGTTGTTTTTTTTCTAAAACTCATTCCTTTGCTTGAAATGTACAAAGGACCTTAATATTTCCCCCAAAGAATGCTTTCCCTTAAGAATTTGGGAAAGAGGAGAAGATATTGTACTCATTCTTCAAATCTCCACTTTAAAAGCTGGAAAATGGATGATAAAATAATGTATTTATCATCCAAGATCCATTGAAAAACACTAAAATATTTGAGTTGGGATCAGGGGTCCCTTCTAATGGTATTATTTGATGATGAGTATCATTCATGAATTACTATTATCTGCAGACCCTATTGTCTTCATTAAGCAATGAGCACAGAATAGCTTCTAAACAAGGTGTCATTTGTTACATGGTACCTAGGAAGAAAAAGTTGCTACTCTTCTGCATTTTGACCATCTTTTCTGCAGCAGAGAAAATTACAGCTAGGGACACCTCTTATAGCTCTTTTCATTCTTAGTGCTGTGCTGACTTAGAATTTTTAAGTACTGGGAATACACTGTACTTATAATGTAGGATTATTATTGGTAAGCCAATTAAAATTGCATTTACTTAAATAGACTTATAGGTTTGTTTGACTTTATTTTCAAAAGTTTTTTGTTTTTGTTGTTTTTTTAGTGACCCTTCTGTAAGTTTGGGATATTAAAGAAGCACTGAGTAGTTAAATACATATTCACAAACTCAACCCAGCTGTTACTCCCACATTCATTTAAAAATAAGCAAAGATCATTTTTAAAAAGCCACAGCCTGACCAGGTGGTGACGCAGTGGATAGAGCATTGGGCTGGGAAGACCCAGGTTTGAAACCCCAAGCTTGCTAGCTTGAGCATGGGCTCAATAGTTTTGAGCAATATTCACCAGCTTCAGGCCAAGGTCACTGGCTTGAACAAGGGTTCACTGGGTCTGCTATAGCACCCCCACCCCGTCAAGGCACATATGAGAAAGCAATCAATGAACAACTAAGGTGCCACAACAAAGAAGTGATGCTTCTCATCTCTCTCCCTTTCTGTCTACCTCTATCTATCCCTCTCTTTGACCCTGTCCCTGTCAAAAAAAAAAAAAGCCACAAAAGATTTCTTACAGAGGTACTAGAGCATCCTGACCTCCTGAGGAAGGTGAGTTGCAGCCAAAAGGATATCTCCTTCACCAACAGGAAAGTCAATTATATATAATACTATAAAAAGCTTCTACATAAAGGATTTTATTTGCTTTTCAAAACATAGCTGTGTGATAAGTCCAAAGGCAGTATTATTCAGAATTTCAGATACAGTAAACTGATACACAAATAGAAAGCTCACAACATTTGCAGCATTCCATCTGACTTAGGAGCCACTAGTCTTTCCATTACACTCCCATTACCTTTTATCCTATTATTGCAAGGTAACAGCCATACTAACCATACAATCCTCAGACATGTTGGAGTCGAATCTTTCATAGTCTTTCTCTTGGGTAGGTTGTAAGAATTAAACCAAGACAACACGTGAAAAGTACTTAGAATAATGCCTGCCTATGTGTGTGTGTACTAAAATAAGTATGTACATTTGTATATATAAATATATGTATATGTTTGGTTTATACATATATATCTATGGATGCATGTCATGTGCATAAATATGCATACATACGTATACTAGTGCACACACAGACACAAACACATACACAGACACACAAAATTGAAAAGGGATAAAGAAATAATAATTGCCATAACCAGGTTAGCTAATTAAGTAGAACACCTTACTATACCTCTAACCTAACCCTAGAGATGAAAAAAAGAGTAGAATTTTTAAAAATATGTTTTCTTCAGTTTCTTCTCCTTCTTCTTTTCTTTTTAATTAAGTGACAGGCAGGGAGACACAGACCGATTCCTGCATGCACCCCAACCAGAATCCACCCCGCAAGCCCCTACCAGGCAATGCTCTGCCAGGCTGAGCCACAGCCCAGTTGCAGGCCAACTTTGCTGGAACTGTTTGAGCCGGGGCTGCAGGAGGGGGAGAGCCAGGGGGGTGGGGGAGAGAAGCAGATGGTCTCTTCTCCTGTGTGCCCTGACTGGAATCAAATCCCGGACAGACGCTCTACCTCTGGGACCACCGGCCAGGGCCTTCTCCAGTTTCTTCATCTATTAGTTTCGGAGAATAGACAGGCTTCTAAAAAGTGCTGAGTCTGGATCTGAAGTAAGAAAAGCAAAGGTTGCCTTAGCAATATAATCTGTGAAGCAAAGAGGCAGGGAGCATCCTCTCTCCCTGGCCAACTCAACTACAAAGCGAGGAGGCATTCAGGTCCACCAGTAAGACTTATGTTTCTGCCTCAACATGCTAGGCCTCATGGCCCACCAGGCAACCAAAATGCATTGGGAAGAAGAAAAGGAGGTGTCTCAGCTTCTTGCTTCATTCCCAGTTCAGCTTCTGGGCAGGCTGAATTTTCCACACCTCTTGGAGGTATTTTTGCACCTCCAGGAGAAGATGACATTTCCAAGAAAGTCCAAAAGCACACCGGTTCAAAAATCAGACCTGGTACCACCTCTCCTAGGAGGAACTGCTCAAAGCGGGACTGCAGGACTGCGGGACTCGTGTGTGTGTGTGTGTGTGTGTGTGTGTGTGTGTGTGTGTGTGTTGGGGGGGGGTGCGTGCGATTGTACATGTGTTGGGGGTGGTGCCTGGCACTTGCCCATTTGAGTCCTGGGTGGGGTGTGCCCAGTAATTGACAGTGCAGTTTCTTGTTTGGCTGGTTGGAGCACCATAGGAGCAACCTGGAGAGCTGAGAATCATCAAGGGAGGTTTCCTCATAAAACTCCAGAAATGATCTCATATCTCCAAAAGTCCTTAAAGATGGCAAAGAACGCGTAGGTGAGGAAGGATAGAGAAAAGAGAAACCAGAAGATACCATAGAAAGAGCCAAACTGATTCTAAAGCATGGAATTGGTCAAAGGAAAAAAAAAAAAGAAAGAAAATCTGAAACCTCTAAGCAAATCCTTGCTCGCCCTGCCAGTGCGGCTCTCGGTCGCTCAGCGGCGGTTCGCTTGCCAGCGGGTCTCCGCTGGGGCCCGAGCGCTGCCCTGGACTCCTCCACCTGAGCTCGCAGCGCTGGCCCGCGGGCGGAGGGTCGTCTGGACCACAGTGTGGGAAAAGGACAGGAAGCCTCAGACACGCGAGGCGAGCGGGCTTGGGGCTCCAGCCTTTTGAATCCGTCCGAGGTGGGGGGGAGGAGCTCTTCCCGGATGAAGTTCTGACCCTCCCAGGTGTTCCGAGTTTCCCCCTCGGGCCAAGCTCACTGGCCAGGGCGCCCAAGGAGACAAGCTGTGGGGCGGAGAGACCTAGTCGAGGACACGGAGGGCAGCGCAGGGCGGCTCAGACACCGGGTGGGACGGGGGAAATGCGAACCCAGCTGGACCCCTTTCTCCACGTGCCCCACCCCCACTCCTACCCTGCCTCTCGGCCCCCGACGGGGGCGCACTTCTGTGCTTGCAACTGCCCGCTCAGAGCCGCAACTGCGACCGTCGGGACTCGGCCACCGAGCACTGGAGGACCAGGAGTGGGCCGGGACCATGGGCCGTCCCCCCGCGTGGGTCGGGGTTCGGTCTCGTTCCTCCGGTGCTTGGGCACTGGTGCGGAGCTGTGCGTCCACCTTTCCTGCGCCCTCGGGGTCTCGCCCGCCTGTGTTCGTCGCTCCACCAGCGAGCGCACCCTGGGACACACAGGCGTCAGCCAGCTCCAGGCGCCAGAAGCAGAGGGTGCGGACCCTCCCTCGCTCGCGCTTGGAGCCCGCGGGCGCTGGGCGCCGGGCCAGCCCCCAGGCACTCCGGTCCTGCCTGGGACGCGGCACACGCTAGTGCCCCAACCTAAGGGTTTTCCCTCTCCTCGCTCTTTAGGACCTTCGGTCTCTGCGCTGGGAGCTCTGGACACCCGCCCCGATTTCGTGCGACCTGCGCAGCCCCAAGCCTGCATGACCCGTGACCTTTTACTTCCGTAGCTGTGTGCCGATATTTACCTCCGTGGCCCCGGCCGGCGACCTCGGTTAGCTCGGCAGACGGGCGGGGTTATGGAATGTGAAGACTCTCATCTGAGAAAATTCAGACACGGAGAGAGTTAAGGTACATCCCAAAACTTTAAAATGCAGGGTTAAAATAAGACATTTCTCGGTTTGCCTTGGCTGAGAGCAAAACTACCTCCCTTACTGCTTCCCGCCAAAAAGGTCACGTGGGCTGATGGATCGGCATTTCTGCCCAGCCCTAAACTGTCTGCCAGGAACACACCTACCTGGATTGCCTGGGCGGTAGCTCTGCCAAGGCTTGGCTTTCTTTCTGATTGTATGATTAAATTAATGATCATACAAAAATATAATAAATAAAACACGGAGGAAGCTCAGGGAATGTCTATATGTAGCCTTCAAAAAAATGTGATTCCTGAATATGAGAAAGCCCTTTTCAAAAAGCAATATTTGCTTATCTTTTTTTTTTTTTAGACTTGTTCATCTCTGAATTCCCAATAAGTAATAAAAGCACTATCGTGAAAAAGGGATTCTAGGAGGATTGGACATACCAGGGAACATTCAAGTTTCGTTTTGTTTTATGAGTTAGGCGCCAGTGAATCTGGGTTTTATTTCTAAGAAACTGTTTCTTCAGTGATCCACTAGTGTTTCAGGAGCGGACAAGTTAGTTGGCCTTTAATGCATAGTGATTTAAGGCTCCCTTGAAGCCCATCTTCCATTTGTCCCAAAATATCTTGCTCAATTCTTGCCACCAACTTGGCTTCACAACCAATCTTGTTCATTTCTCTAGAAGGCCCCCTTTGGATTTAATTGGAGCCTAATTAACTATTTAAAAAATCAATCTCCCAGTCTGATAAGTACTTTAAGGATAGCAGAACCTGACTCACTTGTTGTACAGATGAGAAATACAAGATGCAGGTAAATCAGATGATACCAATAATGACACATGGTCGTAGTATCATGAATAGCATTTGGAACTGGAATTTTGGACTACTCTTCTCATCACACTTTGCTGGGGCTTAATGTTTCGTATCATCCAATTGCTGCCTAGCAAAGCTGAAAGCAGGCCTCAACAATATGTAGTACAAAAAGTACTTGGATGATCTTAAGAAAGTTAACCTACTTTTTCATCAGTCTGGGTCACACTGTCGATACATCTCTTTGCCCTACCCCTGGTCTTTACCTACTCCCTGACCTAATCATACCTTGTTCTGTAATCACCTTAAGAGGATGAAGCCTTTAAAAATTCCTTTAGGAAAAAGCTTTGAATGCTCCGATGAGAACTTGTGCAAGATTCCCATTTCAGACCTTTTCACAAGTGTCCTCCTTCTCACAGGGGAGGGTTGGCAAGATGTGAAGGAAGGGGGAAAGTGGAAAAGACCACCTGTGACAGATGAACCAGTGTCATATCTGTGACTGGAGCATGCACAGAGTGACTCTGAAGATGCCTATGGATTAAGTTCATGCCATCCTAAGAACTAAAAGATCATCATCCATTTGGTTTTGCATCTAATGGTCGCTGGATATACCACTCACTCACAGATACACTCTATTTAACTAAGATTTGTTGTCAGTATATGAAAGTATAGAGCAAGGGTAGTCAACCTTTTTATACCTACCGCCCACTTTTGTATCTCTGTTAGTAGTAAAATTTTCTAACCACCCACCGGTTCCACAGTAATGGTGATTTATAAAGTAGGGAAGTAACTTTACTTTATAAAATTTATAAAGCAGAGTTACAGCAAGTTAAAGCATATAATAATAATTACTTCCCGAGTAACTTTATGTCAGATTTTCACTAAGTTTGGCAGAATAAATCTTTATAAAACAACTTACTATAGTTAAATCTATCTTTTTATTTATACTTTGGTTGCTCCGCTACCGCCCACCATGAAAGCTGGAACGCCCACTAGTGGGCAGTAGGGACCAGGTTGACCACCACTAGTATAGAGGGACTATTTCTAAAAGGAAGGGCAGGGAGAGGAGGAGTAAAGTTATCAGGTTCTCCTGTATGATAATGCTCCAGAAGCTGTGCAGCTGCTCAGGCCTTTAGAAGAAAAGGGTGGGGCCTGCCATAGACTACTGGGGTCACATCACCTTGGTTTCTAAAGAAACTCTCCATAGGATCTCTTAATGGGTAGTGACAGAATGCTAACGGGTTCTAGAGGACAAGGTACTCTTCTATGTAGGCATCACCAATAGAACATTAAGTGGGCTTTTCATCTGGTTTCCCTGACCAAGGCCTGAAAAATTGACTCTGGTCACTAGTGAAGATGCTAATTACCCTGCTGCTGAAAAGAACGCTGACATCCTAGTGACAGGTTAGCTTCATGGCAGGCATCCTTTTTCAAATACTTTGTCCTTTGATCAAGATGCCTGATTTCCAACTAAAGATTTTCCAAATAATAATCAAAACTTGTCTTCTCTTTTTTTTAGGCTCAGAAAAAAAAATACCTGTAAGAGTAAATAAATGCAAGTGAGGCAAAGTTTATCATCCCTTTCCTGTTTACCTCTTCTTTTCAGGGACTCATAGTTTCTACACAAAGTGTAGCCCTTGGCTACAAAAATATATTTAAAAATGCTTTCCAAATAATTGCTCTGAAGAAAATAGTCATTTATTGTCAAAGCATCCAACATACCCGGATAATCTATAAAGTTTAATAAATCTTTCCAGGGATAAAAGAAACACATACTATTCAGACTCCATTTCACTGGCACAAAATTACACTTTGTATTAAAAGGAAATGCAAATTTACATAATAATGACATTCTTCATTGAAGTCCATAATCATTTCATGATACATGCACTTACCCCTGGAAACTTAAATTTAATGGTGACCCCCTTTTAATTCTTTTATTTTTGTAAGAACACAAACTATCATCAAGAAATGCAGAAAGCATCTCACCCTCCTCCTTTACTTTATATCTAAAATAAATTTTGCCCTTACATATAATTATTACATCTTAACTGTAAATGCTTAATAATTTAAGTAGAAACGTATGACAAATGCATCAATATGTTGCAATATATGACATTTAAAAAAATGTACCTTTGTTTTTGGGAAAGTGAAAATGCGTGCATTGGAAAGAAAACCCCTCAAACAACCCACCCAATCAAAAATCCACCATCCTGTCTCGTGTGTGTACATGTGTGTGTGTATGCAGTGCACGTAGGTCGCAGGTAAACATTTGAATGAGATGACTGGAGGAGCACATGTGTGTGAAAGCATGTGTGTGAGTGTCTCTCTGGGTGCAATGTTTCAGGTCACAAGGAGGTGGTGGATGCCCTCACGTGCTTGTTTCTACAGGTGGCTTGACTGTGCGTGTGCGCGACGCGTGGAAAGCTGGGGTCCTTTCCGTGTCAATTATGGGAGGTCATGTGCCTGGAGAGGTGGTGGCGCTCCCTGAAGGACTCGTTGCAAATGGGGCACTTGAGTTTCTCCTCCCGCCTTCGCTTCACCAAGGGCTCCAAGGCGTACTCCTTCTTGTGGTGCGACCGCATGTGGTAGACCAGGTCGGAGGTCATGCGGAAGGAGGCGTTGCACTTGGCGCACCAGTTCTGCGCCGGCAGACACAGCGAGGTGAAGGAGGGCGGCAGCAGCGTGAGCGCCGAGGGCAGCTGCAGCTGCAGGGGCCCGGCGGCCGCCGCCGCAGCAGCCGCGGCCGCGGAGCTCTTCGGCCAGAAGGCGGTGGCGTAGAGGAAGGGGCTCTGTTTCGGGAGCCCGCCGCCGCCGCTCGGCAGGGCTGCGCAGCCTCCGTTCAGGTCTGCGGCTCCCTGGAGCTTCACGGCCAGAGGGTCGCTGGCGGCGGGGTAGAGTCTGGTGGGGCCCACGCCGTCGCCGGGGTGGCACGGCTCGAGTGCGCTCAGCTTCTGGCCCAGCACGAGCGGGGACAGCTGCGAGAAGGAGCGCGCCGGCTGCGAGAAGGCGCTCTTGCGCTCGTCCGACGCGGCGCCCTGGCCGCCGCCCGCGCCGCCGCCCGCGCCGCCGCCTCCCAGCTGCGGCACCGAAGTGAACGCGCTGCTCCGCGCCGGGCTGCCGCCCTCCAAGCGGCCGGGCAGCGGGCCCGCAGGCCGCGGGGCTAGCAGCTTCTCGGCACCGCCCGGCGACGCGGCCACGGGCGTGGAAGAGCCGCCGCCGCTGCCCGCGTCCTGGTCGTCGGCGGCCGCGGCCGCGCCCCCGCCGTCGGCGGCCGCCTCCTCCTGCAGCCCGGACGCTCGGGCCGCCTTCTTCACCTCCACGAAGGCGCTGCGCTTCGCCTCGCCCGTCTCGGGGCTGGGCGGCGCGAAGAGGCGGCCGTTCTCTTCCAGGCTGAAGTAGCTGCCGGCGGCGCGGTACTGCTGCGGGGTGCACACCAGGTCCTCCTTGTTGGCCGGCAGCGGCCGCTCGGGGAAGCGGCCCCGGCCCCCCAGCAGCCCCGCGCCGCCGCCGCCGCCGCCCTCCGCCGCCTCCTCCGGGAACTTCCTCTTCCCTCTGCCCGCGCCCGCGGCGCTGCCCTCGAGACTCAGCTCTGCCTCCTGGTGTCCGCCGAGGCCGCCGCCGCCGCTGAGGCTGTGGGCTGGGGAGCAGCAGCTGCCGCCCCCGGAGTTTTCCAGCTCCCGGGCCAGGTTGTGGAAGTCCGTGGACGGCTTCGCGCTGCTGCTGCCGCCAGTGGCGGGAGGGTTACTGGCCTCGGTGGAGGGGGTCGGGTAGTGGGAAATAGGGCCGGCTTTGCAGAACTTGGGGCTCGGGCCCAAGGGCGCCTCCTGTTGCTGCTGCTGCTGCTGGTGGTGGTCCTTGCCGCCTCCGCCCCCGTGATCCTTGGTGCCCACGCCGCCTCCCTGCTCGTCTTGGGGGCTCCTATCAGCGCTGTGAATTCTCTTGGGGCAGCGGAAGCGCAGATGTGCCACATAGGGGAACTCGAACTGGAAACGCTGGCTGCATTCCAGGCATGTGTAAGGGGACGACCCTGCAAACACGCGCACAGCACATGGTTACTCAGCATCGTCTCCAGGCCAGTGTGCCATCACCCCCTTCACAAATCCACCTTCATTGCTCAGTGCCTGATGAAAGATCGTGTACGACATGAATAGTTCTCCCTCCTGGTTTGGGCGCAGTGCAGTCATTAAGCCAAGCGCCCCCCGGTTTCTTTTCACCTATCTGCACCAGCTTCATTACGGACAAGATCTCAGATGTTTCCTAGATGATGCCCAAAGGGAGGAAGGGCGCGCCCAGGCGCCCGAGTGAGCCCCCACCGCTCCCTGCATCGCTCCCCGGTTAGCTAGGGGCCCACACACAGGTCGCGAGCCAACCTACCATTCATTTTGCTGTGGGATCTAGAGGGGCAGAGCAAGAGTAACTCAGTCAGTTCTTTCCCGTACCAAACTAGTAACTCCTCGTCTTTGGCAATCCTGCGGAGAGAGCGGTAAAACAGCTGTCCGTTTTTTATATAGGCTTCAAGGTTCTGCTCTTCTTTATCTCTGGCTGACTGCACCAGACGCAGCCACATGAGACCTTCTGAGGAACCATTTGCCGCCGAGGTGTCTACCTACAGTTTAGAAAGAAGAAAGAGTACAAGAAGGAAGGGGGTCGGGTGGGGGAAGACTCTTGTAAGAGATTGAAGCCAGAGGAATCAAGAACATTTCCTGCATGTCATTCTTTTCAAAAAAAAAAAAAAAAATTAAAAAAAAAAAAAAAGCTGAGGTTAAGATTCCAAAAACTTGACCCAAGTTAGCAAGAGAATGGTCCTTTGAAACGCTGTACCAATCATATAGATTATTTAAGTCATCGTTTTTATAATATTGGTTGAACATCAAATGAGGAAACTTTTTCTTCCAATTCAAATTACTTCAGAATTTACTTCTGAATTATCCTATGTTACAGAAATGTGGGGTGGATTTTGTTTGTTTTGGAAGTGAAAAGCTTAGATCTCAAATTATTTTGTGGCATTCACTCATCTTCCTAATTTTAGCTTAAACAATCATTTTTCTCTGTAAAGAAAGAATGGGAAGTAAGAGGACTTTTATCTTCAAATTCAAATGTATAGATTTAAGGATGTTTTATTGTCAAACTATTAACATTTTTATTTAAATACAAACTCTGGGCATTAGCTACCTTTCCCAGAAAGGGTACTATATTTAGGGGAACAAGAGGCCTCCTATGTTGGAAGGCAAATGTGCCCAATACTTAGAATAAACTTACAGAAAGTATATATTATGCAAATATCCCCAATCATCTGAAATCTCCCAGAGTTAAGTTCATCACCAGGAAAGCCCAGAACTGAGGCACTGACTTAAGCATAGCTGGTATTCCAAATAAAATTCTGTCATGTATTCCAGAAATTCGGTTGACAATAATTTGAGCTTAATTTTCCTTTTCAGTATTTGATGTATAAAATAGGATGACTGACATTACTGCAATTGCTACATTCAGAACCTGTTTCAGCTTGTCATTAGCATAATTTTTAGTCTGTTTTTAAGGGACGTTACCCTCCTACCCTAAGTAGCACTGGCCCAGACTTACCCGGAAGATGTAAGGAACTGTTCTTTTGTCGGTGGACTTGAGAGCTATGAACGCTATGCTGTCGTACAGGGAGGTATGGCTCAGGACGCAGGGACCGAATATCGCGTTCTCAGGAATATCGCAGGTGGTGTAAACGCTGGTGAAAATATCTGTCAGACACTGTTGGACAGCCTTGGCGTCGCCATCCCAGATGCCTCGCTGGACGCCTGAGTCCTCCATCACTGCAGACAGATACACAGACCGAAGCGAGTTACAGTACTCCTTTGCCTTTATGAATCCAGACAGAACATTTTAACTACTCGACAGATTTTTCTTGAATTCGCCTGATATTTTGCATAGCTCCTACTTCATATATAAAGCCAGCGACAGATTAAATCTGGCACAACTTGAAGATGTTAACTAAAGAATCCTTTCCTTTCCTTTTAAGAAATCATTGGAATAGTAGGAGCTCAGGGTAGATTGACTGCTTGCGAGAAGACAGGGCTAGGGGAGACTAGATTTTTTTCTTCTATTTTTATCTTTTGTAGTAACTTGAGGGAAAATGGGGCAGGATTCTTTGGGGTGGTGAGGGATGGGGAGAACAATTGAATTTTTTATTAGCCTATAGACTTTCTTGACTGAAAGGAACTTGTAACTCTTGAGAGAAAGCTCCTCTCCTTTCCTCGTATGTATTGGACTGGGTACCCGGTAGCCGATCTTATTTTATTTTCTTCCAAAGAGGGGGCAGCATTAGCGAACAGGTGGAGACAGCGGAGCATAGCGAATGGATTTCAGTGGAGTGTCAGGGCCACTGGTTCCGTGTCAGCTAACCTTTCTCTGCAGCCTACGAGAGGGCACGTGTGTCTGCTCATTACCATAATCCAACACCGGCCCTCCGAGGCTTTAATTAAAAGCAGCAAGCAGAGGTAATTATTTTTTTTCTCGACATGCTTATTTATGGATGAGGGTGAATCCCAGTTACCTTGTTATACAAGGGGGTGGATTGAGTCGCGTGTGCCTCGTGAAGTGAGAAGGTACAGGGCAGGCCCTGAGTGTCCCCTGTCTGAAATACCGCGTGTAATGACTGGTGAACTCTCACTCCCCCAGATACGACCCAGCCTGGCCAAGAGGGAACAGCCCGCTTGAGTAGACCTCGGCGGACTCTCCAGCTGTTTAATCCGCAGCGATTTAGAAAGTAATGCCCTGACGGAGGGTTCTCTATTAAGCTGTCATTTGACTTTTTTTCCCTTTGCCACTGGACACTACCTACAAGATTTATCATTCAAAAACAAACAAACAAACAAAAACCCTGGTATTTAAATCTTAAACTGGCTTTATACTAACTGCACTGTTCACTTTTTCTGATTAAAAGATTCACCCAAGTTGGGTTTTCCCTCATAACGCCACCGTAGGCAATAAATTATGTGTGTTTTGTATAATTGAAGTAGCAGGAAAGAGTAGACCGGATCCCCCCCCCCCCCAGATGCTGTTCATTATGGAATAATATTAGTAATGTCCATTTTAATCTTAATGTCTATTAACGAATTAATCTTGCAAATATGATTACAAGATAGTGCTTTTTTTCCTTTGGAGCTAACAGTGCATGAAACTTCGGTCCCTCTCTTTTTTCATACACTCTGCTACATCCCCCAAATGTCATCAAGTATTAGGCTGTTTCTGCCAGTCAAAAATAAGAGAAATGTCCATAAAGTAGAAACATACTTTATGACACAGCATCTATTCCTGGGCATTTTTACCTCACACAAGGTAGACTTTCTCATCTCCAGTTAAAAATTTAAATATCTAAGAAATCCTCCAGAACCTCTGGTCTCCTTTTCAACGGAATCCTATTCTCTCCTTTTCAATTTCTCCAATTCAGCGTTTTATGCCCTAATTTCTGTCTTTCTTTTAAAAGTCTCTTTCACACAAGCGCTTCATTGTGCCGGGAGGTCGCCCCGCCACGTCGGGCAACAGCAGGAACAGTCATTAAAATGCAGTTCTACCTAACAATACGGCGGAGAGACCCTCGCTGCACCGACTAACAGGGGTCCACGTCGCCGCGGCGGCCGCCCCGAGCATCCAGCGAGTTACAACAACCGCAGGGCTAGAGCCTGGGCTCGCTCTCCTGCGCGCGCTGGCCTTTGCCACCCAGCCTTGCACAGCTCAGCATCCTCCTCTAGGCCCCGGGTTCTCAGCCGCCGGGACCTCCTTTCCAGAGCCGGCTGGGCGTGCAGGAAAGCCGGCGCACCCGCCGGCCGCTCGCCCTCCCCTGGAGGAAGGCATTGTCTGGCTGCCGCGCGCTCCCCAGTCGCTGGCTTCGCCGGCAAAGTGCTCTCCACCAGCTCCTCCCTTTGTGTAATCTTATTGGCAGCAGAGATCCCCTCTACAATTATTTTCCCCCCTCTTCTGGAGACTGAGAAAGCGGAGGACAACATTTTTCACTCTCCCCACCAAACCTGCTTTCCTCCCATCCCCCGCCCCAATCAATGCAAATAGACTTACCAGGAATAAGGTCAGGATGGAATCGGCCAAATAAGGCCACCTGGAACCGGGAGATGCTATCGAGCGCTTCTTTTGCCTATTGAATCAGTGTATTTCCATGTCAAGAGGTGTAGGTATTGCTGTCTTTTAGGCTCAGCCTAAAGAGAGGAAAGAGAGATGGAGAGAGAAATGAGGAGAGAGGTGGAGAGCGAGAGAGAATGAGAGTTGTACAGATGGACCCGATGCAGTGACTGACTGGCACGCAGACACACACTTTTTGTTTGCTGCACATAATCTGCCCAATGACGCGTGACAGCCCACGTCCCCTCCCTTTAACTCTTTGCTGGGCTGGGCGCTCCCTCCGGCGCTGCTTGCCTGGAAGCGGTCTCTCCGGCCTGCGGGCGGCCCGCAAATCCTGAGCACTTTCCCCAAGTGGCAACGCCTATCTGAGAGCACGGCTAGTCCTCCTCCTCCTAAAGCGTCGACCCTCTGGGACTGGTAGGAGGGAAAGATTGGTTTCGGGGTCGTGTAGGGAGGTACCAAAAGAACTGACAGGGCCTTTTCCCGTTTCCTTTGGCACTTAGAGAACCTCTGGCGGAAAGGTGGCCACCCAGCGTGCGCACGGAGCCCGCGCCCATTTCCCGAGCCTGAGTTCTGTTCAAGGGAGAGGGGCTGCGAGCGAGCCCCAAGGGATGCTCTGATCATTGAGCAATCGCTGGTCTGAGCACCTAGCTGCTTGGGGGGCTGATAAACCAGGTCCAGCTCACTCCACCAAACCCTTCAAAGCAAGATTCAGAAAGGAAGCGCTTTGGTGAGAACTTTTTGGTCCGGTCTTCCTGTTGAGCCGGAGATGGAGCAAGGAGGATGGAGTGGGGACCCTGCTAGACCTCCTAAAAGGATTTAGAAGGATTCGTCTGGTCCCCAAACCACAAGTGCCTGGGTGGAGCAAGGGGTCAGGTGGAGATGGGTGGGATGGTCCCCGATACGGGAACCTCTGTATGCTGCTGTTCCAACCTCCGCCTGGCGCACTCTGCTTAGTCCCCGGGGGGTCTCACGTTGAGGGAGGCCTGCGTTCTAGGGGCTCCGAGGGTGTGTATGTCGGAGGAGGAGGAGTGAGTCGAAGTGAAAATTATTACCGAGATGGGACCTGGCAAGCTCTCCACGTGCAGCCGCTGGTGGAACAGTGGATGGAGCTGCCGCGGCCGTCCCGGGAGCCCCGTGAGAGCTCAGCCACTTAGAGGCGCTGGCTGGTCCCTTTGGGGCAGCAAGCTGATGCTAATGATTTGAAGTCTGTACCAGCCTGAAAGTTGACTCCGCCAACAGGGGCCGCAACACATTCTCACTGGAGGTTCTCTGGGTTGTTCTTCGCTGTTTAACTCTCTACTCCTGGGCAAGAAAGGCTTTTGAGTGGTATAGAAGGTCCAGGCCCTCAGCCCCACCCACAATACCATTACAATGAAGGGGGCAAGCTGTTACCTTTAGGATAAATCGGACGTGTAGAGCTGGCTAAAGTGGACGAAGCAGAACCACGATTTAAGAAGCAGAGGAGACAGTCTCGTTTTAACCCTGTGTTTAACGGATGGAGCAAGGTAGCAGATTGAGAGTTGGCAAGGAGCAACTTAAAGGAAAAGGTGCGCACGGTGTTAGCCTGATCTTCTGTCGCAGCTCTGAGACCTCCTTCCAAAACCCAGTGAGGCGGCGAGGTGATGATCGCCTTTCCTCGCTGGCGCCTGCGATTCACAGAGGCCAAAACATTTTTTTCCCCCTGACGAGATGTTTTAAAATGTGCGAGAAATTTCCCACAAAGTGAGTTCTTTTCTCCTTGGTCTCTGTTTCTTCCCTTCTCTTTTCATCGGGCGCTGGTGAGCCCCCCACATGAACTCCCAGTCCTTCCCATCAGAAGAGCCCTCGCTGAGGACTAGGCTGGGACTCACGGAAGGAAGGGCTGGGAGATGCCCATATTAGGGGGAAATGCAAGAATTCTCCCTTAACTGTCAAGTTAGCTACTGATTTTTCAAAGAAAACTTCTCAAACTCTCGCTGTCTCTTATCTTAACATATCATTTCTCTTTATGAACGTGTGTACACTTTTAAATAGCTCAGCCAAGGGCAATTAGTGACCAAGGCTCAATGTTGAGGGCCCTCACAGGTTCATATATGAGAATCACTGTATTTAGCCATCAATTGTCTAATGACTAGATACTCCATTCATTTCTCTCTCTTACTCTCAAACACCCCCCATCATTTGTTTAAAGGAAGGGTGGGGGAATTAGAAATGTCCAAAGAATTACATCAAACATTTCAAAAATAACCCCAAACAGGGAAAGTTAGCTGCCAGACACTTAAGTGAATCCACAGTAGAAAAGAATAAAGAAAGAGATGCAGGTATAAACAACCACAAGTTAAGATAAAGAAGTAGACACAAGACAGTTGTGGTCCCTTAGAAACTATAGTCTCATAGAGCAAAGGACGGTGTGTGTGGTTTGGGGACAGTGTCCTCAAGCCTAATTCCATTAAGCTGTTGAATGGAACATTCCTCAAAGCCTGCTTTTGCTGTTATTTAGAGAACAGGAACTTTGCCTTTCCCAGGAAAAATCATATGCACGTACAAGGCACTTTAAGATAATCTATTACATGTTCCAAATATAAAAACATGTATTCCAGAATGTGGGCATTCTGGAAAACCTTAAACGCTAATGGAAGGCATTTTTTCCCACTGGCCTTTCTTTTTTTAATAATAAAGGGTATAATTTAGACTATGTCTCCTCTGAGGTACTGAAACCTAGACTTCAGTTTATATAAAATAAAGAATGCTTCTGGTACTTAAGTTGGGGTGAGGGAACTTGACCTTCCAATTCACAAGCACAATGTAGCTAAGATTCTAAAGATCTAAAAGGGGAGAGATTTGTTGAAAATCTGGCCATCAGTTTTTATTTCCTCTCAGTTTTATTTTTCTGATTTCTAATTAGATTTTCCCCTATTAGTTTCAGAAAAATAATCTTCAAATAAAATAATCTCTAACATCTTTATGCATGCAACCAACTTTGTTTTATGTATTAAATGACTAACAAAAAAAGCAAATGTGGGTAAGATTAAGCTAGAAATTCCTATTTTGAGGGTTTTCTAGTATTTTAAGAGGTATATATTTTTTGGGTAATATAAGTGGTCTGCATGGCAATTATTGATAGGAGGTAAAAATATCTTCAAATTATGTTTATTACTCTAGAAATTTATGGGTTAAAATGGTGCATGAATTAGTTTGAAATCACTCTGCATTATTACTTACCTGACTTCACTATACTAATTGAAGGTCTGAAGCACTTCATTCAGCATTAAACAGTGCTATAAAAGCACACGTCAGTCAATATTTTTATCTACTTCACATGGAACAATAGGTTTATGCACATAATTGGAGCTCTTTTCCCTGGGATTTTATTTCCAATTAAATAGAGGGATAACAATGAAGAGTGAGGGTATGTTCACCTAGCTCAACTTTAGCAAAGCTCCCAGCAGTTATGGTAAAAACACATGAGTAGACAACTGCAATGTTGTTTTGAAAGAGAAGCCTGGAGAGAGGATAATGAATCAAAGATTCCTGAGTGATGCCTTTTACAACCTTTTACAACCTAAGTGAGGAGATGGGGAAAGGGTAAGAAAGGAAATTTGATTCTTAGAGAGCATTACAGTGCACATATCATTTCTCTTCACTGGGTAGAGAAATGAGGCCCAAAACATCTCAAATTCTGTGATAGGAAGCAGGTGAAGTCTCTAAGAATAACTCACTTAGAAGAATTATTACCTTGTAAAAATGAAAACACATTGTTTTTCTTTATCTTTTTCTAGGTCTTGGTTCATCCCCCTCTAAAATCTTATTTCCAAAGTTTTACACCAGCAAAGACTTAAGTTTTCAAAAATATATACAGATAGCAATTCATGGTGAAGGAAAAACACACTGGAAGACAAGAAGGATGCCAAGGAAGCACATAATGGAGACTTTTTCTTAAGCTTATTATTTTCCCACAGTAAGGTCTCTGTAAGGGGCTGTGCATGTAAGGGCACGCAGAATATGGAACTTCATAGCCTCACCATAAAGAGTATTGAAGTATTTAAGGAATCACTTAGAGGCAAGAAGAGGCAGTCTTGCTGAGTGGGATTGGGGACACTGTTTTTTAAATAAGTATACATGGCAATCTTAGTTTGGGTTTTTTTTCCCCCCAATATGCTAAGTATTACAGTTGGTTCGTCAGGTGAGAAATCAGTGAATGTTTCCCACACTGGTCCAGGGAGAGCTAGAGACTTAAGGAAGGAATGGATCACTTTGTAGCCTATGAGGAGAAACTCTAGGCTCCCAACTCCTGAGTCATATTTTTTTCTCTTCAGCTATTCCTCTTTCTCAATAAATGGTAGCCATTTTTAATGCTGCTGATGCCACTACTACAACTACTGCTGTTCTTATGATTATAACCTACCTTTCTGGAGTTTAAAACCTTCTCTCTGAGGGATCTCAAGTTCCACTTGCCATTCTGTCGGAGTTCAGCTGAGGATTGGATAATCTTTGAGAACTTCATGTAATTCACTTCCTCTCCTGGATCTGGGTTGTAGTCAGCTTGCTTAAGTGCTTCTGAGCACTACTTCCAAAAGGGCTAACAACTGAGGGGATATTAAAGGCAACTACCACAGATCTAAAATAATACCTCATGCTCACCTGTGTGTGACCTGTGACCAGGATCCAATATACAGCATCCTGACCCCCTGGATTCTCCCAGATATTATATCCCTGACCAGATGAATATCTAAAGAACTGGCAAGGAATATCCTGGGATGTTACAAAGTTTTTCAAGAGTCAGACACTGTAGTCCTTTAATAGACCTCAGTAGTAGGAGGAGGGTGGGAAGGAAATGTAGGTAAGGCCACAGCCAGCCACTCTGGGCCTCCTGATCCTCTGGGCCAGGCTTTCCAGGCAGAATGGGGACCAAGGGGTGTCCAGCAGTGTCAGATGGGAGAGAGCATCAGATTTTGAGAAGATTGACTCTAGGCCTTAGGTATTTCACCAAGTTGAGAGACTCTACCTCAATTTTCTTTGCACAGCTAGAAAAAGGGACATTACCCAAACACTCAGTATCTGTGTTCCTCTTATTTTCTGTCTATTTTTAGGCAGTGTGCAATTCCTGAGTTATAAAGAGGGATGTTAATTGACACAATGTGGGTACATACTGGGCAGATTCCCTGGCACCTGATCCCAGCTAGCCCTCTGAAGTGTGGACTTAGCTTATAAATTGGACTGCTGAGGGATAAGTGGCATAAACCATCTCTCTCCTGGGAAGGGGGTCTAGGCAGAACACACACATGCCCAGGACATTCTAGCTTGGAATCTGTCCATGGTATACTTCCCTGAGGCCTGAAGAGAGACAGGAATCTGATTTTTTCCAAGGAAAAGAAAGGCAAAAAGAAATGAAAAGAATTTGGGGGAGTAACCAGTCCTTTAGTAATCACAACAGGAATTATTCACATTGCTTTGTTAGAGCCTTGGAAATAGTTTACTTCTTCATGATCTATGCTCTCATACACAGTGTTTCCCTGCTCATGTCACAAATTGGTTGTTTGAGTGAAAACCATATTTCATGATTTCAATTCAAGTGAATTGCAGGTGTTTCATTATTTAATCAAGAGGTATTATTTTAATTATGTCAATGGGAGAGTGTCTCCCCAGACATTATATGGAAAGCCAACAGCGTTTAACAGATTTTCATAAGCAATTAAAAACTACCAATGTATGTCTTTTGCCAATTCTAATGCTTGAAGAAGTCTCTTAAAAAATTCCAAGATCGCCTGACCTGTGGTGGCGCAGTGGATAAAGCGTCGACCTGGAAATACTGAGGTCGCCGGTTCGAAACCCTGGGCTTGCCTGGTCAAGGCACATATGGGAGTTGATGCTTCCTGCTCCTCCCCCCTTCTCTCTCTGTCTCTCTCCTCTCTCTCCCTCTCTCCTTTCTAAAATGAATAAAAAAAAAAAAATTCCAAGATCGCCCTGGCCGGTTGGCTCAGCGGTAGAGCGTCGGCATGGCATGCGGGGGACCCGGGTTCGATTCCCGGCCAGGGCACATAGGAGAAGTGCCTATTTGCTTCTCCACCCCCCTTCCTTCCTCTCTGTCTCTCTCTTCCCCTCCTGCAGGCAAGGCTCCATTGGAGCAAAGATGGCCCGGGTGCTGGGGATGGCTCCTTGGCTTCTGCCCCAGGCGCTAAAGTGGCTCTGGTTTCGGCAGACCGATGCCCCGAAGGGGCAGAGCATCGCCCCCTGGTGGGCAGAGAGGTGCCCCTGGTGGGCGTGCCGGGTGGATCCTGGTCGGGCGCATGTGGGAAGTCTGTCTGACTGTCTCTCCCCGTTTTCAGCTTCAGAAAAATAAAAAAAAATCAAAAAAAAAAAAATCCCAAGATCAGCATGTCACAAGTGTCACAAACAACAGTAACAGTATGACTACTATAGACAATACTGTACTGTCTGGACTGTGGTGGTTCAGTGGATAGAGTATCAGCCTGGAATACTGAGGTTGTTGGTTTGAAACCCTGGGCGTGCCTGGTCAGGGCACATATGAAAAGCAATCAATCAATGAACAACTAAAACAGAAGCAACTATTAGTTGATACTTCTCATGCCCTGTCCCTCTCTCTACTCCTTCTATAAAATCAACAAATAAAATCTTAATAGAAACAATACTGGACCTATATTTTATTTTATTTTTTATTAAATTTATTGGGGTGACATTGGTTAATAAGATCATATAGGTTTCAAGTGTACATTCCTCTGAAATATGATCTCTATATTGCATTTTGTGTTCACCCTCCAAAGTCAAATCATCTCCCATCACCATATATTTGGCCTCTTTCACCCTTTACTACCCTCCCCAGCCTGTACCTATATTTTGAAGTGGCAGAAATAATAGGCAGGGGGATCAAAACATATTTGTCCTCTTGAACTGGCTGACTGAAAAGCCAATTCCCAGAATGATTTGGTAGTAGTCTGGTAATATAATATAAAAATAGTCAAAATATTCAGAATCTCCTTTAAAGTTTTAAGAAAAATCCATATTTTTAAGAATCAATATAAGTCATTGTCAAATAAGTCATTCACAAATTCCTAATAAGAGAAAACATATTGAATATACAGACCTGGATGTTGAGATTCTTTGAAGGCCTAAAATTCAATATAGGTCTGTACAAGTAAGTATACATCTGACCAGACATAGTTGTAATCATTAAAAAAGAAACTTTCTGAACTATGTCATTTTTCTTGGCTGCATATCTATGAATTAATCATTGCTCTTTTTTGCATGTTTTTGTGTAAGATAGTTTTCAGAAAAGTAGTTTTGTGATGTCATAGGAGAGAAATTGGTCCTGGAGAAGTAAAACTGAATAGAGTTACAGAATATATTTTCTACATATGCTTTTCCCCTCTTCTTTTCTATGTGAGAGGAGGGGAGATCGACTCCTGTATGGGCCCCAACTGAGATCCACCTGGCAACCTCTGTCTTGGGCTGATGCTCTGCACATCTGGGGCCATGCTCACAACTGAGCTATTTTTAGTGCCTGAGGTGGAGGTTCCATGGAGCCATTCTCAGTGTCCAAGCCAATGTGCTTGAACCAATCAAACCAATCAATCCATGGCTTGGGGGGGGATAAGAGGGAGGGGGAGGAGGAAGGGTGGAGGGTGGAAAAGCAGATGGCTGCTTCTCTTGTGTGCCTGACAGGGAATTAAACCAAGGATACCCACACACTGGGCCAATGCTCTATCACAGAGCCAACCAGCCAGGGTCTACATATGTCTTTTGTATCTAGTACCTTATGCATATGATCAGATGCCTCAGGGCATTATCTACATTCTACTCAGTTTACCTTAAACCCTAGGAAGTTAATTTTTCCAGACAAGTGAGGATCCTCTGAATTTGTGGAAATATCCTGAGAAAAGCCAATGTGCTGAGAGACTACAGTGGGTTCCATTTATATATTACCTGGGGGACTGAATTAGCTGCTTTATCTCTCAAGCCACTAACTTGAGAGATGTTTAGTCCATACATTTGGGTGGCAAGGAAAGGCCAGGCAAGGAAGTGCCTTCTAGACCCAGACAATTCTTGTCTGAATTCTGAGGTGTCAATATCTCAGTAAAGGGCAGAGTAAAATGTGCACAGAAGGCCAAATGACAGAGACGGGTTTCAGTGTCGGGTAAAGTCTCTGGTAGAAACCCAGAGAGGGCATTACCCCAATAGCACCATGAAGACACAGGCAATACTTCCACTGCGTTTGGGATGATTCACCAAGAGTGCAGAGCCTGGACACGGGAGAGCACTGGGCAGAACAAGACAAGCTACCTTCAGCTGGATGTTGCTCTTTTACAAGCAGCACACACAAACCAGGAGGTGGGGGTGGGCAGAAAGAGACCACACAACAGTATGCTCCAAGATCCACCTACAACAAACCAGAGACCAAGCACACTTAAGGGCCAACCACATTCTCCGTGTTCTCCAGCCTCCTATCACCCTCTGGAATAAGTGCCAATACTTGTCTCCTGCTGGGAGGCCACTTTCACGGAGGAAAGGCGTCCTTAGGGCTGGGCTTTCCGGAACAACTGTGCTCCTTTTCATCACCCCTGACCCCTGCGCATGTCCTCAGTGGGCAGATCTCATTGCCTTTCACAGGGCAGTGGTCTGCTTTCTTACCTCTTATTAGCGGGGCAGAAAGTGACCTCTCCCAGCTTTGGTTTTCCTCTTCAGGCAAACTAAGGCTGGCAAGAGCTGCCTCCGTGGTCTCGGTGAGGACTCAGTGAGGGAAAGAGGGAGAGAGCACTTTGGAAAGCCAGTTGCTTGAGCAGATGGTAAGGGATTAGTTCCAAGAGCTGGGGTTAGTTTCACTTCTGTCTAGGACATGCTAGAGATGTCTCAGTTGCCCTCATTAAGAAACATTCTTCTCAGAAGCCTGAAGAACTGACCAAGAAGGATCAACGACTCAGGGTCAGGTCACAACTCCTCTCAGGAGAAGTAGAGAGCCGGAGTTCAAATCCTGCCTCCTGAGGCTGCGCAGGTAATTTAACCTGTCTGTGCTTCAGGCCATCATCCATGAATCCAGGGTAACAAAGTAAACCCTCTCCATAAAGTGTGAGGGCTGAGTTGACATTTTGGAAGCACAGAGAACACCATAGAATATACCCATTCCGATGCTGGATATTGTTACTGTGTACTGTTCAACACCGCCTTAGCGTCCTCATTAGAAAATTTAGGAATTGTTTTGCGCACCCACTTTCAAAGTCACCCAGTGAAGGCTGAGGATTTCTCAATGTTTCTAAGGAAATCATTAGGAGGTACTGGAGGATAAAGTAGGCCTGAGGAATCCATTCAGGGTTCAGGAATCCTCTTGACCGCCAAAGGAAAGGCCTGAATGTTCCAACCACAAGTCACAACCCCGCTTGCCCTCTTTAAGGAAGAGTAATTTTCTGCCTCGAGACTGGTACGCCAGGCTGCCACCCCCCGGGCCCATCCAGGAGTCCTTTCTTTACGCCCGGTAGCAGCGCCACGTTAGAAACGCGGGGAAGTAAGGTTGGCAAGGGCTGGGACCAGCAGTATGTGAACGCCTCGCTAGTTAAGGCAAGGCCAGAAAGCCCTGGCCTGGGTGCGCAGGAAAACCCGGGGCATCCAGGAGGCCGCCCTGACTAGCGCTCGGAGCCGCCATGAGGCGTGGCCCCTCCTCTTTTCTGAAGGGCCACAGTTTAGAAAAAAAAGACTCAGAGACAGGCGGGCCCTGAGGCAGGGTGGACAGCCTCAACCCTCCTGACACCCCAAGTCTGGGAAGCGTGGTAGGACCAGGCACTACTGCCTGGGGGTTTGCAGGTACGAGGCTGGCATTGCGGCCTTGGAGGCTTCGAGAAGGGCGGCTTCCACGCAGGCAGCCTTCAGGCTCCGCCCCCGACGCACGCACGCGGATTAAGCGCTGAGCATTGTGGTCCGCGCAGCGTTCGAGCCTTGGTCTCAGCCGGCGGGACCGACAGAGCCTCCTCCCACGGCGTTACGTCACTTTGGCGCAGGCGCAGCCCTGGGCAAGGCGCCTTAAGATCGCCTCACGTCCACAGTCCTACGCTTTGTGAAACCTCCCGCCCAGGCCTGACCGAAACCGTGGGCTTGCCTGGTCAAGGCACATATGGGAGTTGATGCTTCCAGCTCCTCTCTGTCTCTCCTCTCTGTCTCTCCCTCTCCTCTCTAAAAATGAATAAATAAAAAAAAACAACAACCTCCCGCCCAGTCTGGAGACCAGTGACAGCCGTCAGTTGTGGGCTCCTCATGGCGCTTTCTGTTGAACAAACCCAACGGCGGTGGTGAAGAGCTCGAAACTTGGGATCCGAAACATGGTTGAACCCAGGTCTGCAATCTACAATACTAGCTGTGTGTCTTTGAGCGAAATCACCTAAACTTGTTGAACATTTAGTTTCCTCGTAAAATAGCAAAAATAGCACGTATCTCATAGAGTGGCTATAACATTGCAGGGGCTAGCCTGGGTTCAGATCTCAGCTGGACTGCTTGATTGGGTTAGTTAGCCACTTGGTGCTTCGCTTCCTGTGAAGGATGTGGATCTGTGAACTAGGGACTACAATACTTAACTCAGAGGGTCCTCAGAATTGAATACGGGAATCATGGCAGTACATTCAGCTTAGCAGATAGTAAGAGCCAAAGTAGTTAATTATTTGAAGCATCTTAGTGCCTGCCACTTTGAAATGCTGGGTAAGTAGAATTTTTTAAATCTTATCTCTCCTCCACATTTTCTCTTCAGTTGAGAAACAAAGTCCAAAAGTGCCTGTCAGTAATGTGGGGTTTAGTGCACACAGAATTGGGAAGAGTAGCTTGGGGCAGAAAGTAAGGTTACACTTCATGCCTCTCCTGGCCTTTCCTCTTCAATTTCTTGGGAGAAGGTAAAAGAATATAGGAAGCCCAGAGGAAAGGAGCTTAGAATATGGAAGATGCTGAACAAATGTTTCTTCTGTCAAAAGTGGCATTTCACATATTAAAGAGACAGGAGCCTGTGTAAAGTGGAATAGAAGATCCAGGGCTGGTTTGGTTTCCATTTCTGTTGCCAGCGGGCATGTTGGGATCATTTCTGTGTGTCTTTACGTCATGGCCCCTGGAAATAGAAAGATCTCAGGAAGGGATGGGAGAGAGGGTGGCACTTCTATAGACAAACAGGTTTGGGGGACAGGAGGAGCAATAGAGTGCCTCTCCTTGCATATGGAGAAGAGATACCTCCCTTTATCAGACACAGAGCATACTTGATTCAAGAAGTAAAACTCAGGCAAGGGGAAGAAAAGACATAGGAGTGAATTCTCTTGGGGTGAATTAAGCCTCCAGTGAAGGGTTGGAATCTGTGTATTTCCCAAAGCTTGAAAATTTAATGTTGAGTCTAAACACTAACATTCACAGATACCTCTTAATTATCCATACAGATCAGGCCCTTTCAAAGTGGGTGGGCATACCTATATCACCATATTGCCTCATCACTGCTCCACTCCTTCAATATCAGTGTCCTCTTCTGAGTTTTCAGAGGGGAGCACTCACATCTTTCTTTAGTTCTCTATAGATAATATGATAGTGGAGATGATGTTTTACTTGTTAACTAACAGGACATTCAGAAAAACATGGCCCTCAATACTGTTCAAGACCTCACCCTTTGCTTTTTTCCTAAGGGCAGAGAATGCTGATGCAGCAACAACAATCTAAGGCAGCAATTTTGATTTTCAACCTTTTTCATGTGATGTCACACAACAACTAATTACTAAAATTCTGGCACATACACAAATATTTTTTGGTGATATGACCAAAAAATAGGCATAATTTTGATTCATTCACACTGGACGATTATTGTTGTGTTGGCTGTTGTCATCTCTTAATTTGACTATTTAAGGGAAAAGGAGTGAGTGCCCCTGACTAAATAGTCAGGCATTGATGTTTTAAAAGTTCTTGGGGCACACTGGTTGAAAATCGTTGATTTAAGGTATTTCATAAGCTTCTGGCTTTTAGTTTCCTCTCCCCTCAGATCCTGACTAAAAATTGCTGTTATCGGTAAGGAAAATAAAACAAAATAAAATAAAACCAGTTCCTCAGTGTTTCAAACCCTGGGCAAAGGAGAAAACTGGTGAGAAGCAACCCCAACTTGGAAAAGGTTTCTTTTTCCTGGCCATAAATCTCATCAACTTGTTCCTCTGCCCAACAGAGCACGATCAAGTCCTTTTCCATAAAGTATTCAGTTTTAGAACCACGAAGCTCCCCCAATCAGTAGCCATCTGCTTCTACTATAACTGCTGCTCTGGGAGCAGGGCAAACAGCAGCAGAGAATAGGCACCACTGTTAGGCTGCTGGACAAATGAGGAGACTGAATAGCTTTGCTTTTCCTTGTGTATCTGTATCTATAGAGACAGGGGAAGAAAGGCCGCATTATATTGATACAACAATTGTAAAACAAAACACGGAAGAGCCATCTAAAGGGCAATATCGCATGCATCAGGGGTCTCCAGATAAAAGGAGAGCTAACAGATTTATAGAAACCTTTAATTAGTTTTCAATTGAAAGCTAAAGAGGCTGAGGCGAAACTGTGAAGAGTGGCAAAGTGCTCTCCCTCAGCCGTCTGGGAGGCATGATCAATTTCATGGAGGAAGAAAAGAAAAATCCAGAACCCGCCAGCGCCTCTGCGAGGGCAAGGAGCAGCTCCGTGTGTTACCAGCTTTCTCCTCTTTGCCGGGGAATAACTAACTGATATGATCGTAATTACAGAATCTCTCAATTTCTTTCTCTCTTTCCCTCTCCCTACCTCCCACCCCCTTCACACTGTTAGGTAAGTGGAGAGGGAAGGAAAGGTTGCAAAAATGAAGTAAATAGACAAACCTAACTTCCCATCCCCGGAAGTAACAGACGCAGGCCTCAAGATACCGAGTTTATACCTGCTCCTGGGCTAGAAGCGCATCTCTCCACTTGGCCGGCACCGCGCAACTTTTAACCCCTTCCTGGGCGGTAGGCTGCGGCCCCCATCAGCCTCCGTAGCCAGTGCCCATCCTACAGTAGCTCCAGATATCCGTCTGTCGGTTCTTAAGGCTAATTTATTGGCATGACCTTTCATTATTCTTTTTCGATTTTCTAATTAATCAAAGATAAAAGGCAATGGTGCAAATTATGATTATGAGGAAACTGGAAGACTGTTTTGAATAAAATGGGAGAAAGGAAGTATGATTAATTGAAGGACATGATAGTGAAATCTCAAGTATGATGAGGAGGTCTCAGGGGGTCAGATCCTATCTCCTCCGTGTTTCAGGTGGGGCGCTCCTCCTGCTCTACGTAGTTGCAAGGAGGCAGTCCCCAGATTAGGTCATTTGAGTCCGAAACCTTCAGAGGTGAGAGAACTAGGTTTCCTCTGGGGCTCCCAACCTCAATAGGCGCCTGCCCCCACCCTCCCTCCCTACACTCCACCATTCCTTCGGAATTTCAAGACTCCTGGCCAGTAATTCCAACCCATTTTGGATTGAAATACACCCAATTATTGCGCTAAGGCACCGCAAGTCTCTTACATTTTTCCTTCTGTCTTTGAACATTCCTCTAGGAAGGCTAACTCGTGAAATTGCAAGAAAATTGTCCAGTAGGTCAGAGATTGTATTTGCTCCTGTAAAGGATTAATGGAGCCCCTGTCTGATGCTGCTTTCCAGAATTACGTTCAGGATTAAAAGGCAGACACGGCGCGGGCACACATTTTGCATTCACTGGTAGTTGTGATTAATATTTCCGAGGGGATTTGTGCTGGGAGATTACTTAACGTGCTCTCCCAGGGGGTCTAATGCCCGACGGCCGCGGCGCAGGGGAGAGCAGAGGGTCTGAGGGCACGCGCCCAATCGCTGAGGGATTAATGTCAGATGGGCGCCAGGAGCGATGGCCTTTTAGCGCCTTCCTCTCTCCACCACGCCTCAGCACAGCTGCTTCAGAAGGCTGCAGTAAGGGCTGCCCCTGGTGGTGAATTTTTTTTTTTTAGGGTTATGTGTAAGGGGATGATGCCTTCAAATGTCTTCACTTTGGGGTGGGAGAAAGGGGCTCAGTACCAAACCAGTGAACTTCTTACTAACATCCAGTAAGGGGGCTTCCAAGCTCCGCGTTCAGGGGAAGCGCTGCTCCCAAACGCACCACTTACCTCCAAATCAGTCTCCCGGCCCCCTCCCAGAAGAGAATTACCACTCCAGCGAGCCTGCCATTCTCAGGGTTGTTTTCGTGGGCACCCAGGGTGGCACGTGTGGAGAGCAGCCAGAGCCTACGCACAAAATGCATTCCCTTTCCCACCACCCCCAGCGGGCGGACAAACCCTTCCCGAGTGACTGAAGGGACAAGGGCAGGCAAGGAAAGTTCCAAGATGTAAAGAGGAGGCGAGAGAAAGGAAAGTAACTAGGAAAGCATGAAAAATAAGAAGCAAATTGGAAGCGAGAAAAGAGAAGGTAGTGAGAAGAAAGGAGAAACGGGAAAGGTGGTGTCGCAGTTGCATTACCGCACTCCAGCAGTAGGAGGCACCTTTCAGGGCGAGACTGCCTTCCAATGGGCGGGGGCGGGGCATCCAAGCAGACCCCGCCCTCCAGCTCGTGCTCGGAGGTGCGGGGCGCCCCCTCCTGGAGGTTGTGCGGCGGTTCCCCGCTGTCCCGAGGGTGCTGCAGTCCAGCGGTTTCCTATCCCAGCGCTGGGGAGAGGTGCCTGTGCGGAAAGGAAGAGCAGGGGTCGGAGAGGGGTGTGATGTGGCACCGGGTCAGTAAGACAGTCCCCTTCCGTCGCTCTCCTCGGTGGCCTTCTCACCTGGTCCCTGCGGCGCTCCTTCTCCGCGACCACAGTTTAGGCATATCTCAGCTGCGGTGCGGCTCGAGTCCCATTCCCAGCTTGCTGAGAAGCTCGCACTTCTCGCCAAGCGCGCCTTCTCGCCGCAGCAGCTGGGAGGGAGGGAGCGACCGCCGGCTGCTGCGGGCTGCGTCTGGGGGCCGCCAGCCGAGCTGGAGAAGTCGCCATCTGGAGCCTCGGCAGCAGGCGGGGGTGCGGGTGCTAGGGAAGAGGGACCTGGTGGCTGGGCCCAAGGAACACAAGGTCAGGGTTCTGAGAGTAGAAGCAGCGCCTGGCCACTTCGATGCCGGACTGTATGTGGTGGGAGGGTGTGTGTGACAGGGCGTGTGGCCCCAAGGGAGGAGAAGTAAAGGCCTACCCCCCTCTTAAGTCCCCAGAATTACGGGGCAGCCCTGACTCGCAGGTCTAGCGAAGGAGCCTGGTACCAGCTTGGGAATCCCCCTCGCCCCTCCCCCCCCCTTGGAGGTGGAGAGCTGGAAGGGTGGGAACCACAACACTCCCACACGCGCACACACTAGCTGTCCGTCAGAAGTGGTTTTCTCATTTCCTTTCCCTCCCACCTAGTCCGTCCCACTCCAGGAAATATTTCTTCCCAAACGGGATGGGTTTTTGGACACCTCCACACAAAGACAACTGCTTCAACCAGAACGTGGGACAGGCATGACCGGGTATCACCCTTGGGAATAAATACTTCTAGTTTCCGATGGAAGACAGAAAAGGAAGGAGATGCGGGCAAGGGGGTGAGGGAAACATTTAGTGTAGGGAAGGAGAAAATAATTGGGAGGGGGATAAGAAGTGTGATTTTTCTCCTTCTCTCCTTTCATTATAGATTCTTCCAATGTTTTCATATCTTTAACATAAAAAAAATTATTCCGCTTCCTAGAGTTTAGTTGGGGGCGGAGAGCAAACTCAAGAGAAAAGGTGGTGAATGTGGGCGAGAGCCAAGGGTGAAGTTTCGGGAAGAAAGCTTTCCAGTTTCTGGAGCTATCTCCAAGGGAGATGCCCTCAGCAAAGGTTTCACTGAATGTAAGGGGACCTGATTGGCGGGAGGTCTAAATTAGAGAGAGAGAGAGAGAGAGAGAGAGAGAGAGAGAGGCAGACCCACTCCCACCACGAAGAATTAAAAGACACCCCCCCCCCCCGTTGTCTCCTGTCCGGCAGAATGGCATTATGTAAAAGATTTGGCATGTCACCCAGTGGCACATCTGGTAGGTGTAGATGGCATTCATTAGCACAGGGCTTCTACTCTGCAGCATGCCAAAGCCCTGACAGAGATGCCCGCTGCCAATCATTCATTCGCTGCCAATCCCAGAGTGCGGCTGAGCTGGGATGGCTCCCATCCACCCTGGCAGCGGGAGTGGAGGAAACAATGTGTTGAGGTGCGAAAGATGAAAGCAGAGCTGAGGATGTGAGGCACCCAACAGATGTATCCTGTGAGGAGATAAAGGTTTGAGGAGTCATTTAGCAAGAAAGCATATGCAGGATTTCAGGAGGGAGGCTGGGGCAGGGGTCTGCCTGTCTAGGACTGAGCTGAGGGAGGGGAAGGGGAACCCTTTCCAAAACCTGTAAGTTGACATTGCTACTCTAAAACCACACAAAGACCTACCCCAATCCTAACTGTAAGACCTCCCAGCTATGTGTGCTTCTTACCTAACTAGCTCTGAAAAGATGAACTTCTCTGCCTTCTTCCAGGCTTTGTGGTTACCAAGATAAAAAGCACCTTCTTGTTTTTGATGTTGGGCCAGTCTCTTTGCCTTGTAATTTGAGGAGGGGGGGCGGAGGGATCTTTATTGCATTTTGTATTTTAAAAAGTAAACGGTGTTGGAAGTAAAGTGTAACAACAGGAATAAAAAAGGTATAGTTTTTATTTCAATTCCTAGCCTTTCAAAGGGGATAAAGATGAACAAAGGAAAGCAAGGAAATTGTTAAAATGGCAAATATAAATAAACATAAAATCTAGACTCAAGGTTGTCTCTGACATTCTTTTTTTTTAATTTTTTATAAGATTTTATTTATTCAAATTTCAGAGAGGAGAGAGAGGGGGGGGGAAGGGGAGGAGCAGGAAGCATCAACTCCCATATGTGCCTTGACCAGGCAAGCCCAGGGTATCCAACAGGCAACCTCAGCATCCCAGGTCGACACTTTATCCCACTGCGCTACCACAGGTCAGGCTGACGTTTTTTTTTTAGGCTGGGCCATAGTTACCTAGGTGGCCAGTGTATTGTTTTAGGCAGGACCATAGTTACCTAGGTGGTCAGTGTATTGTTTTACTTTGTGCCATGTGCATATTTTAGAAATATTATTTTTATTCATTTAATATGTGATAAAACAAGAACAAAACTCAGAGGTTTAAAGCTGTGAAGAACTCACTGTTTGAGTCTAACAGCTCTTTATTGAATATATGCATACAAATCTATTATGTATAAAATGATATAATTTTTAGTATAGGTATATAGTATTGTTAAATATTTAGGACATACTTATACTGGCTCATGGTTACAAGATGACTGCTATAATTCCAGGTATCATATCATTGTTCTAATGAAGAAAGGGATGAGGCAAAGAAAAATAGTTCTTTTATTTTATCAGTGAAGGAAATACTTTTCATCAGCCAGACCTGGGTCACCAGGTCACTGATACCTGTGAAGATGTCTGGGAAAACTAGCCTTTAAAGTGTAAACAGATAGGATAGAGGATTAGAAATGGTATGAGTTGCAGCCAAGGATGTCTGCTAAAATACTGAAGACAATGTTAGCATCAGGCAAAATGGCTTTTGTTTGAAGGACAAGAATTTTAATCCCAACTCTGTGACTCACTAGACGTGTGACTTTGGGTATGTTACTCATTTGAGTCATATGTCCTTATCTGTAAATGGGTTAATAATGTTAATAACGCCTTGCAGGGTTATGATGAGGCTTAGAAATAATGACACATTTGGGTATTAAAATATAATTGTTAGGGACACAGAAGGGAACAGAGCTGAGTCTAAAAAAAATCATATGAAGAGACTACTTAGAAAGATTTGGGCATGGTTATGGTGAACAGATGAGATGATGAAGCACACAGAAGCAGCAAAGCAAGAAGTTCTTGGAAGAGCTGCACCAGGACAGGAACCTTGGAAGAGGGGCCCAGAGAGAATCCTAGCGCAGCTACTGCCAGTGAGGCAGTGGTACTGGCATAGCAAGGAGGGAGCAGTGAAGAAACACCCCAGTCTTTTTCTTCTCACTCCCTCCAGTTTCACATTGATATTTTCTCTTGGCCAAACCCAACTGGACCCTAGTTGGCAAGGTGCTGGAGGATGGCAATGAATCTGCATGGATCAGCTTCAGAGGACAAAGAGCCAGACATAGAAGGATGGGTAGAGTGAATCTTGGGGAGACAAAAGGAGAACAACTAGCATACAACTATTATTCACAAATAAGATTCACAGAGAACACTTTCTGCAGACATATTTTCAAGGCACAATTCCAACTTGAAGTAAAAACTTTACAGGCATTGCTAACCTAAGCATCTAAATTTTATTTTATTTTATTTTAATTTTTTTTACAGAGACAGAGAGTGAGTCAGAGAGAGGGATAGACAGGAACGAAGAGAGATGAGAAGCATCAATCATTAGTTTTTCATTGCGTGTTGCAACACCTTAGTTGTTCATTGATTGCTTTCTCATATGTGCCTTGACCGCAGGCCTTCCGCAGACCGAGAAACCCCTTGCTGGAGCCAGCGACCTTGGGTTCAAGCTGGTGGGATTTGAACCTGGGTCCTCTGCATCCCAGTCTGACGCTCTATCCACTGTGCCACTGCCTGGTCAGGCCTAAGCATCTAAATTTTTAAGAACTATCTCTTAAAGCCCTTTGGCTGAAAGGTTCCTACTAGCACTCATGAAAGATTTCCAGAGGTCTTGGCAGACTTTGCAAGCCAAGACCTGGAAGAATTTAAGAGTACACCCTATTAACTTCTTTTGGGCACCCCATGTCTCTCTCTCATCATTGTGTGGCTTCCTGTGTCGGAATTAGTCTTGCTAAGCCTAGTTAGTCATTTACTGACCGTTGTTTTCACGGCAGCCAGCCAGGCTTCAGCAAAAGGTGACTACTTCATAACCAATCAACCCCATAGCAACAGGCAGTCCCACTAATGCCTTTGCCTGAGTCCAGTCTGTGTGGACTTCAGATTAAAGTAGTTTTTTCTCTTTCCAACTTTGCCATTCCTAACCTTTCCTCCGGAACCTGAACTAACCCACAGACAAAATGATGGAAGAGGACAGTAGTGGAGAAAGATGTTCTTTTCTCCAATTTTAGATAAAAACTATAATATCAAAGTCTTGAGTGTTTACTCTAGATATTAACACAACAAAAGCCTAATTTATGAATTTTTTAGAAATTAAGAGTTTGAAATTTTGGGAGGACTGATATAAAATGGGCAGTCACTGTTTCAATGGAGAGATGTGTATTAACTATAGAAAAGTGTAAAGTTGGGAGGGAAGCAAAGATGAACATTTTTGGAAGGATCATATATAAATAAAAATAAATGCAACTGAAATGGATCAGCTCTGGCATGACAGCATAGCACGTTCTGTTGACTCATTCTCTATTGAACCTGGTAAAAATTATATGTATATAAAAACAATCATTTAAAATCTCTGGAAATAGTCATAAAGCCAAACAGCAAATGAATAAATAACCATTCAAGAAATCCTATGAAAATTTGGTAAGAAAGGTTAGAGCCTGTGGAATTTGAACCAAGATGTCTCCCTTCCTCCCCACTCCCAACTCAGTAAGCCATAGATTCAATTCCAGACTGCTACAGCTGAGAACATGTGGCTTCCTCTATTCCAGTGGTTCTCAACCTTTCTAATGCTGTGACCCCGCAATACAGTTCCTCATGTTGCGGTGAACCCAAACCAAAAAATAATTTTGGTGGCTACTTCATAACTGTAATTTTGCTACAGTTATGATTCGGAATGTAAATACCTGATATGCATTATGTATTTTCCGATGGCTTTAGGCAACCCCGCCGGGGTCGCAACCCACAGGTTGAGAACCGCTGCTCTATTCCTCAGCTACCAACTGGAGAGTATTCTATGCAAGAGAAGCAGGATTTCTGCCTTTCTTATCCTGCTTCTAGCTGCCTGCTGCTGAGGCTGAGTCTCAGGTGACTATGGTTAGGAGGAAGAGGCTTCCTCCTTCTGCTCAACTCTTACTTGTGGAGTGGAGGTACTACTTTGGGTATGGTGCATTGAGAATCCTGCCTCAAACCCATGCATGACCCTTCCTCCAGCCTGTGAGGCAGAGATTCCATGCCAGGGGAAGAAGTTGAGAGGACTACAGACTGCTGCAAGCCCCCACCCCACTCTAACTTTCCTGCAAGTACTCCTAGAGCAGGGGTGTCACTCCGAAACTTGTGATTTTTGCCACTTTCTACTCTAGAGCCCTGGCTCAGAAATTTTGCCCCTGATGGAAGGAGGAGATCCAGGTCAGGAAGCTGATAGCTCCTAATCTCTTTCTGAAAGAACTTAATTCATTTGCAAGGGAGAGATGAAATTTAAACCGAAGGGCTACTTTTAAGAACAGTAGAGTTGTGGTAAAAGGTGATTTTGAGATTTATTAATCTACTGGAAATATAACATAGACTGTACGGTAGCTAGTTTGTATGAAAGAAACAGGAAATAAGAGCTGGGAGGAGCCATCAGTGCAAAAATCAAACACGAAACTCAGAAACTGTTCCATCCAATGAGCCACAATATGAGTGTATTAGTGTGTATAGGGATTGTACTCCTGAGAAATGTTAAAAAAATATTTTTCCAGTTTCATGGACAAATATATTTAAAGTATACAGGTAATGATTTGACATAAATATACATGTGAAATACATACATACACACACAAATGATTACCACAATCAAATTAATTTTACATCCATCACCACATATAGTTACTTTTTTTTGGTAGGAAATATTTAAGATTTCTTTTTGCAAATTTTTAGGTATACAATGCAAGATTATTAGCTGTAGTCACCGTGCTGTATATTTAATCCTCAAAACTTACTCATCTTATAACTGGAAGTTGATATCCCTTGACCAACATTTTCCATTTCCCCTACCCATGTCACCCTTGGCAACCACCACTATATTTTCTGTCTCTATGAATTTCACTTTTATTTTTAATTCCACATATGGGTGAAATCACATACTACTCGATTTTCTCTGTCTGGTTTGTTTCATTTAGCCTAATGTCATTGAAGTTCATCCATGTCACAAATGGCAGGATTTTCTCATTTTTAATGGCTGATTAATGTATGCATGTATATATACTGCAATGAATGCGGTAGTGCAGATGTATCCAAGATACTGATTTTGTTTTTTGCTTTTTTTTGTTTTGTTTTGTTTTGTTTTGTTTTGAATATATCCAGAAATGGGATTGCTGCACCATCTGGTAGTTCTGTTTTTAACTTTTGGAGGACCCTCCATAATATTTTCCGTAATGGCTATTCTAATTTACATCCCACCAATAGTGTACAAGGGATCCCTTTTATCAACATTCTCACTAATACTTTTCCAGTAATAGCCATTCTAACAGGTATGAGGTAATAGCTCATTGTGGCTTAAATTTGCATTTTTGTAATGATTCGTGATGTTGAGCATCCTTTCATATGCCCGTCTATTGAGCATCTTTTTGTGTACCTGTCTCTTGCTCCATTTTTAAATTAGATTGTTCGTATTGTTTTGGCTATTAAGTTATAAGGGTTTCTTATGTATTTTGGATATTAACTACTTATCAAATAGAGGGTTTACAGGCCCTGGCCAGTTGGCTTAGTGGATAGAGCATCAGCCCAGCACGCAGACGTGCTGGGTTTGATCCCCAGTCAGGACACACATGAGAAGCAACCATCTGCTTCTCTTCCCCTCCCTCTCCCCCTTCTCTCTCTTACAACCAGTGGCTCAATTGGTTCAAGCATCAGCCCTGGGCACTAAGGAGAGTTTAGTTCAGGGGTCAGGAACCTATGGCTCTCAAGCCAGATGTAGCTCTTTTGATGGCTACATCTGGCTCGCAGATAAATGTTTAATAAAAAAAATAATGTTAAAAATATAAAACATTCTCATGTATTACAATCCATTCATTTCCTACCACTCATGTTCATGGTTGCGGGTGGCTGGAGCCAATCAGCTGTCCTCCAGGACAGCACCAAATTTTTATTGGATAATGCGTAATGTACACGGGTCGTCGTGAGGTCAGGAAGTAAGCTTCCCTCCTTTTAATCAAGTAGTTAACTAGCTAATTGCAGAAACCCTTTTGACGAAGAAGATGGCTAAAAGAAAAAAAGATGAGGAGTATCGGACTTTTCAGCAGGAATAGACACAGGAATTCACCTTTGTGGAGAGAGCAGGTTCTGCAGTGTATCTAATATGCAATGATAAAATTGCATTGATGAAACGGTCAAGTATAAAGCGGCACTTCGACACATGCCATACTACATTTGCATCAAAATGTTCAGTGGGGGACAGCAGGAAGAAAGCATGTCAAGAGCTACTGTGCAGACTGCAAGCTAGTCAGCTGCAACTTTGTGTTTGGACCCAACAAGGTGACTGGAATTCGGCTAGCTTTGCTGGTGCTTTAGCAGTTGAGAGAAATGGAAAGCCATTCACAGATGGGGAGTATGCCAAAACATTCATGCTTGATGTTGCCAATGAAGTTTTTGACGACTTTTTGGATAAAGAAAAGATAATCAAATGAATAAAGGACATGCCTCTGTCGGCAAGAACTGTTCACGATCGTCCCATCATGATGACAAATCAAATTGAGGCAACACAAGTGAAGGACATAAATGCAGCACCATTCTTTTCTCTCGCTTTGTATGAGTCAACAGATGTAAGCCATTTATCCCAGTTCAGCATGATTGCAGGGTATGCCATTGGTGACGTACTACGTGAGGAAAGTCTTGCTGTTTTGCCTATGAAAGAGAAAACAAGAGGGCAGGATTAATTCAAGTCTTTCACTGAGTTCATGAAAGAAAAAAATCTACCGATGGATAAACTTATTTCTGTGTGTACTGATGGTGCTCCATGCATGGTGGGGAAACAGAGGATTCGTAGCACTTCTTCATGAACATGAGTAGAGACCCATCCTAAGTTTTCACTGCATCCTACATCAGGAGGCACTTTGTGCTCAGATGTGTGGTGAGCAGCTTGGTGAGGTGATGTTGCTGGTCATTTGGATGGTCAACTTTATTGTTACCTGAGCTTTAAATGATCACCAGTTTAAAACACTGCTGGATTAAGTTGGGAATAATTATCCTGGTCTGCTTGTACACAGCAATGTGTGTTGGCTGTCAAGAGGAAAGCTGCTCAGCCGTTTGTGGCTTGTCTGAGCGAAATCTGGACTTTTCTTGAAATGAAAAACATCGAGCATCCTGAGTTAGCTAACACCGAGTGGCTCCTGAAGTTCTATTATCTCGTGGACATGACTGAACATCTGAAGCAGCTCAATGTGAAAATGCAAGGCGTTGGAAATACAGTCTTATCCCTTCAACAAGCAGTGTTTGCATTTGAAAACAACACTTCATCGCCAACATTGAAATGGGTCGGGTCTTTTACTACACTTCGAAAAACTGGGAGAGTTTAAAGATGCATGCACAGCAAGTGACCCTGCTCAACATCTTGATCTCCAGCAGCTAGCGGGCTTCACAGCTAATCTCTTGTAGTCATTTAAAGCACGCTCTGGAGAATTTTGTGAGTATACTCATCTTTTTAAGTTCATCACCCATCCACACGAGTGTGCAGTAAACAGTGCTGACCTGAGTTACATCCCCAGTGTCTCCGTCAGAGATTTTGAGCTACAGGTTGCTGACCTGAAGGCCTCAGACATGTGGGTGAATAAGTTCAAGTCACCAAATGAAGATTTGGAAAGACTTGCATGACAGCAAGCAGAGTTGGTGAGCAAACACAAGTGGGGAGAAATAAAAAAACTTCAACCCGCAGACCAGCTGATTGTCAAAACTTGGAACGCGTTTCCCGTTATATACCACACATTGCATTGTGTGAGTATTGCTGTACTGACAATGTTTGGCTCTAAGTATGTATGTGAGCAGTCTTTCTCACATCTAAAGAACATTAAGATGAACCTATGATCACGTTTAATGGATGGAAGTCTCAACGCCATCATGAAGCTTAACCTCACCACATATCAACCAGACTACAAAGCCATTAGCAAAACCATGCAGCACAAGAAGTCACATTAATGGTAAGAAGTACTTTATTCATCATTGGTTAGCAACAGCATAACAACATTATTAAAAAGAATTCAGAGACTTATTGTACTTTAAAAGTGTTGGTCTTCCATAAAATGCACACATTTATTTGTATTTAGTGTTAAACGTATTGTATGGCTCTCATGGAATTACACTTTAAAATATGTGTTGTTCATGGCTCTCTCAGCCAAAAAGGTTCCTGACCCCTGGTTTAGTTGATTTTGAGCCTCAGCCCCAGATAAGGGTTGCCATGTGTATTCTGGTTGGAGTGCACACTAGAGTCTGTCTCTATTTCTTCTCCTCTCATTTAAAAAAATTGAGGGCCCACATATATTTTATCTTATTTTATAAGTTTCCCTTACATTTTGTAAATTGTTTCCTTTGCTGTGGATAAGATTTTTAGTTAATGTAGTCCTGCTTGTCTAGCTTTGCTTTTCTGTTTGTACTTTTGGTGTCATATCTAACAAATTATTGCCATGACCAATGTTAGGAAACTTATTCTACTTTTTTCTTCTATGAGTTTTTGAACTTCAGCTCTTATACTTAAGTCTTTAGCCCATTTCAAGTTAGTTTTTGTGACTGGTATAAGATAGGTGTTTAATTTTATTTTTTTGCATGTGACTATCCAGTTTCCCCACCATAATTTATTGAAAGTAGTATTCTTTCTGCATTGGGTGTTTTTGACATTCTTGTGAAAGATTACTTGATGGTATATGCATGGATTTATTTCTGGGCTCTCTATACCAGGGGTCCCCAAACTACGGCCCGCGGGCCGCATGCAGCCCCCTGAGGTCATTTATCCGTCCCCCTCCGCACTTCCGGAAGTGGTCACTCTTTCATTGGTGGTCAGTGAGAGGACTGCAAAGCACGGCATCGCTCATGTACAGTACTACTTCTGGTGACACGGGACGCACTCGTCACGGCTCCGGAAGTGCGTCATATCACTTGTTATGGCTAGCAGTGACAAATATGGAACTGGACATTGGCCATCTCATTAGCCAAAAGTAGGCCTATAGTTCCCATTGAAATACTGCTCAGTTTATTGATTTAAATGTACTTGTTCTTTATTTTAAATATTGTATTTGTTCCCATTTTATTTTTTACTTTAAAATAAGATATGTGCAGTGTGCATAGGGATTTGTTCATAGTTTTTTTTATAGTTTGGCCCTCCAACAGTCTGAGGGACAGTGAAATGGCCCCCTGTGTAAAAAGTTTAAGGACCCCTGCTCTATACTAAAGTTGGTCCATGTGTCTGTTTTTATGCCATTATGCTCTTTTGATTATTATAGCTTTGTAATATAGTTTGTAATCAGAAAGTGTGATTTTTTTCTCAAGATTGCTTTGGCTCTTCAGGGTCTCTTTGGGTTTTTATAAGTTTGAGGGTTTTGTTTTTTATTTCTGTGGAAAATATGGGGGCACTATTGAAATAGGCAATAGGCTGTGAATTAGAGTTTAACAGCAATGTGTGATCATGGAAAGGGTGGAAGAAAATCCTAGTAGTACCACTGTCGTCCCAGAGTGAATATAGGTTGTATCTCTCTGATCAGAGCACATCAGAGCTTAACACTATGTGTGTATGTGTGTAGGAGGGGAATAAGAATAACAAACTTGAGGCAAGGGACCAGGTTCTAGAATGGCTATAATAATTATCTGAACTCTCCAATTTCCAAGAAAAAATTGCAAAGCATGAAAAGAAACAGGAATGTATGAATTATATATTGGATAAGAAGGAGGCAACTGAAAATGTCTGTAAGAATGACTAGTTACTGGATTTAACAGAAAAAGATTCCAAAGTTGCTACTATAAAGATATTCACAGAACTGAAGAAACATATACCCAATAAAGTAAAGGAAAGTATGATGACAATGTTATATCAAATAGATCAGTGGTCCCCAACCCCCAGGCCGTGGACTGGTACCGGTCCACAGAGAAAGAATAAATAACTTACATTATTTTGGTTTTATTTATATTTAAGTCTGAATGATGTTTTATTTTTAAAAAGTGACCAGATTCCCTCTGTTACATCCATCTAAGACTCACTCTTGATGCTTGTCTCGGTCACGTGATACATTTGTCCGTCCCACCCTAAAGGCTGGTCCATGAAAATATTTTCTGACATTAAACTGGTCCGTGGCCCAAAAAAGGTTGGAGACCACTGAAATAGATAATATAAAAAAGAAAAAAAATCAATTTAGAAAGTAAAATAATGGAGGTAAAAATTCACTGGAGAGAAGGACTAATAGTAGATTTAAACTGGCAAGAAAAAGAATCAGTGGACTTTATATAGATTGATAGAGAGTACACAAGTTGAAGAACAGTGAGAAAAAAAAGGAAGATGAAAAAATTAGGAGAGTCTCAGAAAAATGTGGGATTCTATTATATATACCAACATATGTGTAGTACCGGTACCAGAAAGAAAGGAGAAGAAAATTATGGGAAGTAATAGCTGGAAAATCCCCATATAGGGGATATATATTATATATATATATATTTATCCTAATATACAGTGTGTCTATAAAGTCATGGTGCACTTTTGACCAGTCACAGGAAAGCAACAAAAGATGGTAGAAATGTGAAATCTGCACCAAATAAAAGGAAAACTCTCCCAGTTTCATACCTATTCAGTGCAGTTCGATGTGGGCTCATGCACAGATTTTTTAGGGCTCCTTAGGTAGCTATCCCGTATAGCCTCTACAGACTCATCACTGACTGATGGCCTACCAGAACAGGGTTTCTCCACCAAACTGCCAGTTTCCTTCAACTGCTTATCCTACCGAGTAATGTTATTCCTATGTGGTGGCACTTCATTATAAACATGCCGATATTCATGTTGCACTTTGGTCATGGATTCGAATTTAGCGAGCCACAGAACACACTGAACTTTCCTCTGTACCGTCCACATCTCGACTGGCATGGCCATGGGCTGCTCCGCTGTATACACTGTATACACGGTGTTACATCATCATCTGCGCATGCGCACATGCTGCCACATCATCCTACAGATACTGGGAGGGTTCTCCTTTTATTTGGTGCAGATTTCACATTTCTATCATCTTTTGTTGCTTTCCTGTGACCGGTCAAAAGTGCACCATGACTTTACGGAACACTGTATATATATTAGGATAAATGAAAAGTGAGCTATAAGTAGCACATCATAGTAAATATGCTGAAAGTGAAAGGAAAAAGAAAACTTTGAAAGTAGCAAGAGAAAAATCACATGTTACTAGTTAGGGAACCTCAATAAAATTAATAGCTGACTTACCAGCAGAAACAATGGTGGCCAGAAGGCTTTGGGGTAGCATATTCGATGTGCATAAAGAAAAAACCTGCTTGGTTGAGCCTGCTCCCTGGGAACTATTCCCATATGACACCCTGGAAAGAAAAAGAAGATCTCAAATTAATAATTTAAGCTTCTACCTTAAATTAGAGAAAGAAGAAGAAAAGAATAGAAGAAAATAAGTAGTAAAGATAAGAATAGAGACAAAAGAAATTTAGCAAGAAACAATTAAATGAGTGAAAACATAGTTCTTTGAAATGATTTATAAAATTGACAAATCTCTATCATGACTGACAAGAGAAGATGTGGAAATTCAAAGAATACAAAGCTAATACTCTGAAAACTTGACAAATTACCCATATTAAATTAAATGTCAATTACTTGTAGACCACAAACTACCAAAACTCATCCAAGAAAGAGTAGATAACTTGAACAATCCTATAAATACTGCAGAACTTGAATTTATAGTAGAACAAAAACAACAACAAAAATATTCTAAAAAAGAAATTTTCATGCTGAATTGGCTAACTGGTGAATTCTACTAAATGTTTAAAGAAGACCAATTCTATATGACTTCTAACAGCAAATAAAAGAGAAGGAAATATTTCAGAATTCATTTTGTGAGACCAGATATGAAATCCACAAAAAAGGCAACCCCTAGATTCCTTCTAATTTCTTCCTTAGGAATGAGAATGTCTTCCTGTCTATATCTAGTGTCTATGCTGATCCCACCACTGTATTTTGGAAGCAGATAATTTGTTCTTTTGTTTTATATGTTTACAGAAAACTTTTGTCCCAGGATAGGTAGGACACAGAGTCTATCCCATACCTGATGTAAATGATAAGATTTGGGAATTTTGAGTTGATATTTAGATGGGAATATGGTTTTAGACTTGATACTGTAAGAAGTTGAGATTTTCGAGGATGTTGTATACTTTGCATGAGGGATAGATATGAATTGTGATGGGCTAGAGAGTGGACTGTATGAGTTGAATGGTGACACTCTTCACATAATGTGTTCACATTCTAATCCTTAGAATATGAAAATATGATCTTATTTTTCAGAAAGGTCTTTGCAGATATAATTAAGTTAAGGATCTTAAAGATGAGATCATCCTGTATTACTTGAGTGGGCTCTAAATATAATGACAAGTGACCTTATGAAAGAAATGCAGAAGAATAATGCATAGGAAGATGGAGGCAGAAATTGGGGTTATGCAGTCAAAAGCTAAAAAGAATGTCTGGAGACATCAGAGGCAAGGATGTTTTCTTCCTTAGAGTTTCAGAGAGAACACCACTTTTATTTTGAACCTCTGGATTCCAGAACTATGAGAAAACTCATTTCTGTTGTTTAAAGCCACGGAGTTTATAGTCTTGTGTTATGGCATCCCCAAGAAACAAATATACCTGCCGTGTTATGATTTTAGATTTAGAGTTCTGTCAAGAGAGAATTACTAGCATTACTGAAGAACCCTCCTATATATTAGGTTTCTTTGTATTATATAAGTTTAGGACCTTAGGATTCTTGATTCTGGAATGATTGGGACATGGAAAATATAGCCCTAAAGTTTACACAGACAGTTTCACATTCCTTGGGTAGAGCAAACTCTTAGGAAAATCTTAATATTCTGTGTCACATACACAATTTTGCATCTTATTGAACAATATGTACTTCCTCTGAAAAAGTTTTCTTGTTTTCAATTTTCTTACGGTTTGTAGTGGAATTACTTATGGAGTAGGATGTAATTCCAATATATAGTTCAGACATAAGAACAAGGGGGCAACCTTTCTGAGGTGGTTTTCTCATCTGTGAAATGGGAAACAATAACTAAATCAACAGATCTGTTGTTTGTTTTTTTTTTTTTTTGATGAAGAATGTGCTTTTAAAGTACTGAAGCAGTATTTGTGATGGTTAATTTTACATATCAGTTTGACTGATCTGGGATACCCAGATTAAACACTAATTCTCAGAATGTCTGTGAGAGTGTCTCTGGATGATGTTAGCATTTGAATTAGTGAACTCAGTAAAGTAGATCTTCCTTCCAACAGCATCCAATCTGTTGAGAGCCCAAACAGAACAAAAAGCAGAGAAAAGCAGAATTTGTTCCCTTCCTGGCTGCCTGCTTTAATTGGGACATCATTCTTTTCCATCCCTTAAATTAGGATTTATAGTAGAGGGTCCTCTGGTTTATAGGCCTTCAGACTTGGATTGGAATTATACCACTGGCTTTTTGCAGATGGCAGATTTTGGGACTTTCTGACCTTCATAATCCTATGTCAATTCATCTATCTATCTATCTATCTATCTATCTATCTATCTATCTATCTATCTATCTTGGTTCTTGTCCTGTTTCTCTAGAAAACCCTGACTACACTACACAAATCTACTTTAAATATATTCATTTTGTTAGAAGATTTTAAGCTAAAATATCACAAATTTTAAGTTTTACATTGTCAAAACATTTTTGTTTTCTTACTCCTTACTCCAGTAGGCTCACTCATGTAATCAATGGGTCACGTAGTCCAACTTCCTATTAGTTTCCCAGTTTTGGACCATTTACCGATTCCAGGTCAAATTCAGACTAAGAATTTTGTGTCAGTGTTTGAGGGTATTAAAAAGAATAAGCTGACTTTGGAAAATTCTGAATAAACAGTTTTTTCCTGCAATTAAAATACTGTGTTATTTCCGGTGCGCTAGCAGTTACCTGCTGCATACAAGAACCGTCCAGTTATCTTAATGTTCATCTTATTGGTAACCATTAGCTATGGGATTTTTGTTTGTTTCTCTGTTTTGAGAAAGTTAAATATTTATATTGTTTTTAATTTTAAAGTCTTCTTGTGTCTAAGCACAAAAATAGAAAACCTAGAGGCTAGTTGAAAATCTCAGTCAAAAATTTAAATATATATTGCAAAATAATTCCTGACATTTGAATTTTTCTGTTTTAATTTGAATTTTTGATGTAACTGACTGTAACCTTTATGTTAGGTTCAATCAAATGGAGACTATGATTTTAGTAAAAAATATCAGAAAGAATAAGGTAAGAAAAATATGTCAACCCTCATGATTCATGCAGCAGCTTTTAGCTCCAAAATAAAAGGATGAAAGGCTATCTAAATTTATTCATGCAAAACAATTACTTCTCATATCTGATTCATTACCATGTAGCCATGTTAACTCATGATAGATTCATTTCCTTTATTTGCTTTCTCTGAAGGCATTTTTTTTTTTACTTTACTGTTTACTGCTTGTCCAATATTTTGAGGGTTTTTTTCTACTATTCTTTGTTCAAACTGCAAAAATTTGCAATAAAAATATAATATAGAAGTATAGGCATCAGCTAACATTTTCTATGGCATATGGTACTTCAGATGCCATATGTACCAGTGTTTAGTGATTCTGGCAAAGAGGCATAGAATGGTGAAATCCAACTGCCAGGATTGCTGAAAACAAATATGTAAATGCTCCAGGGCTTTTGTTATTCATAACATACCTCTAACACAGCACATACAATATGCTGTTCATTCTGTAACTAGTATAACTAATAAACCACATTTTCCTCTCTTATTTTTTAAGGTTTCTCCAAGTTTGTGTGGTCTTTTGCCTCTGACCTTGAATCCCACTACTGAACTCTGCATTTCATGAAGCTCTTATTAATGAAAGAGGCCTAGGGGGAATTAATCTTTTTTTCAAGGGCATTTATTTATTTTTTTTCAAATCAAAATCCAAACTCTTCTATAGGCCTCTTCTTCAAACAAAGAAAACACACTAGGCATGTTCTCTAGATGGCACATAGTCATTAGGAGAATGTGGCAAACACTAGGAAAGACAGATTGGGAGGTAGAATAGAAACAGTTTCTTTACTGTGAGGCTGTTCAGTGGTCTTCCCAACAGTGATGTTCAATAGGATATAAAATGAGAGGAGGTCTGTAGATATAAATACTTCAAAAAGGAAAATAATGATAATTTTAATATTTTTAAGCATCTGCAAACATTCAAGCCCTTGTAAAATGAGTTCCATTTAGAGAATAGAAGTTGACCTACCATGTTTTGTTGCATTAGTTTTGTTTTTTTCCCCTTGCTGATTTAGACAACTGGGAGTACACCTAATCTCTTTCTTTCTGTTCTGTAGATGGGCAATCCACACAAAGTGGAAAGAGGAACAGACTAGCAGACAGACCACTTAGGGGTCAGTACTTTCCATTTGTCATAACACAAGCCGTTTAACCTCTTTGAGCCTGTTTCCATATGTACAATGAGGATAATATCTTCTCGGGGGATATTACTGTGAGGATAATATGATATAATCTTTGTGAAAGTGCACTTATCTAGCATTATTATTATTAAAAAAAAAAGCAGCTGTAGTCCTGCTGGTTTCAGAGACCTAAGAAGGCTTATACTACTTACCACTATTCTTCTGTACACACAAAACCTGAGGAGAAATATTGAAAATGGAAAGTTATGAATGTGCTGATAAGATTATCAACAATGAAAATGACTCCTTCTGCATAATTCTTTTAGGTTAAATCAAGTGAAATTGCCATTTTTATAGGTCAAAAGTGGTCTACTATAAGAAATTTCATTTGCTCCTCTGTAGCCATTTTGATGCATTCTCCATGATAATATGCACATGTGTGCGCACACACATACAGGAAGAGCATTCTGATTTCATTTCTGCCTAATAGTTTTTCCCTTTTTTATCATTCCCCAGTTAGTCACCAAAGTATTTTGATTGTAACTCTGAAATGCTTCTCAAATGTGAACCTCTCATTTCTACTACCAAACCTCAGTCTGAGCCTTCATTTTTTGTTTAGATGATTGAAGTGTTCTTCAATATTATTTAACCTAATAATTCTCGGTGGCAGAAGCAATGGTAATTTGAGGACATTGGGAAGGGGAATGGGAATGTAGTCTGCAGAATCAGAAAACAGCCTCCAGGTTCAATCCGAGGTTCAAGATCTAATTATGAGGAGATGTTATAAACATTAAAAAAGTATAAGGAATACCTTAGAATTGCTAGATATATCTGCCCTTCTGAAGAATTATTTCAATCAGAAAAAAGAAAGACTGGAGGAGAAACTGATTGCTTAAGACATGGATGTTAAGGGCTGTTCCAAAGAGGAAGATAAGATCAAGGATAAGGGAACTCTTGGATAAAGTAAGAAAACTTACAATAGGAGAGTTATTAAAACTACTGATAGTTTCACTGTCAGCCATTGAGATTGAGGGATAAACCTTTTCTTACCTATAGGTGAAAATTGTCTGAAAACTTGAGAACTTGGACTATCTACAGGAAAAGCAGATAGAATTGTGTTACAGGGAACCCCATAGAAAAATTCCCAAATGAGGCCTGAGGTCCCTGGAATATTGAAATAATAACTTTTCTTTTCCATGGATATAGATAAAACTGGTACTAATACCAGTTTTGATTAGTATTTTGATATGTATATATCCACATATAAAATAGAAAAAGACTTGTCTCTGAATTCAAAGAAAGACAAAAGGACATTACAGTTGAGTTTTACCACAGGTGGAATACATCCAAATTTCTGTCTGAAAAAAATGATAGAAGATACTCAGTATAAGGAATACTTTCTCTCCTTCTAGTTATGACATATTGGATAGATATACAGAGAATGAATAATTAGGAACAAGTAATCCCTCTATCATTGGGCTCCTATTACTGAGAAAATAATTCTAATTCTGAGGCCATTAACAATTTTTACATTTTTTATCTCCAGACAGAGATGTCTGGCTTAGAGAGGATAGGTAGCATCCTCAATTTCAGCAGAAACTGCAGCATACTATTATCCTAATTTTATCATTGACCTTAGAATTGCTAGATATATCTGCCCTTCTGAAGAATTATTTCAATCAGAAAAAAGTAATAGTGGTGATGAAAGCTCACAATAGCTTGCCTCTGATCATTAGAAGGAATCAACATGGTATAGACCTACTCCAGAGAAGAACATCTTTCGCCAGCAATGATAACAATTCTCAAATGAGACTAGGTCATGATGGTTGCTTTAGATCTTAGGCAAGAGTCAGACTTCAAAAGAAATTCAACCTACTTTCATAAACTTTTAGTTTATATGCCGTCGAAATGAGCACCCTCATGAAATTCTAATATATTTTGAAAAATTCAGAAAGGACAAAGAAAAGTGCTTCATAACAGAGTAGGACTGCCGAGAAGAATAAACACATTAACACAGGACAAACACATTAGTCAATGGATCAGTCAATCAAATAATCAACTTAACACCCTAAAACCAGATTCCATAAGAGACACAGGATAGAATATAAATATGACATAGCCTCAACCCTCAAGGAGTTTATAGTCTAATAGAAGAGGAAGAAGAAAAAGACCAAAAGATTATTGCTGTACTATGAGGTAGGAAGTGATTCATTCTGTTTGAATTGATCAGAGAAGACTTCAAAGAAGAATTAGCTGAGATTGGTTAAGAGATGGACAGGAGCCTGCCAGAAAGGGAGGGAAGACATTGAAGTCAGAGGAAAGAGCATGTAGCAGATTTAGAAGGTCTGAAAGAATCATATTAGAAAGAGCAAAAAATAAAAATTGGGATTTATTGAAAATATGGGTTATAGAAAAGATAAACTGAGTTGGGACATTGACTTCATACAGTGATGGCGCGGTAGGAAGCGATACCAAAAATCTCCCCATAAACTCAACAAGTTCTTCAACCAGAAACAGAAAAACCTATCCTTGGAGTCTTCAGATGCTTCACAACACACCCGAAGGTAGGATCAAGCGAAAGATTGGCTAAATATATGGTCAAACTCCAGGGGAAATAAGGAGTAAGGAGTAAGAAATGCTCCGCCTTCCTCTCTAATCCAAACAGGATGGCTTTCACTGAGAACTGAGAATATAGAAACTAAGGCGGGCATAGGGAGTGAATAGTTCCAGGCTGTGGTACAAACAGACAAACCAGGCTGTGGCACGGAGATCCAAGCCGTTGAAAAACCTGGGCAATTCAAGCTAACACGCGCATGCCAAACCCAGACAAAGAAAGACAAGTGGGGCAGCCATTTTCCCCATCTCCTGGTTGGGGTGGTTAGTGGGCAAGAGATTCCTACAAACACTTCAGGGGTGGGCGCCGCCCATGCTAACCCACAGAGAAGCAGAGTCAGAGGCCTCTGTGTGGGCAAAAAGCAGCATCTCCTAGGAGCCCCAGCGCCCTGAGGGGACCGGGCACGGGGAGGGAGCTGGAGCCAACTCCAACGGCGGAACTTTTCTGTGCGGGAGGAGGGCTTTCGCGGAGCGAGAGGCATCCCGCCCGATCCTCATAATCTGGTCAGTGCGCACGCACGCAGAGTGGGCAGGAGATTCCTCCAAACTCCTCAGGGGTGGGCGCCCGTGTTTTCCCTCAGAGGAGCAGAGTCAGAGGCCTGTGAGCGGGCCAGGAACGGAAGCCCCAGCGCCCTGGGAAAGCCGCACGGGAACAGAGCGAAAGCCAATTCCAACCCAGTAACTTTTCCGTGTGGGCAGAGGGCTTTCTCGGAGTGAGAGGCGTCCCGCCTGAAACTCATAATCTGGTCAGTGTGCACACAGGAAGAGTGGACAGGAGATTCCTCCGAACTCCTCAGAGGTGGGCGCCCGTGTTTTTCCCACAGAGGAGCAGGTCTGTGAGCGGGCCAGGAGCGGAATCTCAGGCAGCCCTAGCCCCTTGGGAAAGCCGCACGAGGATAGAGCGAAAGCCAATTCCAAAGCTCGATCTTTTCCGTGTGGGTAGGGATTTCACTCGAAGTGTGACCTGTCTGGTCTGACATCCTGGTGGGTGCGCATGGAGAGTGGGCAAGAGATTCCTCCGAACGCCTCAGGAGTGGGCACTCGAGTTATCCCACAGAGGGGCAGAGCCAGAGGTCTTTGAGTCAGAGGAAGCCACGCTTGATTATGCTGGCAGGTCTGACTGACTGAGCCTTACTCAGAGCCCTGTGCTGAGTGGGAATAGAGTGGGGAGTTGCCAGCTCTTTGAGACTCTTACTATCCAGGCAGAGGCAGCAGCAACCCCATAGCTAGATTATCAGGCTTCTAATTGTGGAAGGAAAGACTAGGAGAGAGGCTCCAGGAACACTCTCACAGTGAGAGATCCTCTCACTGTTGGAGCCTATAAACACTAATGAACCTCGACTGCCAACGAGACTGAAGCCCAATACATGACATTGCCATAGAGAATTATCAACTGCAAACCTCTTCCAGAGCGTGCCACAGGGGCAGAACCTGGGGTACAAAGTCACCGACCAGAAAGACAGAAAAGAAAAAGCAAGACGACAACCTCTCAAAATCAAGAATAATCTGCAGATTTTATAACCTATCCCATTGTATTATATTTGTTCGTCTGTGTCTCTTTTCTTCATTCTTGATTTTTTTTTTCTACTCCAATTTGATCATTTAATTCTCTCTCAGTCTTACTCTCGCCTCTCTTTGAACTACACTACCCATAAGTGTTACATCTCCCATTATCTTTTCGTTCCTCCTCCTTTCTCTCTTTGAGGGTTGCAATCCAAAACCCCTAACTCTCTCTTTCTCTCTCCTCCTTTTTCTTTTTTCTTCTTTAAGTTGTTCCATCTTTTCTCTCTCTCTCTCTCTCTTTTCTCCCTCTATATTAGTCTCTTCCTCTCTTCTTTATGCCTTCTCTCATTCAAACTTCAATAACGAACAAATTATCTTATCTGGGACTCAAACTTAAGTTTGTGGCATTTTGGAGGGTTTTTACTTCACCTTTTTAACACATTAGCAGTGCTCCCATCCCTGGCTCTCCATTTTATCTAGTTCTTGTTCCACTAAATACAATAGTAATTTTTTAATTTTCCACCCCTTTTTCCTGTTTCCCTCTTATTCCGCTCATCATAACTCTGAGTCAGCCAACACCTAAAAGAAAATCATTTTATTCTTGACCCAAATTTTTTCCTAATTTGCTTTTTGTGGGTCTATACTGCTCCCCCCTTTTTTATATATAAAATTTTTTTTCTTGTATTTTTTTTTCTTTTTCCTTTACCCCTATATTACTTCTCCCCAACTCAGGCCCTCCACTACAGGTATTGTTTGTTCTATTTAGTACAATATAATTCACAGTTCATCACAAGATTTTCTCAAAAAAGAGGGGAGAGGAGAGGAGAGGAAAAAAGGAGGGGAAGGAATTATTCCCTTTTTTTCCTCAAATTTTTATCTTATTTTATTTTTCTTTATTTAATGATTAATTTAAAAAAACGCACAATTTTTTATATTTATTTTTATTTTTTTATCCTTTTATTCCTTATAAAATCTCATTAATACTATCAAGAAAACCACCCTCAGATGCCATTAGAGAAGAGAAAATCGAATATCATGGATACAAAAGAAAGAGAGGTAACACAGAGAGATGAGGAAAAATCTATGGAGAAAAAATTTAAGATATTGGAAACCTTGGAGTTAAACGACAGAGAATTTAAAATAGAAATTCTAAAAATACTCAGAGATATACAAGAAAACACAGAAAGGCAATTTAGGGAGCTCAGAAAACAACTCGATGAACACAAAGAGTATATCTCCAAGGAAATTGAAACTATAAAAACAAATCAAACAGAGATGAAAAACTCAATACATGAGCTGAAAAATGAGGTAACAAGCTTAGCTAATAGAACAGGCCAGATAGAAGAGAGGATCAGCGAAATAGAAGACAAGCAACTTCAGGCTCAACAAAGAGAAGAAGAAAGAGATTCAAAAATTAAAAAAAATGAAATAGCCCTACATGAATTATCTGACTCCATCAAAAAGAATAACATAAGAATAATAGGTATATCAGAGGGAGAAGAGAGAGAAAATGGAATGGAGAACATACTCAAACAAATAATAGATTAGAACTTCCCAAGCCTCTGGAAAGAACTAAAACCTCAAATTCTAGAAGCAAACAGAACTCCAAGTTTTCTTAACCCCAACAAACCTACTTCAAGGCACATCATAATAAAATTGGCACAAACCAACTGCAAAGAAAAAATTCTCAAGGCAGCCAGGGAAAAGAAGAATACAACATATAAAGGAAGGCCCATTAGATTATTATCAGATTTCTCAACAGAAACTCTACAAGCTAGAAGAGAGTGGACCCCAATATTTAAAGTCTTGAAAGAGAGGAACTTTCAGCCACGAATACTATACCCATCAAAGCTAACCTTCAAATATGAAGGAGAAATAAAAACATTCACAGATACAGAAAAGATGAGAGAATTTATCACCAGAAAACCCCCACTCCAGGAAATACTAAAGGGGGTTCTCCAATCAGATACAAAGAATAAAAAAACAACAACAACAACAAAGCCACAAGTAAAAGCTCCAAGAAGAACATAACAAAACCAACTTTAAACTGTGACAACAATAAGAAAGGGGGGGAGAGGATGAAGATTAACAGTAGCAAAGGGCGATGGAGGGCGAAAGTACTCACAAAATAGTTCTCTACAATGAACAGGGTAGGGACCCTTTTCATTACTTAATAGTAACCACCATTGAAAAAACCACCACAGAAGCACATGATTTAAAAAGATAGCAACAGAGGAAAGATGTATGGAACACAACCAAATAAAAACAAAAGATAGAAAAACGAAAGAGAAGAATCAAACAAGGCACAAAACTAACAGAAAGCAATCTATAAAATGGCAATGAGGAACTCACAAGTGTCAATAATTACACTAAATGTAAACGGATTAAACTCACCAATAAAAAGGCACAGAGTAGCCGAATGGATCAAAAAAGAAAATCCAACTGTATGCTGCCTACAAGAAACTCATCTAAGTAACAAGGATAAAAACAAATTCAAAGTGAAAGGCTGGAAAACAATACTCCAAGCAAATAACATCCACAAAAAAGCAGGCGTAGCAATACTCATATCTGATGATGCTGACTACAAGACAACAAAAGTACTCAGAGACAAAAATGGCCATTTCATAATGGCTAAGGGGACACTGAATCAAGAAGACATAACAATTCTTAATATATATGCACCAAACCAAGGAGCACCAAAATATATAAGACAGCTACTTATTGACCTTAAAACAAAAACTGACAAAAATACAATCATACTTGGAGACCTCAATACACCGCTGACGGCTCTAGATCGGTCATCCAAACAGAGAATCAACAAAGACATAGTGGCCTTAAACAAAACACTAGAGCACCTGGATATGATAGACATCTACAGGACATTTCATCCCAAAGTGACTGAGTATACATTTTTCTCCAGTGTACATGGATCATTCTCAAGAATTGACCATATGCTGGGCCACAAAAACAACATCAGCAAATTCAGAAAAATTGAAGTTGTACCAAGCATATTTTCTGATCATAAAGCCTTGAAACTAGAATTCAACAGCAAAAAAGAGGGGAAAAATCCCACAAAAATGTGGAAACTAAACAACATACTTTTAAAGAACGAATGGGTCAAAGAAGAAATAAGTGCAGAGATCAAAAGATATATACAGACAAATGAAAATGATAATACGACATATCAGAATCTATGGGATGCAGCAAAAGCAGTGATAAGAGGGAAGTTCATATCACTTCAGGCATATATGAACAAACAAGAGAGAGCCCAAGTGAACCACTTAACTTCACACCTTAAGGAACTAGAAAAAGAAGAACAAAGACAACCCAAAACCAGCTGAGGAAAGGAGATAATAAAAATCAGAGCAGAAATAAATGAAATAGAGAACAGAAAAATTATAGAAAAAATTAATAGAACAAGGAGCTGGTTCTTTGAAAAAATCAACAAAATTGACAAACCCTTGGCAAGACTTACCAAGGAAAAAAGAGAAAGAACTCATATAAACAAAATCCAAAATGAAAGAGGAGAAATCACCATGGACATTGTAGATATACAAAGAATTATTGTAGAATACTATGAAAAACTTTATGCCACTAAATTCAACAACCTAGAAGAAATGGATAAATTCCTAGAACAATACAACCTTCCTAGACTGAGTCAAGAAGAAGCAGAAAGACTAAACAGACCTATTAGTAGAGAAGAAATAGAAAAAACCATTAAAAAACCTCCCCAAAAATAAAAGTCCAGGCCCAGACGGCTATACCAGCGAATTTTATCAAACATTCAAAGAAGACTTGGTTCCTATTCTACAGAAAGTCTTCCAAAAAATTGAAGAAGAAGCAATACTTCCAAACACATTTTATGAGGCCAACATAACCCTTATACCAAAACCAGGCAAGGATGGCACAAAAAAAGAAAACTACAGACCAATATCTCTAATGAATACAGATGCTAAAATACTAAACAAAATACTAGCAAATCAAATACAACAACATATTAAAAAAATAATACATCATGATCAAGTGGGATTCATCCCAGAATCTCAAGGATGGTTCAACATACGTAAAACGGTTAACGTAATACACCATACCAACAAAACAAAGAACAAGAACCACATGATATTATCAATAGATGCAGAAAAGGCTTTTGATAAAATACAACACAATTTTATGTTTAAGACTCTCAGCAAAATGGGTATAGAAGGAAAATATCTCAACATGATAAAGGCCATATATGATAAACCATCAGCTAACATCATACTAAATGGCACAAAACTGAAGGCTTTCCCCCTTAAATCAGGAACAAGACAGGGTTGTCCACTCTCTCCACTCTTATTTAATGTGGTACTAGAGGTTCTTGCCACAGCAATCAGACAAGACAAAGAAATAAAAGGCATCCATATCGGAAAAGAAGAAGTAAAGGTATCACTTTTTGCAGATGATATGATCCTATACATCGAAAACCCCAAAGAATCCACAAAAAGACTTCTAGAAACAATAAGCCAATACAATAAGGTCGCAGGATGCAAAATTAACATACAGAAGTCAATAGCCTTTCTATATGCCAACAATGAAACATCTGAGAATGAACTCAAAAGAATAATCCCCTTCACGATTGCAACAAAAAAAATAAAATACCTAGGAATAAACATAACAAAGAATGTAAAGGACTTATACAATGAAAACTATAAACCATTGTTAAGGGAAATCGAAAAAGACATTATGAGATGGAAGAATTTACCTTGTTCTTGGTTAGGTAGAATAAATATAATCAAGATGGCCATATTACCCAAAGCTATATACAAATTTAATGCAATTCCCATCAAAATTCCAATGACATTTTTTAAAGAAATGGAGCAAAAAATAATCAGATTTATATGGAACTATAAAAAGCCCCGAATAGCCAAAGCAATCCCAAAGAAAAGGAATGAAGCTGGGGGCATTACAATACCTGACTTCAAACTATATTATAGGGCCACGACAATCAAAACAACATGGTATTGGCAGAAAAATAGACACTCAGACCAATGGAACAGAATAGAAAGCCCAGAAATAAAACCACATATATATAGTCAAATAATTTTTGATAAAGGGGCCAACAACACTCAATGGAGAAAAGAAAGCCTCTTCAACAAATGGTGTTGGGAAAACTGGAAAGCCACATGCAAAAGAATGAAGCTGGACTACAGTTTGTCCCCCTGTACTAAAATTAACTCAAAATGGATCGAAGATCTAAACATAAGACCTGAAACAATAAAGTACTTAGAAGAAGACATAGGTACCAAACTCATGGACCTGGGCTTTAAAGAGCATTTTATGAATTTGACTCCACAGGCAAGAGAAGTGAAAGCAAAAATTAATGAATGGGACTACATCAGACTAAGAAGTTTTTGTTCATCAAGAGAAATTGATAACAAGATAAACAGACAGTCAACTAATTGGGAAATGATATTTTTAAACAGCTGCTCAGATAAGGGCCTAATATCCAAAATATACAAAGAACTCATAAAACTCAACGACAAACAAACAAACAATCCAATAAAAAAATGGGAAGAGGATATGAACAGACACTTCTCCTAGGAAGAAATACAAATGGCCAACAGATATATGAAAAGATGCTCATCTTCTTTAGTTATTAGAGAAATGCAAATCAAAACTGCAATGAGATACCACCTCACACCTGTTAGACTAGCTATTATTAACAAGACAGGTAATAGCAAATGTTGGAGAGGTTGTGGAGAAAAAGGAACCCTCATCCACTGTTGGTGGGAATGTAAAGTAGTACAACCATTATGGAAGAAAGTATGGTGGTTCCTCAAAAAACTGAAAATAGAACTACCTTATGACCCAGCAATCCCTCTACTGGGTATATACCCCAAAAACTCAGAAACATTGATACGTAAAGACACATGCAGCCCCATGTTCATTGCAGCATTGTTCACAGTGGCCAGGACATGGAAACAACCAAAAAGCCCATCAATAGATGACTGGATAAAGAAGATGTGGCACATATACACTATGGAATACTACTCAGCCATAAGAAATGATGACATCGGATCATTTATAGCAAAATGGTGGGATCTTGACAACATTATACGGAGTGAAATAAGTAAATCAGAAAAAACCAGGAACTGCATTTTTCCATACGTAGATGGGACATAAAAGTGAGACCAAGAGACATTGATAAGAGTGTGGTGGTTACGGGGGGAGGGGGGAGAGGGAGAGGGAAGAGGGAGGGGGAGGGGCACAGAGAGAACTAGATAGAGGGCGACAGGACAATCTGACTTTGGGTGATGGGTATGCAACATAATTGAACTTTAAGATAACCTGGACATGTTATCTTTGAATATATGTATCTTGATTTACTGATGTCACCCCATTAAAAATAAATACAATAAAAAGAAAACAAAAAAAAAAAAAACAAAAAAAAAAAGAAAAAGAAAAGATAAACTAAGGAGCTGAAGAAAAAATAGAGATTTAGGAACTTGGAAACACAGTAATTAGATTTTATTAGAAATTTGAATCATAAAGAAATTATTGATGGTCCAGTTATTATGATCTGTCAGCTATTAGGTGCAAAGCATAAATTGAGTTAAAATTGACATGAATTGGACACACTCCCAAATGATAAAAGGTAAGTCATATATCTGTAATTCTAGATTCCCCCCCCCACTTTCTCATCCCTTCATTCCCTCTGTTCCTGGACTCTTACCTCACTAAATGTCTCTGTTGCTAATCTACATGCTACTTTGGCCTGGTTAAACAGCTGGGGTTTTGAGAGTGATTAGTTTAGACCGTTGTGTATCACTCCAGGAGTTACATCAAAGACATTTCTAGGATTCCCTAAAATTGCTGGTCATGATCTTATTTCAGCCTAATTTTACTCATTCTTGAAATGACCAAAGAAAACAAATTTGCTAGTGAATTCTGGTCAAGGGAAAAGCCAAAGAAGAAGGAAAATGGTAACACATCTTCAGGTGAATAGAGAGAAATGCATTGAGTTAACCTTTTGTTCATCTACTGGAACAATAAAAGCTTATTAATATTCTTGTACTTTAAAATATATTTTCTGTTTACACTATGTACCTATTCTTGTGGATCATCTCTGATGGCATGCAGAATTGATGCCGGAAAGGGCATTTTATTTTTATTTATTTACTTTTCAATTACAGTTGACATACAATATTCTATTAGTTTAAGGTATACAACATAATAATTAGACATTTATATCACCAGATGGAAAGGGGGTTGGGAGGATAGAAGAAAAAGGTCAAAGGGATTAAGAAGGACAAATTGCTGGTATGGAAGGTGCATTTTAAATAGACATAAGTACTATACTGAGGTGGTAAGAGCTCAATGTTATCCCATTAATATGATGTATTTTCTAAGTAATTATTTATTATTATAATGGAATTATAATAACTCAGGTACAAATGTTGCCATTAAGGAATTAAGAAAATATTTCTATATATCCATTTATATCTATGTGTTTTATAGAATATTTATGTATTGATATACATATATACGCATGCACACGATGTGCTTTAGGAAAGAGCCAAGCCCTTCTATGACAAATTTGCCAACAGATTAAACAATCTTGACTATACTGCAAAGCTTGCCAAGTCCTGTCAGAAAGCTCTTGTGCCTCAGTGCAGTTCTCAGATGGCGAAGAACCCCTAAAATAACCCCTTCATTCAGACTCCTGTGATTCCCTGCGAGGAGCTTTCATTGCAGTTGTCACTGTGAAAAAGCAATCAAACTTAACATATAGATACAGGGAGTAAAGGCATGTTTGTGTGTGTGTATGTGGTATGTGATCTTGTACACATGTGTGTACATTTGTATATGAGGGGCAGCTGAGGTCTGCTTTAATTAAATATTCCAAGGTGGGCAAAGGTACATTTGTAGTTGTGAGTATGCGAAACACAGAAGGGGCACAATGGGACTGTTATCATTTCCATGGATTTTTTTTTTTACTCAATAGAGTTCAAATTTATTAGCACTAATAGAGATTTTCATTCAGGTTATATTAATGGATGTTTTAATCCACACGCTCAGAACAAAAGAGTCACAGAATATTTTTCAAATGATAGGTTGTGATCCCTTACAATTGATTATAATTTTACAAAATAATGTAGAATAGAAAACTATAAGAGTATATATAGCATATATTAAGTATTTGTGTGTGTGTGTAGGAAACCTTTGTGTGTGTGTGTGTGTGTGCAGTTGGATCACAATTTCCACTTTAAAATGTGATTGTAATTTTAAAAAGGTTACAATTTTCTGATTTTATTAGTTTTCCCAAGTTTTCATAACATAAGACCATCGACTGGGTGCTTAAATGACAGAAGTTTATTTGCTCACAGTTCTGTAGGCTGGAACTCAGAGATCAGGGTGCCAGCAAGGTCGGATTCTGGTAAGAACTCTCTCCTTGGCTTTCAGACAGCTGTCTTCCTCTCATGGTGTGGGGGAATGCACATATCTGTATATTTATGAGTACTAATCCCATCTTGAGGGTCCCGTCCTAGGACCTTATCTAGATCTCACTGTCTTCTTTTTTTTTTTAATATTTAGTATCTTTTTAAAAAATTATTTTTATTTATTCATTTATTTTAGAGAAAAGAGACAGAGGGGGGAAGAGAGAGAGAGAGAGAGAAGGGGGAGAGGAGCAGGAAGCGTCAACTCCCATATGTGCCTTGACAGGGCAAGCCCAGGGTTTTGAACCGGTGACCCTCAGTGTTCCAGGTCAATGCTTGAACCACTGCGCCACCACAGGTCAGGCTCTCGTTGTCTTCTAAAGACTTGTTGTCCAAATACGATCTTATTGAGGGTTAGGCATTCAACATAAGAATTTTGGTGTACAGAATTCAGTTCATAGCACAAAGTTTATATCTTTTTTTTTTTAATAAATTTTTATTAATGGTAATGGGATGACATTAATAAATCAGGGTACATATATTCAAAGAAAACATGTCTAGGTTATTTTGTCATCAAATTATGTTGCAAACCCCTCGCCCAAAGTCAGATTGTCCTCCGTCACCCTCTATCTAGTTCTCTGTACCCCTCCCCCTCCCCCTAAATCTCTCCCTCCCTCCCTCCCATGTCCTCCCTCCCCCCCCCCACCCTTGGTAACCACCACACTCTTGTCCATGTCTCTTAGTCTCATTTTTATGTTCCACCAATGTATGGAATCATGTAGTTTTGTTTTTTTCTGATTTACTTATTTCACTCCTTATAATGTTATCAAGATCCCACCATTTTGCTGTAAATGATCTGATGTCATCATTTCTTATGGCTGAGTAGTATTCCATAGTGTATATGTGCCACATCTTCTTTATCCAGTCTTCTATTGAAGGGCTTTTTGGTTGTTTCCATGTCTTGGCCACTGTGAACAGTGCTGCAATGAACATGGGGCTACATGTGTCTTCACGTATCAATGTTTCTGAGGTTTTGGAGTATATACCCAGTAGAGGGATTGCTGGGTCATAAGGTAGTTCTATTTGCAGTTTTTTGAGGAACCACCATACTTTCCTCCATAATGGTTGTACTACTTTACAGTCCCACCAACAGTGAATGAGGGTTCCTTTTTCTCCACAGCCTCTCCAACATTTGCTATTACCCGTCTTGTTGATAATAGCTAATCTAACAGGAGTGAGGTGGTATCTCATTGTAGTTTTGATTTGCATTTCTCTAATAACTAATGAAGCTGAGCATCTTTTCATATATCTGTTGGCCATTTGTATCTCTTCCTGGGAGAAGTGTCTGTTCATGTCCTCTTCCCATTTTTTTATTGGATTGTTTGTTTGTTTGTTGTTGAGTTTTATGAGTTCTTTGTAAATTTTGGATATTAGGCCCTTATCTGAGCTGTCGTTTGAAAATATCAGTTCCCATATAGTTGGCTGTCTGTTTATTTTGATATCAGTTTCTCTTGCTGAGCAAAAACTTTTAATTCTGATGTAGTCCCATTCATTTATCTTTGCCTTCACTTCTCTTGCCATTGGAGTCAAGTTCATAAAATGTTCTTTAAAACCCAGGTCCATGATTTTAGTACCTATGTCTTCTTCTATGTACTTTATTGTTTCAGGTCTTATATTTAGGTCTTTGATCCATTTTGAATTAATTTTAGTACACGGGGACAGGCTGTAGTCGAGTTTCATTCTTTTGCATGTGGCTTTCCAGTTTTCCCAACACCATTTGTTGAAGAGGCTTTCTTTTCTCCATTGTGTGTTGTTGGCCCCTTTATCAAAGATTATTTGACCATATATATGGTTTTATTTCTGGGCTTTCTATTCTGTTCCATTGGTCTGAGTGTCTATTTTTTTGCCAATACCATGCTGTTTTGATTATCGTGGCCCTATAATATAGTTTAAAGTCAGGTATTGTAATGCCCCCAGCTTCATTCTTTTTCCTTAGGATTGTTTTGGCTATTCGGGGTTTTTTATAGTTCCATATAAATCTGATGATTTTTTGTTCCATTTCTTTAAAAAATCTCATAGGGATTTTGATGGGAATTGCATTAAATTTGTATATTGCTTTGGGTAATATGGCCATTTTGATTATATTTATTCTTCCTATCCAAGAACAAGGAATATTTTTCCATCTCATTGTATCTTTTTCGATTTCCCTTAACAATGCTTTGTAATTTTCATTATATAGGTCCTTTACGTTCTTTGTTATGTTTATTCCTAGGTATTTTATTTTTTTTGTTGCAATCGTGAAGGGGATTATTTTTTTGAGTTTGTTTTCTAATATTTCATTGTTGGCATATAGAAAGGCTATGGACTTTTGTATGTTAATTTTGTATCCTGCGACCTTACTGTATTGGTTTATTGTTTCTAATAATCTTTTTGTGGAGTCCTTCGGGTTTTCGATGTATAGGATCATATCATCAGCAAAAAGTGATAGCTTTACTTCTTCTTTTCCGATATGGATGCCTTTTATTTCTTTGTCTTGTCTGATTGCTCTGGCCAGAACTGCTAGCACCACGTTGAATAAGAGTGGAGAGAGTGGACAACCCTGTCTTGTTCCTGACTTAAGGTAGAAAGTCCTCAGTTTTATGCCGTTTAATAGGATGTTGGCTGATGGTTTATCATATATGGCCTTTATCATGTTGAGATATTTTCCTTCTATACCCATTTTGTTGAGAGTCTTAAACATAAAATTGTGTTGTATTTTATCAAAAGCCTTTTCTGCATCTATTGATAAGATCATGTGGTTTTTGTTCTTTGTTTTGTTGATATGGTGTATTACGTTAACCGTTTTACGTATGTTGAACCATCCTTGAGATTCTGGGATGAATCCCACTTGATCATGATGTATTATTTTTTTAATATGTTGTTGTATTCGGTTTGCCAGTATTTTGTTTAGTATTTTAGCATCTGTATTCATTAGAGATATTGGTCTGTAGTTTTCTTTCTTTGTGCCATCCTTGCCAGGTTTTGGTATGAGGGTTATGTTGGCCTCATAAAATGTGTTTGGAAGTATTGCTTCTTCTTCAATTTTTTGGAAGACTTTGAGTAGAATAGGAACCAAGTCTTCTTTGAATGTTTGATAGAATTCACTAGTATAACCGTCTGGGCCTGGACTTTTATTTTTGGGGAGATTTTTAATAGTTTTTTCTATTTCCTCCCTGCTGATTGGTCTGTTTAGGCTTTCTGCTTCTTCATGACTCAGTCTAGGAAGGTTGTATTGTTCTAGGAATTTGTCCATTTCTTCTAGATTGTTGTATTTGGTGGCATATAATTTTTCATAGTATTCTACAATAATTCTTTGTATATCTATGATGTCTGTGGTGATCTCTCCTCTTTCATTTTAGATTTTATTTATTTGAGTCCTGTGTCTTTTTTCCTTGGTGAGTCTTGCCAAGGGTTTTCAATTTTGTTGATCTTTTCAAAGAACCAGCTCCTTGTTTTATTGATTTTTTCTATAGTTTTTCTGTTCTCTATTTCATTTATTTCTGCTCTGATTTTTATTATCTCCTTTCTTCGGCTGGTTTTGGGTTGTCTTTGTTCTTCTTTTTCTAGTTCCTTAAGGTGTGAAGTTAAGTGGTTCACTTGGGCTCTCTCTTGTTTGTTCATATATGCCTGAAGTGATATGAACTTTCCTCTTATTACTGCTTTTGCTGCATCCCAGAGATTCTGATAAGTCGTATTTTCATTTTCATTTGTCTGTATATATCTTTTGATTTCTGCGCTTATTTCTTCTTTGACCCATTCATTTTTTAGAAGTATGTTGTTTAGTTTCCATATTTTTGTGGGTTTTTCCCCCTCTTTTTTGCAGTTGAATTCTAGTTTCAAGGCTTTATGATCAGAAAATATGCTTGGTACAATTTCAATTTTTCTAAATTTGCTGATATTGTCTTTGTGGCCCAACATATGGTCAATTCTTGAGAATGTTCCATGTACACTAGAGAAAAATGTATACTCTGTCGCTTTGGGATGAAGTGTCCTGTAGATGTCTATCATATCCAGGTGTTCTAGTATTTCGTTTAAGGCCACTATATCTTTATTGATTCTCTGTTTGGATGACCCATCTAGAGCTGTCAGCGGTGTATTGAGGTCTCCAAGTATGATTGTATTTTTGTTAGTTTTTGTTTTAAGGTCAATAAGTAGCTGTCTTATATATTTTGGTGCTCCTTGGTTTGGTGCATATATATTAAGGATTGTTATGTCTTCTTGATTCAACTTCCCCTTGATCATTATGAAATGACCATTTTTGTCTCTGAGTACTTTTTCTGTCTTGTAGTCAGCATTATTAGATATGAGTATTGCTACGCCTGCTTTTTTTTGGGTGTTGTTTGCTTGGAGTATTGTTTTCCAGCCTTTCACTTTGAATTTGTTTTTATCCTTGTTGCTTAGATGTGTTTCTTGTAGGCAGCATATAGTTGGATTTTCTTTTTTAATCCATTCTGCTACTCTGTGTCTTTTTATTGGTAAGTTTAATCCATTTACATTTAGTGTAATTATTGACACTTGTGGGTTCCCTACTGCCATTTTATAAATTGCTTTCTGTTAGTTTTGTATCTAGTTTGATTCTTCTCTTTTGTTTTTCTATCATTTGTTTTTGTTTGCTTGTGTTCCATACTTCTTTCCTCTGTTGCTACCTTTTTTAAGTCAAGTGTTTTTGTGGTGGTTTTTTTAAGGGTGGTTAACATTAAGTAATGAAAAGGGTACCTACCATATTCATTGTAGTACCCTATCTTATAAGTATTTCTGCACTTCATCATCCTTTGCTACTGTTAATCTCCATCCTCTCCCCCCTTTTTTTCCTTTGTTGTCACAGTTTAAGTTTGGTTTTATTGTGTTCTTGGTGGAGCTGTTACTTGTGGTGTTGTTTTCTTTTGTTCTTTGAATCTGGTTGGAAAACCCCCTTTAGTATTTCCTGGAGTGGGGGCTTTCTGTTGATAAATTCTCTCATCTTTTCTGTAATTGTGAATGTTTTTATATCTCCTTCATACTTGAAGGATAGCTTTGATGGGTATAGTATTCTTGGCTGAAAGTTCCTCTCTTTCAGGGCTTTAAATATTGGGGTCCACTCTCTTCTAGCTTGTAGAGTTTCTGCTGAGAAATCTGATGATAATCTAATAGGCCTTCCTTTAAAGTTTATATCTTAATTTTGTGTTTAGTTTAAAGTATTTTCATGCTGGAGACTGAAAACTTCCTGAAGAAAAGTATTGGTTGTATTTATCTTTATACCCTCCACAGTTGTAAAAGTGTCATTTACTTAGTAGAAGACCACAAAATAGTTATCAAATGTTGAAAGCTCCAGATGCTTGCATTTAAAAGGGTAATAAAGATAATAGTTTGCACCGATATAGCACTAACTACTTTTCAGAGTGCTCTTCAATAATGATCTCATTGATAATTCAGAACTATTCAGTTGGAAGGAAGCATACAGAATATTACATTAATAAGTTTAATTATCTCTTAAGTGTGCTCCACATTATAGCAGTTTACAGTAAAACTTTATCTAAGTAGACCTAAAATTTGTGTTTTCATAGGACCCAGATTTTGTGGGGCTTAAAGCTTATAGAATTTTGTAAAACTTTATTAAAAACAAGAATACACAATAAATAGAAAATTAGATACAACAGTGAACATATATTTAGAAGGAAAATAGAAATTGCAATGATTTTTAAGTTGACAAATACATAATTTTTTTGTTTGTTTTTTTTACAGAGACAGAGAGAGAGTCAGAAAGAGAGATAGACAGGGACAGACAGACAGGAATGGAGAGATGAGAAGCATCAATCATTAGTTTTTTGTTGCGCATTGTGACTTCTTAGTTGTTTGATTGGTTTCTCATATGTGCCTTGACCACGGACCTTCAGCAGACTGAGTAACCCCTTGCTGGAGCCAGCGACCCTGGGTCCAAGCTGGTGAGCTTTTTGCTCAAGCCAGATGAGCCCACACTCAAACTGGCGACCTCGAGGTCTCGAACCTGGGTCCTTCCACATCCCAGTCCAACACTCTATCCACTGCACCATTGCCTGGTCAGGCCAAATACATAATTTTTATTTTGAAATGTGTATTGCTTTTTGTGGGTCCATACCCCCGTTTTTTTTTCTTTGTTTTTTTTTTTTTTGCCACTTTATTACTTCTCCCCAATTCAGGCCCTCCATTACAGGCATTGTTTGTTCTATTTAGTCTCAAGAAAGAGGGGAGAGGAGAGAAGAGGAAAAAAAGGAGGGGGGGATAATTTCCTTTTTTAAAATTTTTATTTTATTTTTCTTTATTTCATTAATTTTTAAAAAAAACATTTTTCAATTTTTAATTTTTTTTAACTTTTTATTCTTTATTAAATCTCATTAATACTATCAACAAAACCACCCTCAGATGCCATTAAGGAAGAGAAAATCAAATATCATGGATACAAAAGAAAAGAGGTAACACAGCTAGATGAGGAAAAATCTATGGAGAAAAATTTATTATATTAGAAACCTTGGAGCTAAATGACAGAGAATTTAAGATAGAAATCCTAAAAATCCTTTGAGATATACAAGAAAACACAGAAAGGCAATTTAGAGAGCTCAGAAAACAACTCGATGAACACAAAGAATATATTTCCAAGGAAATTGAAACTATAAAAACAAATCAAACAGAGATGAAAAACAACATAACAAGCTTAGCTAATAGAGCAGGCCAGATAGAAGAGAGGGTTAGTGAAATAGAAGACAAGCAACTTGAGGCACAACAGAGAGAAGAAGAAAGAGACTCAAAAATTAAAAAAAATGAGATAGCCCTACAAGAATTATCTGACTCCATCAGAAAGAATAACATAAGAATAATAGGTATATCAGAGGGAGAAGAGAGAGAAAATGGAATGGAGAACATACTCAAATAATAGATGAGAACTTCCTAAGCCTGTGGAAAGAACTAAAGTCTCAAATTCAAGAAGCAAACAGAACTCCGAGTTTTCTTAACCCCAACAAACCTACTCCAAGGCATATCATAATGAAATTGGCACAAACCAACGGCAAAGAAAAAATTCTCAAGGCAGCCAGGGAAAAGAAGAATACAACATATAAAGGAAGGCCCATTAGATTATCATCAGATTTCTCAGCAGAAACTCTACAAGCTAGAAGAGAGTGGACCCCAATATTTAAAGTCCTGAAAGAGAGGAATTTCGAGCCATGAATACTATACCCATCAAAGCTATCCTTTAAATATGAAGGAGAAATAAATACATTCACAGATACAGGGAGATGAGGGAATTTATCATAAAAAAAAACCCCACTCCAGGAATTACTAAAGGGGGTTCTCCAATCAGATACAAAGAACAACAACAACAACAACAAAAAAACAAAGCCACAAGTAAAAGCTCCAAGAAGAACACAATAAAACCAAATTTAAACTGTGACAAAACAAAAAGAAAGGGGGGAGAGGATGGAGATTAACAGTGGCAAAGCATGATGGAGTGCAAAAGTACTCCCAAAATAGTGTGCTACAATGAACAGGGTAGGAACCCTTTTCTTTACTTAAAAGTAACCACCATTGAAAAAACCACCACAGAAGCACATGAGATAAAAAAGATAGCAACAGAGGAAAGATGTATAGAATACAACCAAATAAAAACAGAAGATAGAAAAACGAAAGAGAAGGATCAAACAAGACACAAAACTAACAGAAAGCAATATATAAAATGGCAATAGGGAACTCACAAGTGTCAATAATTACACTAAATGTAAATGGATTAAACTCACCAATAAAAAGGCACAGAGTAGCAGAATGGATTAAAAAAGAAAATCCAACTGTATGCTGCCTACAGAAAACTCATCTAAGTAACAAGAATAAAAACAAATTCAAAGTGAAAGGCTGGAAAACAATACTCCAAGCAAATAACATCCAAAAAAAAGCAGGCGTAGCAATACTCATATCTGATAATGCTGACTACAAGACAGCAAAAGTACTCAGAGACAAAAATGGCCATTTCATAATGGCTAAGGGGACACTGAATCAAGAAGACATAACAATTCTTAATATATATGCACCAAACCAAGGAGCACCAAAATATATAAGACAGCTACTTATTGACCTAAAAACAAAAACTGACAAAAATACAATCATACTTGGAGACCTCAATACACCGCTGACGGCTCTAGATCAGTCATCCAAACAGAGAATCAACAAAGATATAGTGGCCTTAAACAAAACACTAGAGCACCTGGATATGATAGACATCTACAGGACATTTCATCCCAAACTGACAGAGTATACATTTTTCTCCAGTGTACATGGATCATTCTCAAGAATTGACCATATGTTGGGCCACAAAAACAACATCAGCAAATTCAGAAAACTCGAAGTTGTACCAAGCATATTTTCTGATCATAAAGCCTTGAAACTAGAATTCAACTGAAAAAAAGAAGAAAAAAATTCCACAAAAATGTGGAAACTAAACAACATACTTCTAAAAAATGAATGGGTCAAAGAAGAAATAAGTGCAGAGATCAAAAGATATATACCGACTAATGAAAATGACAATACGACCTATCAGAATCTATGGGATGCAGCAAAAGCAGTGATAAGAGGGAAGTTCATATCACTTCAGGCATATATGAACAAACAAGAGAGAGTCCAAGTGAACCACTTAACTTCACACCTTAAGGAACTAGAAAAAAAGAACAAAGACAACACAAAACCAGCCGAAGAAAGGAGATAATAAAAATCAGAGCAGAAATAAATGAAATAGAGAACAGAAAAACTATAGAAAAAATTAATAGAACAGGAGCTGGTTCTTTGAAAAGATCAACAAAATTGACAAACCCTTAGCAAGACTTACCAAGGAAAAAAGAGAAAGAACTCATATAAACAAAATCCAAGATGAAAGAGGAGAAATCACCACAGACACCGTAGATATACAAAGAATTATTGTAGAGTACTATGAAAAACTTTATGCCACTAAATTCAACAACCTAGAAGAAATGGATAAATTCCTAGAACAATACAACCTTCCTAGACTGTGTCAAGAAGAAGCAGAAAGCCTAAACAGGCCTATTAGTATAGAAGAAATAGAAAATACAATTAAAAACTTCCCCAAAAATACAAGTCCAGTCCCTGATGGCTATACCAGCGAATTTTATCAAACATTCAAAGAAGACTTGGTTCCTACTCTACTGAAAGTCTTCCAAAAAATTGAAGAAGAAGCAATACTTCCAAACACATTTTATGAGGCCAACATAACCCTCATACCAAAACCTGGCAAGGATGGCACAAAGAAAGAAAACTACAGACCAATATCTCTAATGAATACAGATGCTAAAATACTAAACAAAATACTAGCAAATCAAATACAACAACATATTAAAAAGATAATACATCATGATCAAGTGGGATTCATCCCAGAATCTCAAGGATGGTTCAACATACGCAAAACGGTTAACGTAATACACCATATCAACATAACAAAGAACAAAAACCACATGATCTTATCAATAGACGCAGAAAAGGCTTTTGATAAAATACAACACAATTTTATGTTTAAGACTCTCAACAAAATGGGTATAGAAGGAAAATATCTCAACATGATAAAGGCCATATATGATAAACCATCAGCTAACATCATATTAAATGGCACTAAACTGAAGGCTTTCCCTGTTAAATCAGGAACAAGACAGGGTTGTCCACTCTCTCCACTCTTATTTAATGTGGTACTAGAGGTTCTAGCCAGAGCAATCAGACAAGACAAAGAAATAAAAGGCATCCATATCAGAAAAGAAGAAGTAAAGGTATCACTTTTTGCAGATGATATGATCCTATACATCGAAAATCCCAAAGAATCCACAAAAAGACTACTAGAAACAATAAGCCAATACAATAAGGTCGCAGGATACAAAATTAACATACAGAAGTCAATAGCCTTTCTATATGCCAACAATGAAACATTTGAGAACGGACTCAAAAGAACCATCCCCTTCACGATTGCAACAACAAAAAAATAAAATACTTAGGAATAAACATAACAAAGAATGTAAAGGACTTATATAATGAAAACTATAAACCATTGTTAAGGGAAATCAAAAAAGATATAATGACATGGAAGAATATACTTTGTTCTTGGCTAGGAAGAATAAATATAATCAAGATGGCCATATTACTCAAAGCAATATACAAATTTAATGCAATTCCCATCAAAATTCCAATAACATTTTTTAAAGAAATGGAGCAAAAAATCATCACATTTATATGGAACTATAAAAAACCCCGAATATCCAAAGCAATCCTAAGGAAAAAGAATGAAGCTGGGGGCATACAATACCTGATTTCAAACTATATTATAGGGCCACGACAATCAAAACAGCATGGTATTGGCAGAAAAATAGACACTCAGACCAATGGAACAAAATAGAAAACCCAGAAATAAAACCACATATATATAGTCAAATAATTTTTGATAAAGGGGCCAAGAATACACAATGGAGAAAGAAAGCCTCTTCAATAAGTGGTGCTGGGAAAACTGGAAAGCCACATGCAAAAGAATGAAACTGGACTACAGTCTGTCCCCCTGTACTAAAATTAACTCAAAATGGATCAAAGATCTAAACATAAGACCTGAAACAATTAAGTGCATAGAAGAAGACATAGGTACTCAACTCATGGACCTGGGTTTTAAAGAGCATTTTATGAATTTGACTCCACAGGCAAGAGAAGTGAAGGCAAAAATTAATGAATGGGACTACATCAGACTAAGAAGTTTTTGCTCAGCAAGAGAAACTGATAACAAGATAAACAGACAGCCAACTAATTGGGAAATGATATTTTTCAACACCTGCTCAGATAAGGGCCTAATATCCAAAATATACAAAGAACTCATAAAAGTCAATAACAAACAAACAAACAATCCAATAAAAAAATGGGAAGAGGACATGAACAGACACTTCTCCCAGGAAGAAATACAAATGGCCAACAGATATATGAAAAGATGCTCATCTTTGTTAGTTATTAGAGAAATGGAAATCAAAACTGCAATGAGATACCACCTCACACCTTTTAGATTAGCTATTATTAACAAGACAGGTAATAACAAATGTTGGAGAGGCTGTGGAGAAAAAGGAACCCTCATCCACTGTTGGTGGGAATGTAAAGTAGTACAACCATTATGGAAGAAAGTATGGTGGTTCCTCACAAAACTGAAAATAGAATTACCTTATGACCCAGCAATCCCTCTACTGGGTATATACCCCAAAAACTCAGAAACATTGATATGTAAAGACACATGTAGCCCCATGTTCATTGCAGCATTGTTCACAGTGGCCAGGACATGGAAACAATCAAAAAGCCCGTCAATAGATGACTGGATAAAGAAGATGTGGGACATATACACTATGGAATACTACTCAGCTATAAGAAATGATGACATCGGATCATTTACAGCAAAATGGTGGGATCTTGATAACATTATACGAAGTGAAATAAGTAAATCAGAAAAAACCAGGAACTGCATTATTCCATACGTAGGTGGGACATAAAAGTGAAACTAAGAGACAGTAATAAAAGTGTGGTGGTTACGGGGGGAGGGGAGAGAGGGAGAGGGAAAGGGGGAGGGGGAGGGGCACAAAAAAAACTAGATAGAAGGTGACAGAGGACAATCTGACTCTGGGTGATGGGTATGCAACATAAGTGAATGACAAGATAACCTGGAGTTGTTATCTTTGAATATATGTATCCTGATTTATTGATGTTGCCCCATTAAAAATAAAATTATTAAAAAAAAAGAAATGTATATTGCTAGAATACAGAAATAAAATTTTTATTTGTAGACTGACCTTATATCCTGTGACTTTGCCTAATTCACTTATTAGAATTAGGAGCAATTTTGTAAATTACTTAGATTTTTCAACAAAGACTATGTGTCCTCTGTGAATAAAATAAATTTTAAAATTTATTTCTTTACAGTAGAGTTCATTTCATTTATTTTTATTGCCTTGTTTCACTGGCTAAGATCTCCAGGACATTGCTGAATGAAAGTTCTGAGAGTGATCATCCTTGCCTTTTTCCAAATCTTACAAGTTAAGTAACCAGTCTTGCACCATTGTGTATTCTACTGATGATAGATTTTTCATAAATATCTTTTAAGTTAAGGAAGTTTTTTTCTATCTGTGGTGTAGAGTTTTTATCACAAATGGGTGTTGAATTTAATCTTTTTTTTTTTACATTTCAGCAATTTATTATTTGTCTTAGCATGATTTTCTTCAAGTTTGTCCTGCTTTGGGTTATTGAGTTTGTTAGATTTTTAGGTTAGAATTTTAACAGATTTGGAAATTATTCATCCATTGTATGTTTGATCACATTACTAACACCCTGCCTACTTATTTTTTCCCTTTTTTTTTTTTTTTTTTGGAAGTGGGGAGGCAGTCAGACAGACTCTCACATGCACTTGACTGGTATCCACCCAGCATGCCCACTAGGGGACAATGCTCTGCTCATCTGGGGTGTTGCTCCATTGCAGCTGGAGGCATTCTAGTGCCTGAGGTGGAGGCCATGGAGCCGTCCTCAGCGCCTGGGCCAACTTTGCTCCAATGGAGCCTTGGCTGCAGGAGCAGAAGAGAGAGATAGAGAGGAAAGAGAGGGGGACAGGTTCAGAAGCAGTTGAGCGCTTCTCCTGTGTGCCCTGGCAGGGAATCGAACCTGGGACTTCCACACGCTGGGCTGATGCTCAACCACTGAGCCAACTGGCCAGGGCTTCCTTTTGTGTTTTATTTTGGAAAGTTAATATTATGACTTCAAATTCATAGATATTTTCTTCTCTAATGTCTAATCTGCCATTGATCTCATTTCATGTCTTTCTTTTCAGATGTGGTATTTTACATCTCTAGAAGCACAATTATATACATGCCTTCTATTTCTCTTATCATGGCCATTTCCTTTACCTTCTTAACCATATGGAACTTATTCATATTCACTGCTTTAATGTTCCTATCTGCCAGTTCCATCATTTATGTCATTACTCTGTGTATTTCTATAGTTTTATTCTGGTTAATATGTTATTTTCTTATTTATGTGCATATATTGTAATATTTTATTAGGTACCAGACATTGTGATTTATGCTGTTGGTGGATGGATTTTGATTTATTCTCTTCAGTAATGTTAGATTTTTTTTCAGGTGCATAATTATTTAGTTGTATTCTTTCAAAGTTTAAACTCTGTAAGTATTGAAAACCCTTTAGTCTGGGACTAATTTAGCCGCACTATTAAGGTGATGCCCTTCTGAGAATTTGACCTGATGACCATGTATTATGAGATCTTTTCACTTTGACTGGTGTCACGGACAAATTTTTCAGCTTTGTATGAGTTCCAGAATTCTTTCTCCTATTCATCTTTTGTGCCTTTCCACCCCGGACTTTGCATAGTTTTCTCTCATCCACATAGAGAGAACAGTACTCAGCCACAGACTCATTGGAACCCAACTGTAGAGCTATAGAACTCTGTATGAACTTCCTCCTTTTCATTACTTTTTCCTGTCTCTGGACAATAAGCTTGTAAAAATGTAGGGCTCCGTTCATATGTGGTTTCCCATTTCTCAAGGGTCACAGGTTTATGCTGCTATTGTCCTATGTCTGAAAATTCTTTCTTCATATATTTGTCTATGTTTTTAGTTGTTTAAAGTGGGAAAGTATATCTTGTCTCTGTTACTTCATCTTGTCAGAATTAGAAGTCTATAATAATATTTTTAATATCTGCATAATATTCAATTTTATGTATGTATCATAATTTAACTAATTACCTGTTGTATATTTATATTTTTCAATTATAAAATTTATTATGCTAAGTATTATGAAAATTATTATGTATACATAGTTCTACATTTGTTTATTTTTTTTTAGTTAAAATGTCTGGGTCAATAAGTATAAAAAAACTAAGACTTTTTGGATAAACTATATGGCTATTATTTATCCTGTTTAAGATAAGTGCTGGGGCCCTGTCCGGTTGGCTCAGTGGTAGAGCATCAGCCTGGCATGCGGGAGTCCTGGGTTTGATTTCCTGTCAGGGCACACAGGAGAAGCGCCCATCTGCTTCTCCACCCCTCCCCCTCTCCTTCCTCTCTGTCTCTCTCTTCCCCTCCCACAGCCGAGGCTCCATTGGAGCAAGGATGGCCTGGGCGATGGGGATGGCTCTGTGGCCTCTGCCTCAGGCACTAGACTGGTTCTGGTTGCAACAGAGCGACGCCCCAAATGGGCAGAACATCACCCCCTGGTGGGTGTGCCGGGTGGATCCCAGTCGGGCACATGCAGGAGTTAAAAAAAAAAAAAAAAGGTAAGTGCTGGATTTCTGAGTAGCTCATTAAATAACAGTCTCCTTCACTATCCAGTCTTCAAATGAGCTGGTTTACAATACAATACAAAGGAATGCATTTGTAGTCCAAAATAGATTTCTGTTGCATGAAGAAGGTAACTTAAATGATGTGAAAGCTAAATGTGCCTGCTCACTTAGCCCAGGATGAACAGAATGGTGCAAGTATAGATAATGCTGGACCAGGGTGAACTTCACTATTGGGAGAGATTCTACCTCTGGAGAAGTGATGGGCAGCATATTCTCAATGAAAGGTCACTGACAACAGGTTTCCAAGAAAAAGCAGAAAATACTACTGTTTATTCTTCCCAAATTTACCAAAAAGATAAATCATTTCACTTTCTGGGGCATATAAAGTTGTGTGCGTCACACCAGCAGTTACACTAATAAAGATCTCTCAAAATGAAAGAAAGTACCATAAATATTTCTCCCCTAATAATAAGTAATAGTTATTGATAACTTAGTATATTCCAAATAACATGTATTATTTTATTAAATCCTTACCTTTATCCTATAAAGTATGCATCATTTTATAGGAGACGCTGAAGGTCTAATGTAAAGGACCTAGAATTACTTAGTAAACTTCACAGTATTTCTCAAGTGTGGTTTCCAGGCCACCTGCACAAGAAGAAGCCAGTAGCACAATTTTCAAAATATGCAAAAAGAATAATTTTTATAAAATTTTATATAACTGAATTTAACGTTTGCCTAGAGCCACTGTTCCCAATAGATGATAGAAACATTAATATACTGACATTCAGTTAAACTTAGTAATTCATGGATTATTCTGTCATTGTAGGTTTAAATTTATTCAAATTCAGAATTCAATTTCCTGGGGTTATATCTAAGTTACACAGTTATTTTTAATGGTTTTACAACATTAGAAGTTTGGTCTTAACTGTTCTCTAGCTTCTTAATCTTTGCTGGCTGGGAATTTCACATTACATGTAATTCTATTCTCCCTTTGCAAGGTCCCTTTACCTCAAGTAGGGCAAACTCCATCTCTTCTTGGCCCGGAGCAGTTGAGAAATGAGATGTTATCTAAATCTTTTTCAAATCCATTGTCTATGGTATGATCTTTGTATTCTGATATTCAAAATAAGCTTTTTTCTGCTTTCAAAGTTGTAGGCTCTTTGGAATTAAAATTTCTGTTGAACACTGATACTAGATTCTTGTTATTATTTTTTTGTTCTAAGGTGATGCTGCTTCGGACTGAATAGGGGAAAAGGAACAAAAAAATTAACAATTTAGTGATAAGTGGGTAGAGAAATCTCAGTTATTATTTCAAAATATTAGCCTATTTTGTGAAAATACAGAAGTATATTTTGAATTCAAACATCTGTGTATGGGACCTGAATCAGCCTTTACCAGGTTCCCCAGGCTAGACACTGATATTAGATGGATTCCAGAGGATTTTGAGGAGACTGAAGATGACCCAGTCGGTGTTATAATGATATAAATACTTGGATTCTCAGACTGGACTAAAAAGTTTAGTTGTATTTATCAGAGTGCATGTGCTAGAAAACCACGAGTGTCTTTTGCTCTTCTTTCCGCTCTTTTCCCTGGATTTCTCCCCCCCCCCCCCATTCAGTCTTATTTACCTGAGGTTCCACTCCTTCCCCCTCCCAGATGTGAAAAGTGTATGGCTTTAGATGGGGTGGGAAGGTTAACAGTTATTGGGCATCCATGATATTCCTGAAACACTATAGGATCTCAGTTAATCTATACAACATCCAGTTAATTCTCAGAAAGGTTAAATAAATTGCTAAAGATTGCACAGGAGGCAGATGGCAGAGCTAGGATTAAAATCTAGGCCCATAAGGTGTCAAAGCCAGGACGTAATTCCTTTGCTGCTTTCCTTAGCAGAGGCGTTAGTGATGCCCCTGACTTCCTCATCATCAGCCTCTCTCCTACTTCTTGGCCATATGGAAGACCCATTCCATCCTCACCTTTTCTTTTTCCCATACCAATGATCAGACTGAGTCTGTAAAACAAAGTCTATATGTTGTATTATATTTTCTGTTTTAGATTTTTAATAGTAATACTCTTGTTTATGTGGTACTTTACGAAGTATTCCATAGAGTCATCATTTAAATTAAGGCTTCTTGATTGATAACTGATGTGGGTTTGAAGCTCTAACAGTTGTATGGACAAGTTACCTTCTGAGATCCCCATATATATTTTGTTTTCTGTGTTAAGACCCATTATATCTACCTATCTATATCATCTATATCTATATCTCATCTATCTATATCTATATCATCTATATCTATCTATATATAATCTATATGTATATCTATATCTATAACCTATGTATATCTATCATCTATCTATATCTGTATCTATATCATATATATATATATATATATATATATATATATATATATCTTCCTCTGAATGAACTTTGTCAAGTCTAAGGTGCTTTAAGATTTCCGTTGTGTGTGATTATCTTTCTTAATGGAATTTTGGTTCAGAGTAGTTGAATTACAAATTGTTAAAAGAAGACATAGGGGCCCTGGCCGGTTGGCTCAGTGGTAGAGCGTTGGCCTGGCGTGCAGGAGTCACGGGTTCGATTCATGGCCAGGGCACACAGGAGAGGCGCCCTGTGTGCTTCTCCACCCCTCCCCCTCTCCTTCCTCTCTGTCTCTGTCTTCCTCTCCCACAGCCAAGGCTCCATTGGAGCAAAGTTGGCCCAGGCACTGAGGATGGCTCTATGGCCTCTGCCTCAGGTGCTAGAATGGCTCTGGTTGCAACAGAGCAGAGCCCCAGATGGGCGGATCATTGCCTCCTGGTGGGCATGCCGGGTGGATTCCGGTTGGGCGCATGCGGGAGTCTGTTTGACTGCCTCCCCGTTTCCAACTTCAGAAAAATACAAAAAAAACCCAACAACAAACAAACAAACAAAGAGAAGACATAGGACAGGTGTAAATTAAGTGAGAAGACAAGAGTTTCCAAGAGAAGGAGAAGGAACAAGGACAGTTGTTATTTGCTTTTTGGCCTTTTGGACCTTTCAGGTTCTTTGAGGTCCAGCATCGTTTAACATACAGCCTCATTTCTTTCCTGGATGCAGGTGGGTATGCCCAGCTGTGTCCAAGGACTCTCCTGTCTGTGCAGCCTGCTGTGGTCGTTCACTTGACTTTCTTTTCTCTACATCTCTGGCAAGTCTAAATGTATTCATATACTTCTTGTGAACTCCAGGATGCATATTTTAGATATCAAATTAGATATCAAAAACATTTTTCCCTTAAAAAATGAGGGAAAGTGAGGGTTTAGTTACTCCTGAAAGACATTCATCTATATAGCTCATCTACATAGTGGGGTGACATTAACACAAACCTCTTCTTGATCCCTTCTTTGCTGGATAGTGTAGTTTTGCTATGACAGTATTTACACCTGCCAGTTAAAATGATCTGTCTGTTGATTTGAAACAGGCCCATTCTCTAAAAATATTCAGACATTCCAAAGTTCAGCTTTCTGTGACTCCTCCTCTCCTACCCTACTTGAAAGAGGAGATTGGTGTGTGTGCCTTTGTGTCCTCCTTGGCTTCTGGGCAATACTCCTTATCCTTCCTTATTGTAAGCACCTATATGGATTTACCTGCACAAGTCTGAAGCTAGTGAAACTTGTTGCTTGGTCTCTTGTTATTGCCATGGCACAGTTATCCTCCACTGTTGATCTCAGCAGGTTCAACAATGATGCCACCTCATTTCTCACTTCATCTTTGTAAGTCTTCTAGCTCGTGTCAAAGTTATGTCATAGCAGTGTCTAAATCTCTTACAAATCTCAGTGAAAGACTTAGAAGTGCTATTGCTTGCTTCCTTTTTGTGCCTAAGTATCACATCACAGTTTCTAATCTTCATCAGCTATCTTATGTTGATGATGGGCAACCTAGGTGATGATCTGCTAAAATCCCAAGTGGGAAGGGGAAGAAAGTTTTTACTTCCCATTCTGTTTACTTGTATATCTTAATATGAATTTCTCCCCAGAAGCAGCCCAGCAACAAAATATTTGAGTGCACATGTTTTGGAGAGGATCTGTGGAACAACACCAGTAGAGGATTGGGGAAGTGAGAGCAGGAAGAGAAGAAAGCTAATAAAGAGTGCATTATCAAGCAACTTATTATGTGGTTTGAAGCAGAGTGGAACGTAAGCCTGAGTTATTCCATTTAGTGCAGCACTGAGTTGGGGTATTTGTATCCCCTGTCTACCAGTCTTGAGTTGAGATTTGATCTTGGGGGAATTCATATTCAAGAACTCTCTGTCTGCTGTGTGTGGAGGCAGAGCAGGCTTTGGTGGCCATCAAAAGCCATCAGGCATAGAGATGACGGTACCGTAGTTGGAATTCATGTTGACATGTGCAGATGGTAGGGGCTGAAGGCATATGGCTAAGCATCAACAGCGTCTGCAACAGTGCACACCTGTCCTCACTTAGAAACATTCATAACCCTGTTCTATCACTGACTTTTTACAAATGTATTCTTGGTTAAGACTTCAAAAAATACTGAAACCCCAAATAAACTATTTATCACAAAAGGGTTAGTGGGACAAATTATAGAACCCACTTTTGTAGTTAATGTTGAGGTTGTAACTAAAAACTATTTTTTTCCTCCTTTATTATGCATTGTAGATTTTCCTCAATATAGACAATACTTCTGCTCATCTAGATTGCTCAATCAAATATCCTAAACCTTCACTTAGAGAAGCCCGAGCCCCTAATTACTACATCTTCATATGGCTTAGGTTCCTGTAATTTTTTACCTTTCCATTTGTGATTACCATCAGGCATCAGACACTAAGAGGTCCTTCATTGAAATAGAGATATATTTCTCCCTATTCTATATTGATTAGTACAGGATTTATAATGATAATCAGGTAATAAGTGGTTTTCTCTGCTTGAAACAACAAGATGTCAGCTGTAGCTTTAGGTTTATTGGAAAACTTACTATATCTCTTGGTAGAAAGATTCACCCTCTCACCCCCAGATAATTATAAACTCTTGTTCTGCAGAGCATAAAACTGTGGAATGGTAAGCACAAATTTCTTCAAATGAAGCACTAGGGATAATGATGTGAGAGGCCACTTCTACTTCCACCATACTGGTGAATTCAACACCATATAATGGCCATTATTTCAAAGTTTATAGCCCATCTTGAAGGACAGCACCTGTTAACAGGGTGTCAACCCTAGGTAGCAACTGGTTTCACCTTTAAGAGGTCATTCCAATGTTCTAGATGATACTATATATACAGTAGGATAGGGAATTCAATGGTCATGTGTCTTAGCTCCTTCATTATAAACTATTTGTATTGTATTAGTATTAACTCAGTCATTGTATCCAACAATGTTATAAGTATTTGAATATTCCACTTTTTGAATGTAAAATTTTTCTTGTAAGTGGTCATACAAGGGATGTATAAGGGGGTCACTATTGTATACACTTGTTGCGTGTAGGCTTCTTCCTCAAGGATATGAATTTCCCCTTTGATTGGTGGGCTCTGAGTCTGAGATCTGGAGACTGGGTTAGAGATTGTGACATTGAATTGCATTGACACCAACCTTCTGCTTACTTGCTTTATATATATATAAAAATTTGGTTATACAGGTAAAACAATACACACATTGTCAAGTTTGCCTCTTGGAACACCAAGATCTATTAGCTATTTCTATATGGCTTCTCTGGGTGAGGACCTGTTCTTATACCAGTTTTGTTGCCTATGTCCATCTTGCTTCAGGCAGTTAAGAGCTACCACCTGGTCTCTTCTATTTTGAAGTCCCATCTTTCCCATTGAAACTAGGGGACCTAGGTCCATAAGAGCAAGTCCTGTTTTTATTTCTGATTTAGAGAACTGCTACCTATACTCAATGATGCTGATACCTTCCTTATTGCTTTAATGAAAGGAATGTCCTTTGGGAACCTCTTTTTTTTTTTTTTTTTCATTTTCCCAAAGCTGGAAACGGGGAGGCAGTCAGACAGACTCCCGCATGCACCCGACCGGGATCCACCCAGCATGCCCACCAGGGGGCGATGCTCTGCCCCTCTAGGGCGTCACTCTGTTGCATCCAGAGTTATTCTAGCGCCTGAGGCAGAGGCCACAGAGCCATCCTCAGCGCCCAGGCAATCTCTGCTCCAATGGAGCCTCGGCTGCAGGAGGGGAAGAGAGAGACAGAGAGGAAGGAGAGGGGGAGGGGTGGAGAAACAGATGGGCACTTCTCCTGTGCGCCCTGGCCAGAAATCGAACCCGGGACTCCTGCACGCCAGGCCGATGCTCTACCACTGAGCCAACCGACCAGGGTGGGAACCTCTTAAGGAACATAGCTGATAGGGTTTAACATGTCCATTTCCCTGAGCCTTAAATTCCATCATCAATAGTTTGCCAAGGTGATTCTGTCTTATTTGCTATAGACCACTATCATCTCTGCATTTCAAGGAGCTAACCCAGCAGCATGTTTGGATTTTCTCAAAGCATCTTTGTTCCCCATTTCCTGAGTCATGGAAAGGGTGGTGGTGGCGGCTGCAGATCATCTAACTCAAAACTGCTTTATATCTGCTCTTCCCCACCCTCTACCTTCTGGTCTGTGCTTGGGCATGCTTTCTTGGTTTCTACTGATACAAATTAGTCAGGTTCTGTGGGGTTTTTGGCAAGTCATTTATTTTTTCCTAGATAAGACATTACTCCCTTAATCTGGGATGGCCTGTGAGTTTTTCCTGATTATTGTTCCAAAACAGATGTTCTGAAAATGTAGTCTCAGACCAGTGGCATTAGTATCACATGAGAATTTGTTAGAAATGTAAATTTCAAAATCCCATCCTAGGCATACTGAATCAGAAACTCTGGGGGTGGTCACTCAATAATCTGAAATCTAACAAGCATTCCAGGTGATGCTGATGCACAGTAAACCACCTGCTTTGAAGCCATGGGCAGAACTGGCAACAGATATTAAGAAATACAGACATCATTTACCTTAAGTGATGACTTTTCATGGTCTCAAGGCGAGGAGAGTCTATGATCCTCTAACAGGGAGAGAGTTGCTTTTGCTAAAGAGTTTTACAGGACTTAGTGGTTCAAGATGTATAAATACCCAGGTGTTCTCATTTCTTCATCCCCTTCTTCACTATCAGGGATATGAGTTTAACAGAGGAACTTGTCATGGGGTTGTAAACTCAGCTTTTATTTGTAACTGCTATTTATCCTATAAGATCCAGAACCTGATTTTCAGCACAGTCTGTCTTGTGACTGCTGAATGTAAGGATCACTTTAAATATTGAGATATTGAGCCCTGGCCGGTTGGCTCAGCGGTAGAGCGTCGGCCTAGCGTGTGGAGGACCCGGGTTCGATTCCCGGCCAGGGCACACAGGAGAAGCGCCCATTTGCTTCTCCACCCCTCTGCCGTGCCTTCCTCTCTGTCTCTCTCTTCCCCTCCCACAGCCAAGGCTCCATTGGAGCAAAGATGGCCCGGGCGCTGGGGATGGCTCCTTGGCCTCTGCCTCAGGCGCTAGAGTGGCTCTGGTCGCAACATGGCGATGCCCAGGATGGGCAGAGCATCGCCCCCTGGTGGGCAGAGCTTCGCCCCATGGTGGGCATGCCGGGTGGATCCCGGTCAGGTGCATGCGGGAGTCTGTCTGACTGTCTCTCCCTGTTTCCAGCTTCAGAAAAATGCAAAAAAAAAAAAAAATTTGAGATATTGGCTTTTACACTATGTTTTGAGGTGATAGTTCCCCAATATGACTTTGTGATTTGTTTCCTTCATCACTTTGATGGTACAACAATACACAGATAACTTCACAGATCTTATCATTGCCATTGTCCCCTTGCCTCTTAAAACCCAGAGATGTTGCATAAATCAGTGATCCACTTCCACATGAATTCCTCCCAATTCGCCATGGGTAACACTCTTCCTATGTTGCTATAGTAGTATAGGAATTACCACTATCTCATTGCTATTCCTCTAGAAGAATATTCTAAGACAAGGAGTTAATTGCATGTAAATTTAGCAACTCCAGTCTCATTGCGTGGAATTGTGGCACATGACCTAATTGTATTGATAACTATTCAAGTGAGCACTTATTTTCCCTACCCACTATAATAAGAAGCAACAAGAGAGAAGGGGAATAGAAGTGGCTATTGACTCAGCCAAAAAGCAAATGTTTGCTCCAGAAAATGTTTAAGAAATACTACACACAAACATGTGCATGTAGGTTACCCTTGGAAATCCTTGTACTTGTGGCTACTTAGGAACTCTAATTCACATGTATGCAAGGAACTCTAATTCAAATGAAAGAATTCAGAATAACTCATTCTTGAATAATTTTTTAGGTACATAATAGTGGCCTGTTTTTACTTTGTAATCTTCCATGTTTATTCAGATTTACTTTGACAAATAAATACTTTCTTTTCCTGACAGAAACAAGATGTAGACAGCAGCAAAGGCCATAGGACATAATGTGATATTCCAGATAGTGACAGATCCAGAGTAACTTCTTCCCAATATGTTGGGGGCAGACATTTTGCACCCCCCCCAACTCCTGATGTCTTACTCCATATGGAAGGCATTTAATTAGTGTGATATTCATGCTCTCCTGTGCCCTTACTCTTTCCTCAGAGAAGTAAGAGCAACTTAGTTGATAGTTGAAAAACTAGCCAAGCATAGTTTATTCCTCTTACCTCCCATTTCTCTTGATATCTAGCTGTACGGAGAGAGTACACACGCAGTTCCACTTCTCCTGCCGTAAGTTTCACAGTGCATGCCTCTCCACTTAAGGGTTCATGTGGTGGTGAATTACTCCCTGTGACTGAATGAGTAAGCATGGGGAAAGCTGCTAGCCTGTAAACAAGTCTAAGTAATAAAAGTGATATTTTGATTTCTGTCTGCTTGATTTTCTCTTGTTTTTTTCTCAATTAGTCCAATGTACTTATAAAGAAAAGGGAGTTATCTATTATTCCCACCCCAACATGGTCCTACCTTTGAGTCATAAAAAGTCTTGACAGGTTTTTCCTTTCTGTACATAGTTGCTGAGAAATGATGATGATTGTAATGTTATGCAACTTCTTGTTACAAATGTAGTTCCTCTTTCACAAACCTCACATCTAATCTACAGTTAGATGTGCATTTGCTTTTTTTTTTAACCAAATCAGACATATATTTCCACAACTTTTCTAGGACTGTGATGTATTTTTGTCATTCTTCTATAATTTTACTTCACAAAATAATTCTTAATGAACAAAAGTTCTTTTTCTTTTATTTGTTAATAACATGCATGCTGCCCATGGTTAGCATTGCTATATGGTATGACAGGTATTAAAATGAACTGTTTAGTGACAAGTGTGTTGATAAGTCTAATATACAGATACTGTGCTAGTTTGAGTTCCCTTGAAGCAGAGATTAAAATAAGCTTCAAGATGGATGATGCTAGATTACTTCGTTGGGGTTGGGAAGGATTCTGGTTAGAAGTTAGGAGAGTAAGACAGGGAAAGAAGATAAGTCTATAAAGGGCATCTTACTAAGTTGATTTCTGCTATGTGTAACAGGAGCCCAATCCTACTGGTATCCTCTAAGGAACTATGCAAAATGCACTCAGAATTGTCCTTCCTAAGGACAGGAGATCAGGAGGCCAGGTCATTTGTCTGGTTACTTTCCCTGTCAATTGATTGAGAGTTGTCCTTGGGACAACTACTTCCAACTTCTTGGGCTGCCTCCTGTGCAAGAAGAATGAAGAGTGGTAGAATGATGCAGCAGGGACTTGAGGATGTGGGGAAACTCTCAAGTAGCCCAGAATCTGTCCATCACAGCTACAGCTGAAGGTCAGGATGAACTGAAGAGCTATGACACAAGACTCTAAAACTGTCTGCTTCAAGTATTACCCAGAAAATGTTCAAAAGAGAGCAACCATTTGCTAAATTCATCCCATCAATAAGTACCTTAACTATGGACCTGGTATGGCTAACCAATTTTTTGCTTTTTCACAAATTCAAGTTAACTTGTTTTGAGTCCTTTCAAATTTCAGAGCATTCAGATATCTATCTATCTATCTATCTATCTATCTATCTATCTATCTATCTATCTACCTACCTATGTCTTCACTGATCCAGTCATAACTTCCTTTATCTTTCACTAACTTTGAGTTAATGATGTGTATTACTGTAATAATTACGTATTGACATTAATACATAAATGACATTCATTGACAGTTAATTAAGTGGTCCTTGTAAGGTAATTGCTCCGTCTTCCTCTTGTTTTGTGTATCTCTGGTACAAAAGTTGGGATTGTCTTGTGATTTCAAGATGATGATTATATTATTGTGACTTTCCTTACAAGAGGAAGACAGGGCTTCAAAGGTCACAAAGTAAAAGAAGGCAGTTCATAGGGAGGAAACTCATTTTGAAAACTGAGGTGTGTAGACGGTGTTGTTTTGATTGGGCCACTTGAAACCATGTCAACACAATACAGTAAAAATTAAAATAAAGAAACTTAGGCCTGACCTGTGGTGGTGCAGTGGATAAAGAGTTGACCTGGAATGCTGAGATTGCCAGTTCAAAACTCTGGGCTTGCCTGGTCAGGCACATATGGGAGTTGATGCTTCCTGCTCCTCCCTTCTCTCTCTCTCTCTCTCTCTCTCTCTCTCTCACTCTCTCTCTCCTCTCTGAAAAATGAATAGATAAAATTTAAAAAAAAAAGAGTTTTCTACTTAGGTTATTGAGTAGTGCATGCTGAAGAGAATCTCTCTTTTGGAAGCCATCCAGAATCTGGATAAGGTAAGCAACTTAAGCTCCAGAAAGTTTCATAATTTATAGACCAAGATCTCTAGATTCAGTTAGTTTTTGTGTATTTTTCTTTTGTTTTCCTCTGGCATTAGATAAAATCTTGCTGAAATATTTTAGTTTATTCTCTGTTATGTTCATGACGATTAAGTAAAAGATTTGGTATTTACAATTGACCCTCAGTGTTAAGGGACAATAACATCCACATCTTGTGTCCTGGTGATGGTTTATGAGTAAAGAAATATTCAAGAGAAGTGTCTAATCCGCACTGTGGACACTTTCCTTTCATTGCTTTTTGTTAAAGAAAGTAGTTGTAACCTGTGACTTCCTTGAGCTACCAACCTCACCCAGTATGTTATCCCAAGAAAGGTGTGTATTTGTGGGAAGTCAAGGAAAAAATAAAAAAGAAGGTGACTGTATTCTTATTTTTTCTTTTCCTTTTTTTTAAGTGAGAGGAGGGGAGATAGTGAGACAGATTCCCACAGGCACCCTGACCCTGACTGGGATACACCCGGCAAACCCTGTCTGAGGCTAATGTTAGAATTAACTGAGCTATCCTCAATGCCTGAGGCTGATTCTCAGACCAATCGAACCACTGGCTATGAGAGAGGATGAGAGAGAGAAAGGGGAGAGGGAGGGGAAGAGAAGCAGATAGTAGCTTCTCATGTGTGCCCTCACCAAGGATCAAACCTAGGACGTCTGCACATTGGGCTGATGATCTATCCACTGAGCAAACTTGTCAGGATTGGTAGTTGGTTTCTACAGGGTCTTATTATGAATAGTTAAGGGTCTTCTTACCATGAATAGTTAAGTGTTTCCTTAAATATTGTTTCATCTTATACAACAGTTAAATTATTTCATTTCCAAAATCCATCAATTCAAAAGTATCTGTTGCGGACGTCACGGAAATGGCGCCGTGAGCAGCGCGTCCGACAGCTCTCCCCTAAATCACAACAAATTTATCAACTAGAAACAGAAAAATTTATCCTCGGAGCATTCCGGAGTTCCACACAAACTGATAGCGAAAGGACTGTTATCACTTGAATCTGAGAGACGAGGGTGTGGAGGAATCTACCACAGGGACGTTCTTTCAAACCGCAAGGAAGTGCGCCTGTGGTGAGTCAGCCCATATACTTGGGAACCGCGAGCTGCAGCGAGCGGCCGACGCGAGCCGCCACCGCGAGCCGACGCGAGCCCCCGCGAGCCGCTGCTGCGAGCAGCTGCACGCGCGCGCCCGGGTCCGGTTGAGCACCGCTGACGTTCCCAGCGGCCCGCACACTGCGAGTGGGGGTCGCCGGCCACCGGTGCCCGGAGCGCCCCATTCGCGCGCGTGCCTTGGGCATTCCACGTGCCCAGGGTGCCCTGCTGGCCCGCACACCCAGGGGGCTCCATTATCCTGCGCCTGGTGCGGTCCAGCCGCCAGCGGCGGGGCTAGCGGGAGAGGCTTGGGAGATTCTCTCCGTGGGCGGGGCACCTCACCCAGCCATTCAAGCTAACAATCAAGCGTTGGGGGAGGGGCGCGCGCAGGCAGCCTAAAATACCTTCGGAAGCACAGCTGCGACCCAATCACTGAAATTAGCTTAACCCATGAAATCTGCACACCCTCGGTTCTAATTGATAAGATCTCTCTCAATTCAGCATTCCAAGACAAGAGGCGTGATATTTTTTAGTGCCTCTCGCTAAAGAGGCGGGGGCAACTTCTGATTAATAGAGCCTCCATATTTAGGGATAAACGCTAACAAGAAGGACTTGGCAGATAATAAGGTCTATACTACACTAGTCGTAAGCAGAGACTAGTGCCTCTTCTTCCCTGCAAAAACAGGCTACAAAGTGTGGAAAGCCTGGGTTGAGAGGTCCAACTAAATGATAGGCGCTGAACAGTCACCTTGACAACAATTGACTCCCACCCCCGCCTGATTACACTGGAGGCCCTGACTGTCAGAGCCTTTCCCAAAGCCTTGCACTGAGTGGGGATAGAGTGGGGATTTCCCAGCTCTTTGAGCCTCTTACTCCCCAGGCAGACGCAGTTGCAGCCTTATAGCTGGATCACCAGGCTGCTAATTCAGAAATGGGGGACTAGGAGAGAGAATCCAGGAAAGCAAACTCTCTCATCGTTGGACCCTGCAAACGCCAACAAGCCTTTACTTCCAGCAAGACTAAAGCCAATTATATGACATTGCCATAGAATCCCATCAACTGCAAATCCCTACCTAAGAGTGACACAGGGGCAGAGCCTGGGATACAGAGTCACCGACCAGGAAGAGGGAGAGAAAAGAAAAAGGAAGAAGTTAACCTCTCAAAATCAAGAAAAACCCACAGACTTTACAACTTGATCCACTATTTTTTTGTTGTTGTTGTTGTTTGTTTCTTCTATCTTTTTGCCTTTATTTCCTCCACCTCGGTCCTTCTATTCTCTGCCCATCTTATGCTTCCCCTTTCTTGAACTACACTACCCATGAGTGTTGCATTTTATTTTTCTTCTTCATCCTCACCCTCCTTTAAGGTTATACTCCAAAACACTTAACTTTCACTCTCTCCTCTTTTTTTTTTTTTCTTGTCTTGCTTTATTTTGTTTTTTTTTCTCTTCCTATTTTATTTCTTCCTTCATTTTTCTCTTTTTCTTATTTTTTCCTTTCTATTCATTTTTTCTTTTCTCATTTTACTTTCCTCCCATATAATCCTCAATCACAAACAAATTAGTTAATTTGGGACTCAAGGCTTTTTTTTGGCTTTATTTCTCTTTTTTGCTTTTGTTTTTATTTATTTTTCTTGTTTGTTTATTTTTGTGGCATTTTGGGTCCTCCCAACCCAAGGTCTCCATTGTATTTAGTCTTCACTCCACTTAATACAACAGATTTTTACTTATTATTTTTATTTTTTCTTCTTTATTATTCTTTTTTGGTCCTTTTTTCTGGTTCCCTCTTATCCCTCTCATTATATCTCTTAGTTGACCATCACATACAAGCAAATCATCTTATGCTTGTCTAAGATTTTCTTCCTTTTTTTTTTTTTTTTTTTTGCATTTAGTAGGTCCCTACTCCCTTTTTTTTGCCCCTTGAACTCTTCACCCCAAATCAGGCCCTCCATTATAGGCACGATATTTCCCTGAGGAGGGGAGAGGAGGGAAAGAGAAGAGAGAAAAAAAGGGGGAAATAATAAATTATTACTGTTTTTTTTTGTGGGGTGTTTTACCTTTTTTTTTTTTTTTTTTTTTTACTTTTTACTCTTTATTAATTCTAATTAGTGCTATCAATAAGACCACCCTCAGATGCTGATAAGAAAGAGGAAATCGAATATTATGGATACAAAAGAAAGAGAGGTAACACAAATAGATGTGGAAAAATCTATGGAGAAAAGACTTAACATATTGGAAGCCTTGGAGCTAAATGACAGAGAATTTAAAATAGAAATCTTAAAAATACTCAGAGATATACAAGAAAACACAGAAAGGCAATATAGGGAGATCAGAAAACAACTCAATGAACACAAAGAATATATTACCAAGGAAATTGAAACTATAAAAACAAATCAAACAGAAATGAAAAACTCAATTCACGAGCTGAAAAACGAGGTAACAAGCTTAGCTAACAGAACAGCCCAGATTGAAGATAGGATTAGTGAAATAGAAGACAAACAACTTGAGGCACAACAGAGAGAAGAAGAAAGAGACTCAAAAATAATAAAAAACGAGAAAGCCCTACAGGAATTGTCTGACTCCATCAGAAAGAATAACATAAGAATAATAGGTATATCAGAGGGAGAAGAGAAAGAAAATGGAATGGAGAATATACTCAAACAAATAATAGACGAGAACTTCCCAAGCCTGTGGAAGGAACTAAAGCCTCAAATTCAAGAAGCAAACAGAACACCAAGTTTTCTTAACCCCAACAAACCCACTCCAAGGCACATCATAATAAAGATGACACAAACCAATGACAAAGAAAAAATTCTCAAGGCAGCCAGGGAAAAGAAGAGTACAACATATAAAGGAAGGCCTATTAGATTATCATCAGATTTCTCAGCAGAAACTCTACAAGCTAGAAGAGAGTGGACCCCAATATTTAAAGCCCTGAAAGAGAGGAACTTTCAGCCAAGAATACTATACCCATCAAAGCTATCCTTCAAGTATGAAGGAGATATAAAAACATTCACAAATACAGAAAAGATGAGAGAATTTATCAACAGAAAGCCCCCACTCCAGGAAATACTAAAGGGGGTTTTCCAACCAGATTCAAAGAACAAAAGAAAACAACACCACAAGTAACAGCTCCACCAAGAACACAATAAAACCAAACTTAAACTGTGACAACAAAGGAAAAAAAGGGGGGAGAGGATGGAGATTAACAGTAGCAAAGGATGATGAAGTGCAGAAATACTTATAAGATAGGGTACTACAATGAATATGGTAGGTACCCTTTTCATTACTTAATGTTAACCACCCTTAAAAAAACCACCACAAAAACACTTGACTTAAAAAAGGTAGCAACAGAGGAAAGAAGTATGGAACACAAACAAACAAAAACAAATGATAGAAAAACAAAAAAGAAAAATCAAACTAGATACAAAACTAACAGAAAGCAATTTATAAAATGGCAGTAGGGAACCCACAAGTGTCAATAATTACACTAAATGTAAATGGATTAAACTTACCAATAAAAAGACACAGAGTAGCAGAATGGATTAAAAAAGAAAATCCAACTATATGCTGCCTACAAGAAACACATCTAAGCAACAAGGATAAAAACAAATTCAAAGTGAAAGGCTGGAAAACAATACTCCAAGCAAACAACACCCAAAAAAAAGCAGGCGTAGCAATACTCATATCTGATAATGCTGACTACAAGACAGAAAAAGTACTCAGAGACAAAAATGGTCATTTCATAATGATTAAGGGGAAGTTGAATCAAGAAGACATAACAATTCTTAATATATATGCACCAAACCAAGGAGCACCAAAATATATAAGACAGCTACTTATTGACCTTAAAACAAAAACTAACAAAAATACAATCATACTTGGAGACCTCAATACACGCTGACGGCTCTAGATGGGTCATCCAAACAGAGAATCAATAAAGATATAGTGGCCTTAAACGAAATACTAGAACACCTGGATATGATAGACATCTACAGGACACTTCATCCCAAAGCGACAGAGTATACATTTTTCTCTAGTGTACATGGAACATTCTCAAGAATTGTCCATATGTTGGGCCACAAAGACAATATCAGCAAATTTAGAAAAATTGAAATTGTACTAAGCATATTTTCTGATCATAAAGCCTTGAAACTAGAATTCAACTGCAAAAAAGAGGGGGAAAAACCCACAAAAATGTGGAAACTAAACAACATACTTCTAAAAAATGAATGGGTCAAAGAAGAAATAAGCGCAGAAATCAAAAGATATATACAGACAAATGAAAATGAAAATACGACATATCAGAATCTCTGGGATGCAGCAAAAGCAGTAATAAGAGGAAAGTTCATATCACTTCAGGCCTATATGAACAAACAAGAGAGAGCCGAAGTAAACCACTTAACTTCACACCTTAAGGAACTAGAAAAAGAAGAACAAAGACAACCCAAAACCAGCCGAAGAAAGGAGATAATAAAAATCAGAGCAGAAATAAATGAAATAGAGAACAGAAAAACTATAGAAAAAATCAATAAAACAAGGAGCTGGTTCTTTGAAAAGATCAACAAAATTGACAAACCCTTGGCAAGACTCACCAAGGAAAAAAGACACAGGACTCAAATAAATAAAATCTAAAATGAAAGAGGAGAGATCACCACAGACATCATAGATATACAAAGAATTATTGTAGAATACTATGAAAAATTATATGCCACCAAATACAACAATCTAGAAGAAATGGACAAATTCCTAGAACAATACAACCTTCCTAGACTGAGTCATGAAGAAGCAGAAAGCCTAAACAGACCAATCAGCAGGGAGGAAATAGAAAAAACTATTAAAAATCTCCCCAAAAATAAAAGTCCAGGCCCAGACGGTTATACTAGTGAATTATATCAAACATTCAAAGAAGACTTGGTTCCTATTCTACTCAAAGTCTTCCAAAAAATTGAAGAAGAAGCAATACTTCCAAACACATTTTATGAGGCCAACATAACCCTCATACCAAAACCTGGCAAGGATGGCACAAAGAAAGAAAACTACAGACCAATATCTCTAATGAATACAGATGCTAAAATACTAAACAAAATACTGGCAAACCGAATACAACAACATATTAAAAAATAATACATCATGATCAAGTGGGATTCATCCCAGAATCTCAAGGATGGTTCAACATACGTAAAACGGTTAACGTAATACACCATATCAACAAAACAAAGAACAAAAACCACATGATCTTATCAATAGATGCAGAAAAGGCTTTTGATAAAATACAACACAATTTTATGTTTAAGACTCTCAACAAAATGGGTATAGAAGGAAAATATCTCAACATGATAAAGGCCATATATGATAAACCATCAGCCAACATCCTATTAAACGGCATAAAACTGAGGACTTTCTACCTTAAGTCAGGAACAAGACAGGGTTGTCCACTCTCTCCACTCTTATTCAACGTGGTGCTAGCAGTTCTGGCCAGAGCAATCAGACAAGACAAAGAAATAAAAGGCATCCATATCGGAAAAGAAGAAGTAAAGCTATCACTTTTTGCTGATGATATGATCCTATACATCGAAAACCCGAAGGACTCCACAAAAAGATTATTAGAAACAATAAACCAATACAGTAAGGTCGCAGGATACAAAATTAACATACAAAAGTCCATAGCCTTTCTATATGCCAACAATGAAATATTAGAAAACAAACTCAAAAAAATAATCCCCTTCACGATTGCAACAAAAAAAATAAAATACCTAGGAATAAACATAACAAAGAACGTAAAGGACCTATATAATGAAAATTACAAAGCATTGTTAAGGGAAATCGAAAAAGATACAATGAGATGGAAAAATATTCCTTGTTCTTGGATAGGAAGAATAAATATAATCAAAATGGCCATATTACCCAAAGCAATATACAAATTTAATGCAATTCCCATCAAAATCCCTATGAGATTTTTTAAAGAAATGGAACAAAAAATCATCAGATTTATATGGAACTATAAAAAACCCCGAATAGCCAAAACAATCCTAAGGAAAAAGAATGAAGCTGGGGGCATTACAATACCTGACTTTAAACTATATTATAGGGCCACGATAATCAAAACAGCATGGTATTGGCAAAAAAATAGACACTCAGACCAATGGAACAGAATAGAAAGCCCAGAAATAAAACCACATATATATGGTCAAATAATCTTTGATAAAGGGGCCAACAACACACAATGGAGAAAAGAAAGCCTCTTCAACAAATGGTGTTGGGAAAACTGGAAAGCCACATGCAAAAGAATGAAACTCGACTATAGCCTGTCCCCGTGTACTAAAATTAATTCAAAATGGATCAAAGACCTAAATATAAGACCTGAAACAATAAAGTACATAGAAGAAGACATAGGTACTAAAATCATGGACCTGGGTTTTAAAGAACATTTTATGAACTTGACTCCAATGGCAAGAGAAGTGAAGGCAAAGATAAATGAATGGGACTACATCAGAATTAAAAGTTTTTGCTCAGCAAGAGAAACTGATATCAAAATAAACAGACAGCCAACTATATGGGAACTGATATTTTCAAACGACAGCTCAGATAAGGGCCTAATATCCAAAATTTACAAAGAACTCATAAAACTCAACAACAAACAAACAAGCAATCCAATAAAAAAATGGGAAGAGGACATGAACAGACACTTCTCCCAGGAAGAGATACAAATGGCCAACAGATATATGAAAAGATGCTCAGCTTCATTAGTTATTAGAGAAATGCAAATCAAAACTACAATGAGATACCACCTCACCCCTGTTAGATTAGCTATTATCAGCAAGACGGGTAATAGCAAATGTTGGAGAGGCTGTGGAGAAAAAGGAACCCTCATTCACTGTTGGTGGGACTGTAAAGTAGTACAACCATTATGGAGGAAAGTATGGTGGTTCCTCAAAAAACTGCAAATAGAACTACCTTATGACCCAGCAATCCCTCTACTGGGTATATACCCCAAAACCTCAGAAACATTGATACGTGAAGACACATGTAGCCCCATGTTCATTGCAGCACTGTTCACAGTGGCCAAGACATGGAAACAACCAAAAAGCCCTTCAATAGAAGACTGGATAAAGAAGATGTGGCACATATACACTATGGAATACTACTCAGCCATAAGAAATGATGACATCAGATCATTTACAGCAAAATGGTGGGATCTTGATAACATTATAAGGAGTGAAATAAGTAAACAGAAAAAAACAAGAACTACATGATTCCATACATTGGTGGAACATAAAAATGAGACTAAGAGACATGGACAAGAGTGTGGTGGTTACCAAGGGTGGGGGGGAAGGAGGACATGGGAGGGAGGGAGGGTTGAGAGTTAGGGGGAGGGGGAGGGGCACAGAGAACTAGATGGAGGGTGACGGAGGACAATCTGACTTTGGGCGAGGGGTTTGCAACATAATTTGATGACAAAATAACCTAGACATGTTTTCTTTGAATATATGTACCCTGATTTATTAATGTCATCCCATTACCATTAATAAAAATTTATTAAAAAACAAACAAACAAAAAAAACACAAAAGTATCTGTTGCATTGACATAACAAATATAGGGTTTAATTCTTCTCCAATAAACTATTTTATTTTAGTGACCTCTTCAACTATGTTTTTTTAGGGATTGGCTCAGAGGTTGGTCTTATTAACATCTTTATAAACAAAGTGGAAAAGTAAGTGTTTGCAATGAAATTCCCAAGTTTGCCGATGACCCTAAGTTTCTCTGGTTCCTGAAATGCCCAGCTGATCGGGGATAAACTATAGGAAGACTTCATGCATCTGCTTTAGTGGACAGAAAATTGCTGTGCAACATTCAGAGAGGGCATGAAAAAGATAACGAGCCAATGTATTTAGGAAGAAAAGAACCCAAACTATGCTAGCAGTGTATGGGCTTGGGGTTGTCCATTACAACTCAGGGATCAGTTTAGACTCTTCTCTGAGGAGAGTGACATGTCTACTAAAGGGTGATAAAATTCTGACAATAACCAGGAAAGGAAGAGAAACAAGACAAAACATAGTATCCTCTTCTTACAAAAAACCACGGTGCAGATATGTCTGTTATTTATAGTTCTGATACCTATATTCAAGAATATAATGAAAAGAAAGCACAAAAGATGTTTCAAACATCTGAAACAACCAAGAAGACTTGCAATATTGCCTGGTAAATGCAGACTAGAAAGATATAAACCAATATAAAATGGTAAAAGTTGAGAGAAAATAGAGTCTAAACCTTCAAAATCCTTAAGGAGTCTATTTTGTATGTGAACACCAGGTAACTTTCTTGAAAGAGTCCAAACAAAGGCAAAATCCAAATGAATTTTTAATTGACAGACTAAGCAGAGAGTGGGTATATGAAACTCATTTTTTGGAGAGATTGTTCCTGATAAAAGTAGAATTCCCAAGTAGAATTTAATAAACCCTTATAGTCAGCATTTAATTTGTGATTTACAAAGGAAAAATGACTGCAGACTTATTTCTAGCTTTACAAGCTGGATATCTTTATTACCCATGCTTTTTGTGTTCAGCTGAGATAGAAAACTCTAGAAAACAGTACCTCCAGACCAGTAGTTTCATGAATTGAGAGGTTAAAAATAGAGATGTATAATTAATGCATGATTTTCTCAAACATCTGTCACATTATATTGTTTAGTTACTATTGAGACAAGGCCGAGAACATCCAACAGATTTAATCTGTGTAAAACAGAAACATTTCCCAACGTTTTTTTTTTTCTTAAGCAAATTAATGAATTCTCATCTGGGGGAGAGTACCACTATTAATAAAATCCCTGGTGAAACAATTAGAAAACTCAGAAGTTTCTTTATGGTTTGATTTTATGGTTTAAAATAACTAGACCACACCTTAATTGTTTTAGTTCTGTTGATTATCAATAAGTAATTAAGAGTACCCTGAAGTGAAATCAGTCAACTATAGTGTGACTGGCACTAATGTTATTTAAAAACAACCTGAAGATGGTTATTTAACAGTCTTGCATTGGCTACAATATATTCTGATTTGTCTGAGATTTTAAAGGATGAACAACAATGGGAGAATTATGGAAGGCAGGTGTCAACAACCTTTTTTTTGAAAAGGTCCAGATAATAAACATTTCAGGCCCTCTGGACCATATGGTCCCTGTTGCAATTACTCAATTCTGCCACTGTGGCAAAAAGACAGCCTCCAACAATCCATAAACAAATAAATAAGTGAAGCTATTTGTTCCAGTAAAACTTTACTCCCCAAAATGGGCCTGATTTGATCAACTGACATCTAAACTAAGGGATAGCTGTTATTAATGGAACATAACTTATGCAAAAATTTCAAAATAAAGACATTAAATTAGAGCATATATTTCTCAGGAATTCTCTTTAGTCTAATTTGTGTATAGAGTAGGCCTTTACTTTTAAAACCTGTTCTACTCTGCCCAGGATTTTATGCTGAAAAGAGTATGGAATTTAGAGTCAAAGGGCCTGGGCTCAGGGCCTGTTCTTCTATTGGTTACCTATATGACCTTGAGCTAGGGTCTTAACTTCTCTAAGTCTTGGCTCTGTTTTTATAAAATGACACTATACTAATATTTAGTTGTGAGAATTAAATGAGATAATGTTAATGTGAAGGATTTTGTAAAATCACCTATAAACAAATACAATAACAGTTACCATTACCATTATCCTGGGTCATTGGTTAACAAGTGCTATTTTCTTCTCTGAGTTATCTCCATGGACAAATTAATCTGTGTACTTTCCCTGAAGAGATGTAAATTAATCCAAAGAGGATCTGGCAATAAAATCTATGTCACTAAAATAATTAAATCACCCATGAGCCATAAAGTTTTAAGAAATCTATATTTGTCGAAAAAAATAAACCCTAAAATTTGTAAAAAGAAGATATAAAGAGAAGTCATAGTAGTTGATGTAAATGATAATACACATTTAAGAAGAAGAGAATGTTACAGGGCAAGAAATTAGAGAAATAAAAAAAGTGGAAGATGAAAGGTATGTTAAAGGGCAAAACCAAAATAGGGCCAACAATGGGAATTTAGTGGGGAAAAGAATGACCCCCCCCCCAAATTAATGAAAGTACGTCTAGTTCAGAGTAAATAATCGAGTCTGCAGGCAAAGTACTAAATAGAAAGCTGGCAGCTCGAGCTTATCTGTCCTCATTACAGTGTGACCATTTTGTCTTCTACACTTTGTTTCGGTGATTACACTTGAGACCTTCCCATTTGTATCTGTATTTTCTGACAGGCATCCAAAGATAAGGACCAGGGAAGCATTTCAAATAATAGCCCACAGTTCTATTGGTTCTGCGTTTCTAATCAGAGAAAGCTTCCTTGAAAACGGTGACACTCATGTGCCCTGACTACGAAATGAGTTAAGATAAATGAAGATTAAATAACAGACTTGTTAATCAGGATTTGGGGTAGACTTAAATTTTCACAGTCCATTTTCTTACTCTCACTTTCTCACTCTCTCAAGCCTGTATTCCTGCTTATACATTCTCACAACACACATCCACACCCACGCACGCCTGTCATGCTTTCTCTACCCAGATGGATAAAATGGACTGAAGTTGGGTGCACCAATGTGTCTTTTATAATAAGTATTCACTGTCTCAGAGTCAGACAAATGAGGAGAAAATAAAAAGCATGCTTTTTTTTTTTAAGCATAGAGAAATGACATTCTTATTTTTCTTCCTGTTATGACTCAAACTAACCTATTTAGGTACCACATTCATATTAAGTAGATGTTCAGGTCCACCATCTGGCAAACAGAAGGTTAAGAGTTTAACTGTTTAAGGAGAATCAAACAATTCAAAATGGTTTTATTTTCATTTAAAAAAAGAAGTATTTGAAATATGTCTTCTTATTCACATAGTTATTTTCAGTCACTGGATTATATGTGGACTTGGCTATACCAGTAAAAATATAAAAAAACACTGAAGAATGGCATCTTTTGTTATTTTGGAGTTTCAGTGGAGTTAGAAGTTTGGGCTTATTGGGAAAGAAAGAAGAGCTAGCTATTGGAGACAAGAAGAACAGGAGTGGTTTGATACCTGAAAGAAAGACATTATTTATTTGAGGAAAAACACCTTGAAAATTCTATGAAATACTATCTAGGATTTCCAAAGACAAAAATCTTTTCAGAAAAAAAATTTAAGATAAAAATATTAATGATATTTTAATGTTTTTTTCTAAGTTTAAGAATAAAGAAAAATGTGTTTTGAATACTTTGTTAATATCCAGAGGGAAAATGTATGTTCTAGTAGTTGTACCATCTCTCTTTGTTTAATTTTTAATATATTAGGTATTATTCAATAATGAAAAGCAGAATTTTTAGGGCTTTTCTCTGGGCACCAAATATTCCATCTTAATAAGATAAATCTTTTTTTGTTTGTTGTGTTACATAACTTTATTTTTCTGATTCCAAATTTAAGCCCTTTCCAATCAAAGGAAAAAGATACCCGGGACTATGTTTTCAGTATATATTCATCCTAAAAGACTGAAATAGTTCATATATATATATTTTTTTAATTCAATGATAAAGAAAGCAAGAAGATACAGTGTCAAAGGTTTCTCTCAGAACTCTCCTCATCCAGGTCAATTATGATTGCTACTACCAAATAGCAGATAGCACAGATATCTGACTTTAAAATTTTGTTTTTACGAATCTTATCTCCATCACCCCCAACTCACTCATAATACAGTAACTTTCATACAGAACTCTACCATTATTTTTATCTTATTTTTATTAATTTTAATGCAGTGACATTGATAAATCAGGGTACATATGTTCCGAGAAAACATCTCCAGATTATTTTGACCTTTGATTATGCTGCTTACCCCTCACCAGTAGAGGCAGGAAGATTTGAAGGAATGACCTGCATTGGATTAAAATTGCCTGTCTCTATATTGCTTTTTAGATAATTATAGATACCTGAAGTAATAAAAAATACGCACTTAAGCTTTGCAGAGCAGCTTGTCAAAGTCTGTTTGCTTAAGAATACCCTGTTTTTGCTCTTTTTTTAATGCGTTACAGAAGAAACACTCCCGATGGTAACATATGATGAAAGTGACACTGATTTGGAATGTAAATATATGCAGGGTGTTTCAAACGGACAGTATTTTTTTAATGTGAAAATACTTTAGAAATATATATATATATACTATATTTGAAAGTCAATTGACAGAGAGTAAAACAATAACAATCATTCTATTCTAAATTTTAAAGTATACACTGCAAGCCTGAACAGGCGGTGGTGCAGTGGATAGAGCATCGGACTGGGATGCTGAGGACCCAGGTTTGAGACCCCGAGGTCGCCAGCTTGAGCAAGGGCTCATCTGGTTTGAGCAAGGCTCACCAGCTTGAGTCCAAGGTTGCTGGCTCGAGCAAGGGGTCACTCAGTCTGCTGTAGCCCCCGGTCAAGGCACATATGAGAAATCAATCAATGAACAAGTAAGGAACCGCAACGAAGAATTGATGTTTCTCATCTCTCTCCCTTCCTTTCTGTCTGTCCCTATCTGTCCCTTTCTCTGACTCTCTCTGTCTCTGCCACAAAAAATAAAAAAATAAAGTATACACTGCAAGAGGATATTAACTCAAGGATATACGTTTTTTACTTTGTTAGAAGAGTGAATGTCGTATTCAGTTGTTTTTTTTTAATACTTGGCTATAAAGTGGAGTTGTTTGAAAAATTGGCTTTTCATTAGATTGGATTATATGAAATTGCTGATATTAAAAAATTATTTTTAACCTGTACAGAGGGTAATTTCACATTATTCAACCTAAAATATTATTGCCTTAAGGGACTATCTCTCTAAAAATGGATACTTTTTAAAACAGCAACTCTTTTATGTTTTATATATTTTGAATAACATCTTAAAATTTGCAACTATACCACTTATAATTTATCAGATAAGTATTTGTTCATCTGACTTTCCCATGTTATTTTCTGGAAACCAGGTGGAAACATTTGTAATCCATGTTTATGTAAGGCTCTAATCTACATTCACATTTTTATTTTTTTAATTTTTATTTATTTATTATTTTTATTTGTTTTGAGAGAGGCAGGGAGAGAGACAGGACCATGGAGCTGCTCCTGTATGTGCTCTGACAGGGGAATTGAACTGGCAACCTTGTGCACCAGGATGCTCCAATTTACCAAGCTATCCAGCTAGGGCTTAATTTTTATTGATTTTTAGAGAGAGAGAGAGGAAGGAGAGAGAGGGAAGGGTGAAGGGAAGCATTTGCTGTTCCACTCAGGTGTGCATTTTTCGGTTGCTTCCCGTGTGTGCCCTGACTGGGGGGGATCAAACCTGCAACCTTATTATTTAGGAAAGCTGCTCTTAATTGACAGAGCTAACCAGCCAGGGCCCAGATTCACATTTTTAAAGTGATAAATATAGCCTTTGGTTTAACAGAACAATTTAAGAAGTTGTGTTAAATTTACACACCTATGTATTCACTGCCACAATCGAATGTAAAGCACTTCTTTTACCCTACCCTATGCTCCTTTATAGATAATGCCCCCACATCTCTAGGCAACCTCTGATCTGATTTCTGTTGCTATGGATTAATTTTATGTTTTACAGAATTTACAAAAGTGGAATTATATAGTATGTACATTTTTGTTCCAGTCTTCAGCCAGCATAATATTTTAGGCATCCATCCATATTGTGAGTATCAGTTCATTTCTTTCTATTGTATGCTGTAGTATTCCACTGTGTCATGACTTCATCTATTCATCTGTTGATGGGCTGCCATCAGTTTTTGGCTGTCATGAATAAAAATGCTATGAATATTATGTGCAACACTCTTTGTTTTCATTTCTCTTGGACAAGTATCTAAGAGTGGAATTGCTGAGTCACAGCCACTTTATTAATTTTCTTATTGGTGCTATAACAAATAATCATAAATGTAATGGTTTAGAACAATACATTTATTTTCTTATAGCCTTAGAGATCAGAAATATAAAATAAGTCTTCTGAAGCTAAAGTCAAGTTCTTGGTAGGGCTGATTTCTTATGGAGACTCTAAGGGGAGAATTAATTTATTGATTGATTGATTGATTTGGACTTTTTAAGCTTCTAATGGCTGCCTGCATGCCTTGGCTCATAATTACTATGTCCTGTTTCTGTCTTCATATCTTCTCTTGTCTCTTTGATCTCCTGTCTCCTTATAAGGATCCCTGTGATTATATCAGACCTACCTGGATAGTCTATTATTTCCTGATCCTTAACTTAATCACATGTGCAAAGTTCTTTGTGATATATAGGATAACAGTAATAGGTCGTGGGGATCAGGACCTAGACATTTTGGTGGACTATTATTCAGCTTACCATAACCTCTAACTTTCTTATCAAATAATTTCAATTGAAATTACTCATTTAGCCCAAATTCTAAGGTACATAGAATATTTTTGTATAACTTCCCTAGGCTTAATAACTTCTAGCACTTGGTGGTTACCGTGCATTAAATACTGTAATATAGAGTTGGCAAAAATGCAGGATAATGCAGGATAATAGGGTTTGTTTTTTGTTTGTTTATTTTTTTGTTACTTAAAATAGATGAAAGTCTGATCAGCTGGTGGGAAATAAAAAATCTGAGAGGGCCCTCCAGGAGCTTTAGTGCTGCCAGAAGGAACCCTACTTACTTCCATTCTTTGGAGTCTAAACTTCAGAAGGAGGGCAAAAGAAAGTCTGCTTCCGTTTTGGAGATCTCAGACAGATGAAACCATGGTGGAACTCCACAGAGCACAGCCTCAAAACGAAAAAATTTCTAAAACCCCAAGTCCACATCATGTCTGACTTGTTGATTGGTCATGCTGAAGGAAATGCCTAATCAATAGGTTCAAGGACAGCCTCTCAGAGCCCCATGCACTTTAGGGGGAGTGGCAAGAGATAAATGTAGACCAGTAATACCAAATGGGACTGGTGGTTTATTCACCAGTGACTGGAGGCTGTGGAAGGGCAGGTTTGCCAAAATCAGTACAGGCATCAAGTGACCAAGTGGTACCCAAAGACAGAATGAATAAAACACTCAGCATTGACCGTGGAAGACCAAGGATCGCACATTTGGTAGACATACCTGGTCTTCTACTGGAGACACAGTATAAGCCTCATAGAACTTTGATTATCCTTGGAGAGAAAGGGAAAGGGGAAAAGCATGAAATAATATTAGATTCAGATATATGTGGAAGTGACTGAGCCATCCTGAATTAGGAAGATTGCTTTTCATTATTGCAAACTTGAGAGCTAAGTGAAAATCATTTCTAGAAAAAGAAATGTTAGATTTTAGCAAGTCTGACTTTTGTTACCTGTGAGCTTCATATTCCTTATATAGAGAGAAAGCAAATGAAAATACTTTAACATAGGTAATGTAATGATCCGGTTTGATGAAAACTGCTTGACCATAAATACTTCTTCCCTGAGATTTCAGATTCCTTGTTCTTAGGATCATCAGGACTATTAACCCTAGCTATTTTTTTGTATTTTTCTGAAGCTGGAAACGGGGAGAGACAGTCAGACAGACTCCCGCACGCGCCAGACCGGGATCCACCCGGCACGCCCACCAGGGGGCGACGATATGCCCACCAAGGGGCGATGCTCTGCCCCTCCAGGGCGTGGCTCTGTCGAGACCAGAGACTCTAGCGCCTGGGGCAGAGGCCAAGGAGCCATCCCCAGCGCCCGGGCCATCTTTGCTCCAATGGAGCCTCTGCTGCGGGAGGGGAAGAGAGAGACAGAGAGGAAGGAGAGGGGAAGGGGTGGAGAAGCAGATGGGCGCTTCTCCTGTGTGCCCTGGCCAGGAATCGAACCCAGGACTTCTGCACACCAGGCTGATGCTCTACCACTGAGCCAACCGGCCAGGACCAACCCTAGCTATTTTTATAGAGAGTAATCTTAGAGGTTAAACTTTGTTAAGATCTTTGAGAAGGTTGTGAAAGATAGTATGTGTGAAAAGTTAATGGCAAGTTCAACTGGAGTGTGAAAGACAATTTGTTTAGTTTTAAGAAAAAATAAAGTTCATTTCTTGTTCTAAAATATATATATTTATACATTATCTTCCATTTCAGGAATTCTTCCTGTTCCAACTACTTCAAGATGACAGTATCAGATGGTGGTGAAAAGAAAGCAATCAGGTTCTTCAGTCTTTAAGTCACACAAAGCAAGGAAATATTAGGTGTCTGACTAGTTGTTAATAGCAGCTTGAAAATGTGAGTGCTGCTGGGCTGTGATTATTTTCTGAAGTTCATCATTTTAACATTTTAATGTGAAGTATTTTATAAGTGAGGGGTGGGTAGGAGAAGTTGCAGATCTAGCTTCCATTTCCTGTTGCTTGTAATCACGTTTGTCTACAACCTGCTTGAACTGATAAAACCCTTCAGGAACTTGATTGTAGAAGCCTCCTGTTAAGTGGGAAAAAGTCTCCTCTGCCTCTTACCAAATCCCGGTAAACATGTCAACATGTTAGGGCATGTGGCAAACTTTTGAATTTATGAACATCTAATGAGGAGATCTTTTTGATTAGAACTTTTATGTTGGTTTAATAGGAGGACTAGTTATCTTCTTTGTTGATTCTCAGGTATCTGTGACAGTTATACACACACACACTGTGATTGGGGGTCAGCTCTCTGTGAAATGTATGGAAACACATTTAATACATGGGCTTTTGAGGCTCCTGACTCATTCTGGTATTTTCAAACCAGAGGTCCTGCCTCTAGGATAGTGCCTAGATATTCTAAAACAGATACATTAAATCCAGTACCAAATGCAGTTATATTTTTTCCTGGGTATTTGCAACACATTTGTACAAGTTGTTAAAAGATTTGTTTTGCTGAATTTTCATTAGCACATTCTTAGTGAGATAGCAACATTCAATATCACTGACAAATATATTGGGCATCTCTTGTAAGAGTTTTCTAATTATTGGATTTTTACATATTCAGGAGTTGACAGAAACTCTAAATACTGGTAATTTAAAAATTCCAACAATTAACGTGATGACCCTACTATTCCAACTAATAATAACCACAACTATACTTATTGAGCACTTCTGTTCATAGTGCTTCCCATGTGCTATTAATCACAATAATCTTATGAGGTAGATGCTACTATAATACCCATTTTAAAGATAAGGAAACCAAGGAACTGAGGGATTAACTTCTCTGCTCTAGGTTATACCAGTTTGTGAGTGGTAAAGCCTTCATGTGAAGAGAGTCAGTCTAGCTATTCAATTAGTAATCTTAATCACAATGCTAATAGTTCACTTTCTTTAGATTTTTAAAAAATTATTTAATTTATTGATTTGAGAGAGAGAGAGAGAGAGAGAGAGAAAAGTGAGGGAGAGGAATGGGAAACATCAACTCATAGTTGCTTCTTGTATGTGCCTTGACCAGGCAAGCATGGAGTTTTGAACTAGTGACCTCAGCATTTCAGGTCCATGGTTTATCCACTGTGCCACCACAGGTCAGGCTAGTTTTTAAATTTTTATTGACCATTTTTTTGGACTTATTTTTAAAAGCAGTTTCAGGTTCACGGTAAAATTGAAGGGAAGGTACAAATATTTCCCATATACCTCTGCCCCTCCTACCTCAATGTGCACAGCCTCCCTAATTATTAATATCCCTCATCGGAGTGGTACATTTGTTATGATTGATGAATCTATATTGTCATATCATAATCAGTGGAAGTCCATAATTTACATTAGGGTTTATGCTTGATGAGACAGGCTAAGCCTCTCTTAAATGGAAGGGAATAGTCTCCAATTATTTTTTAAAGTCTCTTCTAGATATGTTTAAAGTTCCTCTCAGGCACTCCCCAAAGAGCTTTGTGCCTGCATTGGTGTAAACCATCCAATGGCAGGAACCTGGAAAGCAAAGAGCTCCTAGAAAGCGGAGAACTCTATTCTGTGCTTGCATGAAGAAACAAGCCCTAGATAACCCAGCAGCAGTTGTCTTTGTGCTCTTTTGGTGCGCCAAGCTTCCTTCCTTTCCCTTCACCTTGTTTTCAGTAAACCTCTTTTATTTATTTTTTTCCCCAATCTGTTTTGCCTCCTCTCCTGATTTCTATTTGGTGATTTCTACCACGCTTTGCAAGTGACATTGGTATTATGCAATCTATAGGTTTGCACAAATGTATAATGGCATGTATCCATCATGGCATCATTTGGAGTATTTTCACTGCTCTAAAAATTCACCTAGCCCTGGCCGGTTAGCTCAGCAGTAGAGCGTCCACCCGGTGTTTGGAAGTCCTGGGTTTAATTCCCAGTCAGGGTACTCAGGAGAAGTGACCATCTGCTTCTCCACCTCCCACCCTCTTCTCTCTCCTTCCCTCTCTCTTCACCCCTCCCATAGCCATAGCTCAAATAGTTAGAGCAATTTGGCCCCAGGTTTTGAGGATGGCTCTATGGCCTTGCCTCAGGTTGGTCCTGAGCAATGGAGCACCAGCCGCAGCCCCAGATGGGCAGAGCATCATCACCCTGTAGGGGGCTTGCCAGGTGGATCCCAGTCAGGGCGTATGTGGGAGTCTGTCTCTCTTCCTCCCTGCCTCTTACTTAACAACAAAAAAATTCCATCTATATTCACCCTTTTCTCTCCAACCCCTGACAACCACTGATCTTTTTATTGTCTACAATAGTTTTACCTGTTCCGGAATGTCTGTGTTGAAGTCACACAGTATGTAGTCTTTTCCAATTGGCTTCTTTCTCTTAGTATGCATTTAAGATTCCTTCATGTCTTTTCATGGCTTGATTGCTCATTTCTTTTTAGCACTGAATAATATTCCATCATCTGGATGTATCACAGTTTACTTACCCATTCACCTATTGAAGGGTTCTTCCAAGTTTTGGCAATTATGAATACAGCTGCTATAAACATTCATGTGCAAGCTTTTGTGTGGACTTAGTTTTAAAACTTCATTTGGTAAGTACCAAGAAGCACTAGTGCTGGTTCTTATGGTAAGAGTGTGTTTAGTTTTGTAAGAAATCACACCGAGAGTGTATTTAGCTTTGCCTGACCTGTGGTGGCGCAGAGGGTGGAGGTCAACCGGAATGCTGAGGTTGCCGGGCTTGCCCGGTCAAGGCACATACAAGAAACAACTACTTGTTGATGCTTCCTGTCATCCCCCCCTTCTCTCTTTCTCTTAAATCAATAAATAAAGTCTTTTAAAAAAAGAAAATCACCAAACTGTCTTCCAAAGTGACTGTATCATTTTCCATTCCAGCAGCAATGAATTCCTGTTGCTCTACATCATTGCTAGCATTTGGTGTTGTCAGTGTTCTGAATTTTAACCGTTTTAATAGGTGGGTAGTGATATGTTATTGTTTTAATTTGCATTCCCCAGATGACAGATGATGAACATCTTTTCATATGCTTATTTTCCATCTGTATATTTTCTTTTGTGAGGCATCTGTTAAGACCTTTGGCCCACTTTTCAATGAGTCTGTTTATTTTTTTGTTGTCAGGTTTTAAGATTTCTTTGTATATTTTGGATAATAGTTCTTTGCCAGATGTGTCTTCTGAAAATATTTTCTTTCATTCTGGTTTTTCTTCTCATTCCTTTGACATTGTCCTTAGCAGAGCAGGAGTTTTCAATTTTAAAAAAGTCCAGTTTATCAATTATTTCTTTCATGGCTCGCCTTTGGTGGTGTGTCTAAAAACTCATTGCTCTAACCAGTGTCATCTAGGTTTCCTCCCATGTTCTTTTTAAGGAATTTCTGTAATTTCATATTTTACATTTAGATCTGTGGTTCATTTTGAGTTCATTTTTGTGAACTCATGTAAGTTCTGTGTCTAGATTAATTTTTGCACCATTTGTTAAAGAGGCTATCTTTGCTCCATTGTATTGCCTTTTCTCTTTGTCAAAGATCAGTTGATTCTTTTTATATGCATCTGTTTCTAGACCATTGATCTATTTGTCTATTTTTTCACCAATACCACACTGTCTTGATTACTGTTGCTTTATTGTAAATCTTTTTTTCTTTCTTTAGTGCTATATTAAAGGGAGAAATTTGAGCATGTTTAAGATTAGAACGTGAAACTAACATAACTTTTCTCTTTTTTCCCTACTGTATACAGGTCTTCTGCTTAATGGACATTAGAACACTGTGTATATCTAATGAGAAAGCTCTCCGGAGGCTTATCTTTCTAAAATTCACTGTTTTCAAGTTATTTTCCTAAATTAGTCATAACCCTTCATACGTAGTTTCTTTGCTAGTATCTTCCCATCAGTGAGGAATTTGGGTACTGGTTCCCAGTCAATACAGTGCCTCTGAGGCTCACAAGATTCCAACCAGCCTTTCCACAAAGTTTTAACAGGGTTAAACTCTGGTTTTTATCACCTCATATATAAATGAATATCTTGGTGATAATCTAATCTTCACCTGATCTGGAAACTGATACTATTTATAATTTATATGTACTCGAACCACTTCCTAAAATTTTCCTGTCTCAGCATTTAATGTACTGTTTACTTGCTTATCTCTTCATCCAGACTCTAAACATTTTTGGGCCAAAAATAGTGTCTTTTTTTACCAGTGTTATCTCCAGGACCTAGTAGTATTGGTTGACTAAATGAAACACTTATCAGATAAAACTCTTTAAATTGCTAATGACAGAAACCAAATTTAAACCAGCATAAACATAAAACAAAACAAAACAATCCGCCCCCCCCCCCCCTCCATATTATCAGGTCATATAACTGCAAAGTCCAAGGCTCAGGTACTATCATAAGGAACTCAGGTTTTTTCCCTTTTTTTTTTTTTAAAGGTTTTCCCCCCACATGTTTTTGCTCTTCTCTCTGTTGTGTTTGGTTTTGGCTTTATGCTCAGGTAGGCCTTCTTTAAAAAGAGACCTTTAGTACAGAATATGCAAGTTTTAATTCTGATTGGATCCAACTGAAGTCAAGTAGTGGCACTCCTCCAACTTTTTTTTTTTTTTGTAACATTGTGTTGGCTATTCTGGGTCTTTTGTCTCTTCATAAACTACAGAATTACTTGCCAGGATTTTTACTGTACTGAATCCACAGATTAACTTGAGAAGAACTGACAGCTTACTATTAAGTATTTATTTAGTGTTTTTATTTATTTTATCAGAATTTTGTAGTTTTCTTCATGTTAACCTTATATATTTTTTATAAGATTTATATCTAAGTATTTCATATTTTTGAATGCTAACTTAAAATTGTGCATTTATTTTCAAATATGACTTGTTTATTGCAGGTATATGGAAAATGATTGACTTTTGTTATTAACCTTGTATCCTTCAACCTCACTATAATAACTTAATAATTCCAGGAGAAGTTTTATTTTATTATTTTTGTAGTTGTTGCTGTTGATTCTTTTAGATTTTCTACTTAGAAATGACCATGTCATTTACAACCAAAGAGAGTTTTGTGTTTTCTTTTCAATCTGTATACCTTTTCTTTTCTTGTCTTATTGCAATAGCTAAAACTTCTGGTATGATGTTAAAAAAGGGTGGTTAAAGGGACATCTTTGTCTTGTGCCTGATCTTAGTGTAAAAGCTTTGAATTCCTCATTATTAAGTATGATGTTAACTGTAGGTTTTTTCTAGATTTTTAGAAATCAAATTGAGGAAATTCCCTTCATTTATAGTTTACTGAATGTTTTTAATCCTAAATGGATGCTGAATTTTGTCAAATGCTTTTCTGCATCCATTGATACTATAGCATGATATTTTTTAGTCTGTTGATATGATGTGTTATATTCATTAATTTTAATTAAAAAAATTTTTTTTTTTTGGTATTTTTCTGAAGCTGGAAACCAGGAGAGACAGTCAGACAGACTCCCGCATGCGCCCGACTGGGATCCACCCGGCCCGCCCACCAGGGGCGAAGCTCTGCCCACCAGGGGGCGATGCTCTGCCCCTCTGGAGCGCCGCTCTGCCGTGACCAGAGCCACTCTAGCGCCTGGGGCAGAGGCCAAGGAGCCATCCCCAGCGCCCGGGGCCATCTTTGCTCCAATGGAGCCTCGGCTGCAGGAGGGGAAGAGAGAGACAGAGAGGAAGGAGGGGTGGGGGTGGAGAAGAAAATGGGCACTTCTCCTATGTGCCCTGGCCGGGAATCGAACCCGGGTCCCCCACACACCAGGCCGACGCTCCACCGCTGAGCCAACTGGCCAGGGCCTATATTCATTAATTTTAAAATGTTGAACCAGCCTTGCATATCTGTGATAAATCTTACTTAGTTGTGATATATAATTCTTTTTATACATTGTTTGTGTTTGATTGACTAATATTTTGTTGAGTAATTTTGTACCTGTGTTAATGAGAGATATTGTCTGTAGTTTTCTTCTTCTGCCTTTATCTAGTTTGGGTATTAGGATAAGCCTGGTCTCACAGAGTGAATTAGGAAGTACTCCCTCTGCTTCCATAGTCTAAAGAGATTACAGAGATATGGTATCTTCCTTAATGTTTGATAGAATTTATCAGTAAGCCACCTGATGCTTTCTGTTTTGGAAAGTTAATAATTGATTTAATATGTTTAGTAGATATAAGTGTAGTCATATTTTCTACTTCTTCATGTGTGAATTTTAGAAAATTATGCTTTTCAAGGAATTGATTTGTAAAGCCAGTAGCCGTAGCCACCACTACAGCAGCCACCTGGCCCATGCAGGTTCGCATTGGATTCAGACAGTCAGTAAAGAAACAATGGAGCCAAAAACTGGTGGGCCACCATCTTTAATTCTAGCTTGCACGTGGCGGGCAAGTAAAAAACACACATGGGGCTCCAAAACCCACTCACATTCAGTGCTCACAAAGCTACTGATTTATCCGAGTTTTCTAGAATCAAAGGTTTCTAGCTCACCAGACTTATTCACCTCTGTTCCCCATCTCCTTCCTTCTCCCTGCACAAACTTTGCACTAACTGGCTTCTCACTCAACACTCTGCCATCTTGGCTGCTTCCCCTAGCCTCCTCCACGTGGCCTTTCTCCCCTCTCCTCTCTGCTCTCTCCTCTAATGATAATTGCAGGAACCAAGAGAACAAGCTCCTATTCTGCCCCTATTTTATAGTGTAGAAATCCAAACCTTTAATCTAATACACAAAACAGGGAAGTCTCTAATACAGTCACTTATCTGGAGCATAATGGGATTGCACCACGGGTGGGAAAGGCTTAATCCCAAAACCAAGCCCCAGGCTCCAAGGATCCTGCCTGCCCACAGCCCACAGAGACACACATTAATATCACCTGGGCAATGGCCTCCACGTGGGCAGCGCCATCTTTAACAAAGTGAGCATAATACATTTTATCTGCCCAACATGATTCATTTAATTTTTCATCTAGGTTACAAATTGCAAGCATAGAATTGATCATTGTATTCCTTTATTATCCTTTGATTGTCCATAGGGTATGTAGTGATATCCCCTCTTTCATTTCTGATATGAGTAGTTTGCACCAGGTCTCTCTCTCTCTCTCTCCTTCTTTCTTTCTTTTTCTTTTTCTTTTAAATAGTCTAAAGAGGGACTCATTGACTTTATTGATCTTTTCAGTGAACCAGCTTTTGGTTTTGTTGATTTTCTCTATTGATTTTCTGTTATCAATTTTATTGATTTCTGCTTTTATTATTATTATTTCTTCCTTCCACTTACTTTGAATTTAATTTACTCTTCTTTTTATAATTTCCTAGGTGAAAACATAGATTATTATTTTAGATTTTTTTCTCTTGTATTAATTCAGTGCTATAAATTTCCATCTAAATTACACTGTGTTGTAACATCTCACATGTTTTAATATTTTGTTTTTAAAATTTACATAAAAATATTTTAAAATGTCTTTTGAGATTTATTCTTTGCCCCATGTGTTATTGAGAAGTATGTCATTTATCCTCCATGTATATTTGAATTTCCTAGTTCTATTTTTTACATTGTAGACCACATTTCTACATTGTGGTCTGAAGAAACATTGTGTAATTTCTATTTTTTTATAATTTTCTTATTTTTATTTTTTCAAAGCTCACAGACATTTTAATTCTGCATTAACTATATAACACAACACTTTGCCCTCATGGGATATTACTACTTATTAGTAAAACCATCATTTTACTTTATTTTATCTGTGTGCGTGTGTGTGTGTGTATGTGTGTGTGTGTGTGTATGTGTGTGTGTGTGTGTGTGTGTGACAGAGACAGAAAGAGACAGAGAGAAGGACAGATAGGAACTGTAAAGCCAGTATACACGGCCACCATCACAGCCGCCTGGCCCATGTAGGTTCGTATTGGATTCGGACAGTCGGTAAAGAAACAACAGAGCCAAAAACTGGTGGGCTATCATCTTTAATCCTAGCTTGCACCCGGTGGGCAAGTAAAAACACACACTGGGCTCCAAAACCCACTCATTAAGTGCTCACAAAGCTACAGACTTATCTGAGTTTTCCTAGAATCAAAGGTTTCTAGCTCATCAGCCTTATTTACCTCTGTTCCCCATCTCCTTCCTTCTCCCTGCACAAACTCTGCACAAACTGGCTTCTCCTTCAGCACTCTGCCATTTTGGCTGCTTCTCTTGGCCTCCTCCACATGGCTTTTCTCTGCTCTCCTCTGTTCTCTCCTCTTAATGCTAATCTCAGGAACTGAGAGAGCAAGCTCCCAATCTGCCCCCATTTTCTAGTTTAGAAATCAAAACCTTTAATCCAATATACAAACAAGGAAGTCTCTGATACAGAGTCACTTATCTGAGGCATAATGGGATTCTTCATAGGAGTGCACCACCCTACATCAAAAAGGGTGGGAAAGGCTTAGTCCCAAAACCAAGTCCCAGGCTACAAGAATCCTGCCTGCCCACAGCCCACCCCCAACACACATTAATACAATCACCTGGGCAACAGGCTTCCACGTGGGCAGCGCCACCGTAAATAATATATTTTATCTGCCCAACATCATCCCTCTCCCTTTCTGTCTGTCTGTTCCTGTTGGGCAGATAGAATATAGTATGCTCACTTTGTTAAAGATGGTGCTGCCCACATGGAAGCCCATCACCCAGGTGATATTAATGTGTGTTGGGGGCAGGCTGTGGGCAGACTGGATCCTTGTAGCCTGGGGCTTGGTTTTAGGACTAAGCCTTTCCCACCCTTTTTGATCTGGGGTGGTTCAATCCCATCATGCCTCAGATAAGTGACTTTGTATTAGAGCAGGGGTCCCCAAACTACAGCCCGCGGGCCACACGCGGCCCCCTGAGGCCATTTATCCGGCCCCCACCACACTTCCGGAAGGGGCACCTCTTTCATTGGTGGTCAGTGAGAGAGCACAGGATGCATCCTGTGTGCTGTATGTGGTGGCGCCACAAAGCACAGCGATGCGGGACGCACACGTCAGGGCTCCGAAAGCGCATCATATCACTTGTTACGACTAGCATTGACAAATATGGAACCAGACACTGACCATCTCATTAGCCAAAAGCAGGCCTATAGTTCCCATTGAAATACTGGTCAGTTTGTTGATTTAAATTTACCTGTTCTTTATTTTAAATATTGTATTTGTTCCTGTTTTGTTTTTTTACTTTAAAATAAGATATGTGCAGTGTGCTTAGGGATTTGTTCATAGTTTTTTAATAGTCCGGCCCTCCAACGGTCTGAGGGACAGTGAACTGGCCCCCTGTGTAAAAAGTTTGGAAACCCCTCTATTACAGACTCCCCTATTTTGTATATTGGATTAAAGGTTTTGAATCTACACTATAAAATGGGGCAGACCAGCAGCTTGCTCTCTTGGTTCCTGAGATTAGCATTAAAGAGTAGAGCAGAGAAAGGCCATGTGGAGGAGGCCAGGAGAAGCAGCCAAGATGGTGGAGTGCTGAGTGAGAAGCCAGTTTGTGCAGTTTGTGCAGGGAGAAGGAAGGAGATGGGGAACAGAGGTGAATAAGTCTGGTGAGCTAGAAACCTTTGATTCTAGGAAAACTCAGATAAGTCAGTAGCTTTGTGAGCACTGAATGAGTGGATTTTGGAGCCCAGTGTGTGTTTTTACTTGCCCACCGGGTACAAGCTAGGATTAAAGGTAATGGCCCACCAGTGTTTTGCTCTGTTGTTTCATTACCGACTGTCCAAATCCAATGCGAACCTGCATGGGCCAGGCGGCTGTGATGGTGGCCTTGCCTACTGGCTTTACAGATGAGAAGCATCAATTCTTTGTTGTGGCACCTTAGTTGTTCATTGATTGCTTTCTCATATGTGCCTTGATCTGGAAGCTACAGCAGAGTGAGTGACCCAAGCCAGCAACCATGTGTTCAAGCTGTTGAACCTTGCTCAAACCAGATGAGCCCATGCCCAAGCTGGCTACCTTAGGATTTTGAACTTGGGTCCTCCGTGTCCCAGTCCGATGCTCTATCCACTGTGCCACCACCTGGTCAGGCTCATTTTACTTTATAGTAAAAGATTCCTCTAGCTAAGATATTGTTATTTAATCAATTTTTTCATTTCCTAAAATTTACACAAGATCTCATTTTTGAAACTGGTTTTCCTTGTGTTTACCATTTCCTAAAAGCTCAGTATATTATAAGTAATTGAAAATAAGTACTTTTAATTGAATTTATTAAGGTCACCTTGGTCAACAAAATTATATAGATTTTCAGTGTATGATTTTGCAATACATTATCTGCACATTGCATTGTGCACTCACCATCCAAAGTTTAGTCTTCTTCCATCACCATTTATCTCTATTTACCATTTGTCACTTGCCCTCACCACCCCTTTCCTCTAGTAATCACCATATTGTTGTCTGTATCCCTGAGTTTTTGTTTGTTTGTTGGTTTACTTCCTCACCTATTTCACCCCCTCCGCTTCAACAGCTATCAGTCTGTTCTCTGTATGTATGAGTTTGTTTCTGTTTTATTTTGTTCATTAGATTTCACACATAAGTGAAATCATATGGTATTTGTCTTTCTCTAACTGGCTTATTTTACTTAGCATAATATCCTCTAGATCCATCCATGCTATCACAAAAGGTAAGATTTCATTTTTTATGGTCAAGTAGTATTCCATTGTGTAAATATACCACAGCTTTTTTATTTAGTCATCTATTATTGAATACTAGGTCTGGTTCCAAATCTTGGCTATTATAATAATGCTGCAATGAACATAGGGGTACATATATATTTTCAAATCAGTTTTAGTTTTTTAAGATGTATTTCTAGAAGTGGAATTGCTGGGTCATAATAAAGTTTCATTTTTAATTTTTTCAGAAAACTTCATACTGTTTTCCACAGTGGCTACACCAATTTGCAATCTCATCAAATGTACATGAGGGGTCCCTTTTCTCCACATATTCACCAACACATCATTTGTGGATTTATTGATGATAGAACTGGTGTGAGGTGATATTTCACTATGGTTTTAATTTGCATTTTTCTGATGATTAGTGACACTGAACATCTTTCCATATATCTATTGGCCATCTGTATGCCCTCTTTGGAGAAGTATCTATTCAGGTCTTCTGCTCATTTTTAAATTGGACTATTTATTTTTTCAGTGTTAAGCTGTTTGAGTTCTTTATAAATTTTGAATTTAACCTCTTATCAGATGTGTCATTGGTGACTATGTTCTCCCATTCAGTGAGTTGTCTTTTTCATTTTGTTGATGGTTTTCTTTGCTGTGATAAAACTTTTTAGTTTGATATAGTCTGATTTGTTTATTTTATTTATTTTTTAGTTTGCCTTGCCCAAAGAGATATATCAGAAAAAATATTGCTATGGAAAATGACTGAGATTTTATTGCCTATATTTTTTTTATTTCTGTTATTTTAAATTTTTTAAATTTGATTTTGTGGCCCAGAATGTGCTCTATCTATATTCCAGGTGAGCTTAAGAAGATTGTATATTCTGCTATTGCTAAATGAAGAACTCTGTTGATGTGTATTGATTAATGGTGCTCTTGAGTTCAACTATGGTATGTCCTTACTGAGATTCTGCCTGCTAGATCTATCTATTTGGGATAGAGGGATATTTAAGTCTCCAGTTGTCGTGGAGATGGTTATGGTAGGACTGTGGCTTCTATCCAAGTTAACTTTCCACAGTTTTATATAGCGCGAAGGTGAAAAGATTTTAGTTTTCCAGCCCTGGCTAGTTGGCTAAGAGGTAAAGCAGGGGTTGGGAACCTTTTTGGCCGAGAGAGCCATGAATGCCAAATATTTTAAAATGTAATTCTGTAAGAGCCATACAATATGTTTAACAATAAATACAAGTAAATGTGTGCATTTTATGTAAGACCAACACTTTTAAAGTACAATAAGTCTCTGAATTCTTTTTAATAATGTTGTTATGCTGTTGCTAACCAATGATGAATAAAGTACTTCTTACCATTAATGTGACTTCTGGTGCTGCATGGTTTTGCTGATGGCTGTGTAGTCTGGTTGATACATGGTGAGGTTAAGCTTCATGCAGGCATTGAGACTTCCATCCATTAAATATGATCATAGGTTCGTCTTAACATTCTTTAGATGTGAGAAATACTGATCACGTGCATACATAGAGCCAAACATTGTCAGTACAGCAATACTCACACGCTGCAGTGTGCGGTATGTGACCCGAAGCGCGTTCCAAGTTTTAACAATCAACTGGTCTGCGGGTTGAAGTCTTTTTATTTCTCCCCACTTGTGTTTGCTCGCCAACTCTGCTTGCTGTCATGCAAGTCTTTCCAAATCTTCATTCAGTGACTTGAACTTATTTACCCACATGTCTGAGGCCTTCAGGTCAGCAGTTTGTAGCTCAAAATCTCTGATGGAGACACCAGGGATGTAACTCAGGTCGGCACTGTTTACTGCACACTCGTGTGGATGAGTGATGAACTTAAAAAGACGAGTGTGCTCACGAAATTCTCCAGAGCGTGCTTTGAATGACTGCAAGAGATTAGATGTGAAGCCCGCTAGCTGCTGGAGATCAAGATGTTGAGCAGGGTTGCTTACTGTGCATGCATCTTTAAACTCTCCCAGTTTTTCAAAGTGTAGTAAACGACCTGTTTCAATGTTGGCGATGAAGAGTTCCAGCTTGTTTTCAAATGCAAACACTGCTTGTTGAAGGGAGAAGACTGTATTTCCAATGCCTTGCATTTTCACATTGAGCTGCTTAGATGTTCAGTCATGTCCACGAGATAGTAGAACTTCAGGAGCCACTCAGTGTTAGCTAACTCAGGATGCTCAACGTTTTTTATTTCAAGAAAAGTTCGGATTTCACTCAGACAAGCCACAAAACGGCTGAGTACCTTCCCTCTTGACAACCAATGCACATTCTGTGCAGAAGCAGACCAGGATAATTATTCCCAAGTTCATCCAGCAGTGTTTTAAACTGGCAATCATTTAAAGCTCGGGCAACAATAAAGATGGCCACCTGAATGACCAGCAACATCACCTCACCATGCTGCTCGCCACACATCTGAGCACAAAATGCCTCCTGATGTAGGATGCAGTGAAAACTTAGGATGGATCTCTTCTCATGTTCATGAAGAAGCGCTACGAATCCTGTTTTTCCACACCATGCACAGAGCACCATTAGTACACATCGAAATAAGTTTATCCATTGGTAGATTTTTTTTTCTTTAGCAAACTCAGTGAAAGACTGGAATAAACCCTCCCCTCTTGTTGTCTCTTTCATAGGCAAAACAGCAAGACTTTCCTCACGTAGTGTGTCACTGACAGCATACCTTGTAATCACGCTGAACTGGGATAAATGGCTTATGTCTGTTGACTCATCCAAAACGAGAGAAAAGAATGGTGCTGCATTTATGTCCTTCACTTGTGTTGCCTCAGTTTGATTTGCCATCATGATGGTACGATCGTGAACAGTTTTTGCCGACAGAGGCATGTCTTTTATTCATTTGATTATCTTGTCTTTATCTGAAAAGTCGTCAAAACTTCATTGGCAACATCAAGCATGAATGTTTTGGCATACTCCACATCTGTGAATGGCTTTCTGTTTCTCACAATTGCTAAAGCACCAGCAAAGCTAGCTGAATTCCAGTCACCTTGTTGGGTCCAAATACAAAGTGGCTGCTGACAAGCTTGCACTGTGCACAGTAGCTCTTGACATGCTTTCTTCCTGCTGTCCCCTGCTGGATATTTCTTTCTTTTTTTTTAATAATTTTATTTTTAATGGGGCGATATCAATAAATCAGGATACATATATTCAAAGATAACAACTCCAGGTTATCTTGTCGTTCACTTATGTTGCATACCCATCACCCAAAGTCAGATTGTCCTCTGTCACCTTCTATCTAGTTTTCTTTGTGCCCCTCCCCCTCCCCCTTTCCCTCTCCCTCTCCCCCCCCCCATAACCACCACACTCTTATCAATGTCTCTTAGTTTCACTTTTATGTCCCACCTATGTATGGAATAATGCAGTTTCTGGTTTTTTCTGATTTACTTATTTCACTTTGTATCATGTTATCAATATCCCACCATTTTGCTGTAAATGATCTGATGTCATCATTTCTTATGGCTGAGGAGTATTCCATAGTGTATATGTGCCACATCTTTTTTATCCAGTCATTTCGATGCAGATGTAGTATGGCGTGTGTCGAAGTGCCACTTTATATTTGATCGTTTCATCGATGCAATTTTATCATTGCATATTAGACACACTGCAGAACCTGCTCTTTCCACAAAGGCAAATTCCTTTGTCCATTCCTGCTGAAAAGTAAGATACTCCTCATCTTTCTTTTAGCCATCTTCTTCATCAAAAAGGTTTCTGCAATTAGCTAGCTGACTACTTGATTAAAAAGAGGGAAGTTTACTTCTTGACCTCACAATGACCCATGTATGTTATGCATTATCCAATAAAAATTTGGTGTTTTCCCAGAAGACAGCTGTGATTGGCTCCAACCACCCGCAACCATGAACATGAGTGTTAGGAAATGAATGGATTATAATACATGAGAATGTTTTATATTTTTAACGTTATTATTTTTTTAATTAAAGATTTGTCTGCAAGCCAGATGCAGCCATCAATAGAGCCACATCTGGCTCACGAGCCATAGGTTCTTGACCTCTGTGGTAGAGTGTCAGCTTGGCGTGTGGAACTTCCATGTTCGATTCCAGGTCAAGGCATAATGAAGAAGTGACCATCTACTTCTCTACCCCTACCCCCAGTTCTATCTCTCTCTCTCTTCCCCTCCTACAGTGTGGCTCAAATGGTTTAAGCAAAGTTGGCCCTGGGCACTGAGGATGGCTCCATGGCCTGTCTAAGGTGCTAAAATAGCTCAGTTGCCAAGCAATGGACAGTGGTTCAGACAGGCAGAGCATCACCTGGTAGGGGGCTTGCCAGGTGGATCCTGGTTGAGGTGCATGTGGAAGTCTGTCTGTGCCTCTGTACCTCTCACTTAATTAAAAAAAATATTTTAATCTCCCAAAGACCCAATGATAGAGGCCAAAGACAATGTGTTATAGTAAGCTGGAAATAGAAACAAAGTGGGTTGGAGGAAAAGAGTCTGAAATCAAACTTCATGGTCTATAGTAAGGCCTATTGGTTGGTTACTAAGGAGCAGTAACCTGAGTGGGAATTGAAGAATTCTCTGAATTCTTGAAGAAGTTTGGGCAATGTAAAGTGATTTGTATGTGAAGTGGTTGACTACTCAGGATCCCAATTATGAATAACTACAAAAAAGTTATTCTCATGTGTAAGCAATATTTATTTATTTGCTCAACAAATATTTGCATTTTTGCACTGACACTAATGAGATGGAAGATAGAGGTTAGGTCAGAGAAGGAAGTTTGACCAGAAGCAAGAGGACCAAATGTCAATATTAAAAATGAGAAGATAAAGATCTTTATTTTTTTTCAGCATTATAGACCATTTAATCATAAAACATTTATCCCCAACTTTCTACATTTTGCTGATTGCCTAATTTGTGGCTTATTTTTAAAAAACCAATTACTGACTTGGTTGATCCTCCTTACTGCATATTTATTTGCCATTTTATTAATTTTTTATACCTTTTCTTTATTCTACTTTCTATAAGTATTTTAAAAAGTGAAACAGATGTTTAGGTAATTGAATTTTAGCTTTGCTTTCTTTTGTATGTTCATTTAAATTATAATCTCAGCTATGGCTGTAGCCTACAACTTTTGATAAGTAGTACTTTTACTATTATTTTTATGAAATATTTTTTTACATTAAGATTTTCATTTTCTTTTACCACTTGATTATTTAAAACTGTATTTATATTTTCAAATACATGTGTTTTTTTAAATTGCTGGTTTTAGTTTATTTTCATTGTGATTATACTTTGTACATTGTGCAAACTTCAATTAATGGCCCAGCATATGGTCTATTTTTGTCAAAGTACTGTGAGCATCCAAATATAAGATAAAATGTCTGGTACATGACAATAGGTTATATTTGTTAACTATATTGATAAAATCTTTTAAATCTTTACTAATCTTTCATCTATTTATTCTCTCAGTTTCTGAGAGAAGTATAATAAAACTACTATGGTTGTAGATTTACTTATTTATTCATTAGGGTCTCTCAGTTTTTGTTTTTCATGTTTAGGATTGCTGTATCTCCCTGGAGAATTGAGCCTTTATCATTATAAAATGTTCTCTTGAGCTCTACTAAAAACTTTTTGCATTAAAATCTACTTGGTTTAATATTAATATAGCTATATCAACTTACCAGCTATGTTTTTGGTTCATGTTTTGCAGTATATATATAAATCCTTTTATTTTTAATCTTTCTCTGTCTTTTTATTTGCTTATTTCTCTCATAGGCAACAAATAGTAGTTTTGTTTAATTCCTCTAAGACCACTCTTTGTCTTTAAATTGGAACACTAAAGCCATTCGTATTTAATACAATTACTAATATATTTGAATTTAAATCTATTATTTTTCTATGTGCTTTCTATTAACTACAAATCATCTATTTTATTTTTTTCTATTTCTTTGATGATCCAATATTTTTTTTATATTTTAGTTTCTTCTTTTATCTTAGTAGTTTTACATTCTTTTACTACTTTGTGTGTGTGTGTGTGTGTGTGTGTGTGTGTGACAGAGACTTAGAGAGAGACAGATAGGGACAGACAGACAGGAAGAGAGAGAGATAAGAAGCATCAGTTCTTCATTGTGGCCTCTTAGTTGTTCATTGATTGCTTTCTCATATGTGCCTTGATGGGGGGTGCTATAGCAGAGCAAGTGACCCTTTGCTCAAGCCAGTGACCTTGGGCTCAAACCAGCAACCTTAGGATTCAAGCCAGCAACCTTTGGGCTCAAGCCAACTGACTATGGGGTCATATCTATGACCCCATGCTCAAGCCATTAAGCCAGAAACCCCATGCTCAAGCTGGTGAGCCCATGCTCAAGGTGGATGAGACGTGTGCTCAAGCTGATGACCTCGGGGTTTCTAACCTGAGTACAGTATGTCCCAGTCTGAAGCTCTATCCACTGTGCCACTACCTGGTCAGGCTATTATTCTTTTTGTAATTAAACTAGAGATTAAAGCATGTGTCCTTAAATTCACAATGTAATGTAAATTAGTATTTTTTTCTGATGGTGCAAGGGCCTTAGCACACTTTAACTCCATTAACTCTCCTGCTAATTTCAAGCCATTGTTGCCATTTATTTAAATTCTTTATAAATTTTAAAGTTTACAAGACATTATGGTGTTTTTAAATTTTTTTTGTATTTTTCTGAAGCAAGAAGCCAGGAGGCAGAGAGACAGACTCCTGTATGCACCCGGCCAGGATCCACCCAGCATGCCCACCAGGGGGCGATGCTCTGCCCATCTGGGCTGTTGCTTCGTTGCAACTGGAACCATTCTAGTGCCTGAGATGGAGGCCATTGAGCCATCCTCAGTGCCCGAGCCAACTTTGCTCCCATGGAGCCTTGGCTGCAGGAGAGGAAGAGAGAGATAGAGAGAAAGGAGAAGGGAAAGGGTGGAGAAGAAGATGGGTGCTTCTCCTGTGTGCCTGTTGGTCAAATAAGTTTTAAAATATGATATATATGTTTGCTCGCTTATAGTTTGAATTGGGTGTGGGGGACAGGCTGTAAGCAGGACAGGTCGTTATAGCCTATGCTTTTCCCCACACCCTTGACTGATTGCATGATGTGGGGTGGTGCACTTTCATGAGAAATCCAATTATGCCTAAGATAAGTGACTTTGTATCAGAGACTTTTTTATTTGAATATTGGCTTAAAGGTTTTGATTTCTACACTATAAAGTGGGGGCAGACCAGTAGCTTGCCTTCTCAGTTCCTGAGATTAGCATTAGAGAGGAGAGCAGAGAAGACCATGTGCAAAAGGCCAGGAGAAACAGCCAAGATTGTGGAGTGCTGAGTGAGAAGCCAGTTTGTGCAGAGTTTGTGCAGAGAGAAGGAGATAGGTAACAGAGGTGAATAAGGCTGGTGAGGTAGAAACCTTTGATTTTAGGAAAACTCAGATAAGTCAGTAGCTTTGTGAGCACTGAATGAGTGGGTTTTGGAGCCCAGTGTGAGTTTTTCTCGCCCGCTGGGTGCAAGCTAGAATTAAAGCTAATGGCCCACCAGTGTTTGGCTCTGTTGTTTCATTACCAACTGTCTGAATTCAATGTGAACCTGCATGGACCAGGTGGCTGTGACGGTGGCTGTGGCTACTGGCTTTATAGTGCCCTAGCGAGGAATTGAACTTGGGACTTCCATACACCTGGCCAATGCTCTACCATTGAGCCAACCTGCCAGGCCTATTATTATTTTTTAAACAGTGGTTATTTACATAGAATTACACAGATAATTACCTTGTTTTGTTGTTATTGTTTTTGGTTTTTGCTTTTACTTCCTTCTTCAATCTCTGCACATCTCTCTGGAATCTTAGTTCCATAACATGAAGACTATGCCTTAGAATTTCCTTCAATATGGGTTTGAAATTAAGAATCTGTCAGTTTATCTTAAGATAATTTTACTTCTTCTTAGTTTTTAAAATGTATATTCCCTCACTGGAAAATTTCAAGCTAGAAGTTATTTTCTTTCAACAGTTTGAAGTTATTCCATCGTCTCCCAACCTCTAGCATGTCTGTTCATCCTTAATTCTTTCTCTTCCTGCTTTCTTGGTTCTCTAGTTACATATGTTAGATTTTTTCCCAGTGAATCTTCCATTTCTTTAACATGTTTTTCTCTATTTTTCATACTTTGTCTCTCTATACTTTGTCTGAATCATTCCCTCTGACTCACTTTCAAGTTCATTAATTATCTGTGTACCTACTTGCTCATAAACTCCAACATTGATTTCTAATTTGGGTTATTGCGTTTTTTTTTTCATTACTAAACTGTAGTTTATTTAGTTCTCTATTAAAAATATTTTATCTTCTTTAAGATTTCAAGCATAGTTTTTTTTGTTGTTTCTTTTTTGTTTGTTATTATAAGGTTGAGGAATAACCACCAAGTGGTATTCCACGAACTCTTTTTATTTATTTATTTATATTTTATTTATTCATTTCAGAGAGGAGAGACAGAGAGAGAGAGAGAGAAAGAGACAGAAGGGGGAGGAGCAGGAAGCATCAACTCCCATATGTGCCTTGAACAGGCACATCCAGGGTTTCAAACCGGCGACCTCAGCATTCCAGGTTGATGATTTATCCACTGCTCTACCACAGGTCAGGCTCAAGCACAGTTATTTTAAAGTTACTGTTGACATTCCTGTGGCTCTTTTTTATTGTCTCATGCTTTTCTGAGTTTTGATTAGGTTGTTTTGTCTTCCATTCCTCTGACACTTAAATTGCATGTCTGACCTTGCATCTGGAGCATTGTAAAGAGAATTTGAAGCCTGAGAGATACTATCTTTCTACAGAGAGGTTCTACATTAGCTTCTCAGATTTAGGGACACTCTTCTATACTTTAAATTCAGTTAGGGATGGGGATATTGAAGATGGACCACAAAAGAAGACCAATTTTTCCTTCAGCCATCCTTGACATTGTTCTAGTATTTTGAAAAACAATTAATTTAACTCTCACTTCACCACCTGTCTCAAATCTTCAATGGCTATCCATTGTTCAGAATTAAGACAATTAGCTAGTTCCTTTATGAGATTAAGGGTGGACTACAAGTATATTCATTTAATAAATATTTCTGAGACCTACTGTGGAGCCACTTAGGGTTCTAGTAGAAATGCAGAATGGAGAAAACAAACTTCTCTCCACAAAGCTTACATTGCACTGCAAATCAAAATCAATTCCTCAAAGTTTTTTTATAATGAGTGCATCTGGATTAGTTTTGTAAAGAGGTAAAGTAGGTAGGAATTGAGAGAAAACTGGAGAGAAAGTTGCAGAACCTGAGGTAGAGGAGCTGGTGTTGGTCCCTCGTACAGCCAGAGAAGCAGGAAGCCACTAGGTCCCTCTTCCTGGAGGGAGAAAGACACAGTTACGGTTTGTTACAGATTTGAAATTGGAAGGGGCCAAACACGAGGCTTGTCTATGTCACTATTTTTTATAAAGCTAAAGCCTAGTGAATAAATAGGTACTTAATAAACAATTATTTATTTATAAGTTGGAGTTTAAGTACTGGTTTACTGTAAACTGTGAACACATCATTTACCCTCTCTTACTGATGTCTGTGTCTTTATAGAAGGATAATAACAATTTTGAACTCAGAATTGTTGCACAGTGTAAATGAAAAATTGTAAGTGAAAACACAATTTAAATTATAAAGCAAATCTGAATATCAAATGTGGGGTCAGAAATGCAAAAAGAATGTATCTATAAGGGTTCAGGTTAGCAAATGTTTGTTTAGGTGTATGTGCCAGAAAAGTTCAAAGCTCAGATGGAAGATTCTATGACTATTGAATCAGTTATATTTTGCTTTCCCATTCCCCTTTCCAGCTATTATACAATTACATTTAAGCACTTCAATGGCCAGGCTATTAGTTAATTTTGACATCTGATGTAGTTATTATCAGTTTGTTATGGCTTATAGCCCATGCCTAATTGTTAATGCTGCTAAGTTGTTGTTGTTGTTTATTTTTAAGTATTGATGTGTTTCTTTCTTTCTTTCTTTCTTTCTTTCTTTCTTTCTTTCTTTTTTTTTAATTTTTTTTTTATTTTTCTGAAGCTGGAAACGGGGAGAGACAGTCAGACAGACTCCTGCATGCCCTGACCGGGATCCACCCGGCATGCCCACCAGGGGGCGATGCTCTGCCCCTCCGGGGCGTCGCTCTGCTGTGACCAGAGCCACTCGAGCGCCTGGGGCAGAGACCAAGGAGCCATCCACAGCGCCCGGGCCATCTTTGCTCCAATGGAGCCTCGCTGCGGGAGGGGAAGAGAGAGACAGAGAGGAAGGAGAGGGGGAGGGGTGGAGAGGCAGATGGGCGCCTCTCCTGTGTGCCTTAGGAATCGAACTCGGGACTTCTGCATGCCAGGCCGATGCTCTACCACTGAGCCAACCGGCCAGGGCCAACGCTGCTAAGTTTTTTGTTGATAATGACATTGAAAACGTAAACACAAGTAAAGCAAGAAAACTGCCCTTTCAGGAACAACCACATAATAGCCTTCTTTTCATTTGTAGACCTTGATGGAAAAGCCTAAGCCTCACTGACGTTAAACAGAATGGCTCTATCACCATGTGCGTTTTCTTTCTTCTTCCCCCTGCGTGTTTGAGAATGCCAAATTAAAAAAGAAAACAGCATCCATGCGAGCCATTGTCCTCGGAACTATTAGGCAAACGAATGAGTATTTCATAGACTTAACGCGACAATGAATTACACGTCAAAAACAGGTTGTGTGTGTGGTTTAGCAAAACAAAATTAAGAGTCATTCTAGGGAAGGACATTGCCACAGTGTTGGCATAATTAGGAATCATCATAATCAAATACAGGAAATTGGCACATCTGCTTTTCAGGCTGCTGATCCAACTGTGAGGCTGCCTGTGTGCACTGGAACAAGCGGTCCTGATGCAGCTTGATGTGTTCTGCAAAGCTGTCTGTGCATAAATATTTACATAATTCTCTCCAGACATCACTATAGCAGTTGTTTTTTTCATCACTTTTTTCTCTCTTGGGTTATTATTTCTTTCTATCCCTACTCCTGGTGAAGGAGCTATCACTTGTTATTCTAAGGATTTTTCTTTCTTTAAGAGAAGTTTAAATGGAAGTCTTGGAACCTGAGAGGTTTATAAAATGAATGAAGTGGTAGCAATACCTTTCATATATATATATATATATATATATATATATATATATATATATATATATATGTGTGTGTGTGTGTGTGTGTATATATATATATATATATAGAGAGAGAGAGAGAGAGAGAGAGAGAGATAGGAACAGACAGGAAGGGAAAGAGATGAGAAACATCAATTCTTTGTTGCAGCACCTTAGTTGTTCATTGATTGCTTTCTCATGGGTTCCTTGACCCCGGGGGGCTCTAACTGAACCAATGACTCCTTGTTCAAGCAAGCAACCTTGGGCTTCAAGCCATTGACCTTTGGACTCAAGACAGTGACCATGGGGTCATGCATATGATCCCACACTCAAGCTGGTGACCCGGCGCTCAAGCTGACAAGCCAGTGCTCAAGCTGACAACTTCTGGTTTCAAAATGGGGGGGGGGGTGTTGTCCTCTGCCACACAGGCCATACTCAATCCACTGTGGCACCATCTGGTCAGGCCAGTATATTTTTCTTAATATGTAAAAAGAAAAACTAGATCCAACCCAGCTGTGGGAAATGCCAAAGCAGAGGAACAAGATAAAGTTCGAGAGAGAATTCACTTGGGGTATGAGGCTAATAAAAACAGGTCAGGTTAGGTGAAGTGGAATAGGATATCTTAAAGAATTGATATTCCCCTCCCCATTTTCTTTAGTTATTAAAGGTTTAGAAAGTCTTCTACAGAAGCATGGTTGAGGAGTTCTTTCACTTTTAGTCACTTAATAGTTCTGATAATTTTCTTTTCCTTAAAACAATCTAAAGGATCTCTCTCCTCCAGTTTTGTTTTTTTAAAAAAATGAGAAGCAGGGAGACAGAGAAACAGACTCCTGCATGTGCCTTGACTGGGAGCCATCCAGCGAGCCCCCTACCAGGCGAAGATCTGCCCATCTGGGGCTGCTGCTTTGTTGCTGTGCAACTGAGCTGTTTTAGCACCTGAGGCAAGACCATGGAGACATACTCTGCATCAGGGGCCAACTTGCTTGAACTATTCAAGCCTTGGTTGTGGTAGAATAAGAGTGAGAGAGAGAGAGAGAGAGAAGTGGGAGGAGTGGAGAAGTAGACAGTTGCTTCTTCTGTGTGCCTTGAGCGGGAATCGAATCCAGGACTTCCACACACCAGGTGGATGCTCTACCACTGAGCCAACCTGAAATTTACCTTCTCCAGTTTTGATGTTTTGCTTTACATTGTTGAAACTGTACAAATTTTAAAGTTACACATATTTTATACTTTTAAATTTTTAATTAAAAAATTCTATCCCTACTCTATTTTCCATATTGTTTTGTTCATCAATGTACACAAGTGTTCTATTTTTATTATTGTAAATTTTATTAATAACATTTAAATAGCAACAGACGAAATGATAATATTCTAAATATATAAGAACTCCTCAATGTGGAAGACATATTTGTTCTATGTTAATACGAGCCTTTTTCCTTTGATGCAGACTTGCTGGCATTTTTTTTTTTTTTTTTTTTTGTATTTTTCTGAAGCTGGAAACGGGGAGGCAGTCAGACAGACTCCCGAATGCGCCTGGCCAGGATCCACCCGGCATGCCCACCAGGGGGCGATGCTCTGCCCATCTTGGGGCGTCGCTCTGCTGCAATCAGAGCCATTCTAGTGTCTGAGGCAGATGCCACAGAGCCATCCTCAGCACCTGGGCAAACTTTGCTCCAGTGGAGTCTCGGCTGCGGGAGGGGAAGAGAAAGACAGAGAGGAAGGAGAGAGGGGAGGGGTGGAGAAGCAGATGGGCGCTTCTCCTGTGTGCCCTGGCAGGGAATCGAACCTGGGACTCCTGCACGCCAGGCCGACACTCTACCACTGAGCTAACCGGCCAGGGTTTGCTGGCATATTTTAATGAGCATAGGATTTGTAGTTTAAAAATTCTTTTTTAGGCCTGACCTGTGGTGGCACAGTGGATAAAGCGTCGACCTGGAAATGCTGAGGTTGCCGGTTCGAAACCCTGGGCTTGCCTGGTCAAGGCACATATGGGAGTTGATGCTTCCAGCTCCTCCTCCCTTCTCTCTCTCTGTCTCTCCTCTCTCTCTGTCTCTCCCTCTCCTGTCTAAAATGAATAAATAAAAAATAAAGAAAAAAATTCTTTTTTAATTTATTTATTAATTTTAAAGAGAGGAAAGGGGAGAGAGAGATTTGTTGTTCCACTTATTTACTCATTCATTGGTTGATTGATTCTTTTATTTATTTATTTATTTTTACAGGGACAGAGAGAGTCAGAGAGAGGGATAGATAGGGACAGACAGACAGGAACGGAGAGAGATAAGAAGCATCAATCATCAGTTTTTCGTTGGGACTCCTTAGTTGTTCATTGATTGCTTTCTCATATGTGCCTTGACCATGGGCCTTCAGCAGACCGAGTAACCCCTTGCTCGAGCCAGCGACCTTGGGTCCAAGCTGGTGAGCTTTTTTTGGCTCAAGCCAGATAAGCCCGCGCTCAAGCTGGCAACCTCGGGGTCTCAAACCTGGGTCCTTCCACATCCCAGTCTGACGCTCTATTCACTGCACCACCACCTGGTCAGGCGGTTGATTGATTCTTGTATGTGCCCCAACCAGTGATGGAGCGTACAACCTTGGGTATCAGAACGACACTCTAATCAACTGAACTACTTGACCAGGGCTGAGATTTGTCCATTTAAGGGTTATGGATACATTTTTATAACAAAGTATTTGGGGTTTACATGGGAAAGATATGTTTATTTTTCCTCCCAAAAGCATTAGAAAAAGGCAACTCTCCAATAGTTTGCAAATAAAAAAAGAGAAAGGCTTCAAATTAGGAACACACAAGAGAGTGTCTTAATCATTTTCCTCACTTTGAGTTACATTAATATATAAATTATGCATTATTGGCTGTTATCAGTTGTGTGGTTAGCTATGTGTATAAAATGAATACTAGATTGTGAGTGGGGTCTGTGTAATGTCTGTTATTTAAATATTTTCTATGAGATTTACATAGTTTGATTATAGAGTTACTTCAATGAATTCTTCTGTCATATTGAGTCATAAAAATCTCTTCAAGTCCTATTAAAAAGTCTTTCTAATTTTTTCACTCTGACATTCTCAGAGCATTGTTTTCTGTTTCATGCTTGTTTCCTCATGGGACTCAGGTAACTGCTGCAGCACCAAAATCACAAGTTAGGTAAAAGATGGAAAATTAGCTCTTTGATGGCCCCTTCTGCTGGGGACCCATTTCTGCTCTTTTACTCTCTTCTCCTGGTATCTGTCTTATCCTTCTCACCCTTCCTCAGGCAGCATCTCCCTTCAGTTTTTCAGATGAGCTGATGATGGCTCCATGTCAACATATGGGACTACTGGGTACATCCATTTTGCCTGCAGACTCAGAGAACAAAAGTGCTCAAAATGATTCAATGAGTTGGAGTCAGATTTAGGAATAAAATCAGATGTATAGTACATATTTGACTCATAGTCATCTTAGACTGATAACTCGTTCAATCTTTATATCTTTAGAGTTTACCTGGACAGAATGTTTCTGTATGATGCGCATGTATACCTGATGATATTTTTAAAACTGTAAAAACCTTTTTATATATATGTAAAAGTATGTTTGTGTGTGTGTGTGTTTATATGTGTGTTTACAAATCATTCTTGTCCATCTATTGTAAAGAGATGTTAAAAGTTTCAAACTTTCTCTTTTCTTCTGTCTCATATATCTCTGGATTTTTCCTTCTTTTTTTTTCTTTTTTCTGGATCCTAGTAGTAAACACCTATCATGGTTGTGATCTGATTCAAAAACTGAGGAATTGCCAGCAACTTCTTTGATCATGTCCATATGATCACAATCAGGTAGCAATTAAAAATATTTTTTTGTTTGCATTTATCTAGGGTATAGATTTTCAACCTTTTCCATGTCATGGCACACTTAAACTAATTTCTAAAATTCTTTTGCATTCCAAAAAAATATCTTTTTAGCCAATCAGAAAAAGAAAATGGTGTAATTTTTATTCATTCACACTGGACGGCTATTGTTGCATTGGCTATTGTCATTTTTTTAAATTTGATAATCTAAGGGGAAAGAAATCAGTGCCCCTGGCTAAATAGTCAGTTATTACATGATTTTAAAATTCTTGTGGAAATTTCTAATCTAGGGCAAAATGTTAATTCCACATGTGTTTTATATTTGCACTTTATAATTAGTGTCATTTCTATCTCTACTTAAAGTTTCTCTGAAAATATATAATACATATTTCAAGATTTAAGAGATAGTGTAGTGTGGTAGAAAGAGCTCTTTACTGAGAGTGTAGGGTTCATGTTTAGGAATTCTAGTTTCTCATCTGGAAAGTGAGGAACCTGGACTAGAAAAAAACTTTAGTTACCATTTATGGAGCAGCTACCATGTGCCAGCAACTATTGTAGGTGCTGATGAGTAAAAGAGATAAATTCTCAGTTGGCGCTTATGATATTATTGGAAGAAGAGTCAATTCATAAGCAATTATAATGAATTATACAAAGTCTCTATTAAGAAATTCATAGAGTACTAGGATACATATAGAGTACATTTATCTTTCTCCAGAGGGAGTCAGGGAAAGTTCTAGGAGTAAATTATGTTTAAGGTAAAAACAAAGAATAATAAGTAGGAAAGAAACAAAGGGGTGGAATAGTATTTAAGATAGAAGTTCCCTTATGGTATAGAAATTTTATAAATTGGGTCATTTTCAACTGCATTTATATGATATAATAGTTGAGAAGATAGAATTACTTATTTTTAGAAATATGAAAATTTAGTTTTGTCTGTAATAATAGACTCTTAATTATTTTTAATTTTCTGTTAAATTTTTCTTCTACAAAATCTCCTTTTGGGCTGGCTAGTTTAAAAATAGAATACTCATAATTTGAGCTGCATAATTGAAATAATAGAATGCTTTAGTTGAAAAGAACCTGCAAATTTGTTCAGTCCAGTCTTTTATTTTGAAGAATGTTCTTTTAAAGCATAGAGGTTAAGAAACAAATTTACTAAGTTCTCATAGCTGGTTAGTGGTTAAGTTTGCACTAAATATAGTTTCTGATCCTGGTTTGTGATGGTTCAAGTATCTCAGGCTGTCTTTTCATACATGAGGATAAAGAAGTATATACTTCCATAACATTTTATATTCAAGTACTAGGAAAGAAAATTTTAAAAAAGAAAAGAAATGGAATAGAGGCAAGACTGGAATGGGATCAGTTATTTTCTTTATTTGTTTTTTGGTTCTCTGATTATATTTATTGTTGCTTTCTTTGGATACACTTGCCGTTCATTATATATCTAGAATATTTTAATTGAGAAATAAAAATTGTTTTAACTTAGTACAGTTAATATGATTCTGAATTTCTCTTTTTCCTAATGACATTTAATTTTTGGTACTATCTTTTAAGCTACATGTTACTTTACAGTTCTTATATCTATTTGGTTGGCTGAATATAATAGTGGTTAAGAGGTAAGGTTCTGGTGTGATTCTGAACTCAGTATTTACAAGTTATATGAATTAGGGCAAGTAATGTGATCTATAATTCTATTTCTTGTCTGTCGAATGGAGATGGAATTGTGAAGTAAATTTAGTGAGATAGTTTATGTAAACCATTTAGCCTAAGCTTAGAAAAAAGTTCACTGTATGTCAGTTGTTATTATTGTGATGAGTCATAAGAAGTCAAGTTCTCAGTAAAAATAATGGTTGTTGGTGGTCTCCGGAAACACTGCTTGCAGGAGTGTTTGTCAAGGCCATTAAAAAACAAATTTTTACATTTGTGAAATGGCTCAAAACAGTTTTGATATTGTTGTTACCACCACTGTTGCTAGAAACCAGATTTAGTTTTGGGTCTTGGCTGCCAGATGAATGAAGCCGAGAGCCAATTGTGTATCAGTGGGCCCCACGATCCCTGGGAGTGTCCAGAATGTGAGGAGGATGCAATGTGTGCTGCTGTTGCAAATCTCTCTTGCTGCCAAGAGTGACATTATCTGGATAGCTTGGCTCAGCCTGGTTATCCCACCCTACTGGCAGCAGGACAACTGTGAGACGGAAACAAACATCCTGGGCCTGACAAAATAAACTACTGGGGAATGTGGGAAGGGTGTGCAGAGAGCTGGTGAAAAGGAAAAAAAGAAAAAGGAAGATATTGAGCAGGGATGTATTAAAATAAAAACTGAAGTAGATCAACCCCATGAGATTCCAGTGGAGAAGATGAGATAATATTTTTGAGATATGAATCAAGTTTTTCTTGACATTTTTAAAAAATATCTTATTTTTTTATATATTTATTGAATTTTAGAGAGAGGAGACAGAGAGGAAGAGAGAGAGAAAGAGGGGGGAGCAGCAAGAAGCATCAACAAATAGCAGTTTCTTCTTATATGTGCCTTGATCAGGCAAGCCCGGGGTTTTGAACCAGCAACCTCAGCATCCCAGGTTGACACTTTATCCACTGTGTCACCACAGGTCAGGCTTTCTTGGCATTTTTAATTTCCACTGCCCTTCCTTCTGACCTCATCCCCCTTTGCAGACTGAAGCTGGTTGGCACAGACCATGTGGACAGATAACACTGAGAACCAGATTCTACCTGTCCTTCCTCTACTCCTTCTGCATATACGAACACGTTGGTACTAAAAAACCCCTCTGATTGTAAATGTATCCTTGAAAAGGGGAGAGGGAGTCACTGGGATTGTTTAATTACTTCAGGGGCTTTCTACTCCAGTTGAAATTTAGTAGTTGAAACAAATGAAATAATATTAAATTCTTCAATATCTGAGTTTGCAGATGAGATTCAAATGTGAAACATGTATACGTTTATATATACAGTGTGTCCGTAAAGTCATGGTGCACTTTTGACTGGTCACAGGAAAGCAATAAAAGACAATTGAAATGTGAAATCTGCACCAAATAAAAGGAAAACCCTCCCAGTTTCTGTAGGATGATGTGGCAGCATGTACGCATGTGCAGATGATGACGTAACACCGTTTTTTACACTGGAGCAGCCCATGGCCATGCCAGTGGAGATGTGGATGGTATAGAGGAAAGTTCAGTGTGTTTTGTGGCTCGCTAAATTTGAATCTGTGACCAAACTGCAACATGAATATTGGCGCGTTTATAACGAAGTGCCACCTCATAGGAATAACATTACTCGGTGGGATAAGCAGTTGAAGGAAACCGGCAGTTTGGTGGAGAAACCCTGTTCTGGTAGGCCATCAGTCAGTGACAAGTCTGTAGAGATTATATGGGATAGCTACCTAAGGAGCCCTAAAAAAATCTGTGTGTGAGCCCACATCGAACTGCACTGAATAGGTATGAAACTGGGAGAGTTTTCCTTTTATTTGGTGCAAATTTCACATTTCTATCGTCTTTTGTTGCTTTCCTGTGACCGGTCAAAAGTGCACCATGACTTTATGGACACACTGTACATAATTTCCAATTAAATTTGTCATTTCTATCCAAAGTAAACATTAGGTAGACTATTCTAAAAAAGATTAGCCCTGGCTGGTTGGCTCAGTGGTAGAGCATCGGCCTGGCGTGCAGAAGTCCCAGGTTCGATTCCCGGCCAGGGCACACAGGAGAAGCGCCCATCTGCTTCTCCACCCCTCCCCCTCTCCTTCCTCTCTGTCTCTCTCTTCCCCTCCCGCAGCCGAGGCTCCATTGGAGTAAAGATGGCCCGGGCACTGGGGATGGCTCCTTGGCCACTGCCCCAGGCGCTGGAGTGGCTCTGGTCGCAACAGAGTGACGCCCCGGAGGGGCAGAGCATTGCCCCCTGGTGGGCGTGCTGGATGGATACCAGTCCGGCGCATGCGGGAGTCTGTCTGACTGTCTCTCCCGGTTTCCAGCTTCAGAAAAAAACAAAAAAACAAACAAACAAAAAAAACAAACAAAACAAACAAACAAAAAAGAAAATAAAAAAGATTAATATTCTTACAATACTTGAGAACAAGGAAGTTTCTCATGAAGAGTTTACTGCTGCTCTCCATAATCATAAAGCCAGTATTCATACAATATATCTCTATTTGAAAACAACAATGACAATAAATGCTAAAACTTTCTCGCTGAACTGAAATAAATCTTTACCCGAGAGATAGGCTTTTGTATTTATCCTTTCAACAAACATTTATTGAACACTGTTATGTCAGGCAGCATGCTTGACACTGGTGTTACACTGACAAGAAGCAAACATGGCCCAGGGGGAGGGACTGTGGGCAAGCACACAAGCTAAGATTCTATGTAAAATAGGAGTGAGGGTAGCGTGGTTCTTACAAGCAATTTCCACATAAGTTCATTTAAACGTAGAGTCAAATTAAATATCTGCAGGAGCCCCTCGCAGCCAACAGTCTCATTCCCTAAATAGCTTTGGAGAAGGCCAGGATACAGAGATCACTGTAACCAAGTGAGTTCTTACTGGTTGATCTGGCTTTACTAAGTCAAAGTATAAGACCTGAACTCTCAATCACTCACTAAACATTCCAGTATATTTTTAGAACAATGAATAATTTTAGAAACTGCCAAGCAGATGATGAATGGTAACTGACTTAGAAGGTCTAGGAAAGCTGAAATCTTAAGCTTACCAATAAGCTAACTAAAGCTGCTGAATCCTAGAAATGTTCATGAATCGAAATCCCAAGGTTTTTCTGGAGGTGAGAATGTAGGGTGAGGCTAAAAGCAGGAGAATAGGTTAACATTGTTATAAGAAAAGGTTGCTATTCCTCCTTACTCTTAATCCTCCCCAAGCAGAAGCCTGGAGGTTAATTGGTTGAACCAAAGATGTTCTGCTCTTGGACATACTAGCTCTAGTTAAGAGTGGTTCTGGAAATACTATAATAAAAATGAGAAAATATGAAAGTCTATATTCTGAAAAATGAGAACCACTTCCATGAGATTCTTAACATCCAGAATACTAAAGACCCACTTTATATTCTTCAGGCAGGAGATTGTAGGATTCTTCTCTGGGGAAACATTGCTCATAAAAATGGACCCATGTGATATGGTCAGTAACATAGCCGAGGGAAAGGAAATGTCTGCATGTGAAGCAGTGGTATAAGGGAGTTAAATCTTATCTTCTAGCCTGACCAGGTGGTGGCGCAGTGGATAGAGCGTCGGACTGGGATGCGGAAGGACCCAGGTTCGAGACCCCGAGGTCGCCAGCTTGAGCGCGGGCTCATCTGGCTTGAGCAAAGAGCTCACCAGCTTGGACCCAGGGTCCCTGGCTCCAGCAGGGAGTTACTCGGTCTGCTGAAGACCCGTGGTCAAGGCACTTGTGAGAAAGCAATCAATGAACAACTAAGAAGTCGCAACGAGAAACTGACGATTGATGCTTCTCATCTCTCTCCGTTCCCATCTGTCTGTCCCTGTCTATCTCTGCCTCTGTAAAAAAAAAAAACAAAAAAAAACACTTATCTTCTATAGCATGTACTCACTTAGTGGAAAATCAAGATATATCAAAACAAGCATGTTAATTATTTTTACATAGTGTTATAAATATAGAGATAATTTCAGAAGAGATTGCTAAAGTGTTTAAAAATGGATTTATCTGTTGTGATCCTCCTATCAAGGTTTAGGAGTGGGGTGAGAAATGTGTTACGTTATAAAAACAAGAAAAAGTACAAAGACAATCAATAGAGTACCATGGAGTCAAACATTTTCAGTTTCTCCACCTATGAGCTCTGTCACCTTGGTCATGATGCTTAAATTTTTGGAACTTCAGTTCTTTCCTTGGTAAATGAATGATAAAAAGGACCAAGAGGTAAAATTCCTAAATAATCTTTTGATGATCCAGCTTAATTTTACTTTGTGGAACAAAGTGACATATAAATATATCAATGGATTTATTGAGTACCTACAATGTGCAAAATACTGATTTCAATTATTAAATTATATAATCATTATAATTAATAAAAATCACCTTTACTTTTATTTCTCCACTTTCTTTTCATAACTGCCCTGTAAAATAGGTATGGTAACACTTTACAGTTGGTTTTGTTAAGAGGCAAGAATTGGGAAAAGTGGTAAAAAGAAAAGGAAACTAAAGAACTTGTCTAAATATTAGTATGAGTATGGAAGCGAGATAGAGATAATAATTTTATTATAGCTACCTATTTTAATAACTGAGAGTGATAATTTGCTTATTAATTTTCAGTGAGAAGTACAACTGCCAAATGAAAATACTGACATCACGTGGTTTGCACATTCTCTCCTCTATAAAATTGTTTCTATGGAAATTCAAATTGGTTGGTAAAAATGCAATCAAAGCACTTATGGGATGATCTTAAGGGTTGATATCACCAAATGATGGCAAATAGTGTCACCCAACACACTTTATTTGCCAAGTAACCAGAATGTCCACTTTGGTTGGCCAAGTCATGTTCATCTGAGGGGGATGCTGAAAGTATGCTGACAGAATTCTATTCTTTGACTTCATGTGGACCATCTGGTGACACTTACTCTTCAGCTATATTTCAGTGCAGTTGGTTAAGTTCAAGCCTTCTTTTATGTCAAGTCACATTCCAGGCATGTCTTCTTGATGAATATTACATATTTTAAATTACAGTGGGAAAAGTCAGTTTCTGTCGAGATTAAAAATGAGTAATGTATCCATATGGTTTTTTAAATATTACTATAAGTGAGTTAGAAATCACTAAAATTAACTAAAATGAATGAGTTCATTTCGATAAGAATGAAGCTAAAGATAATTTATCTATTGGATTAGATAAATATAGCACTGGAAGCATAGGTGCTAGATTCAGAATATAGAACACCCAGTCTGTGATGTTCTTTATGTTGAGTGTACATTTAAGATGCTGTCAAACTCTTTTAATCACTATCCTTATGTTAGAAGCTTTGTTTGTCTTAACTAGTGAAATGTCACTTCAACAAAACCAAAAGAATTTTTAAAAATACCCACATGCTTAGAAAGCAGAAAATAGCAAAATGTGGGAAAAAAGTCATCTTTGCAAGGAAAGGTCAGCAGAAACATATGGATCCCAAGTGAAGTTAAAATAAGGTTTCTGTACAGACTAGCTACTGCGGCAGATAACGGTGCCACAGGCCAGACAGAAGGTCGCCAAGGCCCCAGGCTGCTTTCTTATTTCTGCTAGGCTCAAGACTTCATCTAACGTTATTTTGGTGATAACACTTGTTATATATCCTCTGGATCCTCAGATGCTAAATCATCCTGTAATAGACTTCATCCAGGAAACCTAAAGGCCAGCCATATTTCATCATTTCTTAAGTTTCAGTGATTATTAAACAGCCATCTGTACATGTCTAGAAGCATATTTTTATTTGGGTTATTATTTGATAATGTACAGACAATCCAATTTCAATCCTCTTTAGTGTGTCTATTTTTTTTAAAGTCCATGGAAAATTTTAAGTGGTTTTATTTTTTAAAATTTGTATTTTATTTAGTTGAAATGTACATAAGGCTTTTTGCATTCATATTAAATAGGAAGATAAGTAATTACATGGAATAACAAAGAATATGTTTATTGAAAATTTTTTATTATATTATCTCATTGAGGATTTCTTTTCTTTTCTTTTTTAGTTAAGCAAACTGCCTAGGTACTTTGAGTTGGAGATCATACATAAGCATCCTATATAGAAAACCCTCTTGGAACTTTCCATTAAAGCACACTTTTTTTTTACTTTTGTTTAATGTCAATGTATTACCTATTAATTTTTATTTATTAGATGCTTTTATTACCAATTAGATTCAAAGTTGAGTGTGAGTTAGATGCTTTAAAAGTAGCTTAAAATTCAGCTCTAGCAACATTCCCTCCCCTTAACTGCAGACCTTTGAGTCTACATGGTCAAAAACATTTGACCCAAAGCCATCTGCAACAGATGCCTGGCATTCTGCCATTAGATGTTTATTCTTTGAGATTAAGGCAGATATGCAAATACTGTCGGTCAGCTTGGAGATGAGTAGAAGGTAATACATTAAAGATAAATTAGCCTAGCCAGGTGGTGGTGCAGTGGACAGAGCATCCACTTCAGATGCTGAGAACCCAGATTCGAAACTCTGAGGTCTCCTGCTTGAGCGCAGGGTGGCCTGCTTGAGTGTGGGAGCATAGACATGATCCCATGATCGCTGGTTTGAGAAAGAGGTCACTGGCTCAGCTGGAGCCTCCCAGTGAAGACATGTATGAGAAAGTAATCAATGAACAACAGAAGTGCCACAACTATGAGTTGATGCTTCTCATCACTCTCCCTGTCAGTCTGTTTTTCTCTCTCTCCCTCTCTTTCAGGCTTAAATTAAAAATAAAAAGTTTTATTAGTAATGAATATATTAGTGTGAGTTTTTTTCCAGATTATTTTTAATGAGGAAAACTTGAAGATTTTGTTTTTCTAGAGCAAGAAATGTAAGAATTTATTTTAATGAGAGCAAGGGAAAAAGTATACTGCTTCACAAAAATTAGGGGATATTGCAAAATGAATATGAAGCGATAAAATATCCCCTAATTTTTGTGAGCAAGTAGAGTTGAGATGGAGCATGGTAGACATGGGGAGTGGGATTGGACGTCTGTAGAGAGTTGGAGGATGCTGTTTAGGAGTGGGTTATACCAATCAGGTTTCCAACCGGAAACAGATGAAAAACATTGGTTTATAAATGATGAGGTAGTGTGGGAAATCACCCATCTAACCTTGAACTCTCTAGAACTTGGATTGGGGAACTTTAGTTAAAAGCCCCGAGTGAATGTCTCTTGGATGCAAAGACCAGGAAACTGTGTAAGTGAGTGATTTTAGTGCAGACATAAAGGAATGCATGTGAACTGGCTTTAGAAAATTAGCCTAGAGGCTCTAGATTGCCCCTTCCTTTGTGCTTGTTAATTTAGCAAAAGAAAAAGAATGTGCTGACCCAAATCAGCCTTTTCTCCATGTCAGCAAATGGCCATTAGTCATCCCTTCCCCTTATCACCTGGCCTTCCTCACCTGTAATCCTGTTACCTCTGTTCTGTTTCTGATCAATAAAAGCTAAGGGAGAAGAAAATTCAGGAGGTCTTCTTTGCCACCCTTGGCAAGTCTAGCCTCTTCCTCTTGACATAAGTTTGTGTCTTGTGTAGGTTTCTTCCATGTGACACTGGTAGTTCCCAGCAGGATGGAGTACTACATGGTAGAAATTGGTCAGAAAGAAGTAGACTCTAGCAGCAGAGAGCTGTGTAGAGAAGGCTGCCTCATAGAAGCTATGCCCTTTGATGGGAAGACCCTGCAGAGCAAGGGCCATGACTTACTGGTAAGAAAACTGTGCTGGATATATATCGGGAGACTTGATCATAAATTTCTCCCCTGTAGAATACTAGCTAAGTCTTGAATCTCTGTGCCTCAGTTTTCTCATTTGGTAGATGTCAGTCAAATAAGTTTGTAAATATTATATGTATGTTTGCTCACTTATAGTTTGCATTGGGTATGGGAGACAGGCTGTAAACCAGCAAAGTTATTATAGCCTAAGGCTTAGTTTTAAGATTAAGCCTTTCTTGCCCTTTTAATACTAAGGTCTTTTTAAAACTAAGCTTCCCCCCCACCCTTAACTTTTATATGATGTTGGGTGGTGCACTCTTATGAAAAATTTCATTTATGCCTCAGATAAGTGACTTTGTATCAGAGACTTCCTTATTTGTATATTGGCTTAAAGGTTTGGGTTTATACACTATAAAATGGGGCAGACCGGGGGCTTGCTCTATCTCAGTTCCTGAAACTAGCATTGTAAGGAGAGGCAGCCAAGATAGCAGATGCAGAAGGAGAAACTAGTTTGTGCAGAGTTTGTGCAAAGAGAAGGAGATGGGGAACAGAGGTGAATAAGGCTGGTGAGGTAGAAACCTTTGATTCTAGGAAACTAGGATGAGTCAGTGGGTTTGGGAGCCCAGAATGGAAACAGAAATGTTTTCCCACTGTGTGTATTTCTTGCCCGCCGGGTGCAAGCTGGGATTAAAGGTAATGGCCCAACAGTTCTTGGCTCCATTGTTTCATTACCGTCTGTCCGAATCAAATGCAAACCTGCATGGGCCAGGTGGCTGTGATGGTGGCTGTGACTACTGGCCTTATAGTAGATATAATATCTTTTCTCGAAAGTAATTGTGTCCTATAATACCATGTATATGAAAGCCTCAAACATAGAGACCTCTAGGGAAGGAAGGTCAGAACTCCCCCCCCCCACCCCGCACAAATGTTTAATTTTAAGAGGATGCAAAAATTAGAGTCACAAGTAAAATGAAAGGAAGATTTCTTTACCTGAGACAGGTTCTAAGATTAATACATGGGAGATGTTAATATACATATATGTGCTCACAGATAAATGTTTCAGAGACATGTGTATAAATACTAGATCAACTAAGGCAGCAAAATTAGGAAGAGAGGGAGAAAGAGGGGAAATACCTCCCACCCTTAAATCCAAAACATTTTCCTGAATCATTAGGATCAAGAATATTTTTTTTTCAATTTTATTTATTCATTTTTAGAGAGAGAGAAGCGGGGAGGAGCAGGAAGCATTATCTCCCATAAGTGCCTTGACCAGGCAAGCCCAGGGATTCGAACTGGCAATGTTGGTCAAATAAGTTTGTAAATATGATATATATGTTTGCTTGCTTATAGTTTGCATTGGGTGTGGGGGACAGGCTGTAAGCAGGCAGGGTCATTACAGCCTTTCCCTACCTTGACTGTTGCATGATGTGGGTGGTGCACTCTCATGAGGAATCCCATTATGCCTCAGATAAGTGACTTTGTATGAGAGGCTTCCTTGTTTGTACAGTGGTGCCTTGAGATACAAACAGACCAACATACAAATTTTTTAAGATACGAGCTGCAACTTGATCCAAGCGAAATTCTGTGATATGAGTCATGATTTGGGAAGCTGCTGCTAGTTGGCACGTTGATGCATGGGTCCAGTATGGGCAGTTTGATATACGGGTTGACTGACTTATGAACTCAGTTACAGAACTAATTAAATTTATATTTCAAGATACCACTGTATATTGGATTAATGGTTTTTATTTCTACACTATAAAATGGGGCAGAGGAGCCCATCCTGGAGGAGAGCAGAGAAAGGCCACATGGAGGAGAGGAGAAGCAGCCAAGATGGTGGGGTGCTGAAGGAGAAGCCAGTTGTGCAGGGAGAAGGAAAGAGATGGGGAACAGAGGTGAATAAGGGTGGTGAGGTAGAAACCTTTGATTCTAGGAAACTCAGATAAGTCAGTGGCTTTGGGAGCCCTGAATGGAAAGGGAAGTATTTTCCCACTGTGTGTATTTCTTGCCCACTGGGTGCAAGCTAGGATTAAAGGTAATGGCCCACCAGTTCTTGGCTCTGTTGTTTCATTACCATCTGTCCGAATCAAATGCGAACCTGCATAGGCCAGGTGGCTGTGGCTACTGGCTTTACATTTGGCATAGTCTGTGGCAGAATTTGAACAGGTCAGTATGGAGCCACCACCACCTTTGAGCGGTGGAGTAGAGGACTGGCTGCTGTTATGGTTCCTCATGGCTGTCCTTTTGGGGGCCATAGTCTGTCTGTCTTTTATAGCCTTTTGTGAGGAAACCGAGAGCTCTGTGGAAGAAGCTGCCTGGGACCTCCAAACCAAGCAATGGAAGGAGCTGGAGCAAATGTGGGAGAAAGAAATGCCGACCCTGGAGCTGGAGCAAGCACTGAAGGAGGCCAACCAGGTTTGTGAGATTCGCTTGGAAATGGAGCAGACACTGGAGATGGAATCACAGGTTTGTGAGTTGCAGATTGCCCTGGATGTTGTGGAGAGCCAGCAGTGGCGAGAGGCTGGGGCTGAGGCTGGGACCGGGGCTGCAAGGCCGGCAGAGCAGAAGGTGGCAGCCCGGGGCTCAAGCCTGGCAGCAGGAGCTGATATTTTCAATTCCTCTTTGGAAGATGAGGAGAATTGGTCTGGAGATGGGATCCACAGTCTCCAGAAGGTGAGAGCCCAGCAGCAAGGAGTACCTACTATGCCCCTGGTAGGTCTGCAATTTTGGGACATAGGAGTGAATGCCATTATGCTCTCCAGAGCAGAGATGGAAATTCTGACTGCCATTGCCACGTGCTCCTCTTTGGGACAGTGTAAGACCTGCCAGGATGGCAGGGATGAGGGGGGGTAGCTGAGGCCCCATGCACATGGACTGATGCCTGGACTACGACCGGAGTGGGCAGTGGCTTCTTTGTTGGATGGACTTATGGATTTTGGACAATGTGAAATACCCTGATGGAGGTGGGGGGCGGCTTTGCTGGAGGCCCTTCCCCTGCCCCGGGAAGCTTTTCAAATGGCTAGAAAGAAGGCCGAGGACATTTTGTACTTTTGACAAAGTGCTCAGAGACTGGTGAACTGTATCTTTGTAATTGTTGAAATTGCATGATTTGGCATGTTGTTATAATTTGTGTAATGTGCCTAATTTCCTTGTGCTGAAATATCTGTGCTTTAGATTGTGAAGTGAGCAAAAAGGGTGGAATGTTGGTCAAATAAGTTTGTAAATATGATATATATATTTGCTTGCTTATAGCTTGCATTGAGTGTGGGGAACAGGCTGTAAGCAGGCAGGGTCGTTATAGCCTAAGGCTAAATTTTAAGACTAAGTCTTTCCCACCCTTGACTGTTTCATGATGTGAGGTGATGCACTCTCATGAGGAATCTCATTATGCCTCAGATAAGTGACTTTGTATTAGAAACTTCCTTTTTTGTATATTGGATTAAAGGTTTTGATTTCTACACTATAAAATGGGGCAGACTGGGAGCTTGCTCTCTCTGGGTTCCTGAGATTAGCATTAGAGAGGAGAGCAGAGAAAGGTCACGTGGAGATAGGGGAGAAGCAGCCAAGATGGCAGAATGCTGAAGGAGAAGCTAGTTTGTGCAGAGTTTGTGCAGAGAGAAGGAGATGGGGAACAGAGGTGAATAAGGCTGGTGAGGTAGAAACCTTTGATTCTAGGACACTCAGATAAATCAGTGGCTTTGGGAGCCTGAATGGAAAAGGAAGTGTTTTCCCACTGCGTGTATTTCTTGTCCACCGCGTGCAAACTAGGATTAAAGGTAATGGCCCACCAGTTCTTGGCTCCATTGTTTCATTACTGTCTGTCCAGGCGGCTGTGATGGTGGCCATGGCTACTGGCTTTACAGGCAACCTCAGCATTCCAGGTTGACACTATATCCATTGCACCACTACAGGTCAGGCAAAATCAAGAATATTAAATATCTATTTTGCTAGTGGATGTCTGACTAAGGTGATAGCCAATAATGCATATATACTCACAGAGGCTGTTCTAGTCATACTAGAAATGGAATAGTTGTAGTTTTTAGCTAAAGGATGATTTCAAATCTTTTTACCATATTTCTTTAGAAATTTATTTTATACTAACATATACATTTTTAGTCTACACTGTTAACTTTTTTATTAAGCCACAGCAAGGTGACTTAAAAACACGTTTTTGTGGGGTTTTGTTTTACTTGTTTTTATATGGAACTAGCTTTCAGTTTAAATCCCAGCATAGAGTAACATGTAAAGACTGTCAATGCACTTTACCTCCTACAAGATACTCTTATATGAAAAGTTGGTAGTTAAAGCCTTGGTCTATTGGCTCAGTGGTAGAGTGTCTGCCCGGTGTTTGGATGTCCCAGGTTCAATTCCTGATAAGGGCACACAGGAGAAGTGACCATCTGCTTCCCCACTCCTTCCCCTCCCCTTTCTCTTTCCCTTTCTCTCTTCTCCTCTCACAGCCACAGCTCTATTGGTTTGAGCACATTGGCCTAAGGCTCTGAGGATAGGTCTGTGGAGCCTCTGCCTCAGGCACTAAAAATAGTATGGTTGTTGAGCATGGCCCCAGATCCCCAGATGGGCAGAGCATTGGTCCCCGATGGAGGTTGCTAGGTGGATCCCAGTCAGGGTGCATGCAAGAATCTGTCTCTCTATCTCCCCTCCTTTCATTTGGAAAAGAGGAAAGAAAATGAAAAAGAAAAATTGCTAGTTAAAAGGAATGATACAATTCTTAAACCTGCATCAGGGAAGAGAGAAATTATCTGTTTGATCTCATGAATTTGGTATTGTGTTATGATATCATCTAACACAAATGCAGTTTAAAATTCCATGTGAAGTTCCTTTGTTTTGACTGTCAATTCAGAGTGGAAAACTATTTTGTTAGAAGTATCAAGGATATAATGAATAGTGAAGATATCAACTTTGTTAGCTTATTATTTCTTTTTCTACTGCCACACGATTCTTCTTGTACTATATCATGTATGAACAAAGAAGGCATTAATTAAAAAACCAGAAATTCAATGAGTTTTAAGCAAATCACTCCAAGGTACAATGAATTTGTCTGTAATATCATTCATATATTGACGTTGGTGCCTACTTTGTTCCCTTGCTTTATATTTAATATTTGTGCCATAGAAGGGAAATTATTAGCAAATATCTTTAACATGCAAATTTGTCAAGGTTAGAATTTCAAAAACAGCTGTGTTGAACCATGCACTGCATTTTATTCCTCTTTAATAGTTGGTTAGATTATCAATAAAAATGTTGTCTATTAATGTTAAAAATTAATTTATAAAAGTCATTATCAGCCTTTTCTTTGTCTAATTGAGCTTTATGTGAGGGAAAAATCTTTTGGACGGAGAAGAGATGAGAATATGATCGATATAAATAATGTAGATATTGCACTCTATGGAACTGAGGTATCCCAAATAGAATTTTTGAAAGTGAATAGGGCTCTCTTTATAAAAAAAAAAAAAAAGTGGGCTTCACTTCTTGTGGAAGATACCTTTTGAAGTATATTTGTATCTTCCCAGCACCCCATCTCTGGGAAATGTCCTCTCATCACCAGGGGTGTCTGCCGTTGTTTGGTTATATGTTCATGCCTCGGAGCTTGAGTTGTGAACAAAGGTGGACACACCAGGCTCAAACTATTTATTATTTATTTATTTCCTGGGAATTTGAAATTGGGACCTGGACTTTTTAGGTTAGATTCTGGTCTCGTCCATAAGTTCTATTACAGTCCTCTCCCTAGTTTCTGTGGAACTTAGTAATGTTTTCTGTTGTTATCTGTTCACATTGGCATCTGTTATATCCAGAGTTAGTTCACATTGGTATCTGTTACTATAACCAGTAAACTTCTTCCTTGGGGTGATCCCGGTGGATTGATTGAAGACTTTGGTTTGGAAATGCAGGCGTACCACTGACCTTATGGAACCCTATTCCAACAATGAAACTGCCCATGTGCTCTTCCTCTGAGCCTTCCCCTGCATGCTCATGCACAGCTGCCCAGTCTCCAACTTTTTTCCAAGTGTACCTTTCCTCCAGAATTCATGTATTTCTCTGAGGCATAGAAATTCCCATACCTTTCCACCCTTAAGAGTGTAATTCCTCTGATTTACTGTTAAATTTACAGTATTGAGTCAATCTAGGCTTTAATATTTCATTGCATTGAACACAAGATAAAAAGCAATAAAATGATAGTAAACTTTATCTATTTCGAAAATAGTTTTAAGTGCTCACAGCGTCTCCATCTCCGCATCTTTCCTCTCCAATTTATCTTCCACAGCATCTGATTATCCTTCTAAGACTGTGGTCCTGTTCAAACCCCTCTGATGTTTAAAATTTATTATTGTCTCCATTCTGTCTGCTTGAAAATGGTCATACACCAAAAGGTTTTTATCTAAGGCAAAGTTTGGCAAACCTTTTCATTGAAAGCCAGACAGTAAATATTTTAGGCTTGTGGGCCATATGAGCTTCTGTCTTAATGACTCAATTCTGCAATGGTAGCACAAAAATGGCCACAGACAATATATAAGCAAATGGGCAATAGCTGTTTCCGATAAAACTTTATTTATATAATAAAATAAATGGTAGGCAGGATTGACCTAAAGCCTTCTCCTATTGAATCTCAGCCAATTCTGTCACTTAACTTTCTATTCCATCCCTTTGAGCACTCAGGGCTCTGCTGAAGTTACATTTCTTTCTGTGCCTGTTGGATACTCTGTACACTCACATCTGTGCTTCTGTTCTCTTGGATAAGGCCTGGGGTGGGGCATAGAGAGGCTGTTGTTTCTCCAAGCACATCTTCCATTAGAGGTACCTGTCCATTAACTTGAAGGTAATACATAGTCTTACTACTTGCGAAGAGGATGATGACAGTATTCTGAAGAAACGATAATAAAATATTTGTCTAAAACTCAGTGATAATATTATGATATACTGTGAAACAGGTAAAGAAGGCAGTCAAAGGGTTGTGACTATTTTAAAAGAAATCTATGCTTGTTCTTCTGCCCATCTTAATTAACGACTCCATCCTTTAACTAACCACTACGCTCAGATATAGAAGCTGGCTAATGCCTTTTCTTTCTGCGATTTTCTTGCCTTGATCTGTGCGAATCTTTTTTATTTTAATGTTTATTTTATTGATTTTAGAGAGAGGACAGGATAGAACAGGAGAGAGACAGGAACGTCTGTTCCTATATGTGCCCTGACTGGGGATTGGACCAGCGGCCTCTGCACTCCCGGACAATGCTCTAACGGCCTCACCAACCAAGCTGTCTGGCCACGGCCATCTGTGCTAATCTTAAAGGCAGAACCCATCCATCCTTCCAGTTGCAGGTTAAATTCTCTGTTCTTTATCAACCCTGATCTCTCCAACTAGCGGTAATTTCTCCCTCTTTGGGATTCCTGTTGCAACCCATCACAGCATTTTGATCTTGGCATTACAGTTATTTTCAAAAGTATTTTAGTTCAATAATATCTAGAATATCTAACTAGTATCTCCCTCAATAGACTCTATATCCCAAAGAGCACAGATCACTGCTTTGCAGAGAGAGTAGGCATTAAATAGTTAATTGATTAATAATTTTTTTAATACTTATAAAAATGGATTTCTCCACATTGAAGCTCCCTTTATTTGATAAAGAAGTGCTAACTCTGTAAATAAAGATCAAGGTCAAAAGCAAACCTCTGGTTTACTAATCTTTAGAAAATATCCTCAGGCACTTGTGGTCTAGGGTTGTTGAACTTATGTTGGCATTTTTGCTAGCCAAATTTGCTACATATGAAACCCATTGGCCATTTGGGGATTGACAACTCTCCTACTGCTCCTTTCAAAGAACTTCCCAAGAAAACTGGGATAGATAATCTACGTGCCATATGTGCTGTTAAAATAAACTTGGATATGCACTAATCAAGCGGTTTCCATGAGAAACGCAAGGCCTCCGAAATATGAAAAGGCTTTTTAATTGTAGTACTTATGGTAGGCACTCCAAATAGCAAAATTACATTTGAAACTTTTTTATCTGAAAAACTAGTTTGTACCAAAGCTTAAATATCCTGGAGCAAGAACACTGTGGCTGTTTAAAATGTTATATAAAACAAGTTTGAAACAAGCAAAAGAAAGTTTCCTCTTTTATGTTGCCTGCAAAGTCTTTAAATTAATGTTTAGCTTAAAAGTAAGATTCTTTTTTCTTTTTGAAAGTGCTGGAGACATAGATATAGGGTGCCCCTCTACCATAGCAGACTGAGGGCAAGAGAGCAAGAACAGTCCGATCTCAATTCCCTTAGTCAGCATTGATTGAAAGCATTCTAATTTAGGCACCGTATCCAAGATAAGGTAGTCTTTTTGTTTGTTTGTTTGTTTTTTTGAAGGAGAAACTGAGATTGAATACTGTTCATTTTTAATGCACCCAGTGTCTAACGCCAGCTTATTGAAAACTGGAAGTTTTTTTTTTTAATTAAAAATACAATGTAGAAGCACTGTAAACACTATAAATTGCTATCCAAATTTGTTTCTGTTATTTTTGCTCAAGTTTTATACTATCACATCATATTATAAAATAAATATTACAATGATAATTTAAATTCTCCTATGTTTTTCTGTATTGTAACCTCTTGGAAGTAGGTATAGATATGCAATTTATTTGTTTAGAGAAATCTGGGAATGGCAGGTGGAAAGATTACTTATGTCCTTTGTAATTTTTTAATTGAATTCATTGGGGTGACATTGGTTCACAGAACTATACAGGTTTCAAGAGTTCTCTGTAACTCATTTAATCTCCCTGTTTCCATAGGTAGCTGAAAAAGCTTGTACTTGTCTTGCAGTATTCTCAAAGAAGTAGACTGGATCTTTTTTTATATAACCTATTTTCTCTTTTTCCTCCAGAGTATCTGTGTTTACCAAGGAGAGGAGTAATTTCAAATGAATGCAATGGATAATTTAAAGATTCTCAATTTCTTATCTCTTGTCTTTTGTTTATAACCTTTTATCATAATTATAAATGCCAACGAAATGACTAATTTAAGGTTCATAGAGATGACAGAATGTTAGGACTTTTCGAAGTCTCTGAAAACAGTATCCACTCTCCCCACTTTAAACAAAAGGCTCTAACTAGCTTACAGAGGCGTTTGGATTGCTGGAGGAGAGTGATGGCTGAGCTTCCAGGAACAACTTCCAAAGTTCCCTCCAGTGCTGAGCTGCTCGAGAGCTGCTCTCTGCTGTGATCAGGGCAGAGATGAATCACACATCCATCCAGAAGGCCCCAGCCGCTGCCTCCACATGCTGCCTCTGTCAGGGCCTGCACTGGCACAAGGGACACCCCATGTCCTGCCTCTCTCCCCATGTAACTCAGTTCTGATTCAAAGTCTGGCATGAGCAGATGCGGGTTGGTTTTAAATCATGCGGAAACCTGCCTGTAGGGGAGTCTAGAAAATGTCTACTCTAAGCTTTTTCTACATGCAGAAAGATGTGTCAGCGGTGAGCTGGGTCCGTGTTGGGTGCGTCTACAGAGCCCACCATGTCAGGTAACTTATTTTCTCTTCCCTTTGATTCCCAACTCTCCCGCACCTTGGATTCTGATAAGCAGCGAAATGACTAGAATTTGAAAACTGGCTTTATGAGTCAAATTGTGTCAACATGCATCAAGGACCAATGAGGAAAATAGCCATTTTCCATTTTCTTATGTGCATCTTCCTTTTCTGATGGTGAAAACATGGTTGCTATGATCTATATTCACTAAATTTATCAATCTTCCCTATAGGTAACCGATTTCTCATCATCACTGTTAGCCTCTCCCTAACACGGGTTCCGTCAGCCTGCAGGAGTTCTGACACTGTCACCACCACTCAGGCTGAGACTCTGTCCTTGGCCGCCACTCTGGCTGGACACTTTCTGCACCCATCCCCAGACTTTCTGACACCCTATGGGGGAAAGCAAAATAAAGTATCCTGTACCTTCCATGGGTTTTAATCTCTCGTGCCTGGCTGATCCTTGTTCTGAAGTTCTTCCCCTGCTTCGATTCAGCCCCATACCAGGCTGGTTCCCTTATACAGAATTCATCTTCACAGTGCTGTGCTCAGGCACCTAGACCTGCAGTGGGCTGCCCTGACCCCAGCTTGCCCCAACCATGCTCCAGCATTCCAAACAACTCATCTTCCAGTGTGGACTCTCTTCTCTTCCTGTTCATGCTGACATCCTGCAGTGGGGTGACCCCCTTGCACAGAAGTCCAGGCTTGGGCTCTGGTTACTCCATGTTGAGCTTCCCTCTCCAAAGAAGTCCTCTTCCCCTCACTTAGGCTTGGAAACCACACATTGGTCAGTGCTGCTTCTACTTACATGTGTGCTCACACACGTATCCTCTTCACCTGGCTTGTTCTTTGGCTCCTCACGTAGGGCCACTGCCTTCTCATGTGGACGTCTCTCTTAGGTTTCTTAGGCTCCAATACCCCATGCCAGGGTGCCTCTCCCTGCACCAGGGGGACACTCCTTTATTTGCTTGGCTTCTGATGCACTGTGCTGGACTACTATAGCATCTCTCCACCCTGAAACCATTTCTTGCCCCTCCCTACCCAGTGGTTTTTGACCCGAATAGTTTATTAAGGGAATGGAAGGGAAGAGAAATAGGACATAGGATTTGACACATGGAATGTGGTATCAGGGAAATGGGAGTAAGAAATGAAGGCCTTAAATTGTTAGGGAATGATTTCTCATTGGCAGTTATTAGGTAGGTGATTAATGTGATTGACTTTTATACTTCAGAATAATAAATCACACTGAAGTGTGTAGGAGGTGTGGGAAGACAGAATACAATTAGGATAATTCCACTGAGGACTGAGAAACTGACCGGACCGGGCCTGTGATAGAGGGCGTGAGAGGAGGGCATGCAGTTAGAGTCAGTTATAGGACTGACATTCCAGACTGCCATTCTGAATCTGACCTGCTTTGTGAGGGCCTGACATTGTACATGAGAAATGACTTTCATCAAGCAAGCTGCTGGCTGTCTTGCCTTTTTTTGTGGATGTTTTAGATGTGATGGTTGCATCACTTTGTGGTTTCCTTCAGGACAGAGGTACTCATTCCCCATAGCCAGGAGCTGGGCTGCTGACAGTTCACCATTGAGTTCCTTTTTATAATTGCCCCAACCCAGAGAGAGTTGTCTTGCCCCAGATTATGCTCCCTGTAAAGGGGCAGTCCACATTTAATGACTGGTCCGTGATGAGACACAAAACCCTGGCCTTATTGCCTCACTCAAATCAGGACAACTGTGAAAGACCATTCCAACTCCAGGAGCTACCACTGGGGTTGGCTGAGGCTACCTTTGCAACTGCACCATGTTCAACTTTTTCTCTGACCGTGCCTGCTTCTCTCACCTGTCACAGTGTTTGCTCCTGAGAGCATGCCCCAGTATACTTCCTGCATGCAAATCTCAGAGTCTCAGGTCTGTTTCTAGGAAACTTGATTTAAAACACATTCAATCCCAGATGCAGATGTTGATAATTGTTCTATCATTGGTTGACATCTTTTGTTTTTGTACCTGGAGATATTAATTTAGAAGTAATTGCACCTTCCAAAAGCATTTTGTTGCCTTTCAGGAACTAGTTCAGACATTGGGGAAGTCTATTTCTTTAATGACTGTACTTGATGAATAGGTTTTGTCAACTATAGGTGCTGAAGATTTATTTTCTTTCTCTGAATCACTGTAGATATATAATGAATCACTCTACACGTAACATGACTATGAATCACTTCCAGTGTGATACTTAACTTGTAGGAGAGTTGTATTTGTCATCATGGATGTAATACAAAGATATCTACTTGTAAATAATATAGATTATATGACTTTTTATGCATAAAAAATACATTTATTTCATTTTATTTTCCTATGTTTACTGTTGCCTATTTGCCCTTTTTGTTTGTTGTTTGTCAGGGTGGGGGAGGGGAGATAGAAATAAATTAATGATAGGATGTTGGGAAGGTGAACTCCTAAGAGGAAGGGGTATACAATTTGTGCTTAGAATATAACCAGATACATAGTAGGTATCAATAAATATTTGTTAAATAAAAGTTAGTAAATAAATAATTAAGTTAAATAAAAATTTAACAAGAAGTTCATAGGAGCTCTGTAGGCTAAAGAAAATGACAGTAATAGCCTAATGAACATCTTTAATCATCAGGGGTCAATCTCCTGGTATTCTAACTGCATACAATAGACTTAAAAAGGGTTTTGTATTCAGAAATCTAGGTAATATGATAAAAGAGAAATATTTTAGATTTATTTATATATAAGGTCTACTGGAAAGTTCTGTCCATTTTTGGAATAAAACAAAATACAATTTTTTCTTACCGTCAATAAATTTTATTAAATAATATAATTGCCATTATTATTAATGATTTCTTGCCAGCGTGAGGGCAATTTGTATATCCCATTTTTGAAAAATGTTTTATCTTTTGATGCGAAAAATTGAACCAGTGCTTGTTTGATATCTTCTTCATTTTTGAATTTTTTGCCCTTCAAAAAATTCTGTAAGGACAAAAACAAATGATAGTCGGAGGGTGCTAAGTCCGGGGAATATGGTGGATGCGACAGACATGCTTCTGTAGCATTACTTCCTTGTTGCAATTCGTAAAAATTACAGTGGCGTAAATGAACTTTATCAGTAGCCATGGGTACACTATCGCTTCACACTTAAGACTAACATGAATCAACTTTGTTTTAGTTAATTTGCTACGTCAGTATGTATACATTAAGTGATAAAAATAGAGAGGCACACATACGCCAAATAAACATGTGCTTACATGTTGAAACTTGTTGTGATAGAAACGGACAGAACTTTCCAGTAGACCTTATAATTTAGTCCAGTCTCTCTCTCCTTCTCTCTTCCTCTTCCCTTTTCCTTCTACTATCCCATTTCTTTCTTTCTACTGAAAAATTTGCATTCTCTATCCCTTTCTTGATTAGAAACTGAAAGTTAAACAGAGTTCCAGCATATCTGCTATGTTGCAAAGGTAACTTTGAAACCTTAACCCGGCTAGTGTCCAGCTGTCACAAGGCCCCCAGTCCTCTCACCTGATAGAGGAGAAGAGGAAGTGTAGCAATAGTTACTCCTCTTTCTTCATGACTTGGTGAGATTTCAAGTCGGCCTCATTATTGGTTGGGAACCTGGTGACCAACAGCCTCCTTTGCCAAGGACTATCCCAGGGACTGTCTTGGTTTTAGCACTGAAAATCTCCTGTTCCTGGACATCCCTCATCTGGGGCAAATCAGGACAGTTGTTTGTCCAGTAATTAATGTCTCTTTCACTGATTTTTATTAGATAAAAATGCTTCTGATAATTATGTAATTATTGAAAATGATTGGTCTGTGCTAGGAGAAGCTATTTCTTTGCTTTGCCGGGGATCCTATATGGGAATAAAGAGTTTCAGAACTGGGTTGAAATAATTACCCAAACCAAGGAATGGTGATATGCTTTAGTGTATCAATGACCTCTGCTGACCTTGTAGTCAAGAGAGAACTGAGCAGGAAGACTTGAGGAAAGCCTGGAAATTTTGAGAAAGACCAAATTTTAAGTTCAAGGTATTTTGCTTTACTTTGGGCCTAAGATAAGATAGTTTCTTAGATCAGTTTGTGGAGTCCTAAAAGATGAGCAATGAGTCAAGAAACTAGGGAAAAAGGAAGTCAATAAATGTGAGTTTAAAATACTTCATCATTTCTATAGCATTTGAACTGTTGATTGTGTTGTGTATGGATCACCCAAAGCCAATGTTTACCTGAAACCTATGTATTGATCAATGTCATCCCATTACATTTAATTTTCTAAATAAAAAAAATAAACAAAAATACTTCATCATGAGGATAGAGTATATGGTTGACATCACACCTCATATCTTTTCACCTTCTGTCCCCTTCTAACTTGAAATCAGTTGTCATTACTTGTTGACAGATTTTTTCCCCCCAGATTTTATCCAGTCACGTACTGATAAGTTATTAATTGCTAAAGGTATATATCTTTGATTTTCTTGATTAAAACTAAAGTTGAAAATGGAGACCAATTTTAACCGACAGTAATTAAAAACCTTAAAAAGAAACTTTAACAAGCTGTTGACACACGTTTCCTTAATATGTCAGCCCATTTCAGCTTTGTTATGAGAGGTCAAGGGGATTAATGTATTCACAGTTGGGCTCAAAGATGAAATGACAGGTGGTAGCACATCTCTGGGGATTTGATGGCTGCAGAGGAATCAGAATTTCAGAACCTCAAGAAAAGATGAAGTCAAAGAGGACAGAATTAGGATGCTTTTAATATAGCTATCTTCTCCTCGGACTTTTTTCTAGAACTCAATTACTTGAAAAGAATGCAAGGTTTCTGTTTCTTTCTAACAAAAGTGTAAGTTATCTTCCGTTAATCAGCTACTTGCCCGATCAGTACCTTCCCTACTTCATCAATTGAGAAGTGGTAGATCCTGTGGATGGTATTAAAATTTCCATCTCCAAGTGGCAACTATTTCCAAACTGGGAATCCATCTGTATTTATTGAAATTCTTATCCATTTATTTTCCTCGGTTTACCTGCCATATAGCATGATAATTCACAGTGCCATTTTATCATGCCCTGATACTGTAAGAGTCTCCTAACTGGTCTCCTTGCTTTCATTCTTGCTACCTCCAAGTCGATGAACTCTAATGGGTTCTTATCACACTTAATGTAAATATCTGAAATCTTTATCCCAGTTTATAGAGCATCACATATTGTGGCCCTCGCCTATTTCTCTTACTTCATCTTACCCACAAAGCTCCAGCCACAGTGATTTTCTTTCTGTTTCTTGAATGTGCTAAATTAATGCCTATGGAGAGTTGTGGGAGCTAGGAATGTTTCCTCTTTCAGCTCCTGGAACAGCTGCCTTCTTTTTGTTCGTCATCTACTAAGTCGTTATCTATTATATTAGTATACTTTATATCTCTGCAAACCAGCTTTTAATATGGACATTTATTTATTTTTTGTCTGGTTTTTTTTTTCTCACAAACCAGACTGCAAGCTTCATGAAGCAGGGGCTTGTCACCTTGCTCTGTGCATTAACTGTATAAATCCTAGAACAATGCCTAGTAGTTGATACTCAGTAAATCTTTGTTAATGTTACTGATTTCTATTCCCAAAATGCTCATGAACAAATCTGGTTGTATATCAAAGAAAACATGAATGAAAAGTTACATGCACATGACTACAAGCAGGAGAGATTCTAAAAGGCAATGCGATTAAGTACTGTATGAACTTTTTATCATAAAGCATTGATTTAGTTAAAAGACAAAGGAGAAGGTAACACTTCATATTATTGTCAATCATTATAAGTTCTACAATCCAGTTTCAACCAGGAGAAGGCAGAAGTCTTAGGTGGAAGTAATGAGGAGGAGAGAGGAAGGAGTGTAGATTTAGTACACAGAAAATCTGAATGTATGAAAACTTCAGCTCCTGCACAAGTTTGACAAATGCAGCCTAGCTTGTCCCAAGATGAAATTCTTAATATCTGGAGCTTGGTGTAACTGACAGTGGAAATAAATACTTTGAAATACAACTTTCTACACCTAAAGATTTTTGTTCCCCCACTCTCTTTTCCCCCTCCGCGACCTTTCCTGGGCTTAGTGAGATGGAACTAAAAAGTAGTTTTATAATAGAAGAAGTTGCCTTCTTAGGTAGCGGATTGGGCAAGTAAAGAGCATGTGTTTTTTTTCCTTGTATTGGGGGTGGGGCGGAGTAAGGAAGCTATCACCTCCCTTGGAATTGCTAGACTTTGATCTCTCAGCCACACAGCTGCTAAAATAGGCCAGGCCTGCAGGGTATATGGGTATGTTTCTTTTATACAGGACATTTGTTTTTCTAAACTATTCCTCTTTCCAAAATTTGGCAAGCATTAGTCATTTTCAACTCAGCACGAACCCACAAGTGTGCATGTGTGGCTAGCGGGCTTCAGATCAGGCCCCGCCCACACCTAGAAGAGAGACTTGGCTCTGTCGTGCTTTCGGCTTTGGTTGGAGTGGCTTGTCCGAGCCACTAGCCCAGGGCCTGCTCAGCCTCCTCCCCTAAAGGGGACCGCCCGGCTGCTCTGTGCCAGAGCCGAGCTCAAGGAAGAAAGTTGGGAGCGCTTAGGCGAGTTGGGCCGCCAGCGGAAGGGAACCAGAGGACAAGGACCTCCACTCCAAGTTTGTGCGGCCCCCGTGGTATCGGGAGGGCGCCCCGCAGCGCACAGCAGCAGCCAGACTTCAGCCCAACCAGAGGGATGGTACTCTCGGCCCGGGTCCGAGGCAGGCTCTAGAGACGCTCAGCTAGAGGCCGGGGAGGAACTTCTTTTGCGAGCTGTCGCCCTGAGTCGTCACCGTCTGCAGAAACTCTCCCGGAATCCGGTGGGGAAGGACTGGATCGCTCTTCCACTGGGATTCGTCAAGAGTTCCGGCGGCAGCTGCGGCGCAGTTGCAGTCTCCCTTTGTCCTCCTAGGACCTCCCTCCCACCCTGGCTCCCTCCCTCTGTCAGTTTGTGGGTTCCGCTGCACCAGGCGCCCGTGCCCTAGCTGCTCGCTGCCCCCACCCCAGGGTCCCTGCTAACTTCTATCACTGTAGCGTCCCACCGAGTCCAGTCGAGCCGAGGGGGCTGCGAGCTGGACGGAGTCGCAGGCCCTTGGCCGCAGGATGGTGGCGCGGCTGTCCCTGGCCCGCAGTCCTGGGAGCTGGCTGGTCCCCGCGCTGTGGCTGCTGGCGTTCAGCAGTCCTGGAGGGCTGCTGAGAGCCCAGGAGCAGCCCTCCTGCAGAGGAGCCTTTGATCTCTACTTCGTCCTGGACAAGTGAGTGCCAAGGGGAGGTCCAGTGTCTTCTGGTGCGGGTGGCTCTGGATGAGCTGTGCTAGGTAGTTGAGATGTGTGTGCGCCCCGAGGAGGGGTGTTAGAAACCAGTTAATGGGTGTCCTGTTGCTACCGCCGTGCACAGGGCGAGTGCTTTCGTATCTTTGCTGGCTAGGGGTGGTGATAGGAGGAGCCCCAGGTGTTTGACTCTCCGCAGAGGTGTAGTAGTCACTGCTTGCCAGTCAAAGGGCCTCTTGAGAAATGGGAGTGTGGTGGCTGGGGTAGGCAGCCTTCTGCGTCCCTGGAACTCAGATAAGACTTCCTCAGGCTCTGTGTCCTCAACCTGTCACGCTGTCTAAAGCTTTCCTAGTTTTATCGAAAGAGACACTTAGGGTTAACATACCCTGTGTGGTTTGCATTTCCTGTGAAAGAAGGCTGTGTTTATTTAAAGAGCTGGGATTCTACTCCAAACAATCAACAGGCAGGTGGTCCCTAAAGATGGGTTGACTTCCTTAAATCTTGTAGCACCTAAGTTTCAGTAAATGGCATTGTTACTTTGCATCTAGAAGAGGTCAGGGTACCCCCATGTAAATGTTTGTTTTTCTGATTAGTTCAATTTAATTTTTTTTTCAGGTCTGGGAGTGTGGCAAATAACTGGATTGAAATTTACAATTTTGTCCAGCAACTTACAGAGAGATTTGTGAGGTATTTCTCCCACTTTACTTTTATAATCACTGGAGTTCGAGGTGGAAGAAAGTAGACAGAAATGTAGGGTATCCCTTTTTTAAAACCTTTTTTTTTTTTTTGCAAGAAAAGCCTTTAGTGAAATGTTGGTTTTAAAGTGCCTCAAGATCATTATTACACACATGCTGTTATAAGGACAGCCCTTCAGTTGTTGAGGGCTTATTTCATCTGGATCCCAGAAACTTGGCTCACATTCTGGGGAAGCATCTTTAAATACTATTCCGATGTCTTTTCCATTTTGAATTTTCATCTGTTTTGAATTTCAGTTTTGCTTTCTCATAATTTATCACATTTAAAATGCTACTAATAGTATCCATAATATATTTGCTTTTCCACACAATTTGTAACATTGTAGATGTCCTTATTTAAAAAAAAGTGTTGGTAAACTTCAAATGAACATGTGTTAGTAACCCACTACCAGAAAGGCACTTGTGTGTATGTTGGAAGAAATGGCTTGTGTTTACATAATGTGTGGGTGTGTGGTTGGTTTAAACTTTAACTGTTCTGTGTATGCAATAAGCCTTACTAGGAAAGACTGGTTTCTTCTATAAAAAGCCTAACTACTATGCAATCCAGCTTACTCTCTTATTTAGAGGTAACTAAAAATTAGTGGCATCCCTGTTTAAAAATAGCCCTAAGACACTAGGCTTTTAAGGCTCCTCTCTCTCGTTTTTCCTTTTTAAAGAAAACAATACACTGAGCAAATACAAATTTATCAAGATAATGGAAAGGACACAAAAAGGAGCTATATCATTAAGTATTGCTTCTTTTAGTCTTGTTAGCCCAAATGTCTGTAAAACAGACTTGGACGATCAAAACATTTTGAAAGTCATGTTGCAAGTAACTTCAACAATCTGTAGAGGCCTAGGCAATCCTTGCTTTCAGTTATTGGCAGCGGTAAACTTATCCCTATAAAAATGTATGCTTGTCCATGTTCAATCATCAGTCTCCTGTTTATGAAGCCAAGTATAGCACTCTCATTTCTGGACAGGGCCTGAGGTAAAACTGTCTAGGAAAGAAAAATAAACAGGGCCTTATATCCTTAAATGTCAAAGGCAGAGGAGAGAGTTGTTTATAAAGTTCTGATTTGATCCAAGGGTGTGCAGAGAGTTATCACATAGATATTGATTGAAAGCAATGAATCGCTTCAATACAACCTTTTCAAGAAGCGGGGCTCATAGTTATTTGGTCTGGCTTGCAAGATGGAATTCTGTAATACACGGTTTTCTGGCTCAAGTTTGGTTGCTGGGTTACTAACTACATTGTGGGGAGCGAGCGAATAAAGGGTGACTACTGAAGATAATGAGTTTCAAAATGTGCATAAGCCTCTGAGATCATTCTGATCTTCAGTTTATAAACTTCCATTTTCATCTTAGTAACAGTTGCAAAGAGTGTCGCAGACTTAAGCACCATTCTGTGATATAAATGCCTAAAGCTTAAAAGATGCAGCTAACTGGGGCATTGACAGTTGGAAGTCTGAAGTTTGAGCCTGGGAAAGTTGAAAATGCCTAATCAAAATGGGATTTGTTTGTCTCTTTCACGTTGAGTATTCTTACTTCAGGATAACTTTTGTATGAATTCATATCATATATAGTTGGAATTAAGTCAAACTGGCCACTTTCCAGTTCTGGATAATACTAGTGATAACCACTCTGCAGGGCTTGGTCTCCTTTAAGGAGATGAGGTAGAACATCAAGCGTTTTCTACAAGAGAATTTTGCATTGGCTTAGAATTTATCCTTCAAGTTAGCCTCTTCCTAAATGGCCCTCTCGGGCATGGAGGAGGGCTTGAGTGCTGAGAAGCACTGACTTGGATCCTAAATGACTGATGTAGTGATGTTAAGCAGAGTTAGTGTATTTACATAGGGAGTTTCATTTAAAAAAAAGGCTGGATCATTCAGTGAGACCGATTTTAAATGAGATTCCCTAGCTATACATCTGTATTATATCAATATTTCTTTTAAAAATGTTTTAACTGCCTCTCTTCTTATTTTGCAGCCCTCAAATGAGATTATCTTTCATCGTGTTTTCTTCTCAAGCAACCATTATTTTGCCATTAACTGGAGACAGGTTAGTGTATTATCATTTCACTGCAGGCTTTTAGTAGAGACTAATCTTAAAGAATGATTGATATGCCAAGTAGTGATTCAGGCCTCTCAGTGGAATCAAGCAAATGCACAGACCATTGGGTTCTCTTCACTAATAGAAGGGAAAGGAGGTATGACTAATATAAAAGAGTAGATAATCTGAAAATCAATAGCATTCATATTGGCTGTGGAATGTGCAGGGAAACCCAGAACTCTGCCTTAGTTGTATATGCGCTGCTTCCTACCCTTTCCCTCTCGTTACTGTGAGTAGTTCTACGTCTTTTGTGTTTAGGTGTAATCTATTAATCAACTAAGAATTTGGAGGACATTAGGGAGGAGAAAGAAATGGATCTATCTGGATAACTTACTAGATACAGCAGATATCCTCAATCTAATCTTACTCTGAGGTCCAATGGTGTGGAATATATCTACCTTTGTAAAGGAACTTGCTCTATTCTGTTCTATTCTATTCTATTCATGTATATATATAAAACACAAATATATAAAATACATATATATCTCACATCCTTTACAAGACATATAATATATATAGTGTATATGTCTGTACACACTCACACACACGGGGGTATATCTTTTGTAAAAGAAGATGTGGCTTTTTCCAGCCAGTGTCACAGTATTTCATATGACCATTTCTATGTCATCTGAACCCACTGTGGCAAGCTGGAAGTAGTCATTGCCATATTTTAAAGAATAGCAGCTTTCCATGGGATTAGTTTTGTTTGCTAGACTCTGAGTTCCACAGTAGAAAGGAGATTTTCTTCTTTATTTTTATAACTACTTCCTTTAACACAAAGTATGCAAGGTAGTTCTTGCACAGTTCTCATTGAATTATTATAAATGGGTGAGCATTATTTTGCAATCAAATCTTCCCAAACTGGAGTTTTAGCAGGAGAGACTGGTGTACTTTGTTTTGACAATATGTGCATTCTCGAGTTATTGAATACAGGTTTCTCTTATAAATTTTTTTTTCTTTAAAAATTTCAAGAAAGCATAATATTTAAAAGGATTCAGGGAGAGAACTTACATAAACTTTTAATTTATTTGTGCTTTAAGTATTTTTTCTGAAGAGGAAATCTCTCTATAGTTGGCGGTCCAAGTTTTTAACCTCAGTCTTCTTATTGATATTTCCCTCTAATATTTTCTTATGGGCATCCAGATTTCTTCAAGGGCCAGAGCAATCATAGTCCCTTATAAACCACATACAACAGTTTACTATAACCAGTGATAAAACAGTCTGTCATGAAAAGAAATTTTCTCCACTGCCCAACTTAATTTCCAAAGAAATGGCTTTGGATCCAGACTATCTGTTAGGAGGGGGAAAAAGGACAATGTCAACATTTATGGAGTATATGTATAGAGAAAAGCTCTTTAGCATAATGCCAGATACACAGTAGACTCTCAGTAACTATCAGTAACTATCAGATGCATATGCTGTGCCAGGTTCTCTGTTAGACACTTTACACACGGGTCCTCCAGCACTTTGAAGATGAAGTGTAGTCTCTGGTTGACAAAATTGATATTTCTTAGACATGTATATAAAGAGTTGAAATTGCCTTGGCCGGGTAGCTCAGTAGGTTAGAGCATTGTCTTGAAGTACAGAGGTTGCTGGTTCAATCCCGTGTCAGGGCACATACAGGAACAGATTGATGTCCCCCTTTCTCTCTCTCTCTCTTCCCCCCTTCCTCTCACTAAAATCAATGAATAAAAGTTTTTTTTTAAAGTTCAAATTGTTAATTTAAATTAGAGATTCTTCCCTTATCACTAGTTAAATCAAATAAGGGAGAGGCTGAAATAGGATAAAGAGGCTTCTATTTGAAGAGGCAGCATAATGTTGCTCTTAAGAGTCACTGAACCAATTTCTAGTCAAATGGTCGTAGACAGGTTACTTAACCTCTTTATGCCTCCTTTTTTCTCCACCTATATACTAATGACAATGATGATAATGATATCAGTACCTACATCATAACATTGTTGTAAGGATCGAAGCCAATGAATGTGGAGAATGTAGGACATATGTGTTCAAGAGATGAAAGCTGTGTTGGTGTTAGCTGGGGAATATGTAGTATTTTAATGACCGTGGAGAAATGGTATTTATTTACAGAGATTATTGTCCTTTTGGAAAATATTTATAATATTCCAGGAAGAATTATAATAATGCTACTTGCAACTTATTTTGTATATATACTGTTTACAAAAATTAGAGAATATTTTAAAATGAATATGAAGCGATAAAATATCCCCTAATCTTTGTGCGCAGTCATAGATCTGAGTATGTGAGAAATGCAAAAGTTAAGTATATAGCAGGTTTCACAATTCTAGTTCTATTACCCATAAATATGGGAAGTACCGCTTTCATGTTTCTTAGCATGTTGCTAATTTTCAGTAGAGATGAAGCAAGATTGGAAGGCAGTACATCCTCACGCTAGGGCTGTGTACCTGTTGGGGTTTCAGCATAGCATCTGGTATGATGTAAACCCATGAAAAGAATAAAACATGGCAAAAAATGATCAGTTATACATTTTGTATACTCATCATTCAAAAACTTTATTCTTTTAAATATTGCAATTCTAAACACCCCCTTCTTTTTCTTATCTTCATAAATTTTATCCTCCGTATATCTGTTAGTTTGCTTTTCCACCTACCTACTTACCTGCTTGTCTTCCTTATAAGATGTATTGTGCATTGTGGACTCTGGGGTAACACAAAGATGTATAATCTAGTGTGTGAGAGGATAAGGGTGTGTACATACACATAAATAGTTAAGGACTATAGTAAAAGATCAAGTAAGAAAGTGTTGAGTGTTTTATCAATATGGAAATATCTAGTCTCTCAATATTAGAGAATTTGAAACAGGACTAATTTAAAGGATATTTTTTCCTTACGGTATTATGGTGCATGATTGGGGATAGTGAATTATGCTCAGTTCTGTTTAATATGATCTTAATGATATAAAAGTGATTTAGTTGAAATCATTTAGTGAACAATTATTATATGCTAGGCAGTGTGCAAAATGCTTTCCATTCATTACCTCATTTAATCTTCTTATCAACTCATGTAATACATACTATTATTATCTCAACTTTACAAATGAAGAAATTGAAGCTCAGAAAGGTAATGTAGCTTGTCCAAGGATACTTAGTTAATAAGTGGCAAGCAGTATATTAGCCAGAATGGTCTCTTAATGTATAAAGTAGATCATACCACTCTCATGCTTAATACAGTCTAATGGTTTAGAATAGAAGCATGTCTCCAGTGGCCTAAAAGTCCTATCTGATTGCCTCACTCAACTCTCTCTTACAACACTGGATGCCACAGATGAGCCTACCGGCCTTCTTTACGTTCCCTAAAAAGGCCAAGGTTGTTTCCACATTGGGAATTTTGCTCCTTCTCTGCCCCAGATCTTGTCCTGGCTAGGTCATTCGTGTCATTTAGGCCTCATCCCACACTTCACTTCCTCTGAGAGGCTTTGCCTGGCTATCAGGTCTAAAGGGACTCTGACCTTCCTCCTCAGTAATTTCTCACAATGGTCTATTTGGTTATAACTTTTTGAAATTCCTTGAGAAAACTTGTAGCAAATTGAAGAGAAGTCATTTAATTAAGTTTAGATAATATACATATTCCTATTATTTGAAAGAATATCTTCTAATTCCTTTTATTTAGTCTGAATTAAAAATTTACTTGTGATAAAATAGTCCTTTTAGGAGTTGGTCACTTATAATAGGCTCATTTATTTTGCTAAGACATTTGACAATATCTGTAAAAGTTTAGAAGAATTCCATTAGCAGTTCTACTTTTTGGGACTATGTCTTACTGAAATACTAGCACCAGTGTGCAAAGATACATTTGTGCAAAATTAGATATTACATAATATAATATAATATAGTAATTATTGTTCATAATAGTGAAAAACTATATTCAATCTAAATGCCCTAAATTGATGATACTATAATTTGTATATACATAGAATGGGATACTATGCAGTCATTGTAAAATACATGTATATTGATATGAGAATATATCTAAGATATATTAATTGAGAAAAAAAGTTGCAGAACACTGTTAAATATGATTTTATTATTTTTTTTAAAAAATATTTAACTCTATGGTGTGTGTGTGTAGGGGGGTTATAAATGTATAGAAAAATCTGGGAGATATGCAATGAACTGTTAACAGTGTTAGTGTCTTAGCAATGAGATTCAAGGTAAGAGAAGCCTTCATGTTTTTAATTTCCATACATGTAGGTTGTTCAATTTTATTTCATTAATGTATTATGTAAATATTAAACATAAGATAATAGAATATATTAGCATTGTTTGTGTTTAGAAAATAACATTTCCCTCTTTTGAAACCTAGAAAAAAATTTTAAATTGAGGGGCTAATAAGAGAATAATTACTTCTTACAATTTATCATTCATGCAGTATGTATAGTAACAGTAGATAATAACACAATTAAGTAGATAATTAGAATGAGTATGTTTGAATGAATGAACAGGTTTTCCATCATGAGATTTAAAAAAATTTTGTCCATTTGGTTAATATTTTGGTTTATTAATGAAACAGTAAAGTAGTAAAGTTCATTGAATACCCACTATGTATCAGAAATTTTGCTAAATGCTTTATGTGCTATAGTTCAGGTCAAATACAGTGCCAAGTGGATTATAAATAGTGAGTCATTTTGTACAGACATAAATAACATCTTGAGAACATTCTTTTGTTTCATATTCTACTCAGTCTACTAAGTTTTACTTCTAAAAGAAAAATTTAATTTTTATATAAATGGCTTATTATTATAAAATTCTTAGTTATTGATATGTTTCGTTTGCAGTTTCTGTCTATTGTAAGAACTAATGCCCCTGGCTAATAATCTCTCAAGGATAAATAACAGAATTGACTTATGATATAAATACCTACACCGTCATGCTTATGTAGTTATCTAAACTGGCATTTGGTAGCATAGATGTATGAACCTTTTAGCTTTTGTGATCAATTGTTCTTTTGTGACCGCCAGTGAAGCTCAAAATCTATACATATACCTACATATTATATATATGTATATATGATTAGATATGTAATATATATAATATATAAAATACATATGTATATAATATATCTATTTATTTAAATATTTAATAAATATAAATAAAAATCTGAGCTGGCCATATTGCTTACTTTAATCAGTAGATTGCAGCAGACAACCATGAAATTGTATCAGTTCCAGATCTAAGTCTTAACAAGGTATGGGAGTTTCTTTTTTTTGTGGTCTTGGTAGCCAGCTTCCATATAAAAACTTTGACTACCAGGAGACCACCCAGATAGGAGGAAACCCAGCTGAGCCACGTGGAGAAGAATAAAGACTTGACAACCATCCTAGCTGAGCTCCTAGGGTATAGCCACTACCAGCACCAGCATCAGTTTGCCAGCCACGTGGTGAGGTCATTTCTGTTCTTCTATCTATTCCAACTTCCTAGCTCACAACCTGTCCATTCAATGCACAGTATCATGAGAAACAATAAAATGTGTTTATACCACTAATCTCTGTGTAGTTTATTACACAGCAATAGATAACCACAATAAATTTCAGCCAGGGTAGAAGCTGAATGACCTTGAAGAGATTGATAGTAAAAACTAGGGCTGCGGAGGGTTGGCTCCCCGGTAGAGTGTCGGCCCAGTGTGTGGAAGTCCTGGGTTTGATTCCCGGCCAGGGCACACAGAAGAAGTGCCCATCTCCTTCTCCACCCTTCTCTCTCTCCTTTCTCTCTGTCTCTCTCTTCCCTTCCTGTAGCCTAGGCTCCATTGGAGCAAAGTTGACCCTGGGCGTTGAGGATGGCTCCATGGCCTCTGCCTCAGGTGCTAGAATGACTCTGGTTGCAACAGAGCAACAGCCCAGATAGGGAAAGCACTGCCCCTGGTGGGCATGCCGGGTGGATCCCGGTCAGGCACATTGTGGGAGTCTGTCTGACTGCCTCTCCACTTTAACTTTGGAAAAATACAAAAAACAAAAAAAATCAAATAAAACAAAAAGAAACTGGAAGAGCAGTGACAAATTGTAATTGGAGGCTGAAGCAGAGATGAGCACTTAATGCTATAGTAGCAAATGTGGTGGTAATGTGGAGAATACAATATACACATAATCAACTTGTGGATGTAATAAAGGAAAGTTCTAGGAAGAATGTTGAAGGTGTCAGTTGGCTGTTTCCAACTACTTATGATGACATATGAGAGATGCGAGATGAGCTAAAGAAGGAACTTTTCAGCTTTCAAACAGGATTAAGAAGAAATATAAAAAGCCAGGACTTGATGGATTTGAAAATAGTACTCTTTCTCTTCCCCAGTCTCCCTTGACAAAAAAAATATTCCCCCAATTTAAGAAATGACCTTAATTTAATCATCGAAGCCCGATTGCTACCTGTAAAATATGGCATTGAAGGAGAAATCAGATAAGGGTGCAGTTGAAAGACCCTTTGTTATTATAACTTCAGAAAAATTTAAAATGATGTCTTGTAGACCCCTTTATCTAGACAAAAAGGCTTATAAGAATCTAAAAGATGTGCCTCATAGATACTCTCCGTTAAACACAGGGCTTCTAAATCTTCTGTGTTTGTGTGTGTGTCTTACATATTAAGGTAGACAGGAGCCTCTTTTAAAGATATTTTGTGCCTTTGTCTTTGTCTAATAGAGTGAATTATAATGTGATATATAGGAATCTCACAAAGTTTTCAAAGGACTTTATGAATGTGGATTAAAAGAGACAGATATTTCAAAATGAAAGGGACTTCTGGGCCCTCAACTTCTACGGGCAGGAAGGAATCAAATATATGGGCTATTGTTTATGAAAAAACAAGGATGACTCAGAAAGTGGAGTCAAAGCCCAGAGGGTGAAGTCAAGAGCCATAAAGTTATATTGTCAGGAAGTAGGACTGAGCCTTAAAGAATTGGTAACATAAGCAGCAACTAAATATCTGATGCTTATGTTAGTATTTTTGTTGTTGTTATTCAATGATGCTTGAGAAAACACCCTAAAATCTAATGGCTTAAATAACAAATAACAAATTAAATTAGATTGGTGATTTTGGCACTAGACTTTAGATTATAGTGCAACCCATAACCCATCTCAATAAATTTTGAATTTAAAATGTCCTTTACTTTTATTTGTTATTAACCACTCCCTCTCATTCCCCTTATTCTTTTATACAAATTAAAAATATTTGTTAACAACTTTGATATACTCTCTTTTATTATTTTAATAGTATTGCCATCATTTTCTTCTTGAGTTCAGTTATATTAGATTAGCACATTTTCCTTTATCTCCATAATCTTGAATAGTATTTGATTCAAACTTTCAATGACTTAAGAATTAACAATATGTAACAATATGTACTTAATAGTACAATGTGCCTGACCAGGCGGTGACGCAGTGGATAGAGTGCCGGACTGGGATGCCAAGGACCCAGGTTCGAGACCCTGAGGTTGCCAGCTTGAGCGTGGGCTCATCTGATTTGAGCAAAAGCTCACCAGCTTGGACTCAAGGTTGCTGGCTTGAGCAAGGGGTTACTCGGTCTGCTGAAGGCCTGTGGTCAAGGCACATATGAGAAAGCAATCAATGAACAGCTAAGGTGTCGCAATGCGCAACGAAAAACTAATGATTGATGCTTCTCATCTCTCTGTTCCTGTCTATCTGTCCCTGTCTATCCCTCTCTCTGACTCTCTCTCTGTTTCTGTAAAAAAAAAAAAAAAGTACAATGTGAGGATGGAAGCCTTATTTATTAGAAATTATAATTTTTCTGGTTTTTTCATATGGGAGAAATACAAGAACAGAGAGGCTACATAATTTACCCAAGTCACAAGACTAGTAAGTGCTTAGAGTGAGGCATTGAAGCCAAGGTCCTATTCTTGACCTGTATGTTGCACTCATTAATTCAGAGTGACATAATAAAAAAAATTGGGGTTGATTGGCATTTGACCCAGCTTGGTCCCTTACATATCATGTGATAAAAGAATAATAACTAATACCTGTGTAACATTTACTTTGTACCAGACACTTTATTAGTGTTAACTCATTTGATTTTCACATCGGCCTAATGGAGTTAGCATTAGTGTTACTTTCATTTGTATGTGAAACAGCTGAAGGATGTAGCGTTAGATAACTTGCCCAAGCTCATATTCCTAGTAAGTGGAAGAACAGTCTGGATCCAGAATCTGGTATCTTACCTATTTTTCTGTTACCTCAAATCCAGCCTGCCAACATTTATATGTTTTCTAGAAGAGCAACACAGAAGTGTAAAAGAGAAACTAGAGAGAATGTGCTACTCACTTCCCTTTTCCTGTCTCTCTCTAACGCTTCTTTTGTCCAGACACCTACTATCTTCTGAATGTTCAAAGCTACCAAATAACATTATATTATAAATATCATAATGGGCACCTAATAAATATTTATAGACTGAATGATTGAACCTCACTGGGGTAGGCATTATTATTTACGGAAACTGAGCTCCAGGAAATTAAATAATTGCTGATGGTTACATAGTTCATTAGTTGTAGAACTAGAGTTGTAATTCATCTCTAATTTACTCCAATCCCTGAGTGTTCCTGCCTCATTATAAAACTTTGAGTATAATTCCTTTCTAGGACCTTCTCCTCACCAAAGCTTCAGTATAACTGTTTCTTCTCTTGTCTTTTTTTTCCTTTCCTTTTTGGTCTCTCTGTTTAAAAAAAAAATATTAACCCTCATTTTGCTGAGTGAGCTGTCCTTGGAATCAAGAAGAAAGTAAACTGGGTGAACAAAATCCTACTAACAGGGGAATGACTAATGTCAACAAATAACAATAGTAGCTACAACTTACTCTGTACTTATAACGTGCTATTTAATCCTCACAATGGTCTCAAAGCGTAGATATTTTCATCCCTATTTTATAGATGAGGAAACAAGATAGGGCTTAGAATTCATCTATGTTCTCTCTGGCTATCAGCCATACTCCCTCAGAAACTGTGTTTTACAGTTTTAAAGATTATCCTAGTCACTCCAAAACCTCTTCAATAGAAGAACTGACTGACAAAATTAAGTAAGGAAAAGAGCATCCAACCACATGGAAAGGTTTCAAAATTAGATTAGACCACATGTTCTTAGTTACAGCTGTGCATTAGAATACTCTGGGCATCTGCACCCTCCCCCCAATCCATATTATTATAGAGAAGAAATGGCTGATTATACAGATTTATCCACCAATTGCCAACAAAAACAAAAAAAAATCAGAGGTTAAATATACTATTTTGTTTAAATTCTTCCACTTTCCAACTAGTATTTAAAGCTGCACAGAACATAATACTGCAGAAAATTTATAACAAAAATAAAAGTAAAGATCTTGGAAAAGAAGATGCAGTATTATGATAACCATAGGAGCTTAGCAGAATTTTGTGAATGAGTAAGAAATGTACTGTGGGCTTCCCAGAAGGAAGAAAAGAAACAGTTTATGCAATGTAGTTAGTGAAAAGGAGGAAGTGTATAGCAGTTACTCAGGGGTGATAAGAAACTTCCACCTTGAGACCTTATATGGGACATTGAGTGTCAGGACAGCAACATCCTTGACTACAGCTTCATAACAAAGACCAAGTAGTTTCAGTATTGCTGTTCTTTGTAGTTGAGGACATCATGTTAAAGCTCAGCTCAAGGCCCTGGCTAGTGGCTCGGTGGTTAGTGTGTTGGCCCAGAGTATGGACAACCCAGGTTTGATTCCTGGTCAAAACACACAGGAGACGATACCATCTGCTTCTTCCCACTCCTTCTCCTCCTTCTTTTCCCCTCCTGCAGCCAGTGGTTCAAATGGTTTGAGCGTGGCCTGTGGTGGTGAGGATAGCTCCATTGGTCTAAGCAAGACAGATTCGGGTGCTGAAAATAGCTTGGTACTCGAGCATCATCCCAAGATAAGGTTACCTGGAAGAGCCCAGTTGGGATGCTTGCAGAAATCTATCTCATTATCTCTCCTCCTCACTATCTTCCCTCCTCTCATAAAAAACAAACAAACAAACAAAAAAAGCTTAATAAGATTCATCTTCTAAGAAGATGTTGGACTTGAGCTGATCCTTACAACATATTCACTTTTCCTTCATGTTTATAATTTCCTTCTTGCTTTCCATTATAGATTTCTTTAAGTCAAAATAGAGATAAATAAGCTCTGTTTTTAACCTGCTGCATAATTTTGTTTACCAATAGAGAAATTTATAACATTTTTAGTAGCTTGAGGTCCTTCAAAGGCCTGAGATCTGCCCTGTCATATTTGGCTATTCTTGTCCCTTTTTAAAATGTGTTAATTAATTTATTTGTTCATTCATTCACTTATATTTTTATTTTTGTTTTTAGTTTTTCCACTGATTTGAGAGCAAGAAAGGAAGGGAATGAGAGAGAGAGAGAGAAGCATCAACTCCTTGTTTTGCTTAGTTGTTACATTTAGTTTTGCACTCATTGATTGCTTCTCTTATGTACCCTGGACTGGGGATGGGAACCCATGACCTGGGTGTGCCAGAAGATGCTTTATCCACTGAGCCACCTGGTCAGGGCTGGCTTTTGTTTTCCTTACAGTGACATTTGTTAATGGAGAAGAAGCTGGCAGACTCTGTTGTCTGTCAGGAAGATAGTAAGACCAGGACTCAAGTTTGTTAATATTTTTGGTGATGGGCAAGGAAAAGATTTTTTCTGATGATTATTCAGTTGCAAAAGTAACAGTGGGGTGTAGTGCAACTTGGATTATGGTGACAGGCATGAGTATGTGTTAAAAAGCAAGGGGTTATCTGCTTCTTCCAATAAAATAAACTAGCAAAGACCTACCATCCCAAAAGACTCTGAATTCTATATTTGAGAAGGTTTGTCTTGTGTGTATGTGTGTGTTTGAGCTTAGAGTCTGCTGCTCTTGCTGTCTTGTCTTCAGGAGTAATGGTGAGCTGCGTCTGAAATGGATGGAGCTGATTATTGCCATGCAAAATCTGTTTGTGTAAACTAGAATTTCAGTGATCTTTTCTGTTTTCTTTTTGGCAGCAAGCATTAATGCTTGAGGACATACTGCCACTCATTTCTGGAAAGCACCAAATATTTGGTTTTTATCTGTATTCACACAGAATCAGTTTCAAGTTGTTTTTGTAGATACCAAAGATAAATATTTAGATAAAACAAGTTTATAAATTATGTAATTTACTCCATCATCTATGGAATTATGATTTTTTTTCCCTATAGTAGATTGAAAAATTGATTGAACACTTCCTTTGTAAAAGGTATTATAATGAGTACTCAGTGCAGGGTAGGGGGATACATTATATATAATAGACATGGGGATAGCCCACTGTAAACTCCAGTCCTGTTCAGAAGTAAAAATATTAAATTAGATTAGATTTAAGAGACAAGATTATTTATTATAGTGAAAGTTGAACACGTATATGTCTGGGACACCATGGAAAAAAGAGTGTGATAAAGTAAAAAATAGGTTTAGAATGGGTAGATTTAAACCAAGCATTTAAAAAGACCGCATGTGTTCGTAGAGAAGACTGAATCAGGAAGAAGGAAGATTAAGATCATACTTTGACAGGTGTCCTGTCTTTTGGGGAAACTTCTTGAGATAGAGAGCTTGTCTGATAATAATTTCCATTACAATACTTAAATATAATGAATAAGCTACTTTTAAAATGTGAGTGAGGCTCTGGTGAATGACTAACTGCAAGTATTTGAAACACAACGTTGCAGCATGACAAAATAATAACTATTAATGTTTTATTATTAAACACACACATAATTTTGTGTAGGACCCAATTAAGTTCCTTCATGTTCAGATAATATACTTTTTTATCACCTATTTGTATAAACTTGAATTTTAGTCTTTCTTCTATCATCTGTCATCCTCAGTAGTATAACTGCTCTTTGTGTTTTATTTAAAGCATTATACTGTAGTTGACTATTTCGAGACTTTTTATTTAGAAAGGTATTTGTCTTTGCTTCTATGTAAAACACTAAAATTCCAGAAGCAATATATTAAGACATCTCTTCCGATTTAAAATAAGTTTTGAGTTTATTTTGGGTTGTTTTTGCAATATTACTGTATTTATCTCTTAAGATTCTTGTGAGTTTTTTTTTTAAACGAGTCTTTAGAACCTATATTTAAAAAGCCTGAAAAATGAATCTTCTCTTACTCATACAGACAAAATAGCTCTTAAAATTATAATCATACTTCTTTTAGACATACTCCACTGGGACAATTAAGTCATGATGAAAAAGATTATTCTATGTTTCTTCCTCTTTTTCATTCACATTGCTCCTCTGAAGAATCCATTGTCAGCAATTCATTTATTATTTTATTTGTTCATGAAATATTTATTATGTATCCACAATATTCAAGAGAATGAAATGGTAGCTGGAAGGGTGAGAAGGTGCTATAAAAGTGTCTACATCGTGAGACTTAAGACTCTGGGAGACAAAAACAGAAAATGTTCATTTTCATAAGTAATGTGGTGAAGTAACATACTTTAGGAATTTGCAGATAACAAAGAAAATTTCCAACTTGTAGGGAGGTGGGATAAGTGCTTCAAAAATACTTTTTCAGTTAAGCTGACCTACTCAATCCTTGGTGGCTTTGTTTGTTTGTTTGTTTTAATGAAAATACTTGCTTTATTCCTTGGCATTTAGTAAAACAAAAATGATTAAAGATAGCTGTTTCAACTAAGAATGCCTGGAACAGACTACTTAGGTTTTCAAGATATTTCACATTGTTAGTACTTTTAATTTGGGTACTTAAAGTACAGATGTTACTAAATACTCATTAAAATGAGAGAGAGCTATCTGCTCTTTCCCTGCTGAGGAAAACTTAGTTGCAATGCTGCCATGATTTTGAGAAGTGCTTACTGTAATCTTTGCTCATTTTTCTTTACTTTAATATTATAAAACATTGTTTTCAGAAGCAAAATCAGGAAAGGCTTGGAGGATTTAAAACATGTCATTCCAACAGGAGAGACGTACATCCATGAAGGACTAAAGCTAGTAAGTTTTTTTACATTTATGCACACAGGAGAGAATGTTTTCTTATGCTATAATGAAATAATTCATAACTCTCTAGTAAAACTAAATAACCCCATTACATGTTTATCTCAGGGAAAATTTTAAGTTCTTTTAGTTGTGCTAGGGATGAAACTGATAGAAAATATTTATCATGGTAATAAAAATGTTTAGATGTCATTTTACCTCTTAAGAAATTTTCTATTTTCTCTATTGGCTATATTCAGACTAGTCAACCAAAGCTAAAATTTTGTCATTTAAACCCAATATCAGCTACTCTGTAATGTAAATATATGCATATTTAAAATAAAATAGTTAACACAACTACCATGTTTTAAAAGCCAGTCCATAATATTTTGATTTTGTCAGACTTACAAATTCAGCTTGATAGAACATGCTGGTTCAAAGTTAAGATTAAATTGTGAGTTGAATAATTATTCTTCATTTTTCAGGCAAATGAACAAATTGAGAAAGCAGGAGGCTTAAAAACCTCCAGTATTGTAATTGCTCTGACAGATGGTAAATTGGACGGTCTGGTGCCATCATATGCAGAGAAAGAGGTTGGTATTGAACTGAAACTGTTCTTTATACCCCAGTATGTTTTGCTGTATGTATAGCTTGGTATTTGAATAATTCAGCTGTCCCCCCCCTTATCTCTACCTTGATCTCTACCTTTACCTCTGCCTCTATTCTCTTCATAGGCAAAGGTATCCAGGTCATTTGGGGCTAGAGTTTATTGTGTTGGTGTTCTTGACTTTGAACAAGCTCAGGTGAGTGTAGCAAATCTGTAAACTTTAATCTAAATCACGTAATTGTTTTAGGATAGTTTCTCAAATTCTTTTCACTGATGACTTACTATGACATTAATCATTTGTCAAAGATTTTCTATAAAAATGGCCCTTTTCTTATATATCAGGGGTCAGAACTGTTTTGGCTGAGAGAACCATGTACACCACATATTTTAAAATGCATGAGAGCCATACAACGACCCGTGTACGTTATGCATTATCCAATAAAAATTTGGTGTTGTCCCCGAGGACAGCTGTGATTGGCTCCAGCCACTTGCAACCATGAACATGAGCAGTGGAAATGAATGGATTGTAATACATGAGAATGTTTTATATTTTTAATGTTATTATTTTTTTATTAAAGATTTTTCTGTGAGCCAGATGCAGCCATCAAAAGAGCCACATCTGGCTCGCGAGCCATAGGTTCCCGACCCCTGTTATATATCTTTATTAATAATGTCTGATGTTGACAGGGTTCATTACTGAAAACAGAACTGTAAATTAATTGAACATTTATTTAATTTGAAGGACAAACATTCGAGTTAAAAGAATATGAATATGCCTTTAATGCAACTGACAAGATTATTATGACAGTCTTAGGTGTTTTAGTTTGATTTAAAACTAGATTCTTAGAAGTACAGGGATTTAGGCAACTTGCTTATGAAAAATATTTAATAATTTTCCTTAAAATAACTTTTTTTCATGAAGTTTTAAGGGTTTATTTATTAAGTCGTTTTCTGCACTCACAAAATGATTTTACATTTTAGTTTTGGTTGAGTGTGACTAAGACTTCTGTGTGTCATGATATTTACAGCTAGTAGAGCTCTGTACTGTTTTGAAATTGAAACCTGAGGCCAATGTAAAGGGGCTGTGGCTGGTCTCAGTTCACTTACAGTGTCATTAGTACCATCACCCTCAGTTTCTGGCAGGTTACACTAGTGGGTTAATACTGTGGTTTAATTTTTTTAGACAAACATAATTAAAATACAACAAAGTTTATAAAGTGTTATATGTCTCAACCACTTCTTAATTAAAATTTTCTACTTTTCTAAAAGCTTGAAAGAATTGCTGATTCCAAGGAACAAGTGTTTCCTGTCAAAGGTGGATTTCAAGCTCTTAAAGGAATAATTAATTCTGTGAGTACTCTTCTGGGGGCAGGAAAGGCTCATAATTTTAGATATATTTTAAACTGTAAGAAGAAATGTTGCTATCTAGTTCAGGTGGTCATTATCTTGAAGAAAGAGATTAAGGAGGAAGTTTGTTTGGTATTGCAAAGACAGTGTAATTCTAAAAGTTTAGATTTTGTTGGTCAGATTTGGTATTAATACTTGCAAATTGAGCTCAGTTGAGATTGGGCTTGTGATTTCAAGTTTAAGATTTTCATAAACAATCTTAGACACTTCCACCCCTTGAGCGTGGAGTTCCTTGCCATCTTGGTAGCTGGAGAGTTTTATAGACTTTATACAAGAAATGTAAAATAAAAATTTGGATTGGATCATATGATTACTCTTTCTATTATGGTATTTCCTAGCTAGCTGTCAGGCAACTTGAACCACCGGCTGAGTATTTGACTGATCTTGTTGATTTTTCCATTTAATGATAAATAGTTTCACTGAAGCTATTAATATTTCTGTTTTGGATTCAGCTGAGCTATCTCTTGTGATCATTAGAGTCTGGGCTGTCCTAAACAGGGTATGGGGAAGTGGAGCAATGAATGCAAAGCAAAACTCCTGGGCTTTCACAGCTGGGGTTTATGTGTCATTTTACTGCCTTTTGCTAGAAGCACTAGGAACGGTTGCTATTAAGTATTTATGATATTTTGGTAAACATCATCCTAAAATGGAAGTGAATAGTAATATAATATTCTCTAAGTCAAAGCTTTGCCTTTAATCTTTAGATATTTATTGAAGGAGGAAAATCTGCAGTTCCTTCTGACTTGGCTCTGGCATTTAAAATTTCTCTTTAAGTACTACGTTTTTTAGAAACAGAGTGAGATTTATTCAGTTTGGTTTGAGGATCATGTAGGCTTTTTTTTTTCTTTTCTAATTAATGGAGCTTTTCAGAGGAAACATACAATTTGACCCTGTCACATATTAGTACGTCTAGTGGATAGATCAATGTAAATGCAGAATGGAACAGAGATTTAAATATTTTAAGAGTTTACATATATTATTGTGTTTAGTTTTCATGAAAAAACTGCAATAGCTTTATATCTGGATTCAAGGTAAATACTCTACAACTGTGATTTGTTTTAAAATATAAGAATATGGATGGACATTGTAAAATGGAGGATAATTTGACCCTAAAAATAAACAAATCAATGGATTCTATTTTAAATATAATTTTATTATGCTTGAGAATTATTGTTGTTGTTGTTATTATTATTATTATTATTATTATTATATATTTTGAAAGAGGCAGGGAGAGAGAGAGAGACAGGAACATTGAGCTGTTTCTCTATGTGCCCTGACTGGGGAATCGAATCAGCAACCTCTGAACTCTGGAACGATGCTCCAACCATAACAGCTGGGGCTTAATTTTTATTGAGCCTTAGGAGACAGAGAGGAAGGGAGAGAGAGGGGATGGGGAAGGGAAACATTTGTTGTTCCACTCAGTTGTGCATTTTTTGGTTGCTTCCCGGGTGTTGTGTGCCCTGACCTGGGATTGAACCTGCAACAATGCTCTTAACCGATGGAGCTGAGTAGTGCCAAGAATTTGCAATTATTTTTAATAATTTTACTGGGAGAGAAAAAAGACCTTGCTGAGTTATTCCCATTGGAATTTTTTTCTCTATATAAAAGATTTAATTCAAAATTCTCTAGGTGATTAATTGCTTTTTCAAAACTCTTTTTATGGGTTATTACTACAGATTTCCCTTTCAAGAAATCAGTTGTTGACTACCAGAGGAGATAAAATTCTTGTATTGCTTTGTTATATTTTTTGTTAAATTTCATTTTTTGAAATTTGTATTAGGGAAACTAGAATGGAATTTCTAACTAGTCTTTCTTCCCTGATGTTCTTGATAAACTTTAGCTTGTTTATAAGTTATATTGAAAGACTTAGCATATATTAGAGGAGATGTGGAGAAAAATGAACCTTTGTACACTGTTGGTGGGGATGTAAATTGGTACAGCCATTATGGAAAACAGTATGGAAGCTCCTCAAAAAATTAAGAATAGAGCTTCCATCTGACCCAGCAATCCCTCTTCTGGGCATTTACCCTCAAAATTTGAAAACCTTTATTTGTAAAGATATATGTACCCCTACATTCATTGCAACAATATTCACAGTAGCCAAGGCACTGAAACACCCTAAGCGTCCTTTGATGGTTGATTGGATAAAGAAGACGTGGTACATATATACAATGGAATACCACTTAGCCATAAAAAAAGATAAAATATTGCCATTTAAAACAATATGGATAGATTTTAAGAATACTATGCTAAGCAAAATAAGTTAGATGGAAAAGGATAAGAATCATATGATTTCACTTATATGTTAGATACTAAATAGAAAGCAACAAATGAACAAACATAACAAACTTATAGACATCGACAATAATATGGTGGTTACCAGAGGGGAAAGAGGTTAGGAGGAGGATGAAGAAGATAAAAGGGCCAAATATATGGTGACAGAAGGAGACTAGACTTTGGGTGGTAAGCATTCAATGCAATATACAGATGATGTATTAGAGAATTGTACACTTGGCTGGTATTAACCAATGTCACCTCAATTTAATTTAATTTAAAAAGGACAGCATAATAATGGAAAGATTTGTGGTATTTTAGCTATGAATTGCTAACAAAGCCTGTTGAGTTTTGTCTGGAAGGGGCTCATGAGAATAGAATTAATCACAAACAAAACAGTTAAACTCTCAGCTATTTTGTCACTTAAGGAGTAGTGAATTATCCTCAGGGAAGCCAATCTCTGGGTAAACTCTTAACAGAATTGGCAGGTAGACAAACCGAGCCTTTAAAACCAAAGTTGACCTCACTAATGGCTGAGCTTTTTATCAACATGATGATAGTTTGGGATTTTGTCCACTTTGTAGAAATTTAAAGCATTTCAAACACTTTTATCTCTCTTCAAGACAGATATTGCGCCACCTGATAATATACAAAAAGTATAACTCTGCCTCAAAATTTCAGTTTATAATTTATGAAGTACCATCTTATCTTAAAAAATTATATTTGGTATTTAAAATAAATAAAGTGTATATATTTCAGGGTAAGGGTACAGAAAATTGAATATATCTTGATTTTTTGTGATTTACCAACTAATGGGTAAAATTGTACTTGGAATATGTTTATTTACACAAAGCCAAGCAAATGGAAGAAATCTGAAATTTTAAATTTTTCAAATATTTGGGACTATGAAAGCAAAATATTTGCTGAATTGATCATATTTTTCTTCTGGAAATTATTTAAATACATCTGGCCTTATTAATTATCAGTATATTACTTGAAGTTATTCTTTAATAAAAATAGATAACATGGTTTTCTTTTTTCTTTCCCTCCCTCCCTGCCCATCAAATTCACTAACCTAAATTGTCTGATTCCCTCACAGTATAAGGTAAACAAATTTTGTAAAGACATAAGTCTGTCTAGAATCAATTTCTTAATCAGCAAGGACTTTTATTTTGGAGCTTTTTATATATTGTGGTTTAAAAAGAGGAAAGACTGTAGTAGTTTAATCTGTTATAACTTTAAAAGCAAGTGACTGAAAAAGGCCATTGTTACGAACATTTTGCATGTTAATAATTTAATACCCATTGTAAAAGTTACTTGATGCAGAAAATCATTTTAATGGTCTATCTTAATTTGAAGGGAAATACAACCTTTCAAAATTTTTAATTTCTATCCAGGCAAATATTATATGTAACAGTTTTTGGAATATTGGTTTAATCTCCAGTGTTGATTAGCTCAGATGAAGGTTTAAAATTCATTATTATTTCAAGTAGGTACTGGTAAAAACTTTTCCTCTTTTTTATTCTTCCTTTTCCATTGTTTAATTTATTCTTTTATTTACTTATTTATTGAGCTCTAACTATGTTTACAGACATCATGTTAGGCTTAAAAGAAGGGACATGCACTTAAATAAGACAAATTATCTGCCCTGAAGGGGCTTGAAAATAATGATAATTTGTGTTTTGGGATATGGCGATTCCTGAAAGAATTACAAAAGGTGGGGAGTTGGAAGAGGGAAATTTCAATGAGTCACTCTATGTGTTAGGAAGGAATCTTATAATGCAATTTATGTTAAAATGCCAGTATGGGTAGAGTACAATTGACAGAAGGATGGCTTAAGTTTTGTAAAGTCATGGAAAGGATTTTGTGGTGGGATTTGGATTGCACTGTGACAATTGGGATGGATTTACTTAGAAACAAGGAACACAGAATTTTAAATACAGCCTGGGCTGAGTGGCTGAGGTACAGGAGGAAATGTGATTTGACCTGGATTCTGGAGGGATATGGGAATAAACATTGACTGGTAGGCTGGATCCAGATTATGGAGACTCTCAAATGTTTGGATGGTGAGTTGGCATTTATTTCATAAATAATTGTGGAACCGTGAAAGATTAATTTGTAACATAATATTTATATGATAGTGAATATTTAGAGTATTCTTGTGATCAGGTATAGGATGATTTGAAAGATGGAAAGGTATATTCTAAGTCTCTTGCAATAATTTTTTTGAGACATGATGAAAGGAAACCTAATAGAGTGGAGACACTATGGTTGGGAATAGGAAGGCCTGACTGGGAGTTCCAGCTCTACCCCCACCTAGCTGTGTGACCTGTTATGTTCTATAATGCAGTCTCATTCAGTTTTTCAAATTCTTATCAGTCGAATGGGGATAATGACATCTGTTTCATTGGGTTGCTTTGTGAATTAAATGAGATAATGATAAAGAATGCTCTAACTCAGAAGGGCTGGCTTTTGAAACAGTTGATAGAAAGCTAAGAATGGCATAAAGCTAGAACCATGTAGGATAGGGTTGTTGGTCCTTCTGTAGAGCAGTCCATTGAAAGAGATGGCCAGCATTCTGAACTATCAGTGACTTAAGGACATGGCGTTGGTAATGTGAGAGGATCAGATCTGCAAGTGGATAATAATCACGTTTTCTAGATGGTGTAGTTACTCGAAGTCAAGTATTTGGCTGGGCCCTAGGCCCTACTTCTAAATCCTTAGGCCATGGCATTAGGACCCAGTCAACGACTGGGAGAGGAGATTCAGTATTCCAATGACAAAACCTATGTGGAATTTCAAGACACTGCATTCAGAAAAGAGCCACCATCCTGTGGGGAACCTGTAGTGCTAACTAGTAGTTCAGAGCAGAAACCTAGTATTCAAGGTGGAAACAGCATCCCTAATGGGCCATAGTTCCTGGGGACTTTGTTCAGGCAGTGAGTTTCTAGGTCTTCTGCAATAAAATTAGGTCAAGAACTTCAAGGGAAATGACTAATATACTCTCTGTCCTGGTCAGAATCATGTCAGGGACAGGGTGGGGCTGAAACTGTAGGTATGAAACTGTTTTTTTCTTGCTGAGTCAGGCTCTGAAGGCTCTAGAAAATACTAGCTGGCAGCTATTCATTGCTGTTGTTATTGTGATGGCAGTGAAACTGTAAATAAAACGGTAAATTTAGGAAGCTTTAAGAAGTTAATAAAACTTGAGAGCTTACTGGATATAAGATGAGAAGGACAGAGAATGTAACATGGGCATTCTCCCCTTAAGATGATCAACTAGAAATAGTGAGAGTGAAAGATGTTTTTTTACAGAGGTTCCCAAAGTGTTAGAAGACAAGGTGGAATTGGGTAGAAGGCAGAGAGAGAGAGAGAGAGAGAGAGAAAGAGAGAGAGAGAGAGAGAGAGAGATGCTGAATTTGGCCTAGGGGCAAATCCTGGTGGGAGATGTCCCTTAGGGAAGTGGAGGTCCAGTGAAATGTTCAAGTCAGAAAACTTCGGAATTTCAGTCATTGTTTCTCTTGTTCTTTCTCCCCTCCTATTGCCTACAAACACAAAGAGATAATTCTTCTGTTTTTCACTTCAGATTATCTTTTAACATTTTAGAATGTTTAACAGTTATTTTTTATTTCTTGGAAAGGTAAGTGCAGGACTTATTTAAAAATAAAATATTATTCACACTAGCATAAGTCAGACTGACATGTGAGTACCATGGGTTCACAATGTGGGAGAAAACATTAAACATTTTAAAAAGCCAGGATTGCTGAAAACGATGGAAAGAATAAAAAATCAAAATGCTCTATGGAAAAACCTTCCTCCTTTTTATTTATTTTTTTTCTAAAAACAAGATCATGGGATTTTTTTTTGTAGTCATTTGCACAAATTATTTTTGGGTGGAGGACCTCAGAAAGTATCAAACAGAAGAGGGGATGAATCAGTTGGGAAGCTGGTTTTATAAGTAGCCCTGAGCGAGGGGAATCAAGAGCACTGCATCCTAGGTGATGGCAGCTTGTGCCCCAGTGCCCGAGTACCCAAGGGGGAGGCACAGGAACACAGATAGGAAGGGAGTGATCACTCATGCACGTAGGAAATTTAAATAAAACCGTAACAGATTCTTTAGACAGGGGAAAATATACAACGTACATTTTAAGAGTAACTTTATTTCTTGTGCTGGAAATAGATGTTTCATTGGACCTTTGGAGAAATTGTCTATTGTTGTTGATGGCCTTTTTTTTTTTAAGTGTCTAATAAAGGTGTCTAAATTATGTTTTAATGAAATGAAAAGACATTGCAAAATTATTCCCTCTTCAGCTAAAACATTTCCATAGAAGAGGATGCCTAATCAACATTCTGATAAGTGATTAGCTTAAATAATTTTAGCAGATTCTACTGTGAATATTGACTGGTTAGTTGTGGAAATCTCTATTAAAAAATCATGATTTGATAAAAATAAAAAAGACCCAAAGTCTGAGATAACTATAAAGATATATTCACAGGGGAAAAAACCAGACTGGTAGGACTTACTCAAAATTGGAAATCAGTTTCAAGGATGGCTATAAAGTAAGGCTCACTATAAATCAGGTTCTTCTGGGCTTCTGTGTATGTAAGGATCTTCAGTACTGAATGTAGATGAGGAGTCTTGTAATGTCATCTTCCATGTTAATGGTAGGAAGGTTCGGACTGTATTTCCCTCCTCCTCATTTTTATGCCTAGAGTTTAATATAGCATTGGGTAAGAAGTCATTGCTTAATTCAAAGTTATCAATGAGTAAATAAATAAAACCCATGCTTCCTGAAGATACTTTTATATTTTTCTAATAGAGTAATGATATATTTAAGCAATAAAAAAAAGTATAGCTCAGTGGTAGAGCGTCGGCCTGGCGTGCAGAAGTCCCGGGTTCGATTCCCAGCCAGGGCACACAGGAGAGGCGCCCATTTGCTTCTCCACCCCTCCCCCTCTCCTTCCTCTGTCTCTCTCTTCCCCTCCCGCAGCCAAGGCTCCATTGGAGCAAAAGATGGCCTGGGCACTGGGGATGGCTCTGTGGCCTCTGCCCCAGGTGCTAGAGTGGCTCTGGTCGCAGCAGAGCGATGCCCCTGGATGGGCAAAGCATCGCCCCCTGGTGGGCGTGCCGGGTGGATCCTGGTTGGGTGCATGCGGGAGTCTGTCTGACTGCCTCCCCATTTCCTACTTCAGAAAAAAAAAAAAAAAGTAACTTTTGTTTTTTGGGGGAGCAGAAAATGCTTTATTTTGACTTGACTTCTGATTTTATATAACTTAGGTTTCATACTCTTATTTATATTCCACCGTGTTAAGATTTTTGGTTACAATTGACAAAAAAAATAAGTTTATACTAGCTTAGAGAAAATAAAAGTCATTGGCTCATACAACTGGGTGGTCCAGAGGAAGAAATTGACTCAGTTACACTTGGATCCAGGGAATCAGTTAATCCATGCTTTTAAGGTTTTTTTCCTTTGTAAATTTTGCCTGTCATTCTATTTGCTTCATTTTCTCCTTGTTCAGATGAGTGTTGGATGGAAGGAATTGCCAAAGGTTTTAGGTTTACATGGCCTCAGCAGTCTGTTGAAAAGAAGAATTATTGTCTCTGGACATCAGTATATTTGGTTGCAAATAAGAACTCTGATGGACTCTGTGTAAAGGGCTTATTCCTGTGCCAATTACATTATTGACATTATGTGGACTAGCCCGTTTAGCTTGCCTGTTCCTATAGAGATTGGGAGCAAGGTGGAAAGGGAAAAGGCATCCTGATCCATAGCCTCTCAAGGGACACGTGGAATGGAGAACAGTTTCCCCAGTGGAAACAAGAATAATGTTCATATGCACATGTTAATGATGAAAAAGTGTTCTGGGTAGGAAAAAAATCAATAGCAATTACAGTTTAATATATTCAGATACATTTAAAATATTTTTGACACATATTCTAATAAGGCATTCCATTTCTTCTAAATTCAAATGAATTAAAAAAATCAAATAGAAAATTTGCTTTAAATTATTCATTTCATTTACTGAAATTTTACAGTGTTACCTTGATATTCGTTGTCCAGTCTTCCATTTGCTTATACACAATTTTACTTAATACTAACATTATTCAGTGAGTTGGTTGGGATTATAGGTTAAGGAAATCAAATCACTTTGAATAAATAATTACAGCTGTGTAATATTTTGTGAGAAAACTAAACTGATAATGGGTTTACATGGCCAAAATTAGTGTCCAGTGTTTATTTCCTTTAAGAAGTTGAGGAAGACACACTTGTTTCAAATCTGTCCATTTCTGGCATATTTCTATGTTGTAAAAAATATAATAAAAGAAGACCTGCTAATATGATTGGTTAAAAAAATTGCCACAGATGTCAGAGGGGAGGGTGATGAGGGAAGGGATCACAGAAGGTGAAGGGATTAGTGAAATTATATATACATAACACATGGAAACAGATAACAGGACAGCAAATCCCAGAGGGAAGGGGGGAGGGAGTGGGGGAGGGGGACAAAGGGGCTGCAATAGGGACAAGGGGGTGGGGGTGAGGGAGTTATATTGATTGGGACACTTGAATTCATGTTAATGCAATAAATTAAAATTAATAAAAAATTTTAAAAAACTCAGTCTGAGTTGTCAGCAAAAAGATGTATGAATTTAAAAATAAGATTGCCATTGTGAGTGTAGAGGAACTTAAATGCCATTTAGGTTTTTTGTTTCACAATTTATGATATGGACATATTTTCACCAACAGTATAATCAGAACTACGAGTCTGTTGATGTGTGGAGCTGAGAAGTGTAAAAGGCAATGATTACAACTTACATTCCTCCCTAGACTTTTTCGGGTAAAAGTTTGTTTACAAAATTTGTCACTTGTGCTTATACTACTGGCTTACTTGCAAAGGAAGGGAGAGTCCATATTTAGAAATGAGTTAGTGCAGAACACACTGTATTGAGCAACTGGTGTTTTGAATCTCCAAGCATTTTTTTAAAATGAACTCAACCAAAACACGTGATTATAAATTACAGTTGTTTTTCATTGAAGTATTTATTACCTCTTAGAGGACAATATATTTGATAGGGTTGCCAAAATATATTTGGCAGCCAGAAAGAGAATAAAAATTATAAATCAGTATATTGAAAGGTAAAAAGCAAGCAAGAAAAGACAGTGAGAAACTTCTTTCCAATTGTTTTATGCATATGTACGGCTAATTACTAAAGCTTCACACTGTTGAGAACTTTAGAATTCATTCTGTTCAGTGATCTTTTTTTTTCTTATGAGATTCAAACTTGGAATCTTTCATATTTAGGATGAGCTCCTATAGTGCATAAAGCTGCTCAATGGATCAGGAAAAAAACGCTTGCTTTTTAGACTTTATTATTATCCTTACTGATATTTTTGTATATGCCAACTGTCATGAAAATTAACAGTTTCTGTCTGTTAAGTACACGCCTAGGGTGCTTGTAAATTATTTATAATATTCTGTTGTAGGTGGTATTATATACCTAAAGTCAGTGTTAGAAAATTATTGCTATGGTGAATATTTTGAATATTTTATTGATTGGTTTTAGAAAGAAAAAAGGAGAGAGAGAGGAAAAGCAAGAGAAAGAGAGAGAAACATCAATTTGTTGTTCCACTTATTTATGTACTTATTGGTTGATTATTGTATGTGACCTGACCGGGGATCAAACCTGCAGCCTTGGTGTATCAAGATGATGCTCTAACCGACAAGCTACCCAGCAGGCCAATATTTTAAATTTTTAATAAAGTTTTAAAAATGTTGGAGCTGTTTGGGTATCATTGAATTTAAGTATGAGATCGTGTTTGGCTTTTAACTTTCTTATGTTAATATATGGCAGGCTTTTCATTGCGCGTTTTAAAAGGAGCTTTCAAGACAAATACATTTTAAGTAGAACAGCAAGTTTTGATGATGAGGACAGTGACTGTTATTACAAGGAGTAAATATATAAAAACCATCTTTATGCATTTTATTCACAGTTTGCAACAACATGCTGGAATGGAGAATTTTTACACAAAGTACCAGAATTTAGAATTCTATGTATTTTAACATCTTTTCTATTATAGATTTTTTTACTAGCTTATAAATACAAGTTTTACAGATGGTCTTGTGTATATCAACAGCTACTCTGTCTAGACCTTTCTGTCTTGGAAGTTCACACCTTTATCTCCTACCTGACCTGTGCCCTATGGGTGCAGGTGTCGATGAAAAAGGTGTGGTGCAAAGACCTAGGAGAGAAAGAAACTGAGAAAAAGAACAACTGTGGACAGACCTCGTTCAGTCAAACATGGAGACAGACTTTGTTTTCCAATGTTGGCATCTTATTTAAGAAAATATTTTTCTTCATGCTATTTGCATTTCTTGCTTCCCTAATGGTTATGCTGCCTAAATTTTCATATATAGGGATTTTTATGGCTAAAAAAAAAATCCTTTTGATTTTTCTTAGATGTAATCCTATCTAGGTTATTTGAAAGATCATCAGCTTACATATCCACACTCATGCACAAGGTAGGGGCAAATATAGCTTTACAGTTGTTTGTATGAACAATAGCAGAATAATTAATAAACAATAATACAAGAATAAACTATTTCATGTAAACCTACGTTTGCCCCACCTTGTATTAGTATGAATTAGTTTATGAAGTGAGAACAGCTACAGTGAAATGCAATATTTTAGAAGGTAAGGCAAAACCTAGATAGTGATTATGTTTAGAAAAAATGTGTCTGTGTGAGACAGTGGGATGGGGAGGGACAAGGACTAACTTAGTCTATATCAAAAATTTGCCTGAAGTCAACTCCACATCCAGAAAAAATAGGGAAAAACAAACCAAAATAACTCCCCCTCCCTCAAACTTCTGCCTTCTAGCTCTGAATGTCCTTTCTGTTTTCAGGACTTGGGCAAGTCTAGAGTTTTGGCATGATGAAACCTAAATGCCATCAACGTCATTACCTTTATGAAAACAGATGTGTTCTTAGATCAGATAACAAGATGATTTTTCTAAACACAGTTTGATTTTAGTTTTCCAAATGCTTGCTGTGTCTCCAAACAATAGTCAGGAGCTGTGGTATCCTGTCCTTTAGCTTTTCTGGATGACGTGGAGAAGTAAAACGTGTGTTTTATCTGTATAAAACAAACGTGCAATAGAAAGCAGTAAAAAAGTAAGACAATACAAGGGTTCCTCGGGTTACAACACAGTCCTATTCCTAAGACAGTGATGTAAACCAAATTTTGTTGTAAATAGAAACATACTCTAGCCTAAGTCATTTGCCTATCCGAACACAGTTGTAAAATCATAATCTAGAACATAAAAACACAAACCACAGAAAAAAGAAAAACATAAATGTACTGTACTGTACAGTGTACTGCATACTGTTCTGCCATGCCATGCACAACCAAACTAATTTGCCAACGTAGTCATAAATACAACACTAACGACGTAAGCCAAAACATTCATGTCTTTGTTTTTTTAAGTTTTTATGGGAGTGAGTGTCATAAACTCAAAACATGGTATACTGAGACTGTCATAACCAAGATCCTCCATAGAGAAAATAAATAAAAAGAAAGAGAACCCTGTGCATTTGGGTATCCTATATATTACTAATTCATAGAATGATCTAAAAATTTAACTTATTCAAAGTTAGTAATATTATGAAATTTAAAGCCAACCTATAAAATCCCCAACAAATAAAAGTAAAAACTTAGTGACATATTTTTGAAGATAAGAAATAAACCAGATTTTAAATTGTTTTTGATAGCATAAAAAATGTCCAGGTAAACAGGCAGCCAAATTTCACTAGTTTGTCAGATAGTAGGTTTTATAATGGTTAGACTGTCAAAAGCATGGAGGTAGTAGAGTGTACTGGTTAGAAGAATGGGCATTGGACTCAATCAGCCCTGAGGAGATCTGGCTCTGCTGTTTCAGAATTAGTTGTTCTAGGGAAACTTAAAAATCTGTGTAAGCCCCAGTTTCCCGATGTATAAAATGGTGATAAAAACAGTATGTATTCATAAAACTTGGTAGGGTTAACTGAAGAAATTTAGATAAAGTGCAAAACACAGTTTCTGGAATGCAATAATTGTACAGCAAATGGTTATTATGATTGTCATTGTTAGAAATGTGTTTGAATTTTTGACTACTGATATTTGTACTAAATTGAGAAAATTTGACTTTTGTCATCCATTTAATATTTGAGGGTTCAAAAATAAGGTTAGGTAATGATATACCTATTATTTAATTTATAAATACTCCTGAATATTACTGTCACTTTTTGAGTGAACTTATGCTTCATGAGTCTACTCTTTCATAGTGAGCATTACGTTCGTTGTCAACTTATAAATATTTTATATTTCAAAATCTCAAATAATACAATTTTGCATTTAGTGTATGCATGACTTAAAGTGCCCTGGTTTTAATAATAGTATCTGGCTTGTCTTTAAATTTGGTCTATGGTACTGTTAGCTCTCTCTGATGTCAACTAAAGTTGGCCTTTAGTGGAGACTATTTTTTGTTTCTGTTGAGATACAATGAAAACAGACGGCAACACATATTTGAAGAAACATCTTTACAAGGTTCTCTGTTGTACTAATAATGGAAGTGCCCAGTATGAAAGATAATGCATCAGTTATGATATATGGAACATCTGATCCAATGATCAATCAATCAATAACAGTATTTAATTAACTAGAGTCTTTAAAATAATTTGTCCCTCTCTGTCTGTTGTCATTTAGTGATGACAATTTTAATAATAGATCAATATTTGAAATCTTGAACACCTAATCCTATGCAATTACTTGGTGAGAGTAGATTATGAGCTATTTTATATTTGTTCAACTGACTGTTTAAAAAATTTAATGGTGTAAACTTTTTGCATACAAACATGAAATTATTTTGATTTCTGGTTGTTTTCTTAAAATAGGAACTTGGTAAACTCTAGATAGAAAAAGCAAAGTTAGAAAAAAATATTATTTTCTAAAACTTCATATACTTTATTCTTTCTCTTTTCTTCCTAACACGTTCTCTCTCTGTATTTGGTTATTTTTCATTTGGGAGTGGTTTCAATGAATTTATTTTCAAATTAAAGGTTCCTGGATTTTCAATATTCACAGTTTATTGAAGGGTTAGATGTTTCTTTTATGAAAATTAACTCTATTCTGCCTTATCTTAGTCTTATTATGATTGTTGCTTTTCTTACTAAATAAACATTCTTATTATTTCTATTAATTCATGCGTTCAGTCTTGAGTTCCCAGAGCATTACGGGTTGTACTGCATGTGCTTAGCAATGTGCCAGGCCTGAAAGGGTTGTTGCTGTTTGGTCTGATTTTTTCTATATTCAGAGTTTGTCTGATAATAAAAGAGGTAATTTATTTACTCAAATAATATGATAAGTCCAAAGAAATTTAAAAAATGAAAATAAACTTTAGAGAAGGGCAGGTAATGGTCTCTGGGAAATCCAAATGCATTGCAGCAGATGGTAAGGCCAATTTCAATGTTATGACTAGGTCTACCTGCTTAGCTTTAAATGAATGTGTTATCTGAGTTACTTTCAATTCAAAATTATTTCTATGAAACTCATTTTATTAAAATAATTAAGTGCAAATATTAAACAGACGGAAGCACATTATTATGTATAAATATATATTATACAACATATAAATATATATTATACAATATATAAATATATATTATACTGTAAGATATAATAACCAAACTTTAGCTGTTCATCTCTGCTTAATGTAACTTGATTTTTAAAATCTCAGATCTGAGTACAATGTAAATTGCTAAATGATCCTGAACTTTTTCTTTAAAATCCAATACCTTGCAGGGCATTAACAGGGTCTAGTTTTAGAGATGTGGACCATCAGTGGTACTTGCAAGTATTGAATCTTCAGTCTTAAGGAGAGCTCCATTAAGGAGAATTGCTCATTTGATCTTGCTATTGAAACTAGCATTTAAAAAATGTTTTGATAGATTACATCAAATGAAAGAAGAAGTCAACACACACATTTGTCTTAAATATTATGAGATATTTAAATATGGTCTATATTAGTAGGAGAAAGGAAACCAACATGTCAGAAATTTACACAGGTCATTCTGGGATACATAGTCATTGTATCTTGTTTAAAATCTTCTTGTAACTTTTTATTTACCATGTTCTAAGAATTAAAAAAATATATATATATATATTTTATTTCTAATAGCTTAAATCTTTAAACTACTGTCAAACTTTCTCTTTATGCTTGAAATGTTTTTCAGTGATTCTAACCGAGTTGTCACTAAAAATTAATAGAAAGATTGTAAACTTAAAAATAATGTCAGCTTCCTTAATAAGATCTGTTTAAAAATAAATTTTTACAGAACTGCTGGCAGATACCACAGATTTGGGGATTTTGCATTTTCCTTTAACCTCCCATTTTGGTAGCTCACTGTTCTGACTTTCATTTCAGATCGGCCAATGCTAAACCTAGAATGCCCTTTTTCTGTTAGTTGAAACATTTTTAGCTCTATATATTCCTTTAGCAAAACATTTTTTTTATTCTGTTCCCTTTATAGTCTTGTTTTCTGAATTATGTTAAAATATTTAAAGATGTTAGTGATTTGAGATACTTCCCATCTAAGAGGACACATTAACCTTTGTCAATAGTCTTCAATTCTTACTTCAATTCTTAATTAAACAACGGTACTCACTCCTCTATGGGTAAGAGATAAAATAGCAGACTCAGAAGAGGTGTTTGGGTACTGAAAGGTTTTTTGGGTGCTATGGAATTTTTCTTTGGCCCTTTCAGCATTTAGATAGACCTCAACCAGAATTATTCAGATAAAAAATTTTACTATAGTGTATATGTTTCCTAATCACTCTGAGAAAAGTGGATTCACTGGGAAATGATCTAAAAAGTACTGAAGAGGCCCCTATTTAGAAATGCACATTCAGCAACAAAATTCCCTGATTTGACCCAGCTGAGTTTTAGAGTCTGACAATTTATATTTGTACTCTTATTAAAGAAAGCTCTGAAAGCTTTATTATTTCCTGCTACAGTCCTTCCTTCCGGTCCTAGTTATGAGCACGAGATACTGGAAACCACTGTATGTACATCGTCATATTGTCTATCTTCAATTCTGTCCAGAAAGGAATGTCCTTCAGAGATCATCTGGAGTTTGTCTGACTGATAATGTAGTGCAGAACAGTTCCAAAAATAAAGACAGGATTGTTATGTCCATTAAGAACAGCTGATTGCATCATTGTTTTGTTTTTTCACTTGTAGCCTTGTGCCTTGTATGGTGGTTTCTGTTTTTCAGAACAAGCTAAGAAGAGCCACTCTGTTTCTGTGCTCCAGGCATGAGGGAGTACAGAGTCTCTGTTTTTGAAAATAATATTTGGCTCACACAAGAAGCCCGTGTTCTACCAGTGTAATGTCTGATACATACAAGAAGTATTAGCATTCATAGGAATTGAGGCTGAGAGATTGACTAAAAATGCCACAGCCAAAGAAGTATTTAATTCTTTTCCTTAATTTTTTACTGAGTTTATTTGGGTGACTTTGGTTAATAAAATTATACAGGTTTCAGGTGCACAGTTCTACAGTACCTCATCTGTATATTGCATTGTGTGTTCACCACCCCAAGTCAAGTCTCCTTCCATCACCATCTATCCACCCTCTAACCTCCTCCACTTCCCTCCACCCAGCTTTCCCCTTCTGCTATCCCCACACTGTTATCTGTGTCTGTAAGTTATTTGCCTCTGTTTAACCCCTTCACCTTTTTCACCCCCCCCCAAAGAAGTGTTTATCGATATTCTATTGAACCTCTTACTGGAAAACATATTAAATTAGAATAATTAAGCAGGAGGTCTGATTTGCTATCTTGTTTCTGCCCCAATGGGAAAAGTCAGCATTGAATTTATTGATACATCTACCAAAAATTTTTACTTATCTTTTTATTCAATATATAGCCAAGGCAACACCCACTTTATCTGCACTTGTCTGTATTTACTCTAATCAAATAAGGATTTCTACAGAAAAAAATCTTTGAATATAGCCCTGGCCGGTTGGCTCAGCGGTAGAGCGTCGGCCTGGTGTGCGGGGGGACCTGGGTTCGATTCCCGGCCAGGGCACATAGGAGAAGCACCCATTTGCTTCTCCACCCCCACCCCCTCCTTCCTCTCTATCTCTCTCTTCCCCTCCCGCAGCCAAGGCTCCATTGGAGCAAAGATGGCCCGGGTGCTGGGGATGGCTCCTTGGCCTCTGCCCCAGGCGCTAGAGTGGCTCTGGTCATGGCAGAGCGATGCCCCGGAGGGGCAGAGCATCGCCCCCTGGTGGGCAGAGCATCACCCCTGGTGGGTGTGCCGGGTAGATCCTGGTCGGGCGCATGCGGGAGTCTGTCTGACTGTCCCTCCCCGTTTCCAGCTTCAGAAAAATACAAAAAAAAAAAAAAAAAAATCTTTGAATATATACAGAAAGACAAAACGGAAATTTCCTAAGAGCTTGGAAACTACATGTGATAGTTAATAGATTTTTCTCTGCCCTCTATTGATGTTAAGGAGAGGACCTCAAGATTTCTAGTAATCATATTATTTAGTTCACATGTTATCATTTAGTTCTATATATTTGTCTTCTTTATTTCCTTTTTAGATACTGGCCCAGTCATGCACTGAGATCCTGGAGTTGCAGCCCTCAAGTGTGTGTGTTGGGGGTAAGTGGTTAGAATTTAAAAATATCATGTAAGAAAATGCATTTTTTTTCCTAGTTAAATTATATGATTTGAAACTCATGTTGGAAAGAGAATAGCAAAATTAACTTTTTTGGCATCCTTTTCTGTAAGAATTTCTAAATAATTCCTTGAAATATTTCTATTTTAAATTCAAATTTTTAACATTGGAATGTTATTTTAAATAATGAACATATTGTGTGACAGGCTTTTAGAATCTTCTGTATATTTAGTTCATGTTTGAGACCTTTTCCATGACAAGTAAAATAAAATATGAAAATTTTTTTCTTTTATCTGCTCATACAAACAGTCGTGTATCTGTAGGCTTTGAGCTCCATGTTCTGATAACCTGGCCAAAGTACAGTATTCACCAGTTCAGGGCACAGAAAGAAGTGACTTGCAGCTGGATGGCAGGAAGGAAGCCAGTGGCTTCATCAGCTGCTGCTATGAAGACTCAGGTTTTAACACTTCAAATCCATCCTTACCCGAAGAGAGTGCGATTCTCGGTGGCCTATTCTATTTCCTCTCCAAATCTAACTTCATGTTAACCTGACTTTACTTAGAAAAGGAAAAATGTCATGTCTGGTGGGGGAGAAAGTGTGCTGTGTGATTCATTTGCCACGGAGCCTCTGAACTGCTGCACATGGTATTAAGTTCTGCACCTTCTAGCCTCCTTAGCTAATGATTACTGAGATGTTGAAGGGGAATTAGTGCATTTGAACATCCCAGCAGTTTTTTATAATCCCTGGTTCACAGATGGGAAAACTGAGGCAGAGATAGGGTCAGTATTTGCTATTAGTAATTGTCCTATTAGATCCCCTTATCTGTCTGACTCATAAGCTCATGTCCTTTTTACCATTATAGTTTGTTTTACCTGCATTTTATTTTAATTTATAAGCAAAATTCCCTTTATAGCACACTTAATAGAGAATGGCATGGCAGTATTTTCTTCCATAGTTATTATGTATGTGTTAGATGATGTTAGATAGCCGGTGTTTGAAGGGATGGAGAGTTAATCTGTTAAAACAGTCATATATAATTTTGCGCTAAGCAGCAAACATTTATTTGCCAATCAAGATATTAGATTTTAAACTTTTTTCTAGCACATTATTTTACTCTCTAATGTTAAGTGACTGCTCCTACTATATACATGGAGTACAATAACTTAAATTAACTTTTTTTTCTGACTGTCTTTAGAGTATTAATAGTTCAAAAACGTTACTTCTGATGAATTTTAGATTTGTATGCAACAAAAAATGAAACTGGATTAGTAATGTAAAGAAGCTGTTAAAGAAGAACTCTGTATGATGTGTCATAGTTTAAAGAAAATACAAGACATAACAGTTCTAAGAACCAAAGTACAGGAACAATTAATGTTCTTTACGTTATCAGACCCCAATACCTGAAAGGAGAGAAAAACAAAGAGGTTTTGTTTCTGTTGATATTTTTCTAAGGATTGAATTTGGGGAAGTTTGTATGGTATTTATCTGTGAATGACTGTTATGCTTCAATTCTAGTATCTTGGTCTCTATTGGAAACAGTTGTTTAAAAAATAAAATGCCTCTCTATGTTATAATGAGTAACATCTCCACTATTTCCCTAAAGGGTCTCAGAAAGCAAGTAGTGTTGGACATAGAACTGTGTCTTGTTTGTGAATAATATGAAGGAATTCATAATTCATTCTATGCATCTTGATACTTTCAAGTTATGTCTTTTTTTGTAAAGCAGTGATCAAAATGTTTATTTTTCTTTTTATTTTTAGAGGAATTTCAAATTGTTTTGAACGGAAGAGGATTTAAATTGGGGAGTCGCAATGGCAGTGTTCTCTGTACTTACACAGTAAATGAAACCTACACAAAGAGTAAGTCCCTGTAGTCTCAACGTTGCCTTAATATTTGCACAGCAAGTCAGCATCGTGTTTCCCTTTCCCCAGCTGAAACCAACTATACTATATGTTTTTAACCAATAAGAAAGATATGAAGTACCATAATAATACAAATAGTAATCATTATTTAATAGTTATTTAATGATGGCAATGTTTGTTCATAGCTTAATGAATGCTGGACCCCATTCTGAGTAGCTTCATTATACAGATGGTGGTTGTGTGGCTGAAAGAGTCAAATAACTTGCCTGTGGTGATGAAGTTAATAATGGGCAGAGCTCAGAGTTGAACTCAGTATTCCTGGAGCTGCCCAATTTAATTGCCTCTTTTTCTAGATTTATTTCTTACCATACTTGCTTGAAAACTAGTCACTTGGGCTACTCTACTACTTGCTGCCTTGTTTTATTGTCACTTGTTTTGTTTATCTAATTTCTAAATAATATGTCAATTATCTTTTTGAGACAGGCTTCTTGTCTTATAGATATTTTATATCTCCAGTGCTCACCTAGCACAGTGTTTGTTGATAATTATCATATTTATGGAATTAGGTTTTATTTTTCATATCTTGGCTTTCAAAAAAACAGAGTATGTTTTCATCTTCATTCTGAGAAAAACTCCACTTACATGATTAGCATTTGGGTTTCTATTACGTGTCTTAAAATTTTATACTAGAAGGCATATGCTACAACTTTGAACTCTGATGGAATTATTTTTTGAGAGGTTCATCTACAATTTTTCTGTTTATCTGATAGTACTAAACACTCTGGTTAGCACAGCTTTGTTTACACACAAAATAATTATACAAAGGGGTGATGATCTTAGCATGATAAATGTAATAATAAATTCCTTTCCTATTAAGATCATTTTGGTAAGGCAAGACAACAGTATTTTAACAAATTCTCTTTGTAGTAGGTTCCACGATTGAAGAGGACAAAATAATTTTATTTTTATTTAGTAGTCATCTGTATCTAAGCATTACCTAACTCCTCTTGATTACATAGCTAAATTGATTATACTATAAATATATTTTATAGTTAGCTATATAAGATTAAGTTTGTTAAAGTAAATATTCAAACAAGTAACTAGAGTGAGATTGTATTTTCATCATTCCCATTCTAGGATTATCCATTTGATTATGTAACTTTTGTGAATATTTATAGTCTAGATTATTTTTCTTATATGTTATTGGCAATATAATTATTCATTTTAAAATATATATTTTTTATTGGAGACACAACTGTTTCATTAAACTTTTGAAGAAAGTTCATTCTCCTTTGGACATTCATCTTGTTTTCACCATCATTTTAAAATTTTGCTTTAAAATATATATACCATTCACCTTTTTTTTTTTTTTTTTTTTTTTTTAAATTAAGTGAGAGGCAGGGCGGCAGAAAAACTCCTGCATGCACCCGGACTGGGATCCACCCAGCAAACCCCATCTGCGGCAATGCTCTGCCCATCTGGGCCATTGCTCCATTGCTCAGCAACAGAGCTATTTTAGTGCCTGAGGCGAGGCCATGATGCCATGCTAAGTGCCTGGGGACAACTTGCTTGAATGAGCCATGGCTGCGGGAGGGGGTGAGAGGGAGAGATAAAGAGAGAAAGGAGAGAGAAAGAGAAAGGTGGAGAAGCAGATTTTGCTTCTTCTATGTGCCCTGACCAGAAATCAAACCCAGGACTTCCACATGCGGGGCTGACACTCTACCACTGGGCCAACTGGCCAGGGCTCCATTTATCTTCTAAAAATCTAAGATAGTTGAAAAATTGAGGAAAGTGGATGATAATTTTACAGTGTCTACAAATGTATGTGAACTTAGTAAAAGTCTCATAATTTATAATTTACCAATATTATATATCAATGAGGCATGTAATCTCTATTTTTCATTCTCTTTTTTCCCTCTTTCTTTAGATGAATGCCTTTTCACTTTTTCATGCTAATATATCTAATGTTCCACAGTTGAACTCTGATTGCCAGATACCCTTTATATTATTAATGAAACTGTGAGATTCATAAAACCCTTACCAATTCAGTGGCATTTTATTTTCTAGGTGTGAAGCCAGTAAGTATGGATCTTAATTCTGTACTTTGTCCTGCACCTACCTTGAATAAAGTTGGAGAGTAAGTACTTCATTAAAAACATTTTTAAAACATTTTAGCCACAAATTATTAGGAAATGGTGAAAAATATACATTGGTTATTTTATTATATTTTGTTGTACAAATTGCACATGAAGTAGTAAGCCCAGAACAGACCACTCTTGTTAGTACTTTATACTTTTAATAAGTTGAAAATGGTTAAAGTCTGTTTTGTCTTATCTCTTATATGTTGATTAAAAAGCTCTATAAATATTTATCTAGTTGGTGTGAGAACTACTGTTAGAGCCTTTAAGTAATCAGAGCCACAGCCTCTAGTTTGAACTTCAGAATATTAAATTGACACATGCACACAGACGCATACATGTGAGTTCCAAAGTGAGATTTTGACTGAGTAATTACTATAGTTTTTAAATATATAGTAAGATTCTCCTGTCTAGTTAGTGGCACAGTGGATAGATCCTCGGACTAGGATGCTGAGGACCCAGTTTTGAAACCCCTAGGTACCCAGGTTGAGCGTGGGCTCACCAGCTTAAGTGCGGGGTTGCCGGCTTGAGTGTGGGATCATAGACGTGATCCCATGATCTTTGGCTTGAGCCCAAAGGTCACTGGCTTGCAGTCCAAGGCCACTGGCTTGAGTCCAAAGTTGCTGACTTGAGCAAGGGGCCACTCTCTCTCCTAGAGCCCCCTGGTCAAGGAACATATGAGAAAGCAATCAATGAACAACTAAGATGCCTCAGTGAAGAACTAATGCTTCTCATCTTTCTTTCTTCCAGCCTGTCTGTCCCTGTCTGTCCCTCTCTCTTTCTCTCTCTCTAGAAAATAAGTAAATAAATAAAATTTAAAAATTAGAGGATTATTGATAGACTGTGTGAGAAATCATTAATAAGTCAAAGGTTTTTGACCCAAATAACAAAAAGGGTGGAGTTGTCAATGACTAACATAGAGAAGACAGCTGTGGGAACAGAATGAGAGGAATGATCAGAATCAGTATGGAATTTGTTATATAGAATAGGACCAAACATCAAGCCAAAAGACTTATTATTGCTAATATAAGATATGATTACTCAGAAAGTCATGGAGTCTAACTGTGCTGGGGATTAAGATGGTTTAGGCAAAATGGATTTGTTGCAAATTCCAACTCACAACCTAACGCAGCCATACACATATTCTCAACAACACTAGATTATTTCATAAATGAATACTTTTCTATAGAAAGAAAAAAAGATTCTGATAGTTTTACTTTTGTAAGTTATACACTGCTTGAATCAGTTTAAACTAGAAAGCTGATACTGATCCAAGTTACTTAGTTAATTAGAAGTGATGTCCAATAGAAATCTTGAATATTTATGCATCCACAGAAGTGATCAAGTAATCTTCGAACTACTAACATGATTTTCTTGAATTCCATGGCGAAAAATACAATCTTTCTCTCTGAACACTAATCCAGACTTTGAGTTAGGGTCTTGTATATTTTACTTTCCTCTGTTCTAGGTCCAAGATCAGTATAAAGTGATTCTAAAAAAACTGTATCCTGCTTATTATCATAAACATATTGCATCAACTACTGTTTGGCTAGAGAACATTTGAAATGTTTCTGATCATTTCCTTCATAATAGAGAGGATAGAAAATAATTATAAGTGTAAGTACTAAATGACTAGTGAAATTACTTGTTTATTAGCCTCTCCACTGGTTTTTCTGCTTCTGTCCTTTGCAGGAGCGATCCTGTTAAAGCAAATTGGCTTGTTACTCTTCCGCTTAAAATCCTTGTAATGAGTTTCCCATTCCACTCACAGTGCAAGTCGAGTCACTACAATATTCTACGAGGTTCTACAGGATCTGGCCCCTCATTATTATGTCTCAGACTTTATCCTTTTTATTTTTTTTTTGCCCTTTCTGTTATAGCCATACTGACTCTTTACTGTTTCTTAACCACTTCAGCTTATTCCCAAATCAGTACTTTTACAGTTGCTGTTCCTCCTGGCCACTGTATTTCATCATACAGCCTTCCCTCTTCTTGGTTTGGCTCTCTCTGTTCCTTTCCCATGGTTTATATTGTTTTCTCCAAAGCATTTATTTATTATCACGTGCCTTTCTTGCTAGGATAAATTTTGTTTGCCTTGTTTCTTGCTGTATCTCTAGTACCTGACACAATGCCCAACTTACAGTAGATTTGCTAAATGTTTGTTACCTGAAGAACGAATACATATTTCTCAAATACTTTGATTTACTATGTATATAATCAGTTAAAGGACCTCATTTGGTTCCTGGGGGACTGATAATAGGTAGGAGAAAAAAAAATCAGATTCCTATTTTGGACGGCCATTTAAGAGAGCGGAAAACTATCTTGGCTTTTTAATTATAGTGTTTACTTTAGGAAGACACCTTACTTTCTTCTCCAAAGTAATTATAAAATGTGATACATCTGTTCTATCCCAGATACTGAATGTATTTTTATTTTTTTTATTTTTTAGAATTTGCCTTTGGACACAATCTCCTTTTAAAGAGACTACCATAGAGACTGTTGATATTCTTTAGTAGTTGTAGATAAACTAAATATTCAGGAGATGTGATTTTTAAAAATCACACAGAGCATAATAAATAGTAGATATGAGAGTTCATCATCTGTTTGGCTTTTGACACTAATATTTCACCTATAGGCAAACTGAGGTTGTTTTGGGAAAGAGCTCTGTCTAAAATAATTAGTTTTGATTTTCTTTTTAAAAAAACCAAGTACATGAAAACACTGAGGCAAAACTTGAGGAGATTTTATTTGTTAATGTATTGGTGTTTGGGGACATCATTATTTGTTCTGCTAAGTATGTTGCAAGTGATTTGGAGCTTTCCTTTGCCTTGAGTTTTCTTCAAATACTTTTGTAGATGATGAGCTCTCTTCAGAGATTGGATTAAAATCAACACAGCTAAAACAGTTTCGCCTTGTAAGGTGACTGATGCCTAACACACTTGTCTAATTATCCTTTGGCTAAGAATTCAAACCCATTAAGTAGCTAGTTAGTCTGTATTTCAAATAAACACATCTGGCCCAACAATGAATGAAGGTTTTTCCTGTGTGAGGGTGACAGATGTGGCGATGGTTCCCCCTGTTCTCTCACTTAAATAATTAACAACACCCTGGTGAAGTAGCCTTAGACAGCCAGCCTCAAAGCCAGATGCATAGTCTCAGAGCTGTATCCATAGGCATGTGCCTCATCTCATTAGCCTTCTCTAACAGTTCCTTTCTCATTCTGTATTCCCTGAATTACATTCATTTGATGATTATTTCTTTAAAAACCCAGAGCTTGTGAATTTTGGCTTGAAAGAGGGTTAAAATGAAAATGTTGATTCAGAGATGAGAAAGAAGAAGGTAGTCAAGGAGTTAGAACATAGGTTTGCATTTGGAAATTGATGACGTGGAGTAAGCAAAAGTTAGTCATTTGAGTGAATCTTATGCAGGTATATTATTGTTTAGCATTGTTGAAGTGGGTCTTTGAAGTACTTTCTTTGAGAGAATCTCTGTTAAATTTCTTTATTTGATAGATATTTTTAGACTGAGATGAACAAATTCTTAGTATTTAATCAGAAAGTAAGTAAAGGTGGTAGTAATGAGGTTGTTCTATTTCTTTTATGGGTACACTTTAAAATGTCACATGAATAAACAAGTTGTCTTACCAAGAAATAGCGGTTGATTGTTTGGGAGTTTGTTTCTGCTGGTGGTTTATTTGTATCAAAATGTCTTAAGTTTGAATAGAGAGGACTGGGAGGTTCTTTGAATCGTCCCTCTTTCGGGGCAGTCGCCTCATGGTGTAAAGTGCAGGTGGCACCAGTATTCTGAGGAAGGGCTTATTCTCAGACCCTTGTTTAGTGAGACAGCAACAATAACACAGCTGCTCTGCTATAGTTGAGATCTCAAACCTGTAATTTGGCAAGAAAAACAGAGCGAACTGGGTAAATAAACATGAACACACTGTGAAGGAAGGAAAACTGAGCAGAATGAATCCTACAGCTTGTTTGATAGAGATGATTTAAGAGGGCAAATAGTGTAGTTACATGTGCTTTTGAAACATTGGCTAGAATCTTCTGGCAAATATGAAATCAATATCTAAATCAGATGAAACTGATAGTATTTTCTTAAAAGGAAGTGTGGAGAGACGCTTGCCAGAGTGTTTTGAGTATGAGGTGAAGGGATATTAGCAAATGTGGAAAATTTTAAGCATCTGATGCTGATCAGTCATTGAGATGAATGATGTAGCCGATTTGGGATTAGAGCCTGACTTGATAATATAATCTTTTTGTTTTCCTCAACATTGTTATTTTTCCAATATAATCTATTTTCCTGAAATAAAATTGATTAATTTCATTTCTGTTTCTTGGTTGGACACATTCTGCCTTTAACCTAGCTTCTCACTTGAACACTTCAATACACCTATACAGTATATGTAAGTCAAGATATATTTAGACAATCCCTAATTTTTTTATTTTAGTAGCTGGTGATACAGTCACAACTTTATTCTTTTGTTTCCTCTGAGGAATGAGATTTTATTTATTTACTTTTATCATGGATACCAGCACATTAGTTATGTCTTTAATTTGAACATAAATATTAGAATCTTGGTGAAATGCATTAAGGCTGAGGACCATCTCTGTTTCTCTATTTCGCTACTTGCCCTTCAATGATGGAACATTTATCATGTCTTTCACATGGTGTAGTAATTTCTGATTATATATATGTAAATGTGGTAAATTCACCTAATCTGCATTGTATTTCTATTTCAAATATTATATTCAGTTCTGGAAATTGTCTTTCAAGAGGAACAACAATTAATTTAAGCACATCTAGGGGTGGCCAACAAAATGTTGCCGATGAAATGGAAAATTCTGGAAAAGATAGAATTTAGATGTGACACATTGGCTCTCTTTAAACATCAGTTCTGGTCTGTCATGTAAAAGATAGATTAGACTTACTCTATTGCCCCAAGGAAAGGAGAAAAAGTGGAAGGGGAAGGGAGGCACATTTCAGTTCAATATTAGAGAGATCTTTTTACCAATTAGAATTAGAGTGTTTGATAACTAAAAGTGTTCAAAGAGGGACAGCTTTATGATGAGGTAGAGGATATACTTAAATATGTATGTAAATCCTTATATATATATATATATATCTGCTTGTAAATTTTATATTATCAAAGCTTTTACTATTACTAAGACATTTGACATTTTTGGATGAAAGGCACTAAATATTGAGTGATTATTTCCTTGTCTTGGTATTTTATTAAGTAAAAAAGAGGTTATTTTCAGTGTAATACAGAAAACATTTTTAATACTTTAGGTGTTATATCTAGTATTTTTCTAAATATATATATTTTTCTTCTGAAATCTAGCAATCTTTCTATCTGTAGTGTTTGTTTTAGTTATGCACATATATTGAGATGTCTCAAAAAGAAATTACTTTATTCAAGAATCCTTTAACCATTTTGAAGAAAATATTTTTAGATATAACATTAATTTACATATTCATAGCTAGAAGTAGAATCTTTAAACTATTTACAAATATGAAGCCTTGCTTTTCAACTAGTAATCTTTATTATGCATAAAGCTAACTTTTGAAAAGTTCTGCAGAGTATTTAACAATAACACTTGATTTCAAAATACCTTAAGTTACCTTAATTTCAATAACATTTTGAATAGTTTCCAATTTAATTTTCAGTATGTGCAAATTGGAGGTACATTATTCATTACTTCCAGCAAATGTCTTTTACTATTTTATTTAATTTTTTCATCTTTTTAAATGGGTCATAAAATGTCAGTCTTTTATTGGATATGCATAAAGTCAGTAGCAAATGAATACCTTGCTAATAGGTTACTGTGGATTGAAATGTCAACCATATTTCATGGAGTATGAAATTTCTCATATCAGAGTAGCTATGACATATGGCACTGAGCTAGTCTCCTGTTTTGGAATTGTCATTCATTTAAAAAAATTAAATAAAAGTACTGTGACCATTAGGCCTTATTAAATTTTACTATTTAATAATTTATCATATAGAATGAATTTAGCTGTATTATTATTAATTGAGTACCAATTTTTATTAAAATGCACATCAATTCCATCTTTTTGTTTAGGTTTCTTCTGTCCATCTACTTTGAAAAAATATTGTGTCTCCCACCTGGTCTTCTACTACCCTTGTGCATATACTTATTTTAGTTAATTTCAGTCTGTTGTAATTTGTGGCTTTCTTTCAATTACATTGTAATACAATGTTTTATTGGTTACTGGAGCCCTATTATCAAGCACAGCTGAGGCTGGCCTATTGTAGGTAATTTATGAATATATATTTAAATAACCAGTCATAGAATGATTGAGTGATTGAATAAACTTATTGGCAAACATTTATAAACCAATTTGGAGTGCAGGTTTAGGTTTTAGGTGTAACACATAGCTTAGCATTACTATAATGTTGGGTTTAATCAAGATAGTATTTTGTCACAGGAAGGAATTAACAATGAAAAATTTCTTTACATGAACGTGCATGACATTATACACTAGGTATTTTTTGAACAGTTTAGCTCTATTTTTATATGGCAGTAGTAGAATAAAATTCTTTAAATAAAAAAATTGTTATATAATTACTTCATTGTTGTTATACATTCTTCTGCATTATCTGGGTTTTTTTTTAAAACTTGTATTAAAAATGTTACCTTGAAATTCTAATAATATGTTAGACAAATAAGGGTACCTGTTGTGTTCCAGAAACTGGGTTGGACTTTTTCATGTACATTATTTTATCAAGCTCTTCTCCCAAAAATAAGTCTGAAATAACTACAATTAACGCCAATTTAAGAGATTTGAGGAATGCACGATTAGGAGTGTAGTGACTAGAATTCAAACCCAGAACACCTTATTTCCTAACATGTGAGCTGAATCTATATACTCATTTAAAATTTGATTTTTGCAACAAATAAAGTTGAACTCTTCCCTCATTTCTACTTATATCCAAGGTGGGGCAAAAGTAGGTTTACAGTTTTGAGTTTGTGAAAATTTATTCTTGTATTATTATTTATTAATAGTTACAAAATAACCTTTAGAATGTATTCTTCATGTTTGCAACACTTATGGAAAATTTTCCCAGCAAGTAGATATACGTATGTGTATATACATTCACAAATAAATATCTTAGCATAAAGTAAATGTCCTTATAGGTAGCCATGAGAAATAGGTGAATATAGTGAAAAATGAGAGGAGTGATATTAAGCCCTTGCCAGTGAGAGGAATTTAAGTATAAGACCCTGAAATATTTATTGAGGATTAAGATAGTATGTAGTAGAAGTGACTACAGGGTTGCAGAAGTCCAATATTGAGGCAAGTCCCCTTTTTAAGCTGTAGGTTTCTTATTTGAATAAGGGAGATAATGCTGCTGCCTAGTTTAGTGGGTGACTGTGAGAATTAAATAAGAAGATAGGTGTACTATGTCTGGTTCATAGTAAGGAATCGATAACTGCCACCATTATTCGTATTGTTGTTGACAGCAATGCTTTGAGAAGGTGAAGATTAAATTTTTTCAATTGAGTCCATATATCAAAATAATTATCGGGTGGCTTTTCATGTCTGTTGAGTCTTAGCTCAGTTTGATTTGCCACCAGCTACATTATACTAGACTGAGATTTTGGGGATACTGTGCAGTTTATTTTGGTTGCCTACAAGATCTCATCACCATGCATTTCTACTATAAAAAAGAGTAAAATTTGTTGAGAAATAAAAAACTTTGTTCTACTGATCCCTTGAAAGTTGAATCAGTAAGATTACTGCAACAATCACACATTATTAGAAATCAAATAATCTTCCCCCAAGCTAAAACTGTGCCTACCATGTTATATGCTTTCTGGTATATGCTTTAAAGTGGAAAAATTAAGAACTAAACTAAGAAAGATTATTTTTGGATTCAATAGTGCTTACTCTTCAACAAAACAAAACAAGGCACTCCATTTTTCAGAATAAACAATTAGGTTTAAGTATCTTTTTTAAGTAAGCCACTTGGCATTCTGTATTGGAATAGTTCAGAAGTTCAGTTGAGTTGATATAAATATCCCAAGTTCTCATTCTTTTGTGGATTTAGCTAAACTTTGTCTTTATTAATAAAATATTTTGAAGAAAATATTTTATAAGAAATGTTTTTAATAGACATACTCCTGAATTTTGAAGAAGTTTGCTAGTCGTCACTTTTCTGGTAGTTCTATATCTGTACAAATCCAAACTAAATATCACATCGAGAAAAGAGACACATGGAGAACTTTCATTTCATCAAGCATCTGTAGTATGATGGAAAGAGTTCAAATTTGTTAGAATCCTAGTTTTACTACGTTAGGCAAGGTCATTACATTTCTGGGCCTCATGCACCCCATCTGTAGAACTGTGAAACTACTACTTACTTGAAGGGACATTGTAAAAGTTAAATGAGATAGTGTCCATCAAATGCCCAGCATAGCATCTGGCACATAGCAGGCACTAAATATTTCTCATCTCTTCTCTCTGGCATCATTATTGAAAGTTTTATCAGTGGATTGAGATTATTTTGTGTTTAATTTTAACATTTTATTACTAATAATATTTGGTACTGTATTCAAGGCATAAAAAAGAAACTTTTTAAATATAACAAAATTTTACCTATTCAGAGTAATTAATGCAAAGTTTCTGGCTATTAATTTTGGAATTTAGGTTATTAATGAGAATTGGAGCATAGCATTTTGTAGGGGCCATAGTAAAATGTCACCTACTACTTTTGCTTTAATGAATGGGTAGCTTTTATTTGTTGGCCAATTGATTATTATATGGTAATATTCTTTGTCAAGTTTTTTGATAAAGACCTGTTTCCTTAATATTTTAAAATCTGCTTGTAATTTTTTTCCTTTGGTATTTTGTTAGAGCTATATTTTGAAAACATTACTCATTTATGGCTGACTGATTCCAAATAATAAATTATGAGACTCTGAATTAATGAAATTTTAATTTTTATGAGTTGTTTTATAATTTGAAATTATATTTACAAAATAAGAGCTATATTTTAACTATGATATTTCTTAGTCATGGACAAAATTTACTCTGTTTTCTACCTTTGTCAGGATATTTTAATATCCTGAGACCATCTATAACCAGTGCATACAAATAAATAGCACCTTTCCCCTTTAGTTTTCTTTGTCTTTTCTTTATTATCACCTTCTTTATATTTAAGCATGAATAGTTTATTATTTTCAATTTTATATTCTTAAACGATAATCTTGTGATAATTAATATTAATGTCTAGAGATAGGAAAAATAAGCTAAACAGGAATTAAGGATATTTATTTTCTCTTTTTTGAATCTGAAACAATCTCAGCCTTTTTCTGAATTAAGTAATTTTTTTCTAATGTATTTAAACTACAGTAGTCCCCTCTTATCCATGGAGGATACATTCCAAGACCTCCAGTGGATGCCTGAAACTGTGGCTAGTACTCAACCTATATATACTGCACCTTTCACTTGAGGGAGCATTTTGAGACTTTACTTTGGCATATCCAAATTACCAGCATCACTACTCTTGCAGTTCAGGGCCATTATTAAATAAAATAAGGGTTACTTGAGCACAAGCACTGAGATGCCTTGATGGTCAATCTGATTGTTGAGAGGCTACTAAATGACTGAGGGGCAGAGAGCATATACAGCATGAATAAGCTAGGCAAAGTTATGGTTCAGTCCTGGGTGGAATGAGCAGGATGGTGAGAAATTCATCATGCTATTCAAAACAGCATGCAATTTAAAATTTATGAAATTTTTATTTCTGGAATTCTCCATTTAATATTTTTGGACCACAGTTGACCATGGTAACTCAAACCATATTAAGCAAAACCTCAGACCTCAGATAAGGGTAGGACTACTGTAAAAAAAAAGAACAGAAACAACAGAAATTTCTTGTTTTTTAAAATTTATTTATTTATTTATTTATTTATTTATTTATTTATTTATTTATTTATATTAAGTGGAAGGTGGGGAGGCAGAGAGACAGACTCCTGCATGTGCTCCTGACCAGGATCCACCAGCAAGCCCTCTATGGGGCAATACTCTGCCCATCTGCGTATTGCTCTGTTGCTCGGCAATGGAGCTACTTTAGCTCCTTAGGCCAGACCATGAAGCCATCCTTAGCACAGGTCAAATTGCCCAAACCATTCAAGCTTTGGCTGTGGGAGGAGAAGAGAAAGAGAGAGAGAAAGAAGGGGAGGTAGAGGGGTGGAGAAGCAGATGGTTGCCTCTCCTGTGTGCCCTGACTGGGAATCAAACCTGGGACTTTCACAAACCTGGCTGATGCTATATACCTCTGAGCCAACCAGCCAGGGATTTTTTTTTAATTTACTGATTTTTGATAGAGAGAAAGGGAGAGAGAGAAATAGAAATATCAATTTGTTGTTCCAGTTGTTGATGTGTTCCTTGGTTGTTCTTGTGTGTGCACTGACCAGGGATCAAACCAGCAATCTTATTAGCAAGTCAGGACAATGCTTCAACTAACTGAGCTACTCACTCAGGGCCTCAGGAATTTCTTAATGTTTCTACTTATATTAAACTTCTTATAGGAACAATTAGATCACTTAAGGAAATTACCTCAGGCTATTCCAGTAAGGACTGGAACTAGGAAAAAACTGGGATAACTGATCAAAAGCACTCTGGCTGGTTTTGAATTATGTAAGGAAATAAAATTATTCCACATTACTCTAGTGTTTATATTTTATTTATTGTTTTTTCATTTTCTTTCAGAACTCTTGATGTTTCAGTGAGTTTTAATGGAGGAAAATCTGTCATCTCAAGCTCATTAGTAGTCACAGCCACAGAATGTGTAAGTAAAAAGTTTGCATAAAGTTACCTTTTAAAAATATTTTATCCAGAAATAATTATGGATCCTCACTGTTATTGAATCCTACTATAACGAAGGTACAAACAATAAAACTGGAGATTGTCACAAGGAAAAATTTATGTAGAATTTATTTTAGGTTCTATTTTTTTCCTATAGCTGCCTTTAAAGGGAATTTTAAGAAAGTGTACATTTTATTTTGATATTTAGAAAATTCAAGTCATATTTAAAAATAAAGGAGAATGATTTCCTGAAGCATTTTTTCTTAAAACATTAAACATATAAACAGAATAATGATTTTTTTGTTATGAAAGTTGTAGTATAGTTTCTATGACATCCTGTTTTTGAAATTATTAGTGCATCTTAATGAGTGAGCTTATTATTTTATCCATTTTAATGTTGATGCTTTTCTCACATAATGAAGGAATTTGATTTTGATACCTTGATAAAATCCTAATTTGAAACTACATTAAACAATATTTTAGTTGAGATGGTTGATTTACATTACATTGATAAGACAGTGTTTTCCTTGTAGTTAAGTTTTTGGGTTTCTGGAAAGTTTTGATACTACATTATTGAACATGAAAAGAGCACACTTAAATGGACTCACATGACTATTAATTTTTTGAATATATTTTCTTTGTAAAAAATATAAATTAAAGCAAAAAAAAATTCTTGCCCTTCAAAAGATCAAAATTCCAAACAAACATTTTTGACATCTCATGGTTTCATAGAAAATTAAATTTAATAAGTTGACATTGATCAACACAAATGCATAGATTTTGGATAAACATCTGCACATCATTTGAACAGTCAATTAGTTTTATATTTTAGTCTTTTGAGAGACATTCTTTCTCCAGGAAACAAGCAAAATAACTCAATTATTATCTGTAAAGAGATAGTTGTATTTCTCATTGTAAGTAAACATCGCAGGGAAAACAAGCATCTGTATGGACTACAGAATTTTTTTGGATAGCTCTCTATTAAAACTTGTTTCTGTTTTGAAAATAGCTAGCTTTCCCCCCCTGTTCATCTGTAATTCAATTTGTAATTTGTAGGTTTTGTGGATGTTGCAATTTCTAAGTTTTTTGGTCCCTCAGGATGTGGTTGGTGTTACAATCACTTGTGGTGTATAGTTAGTCAGTATTTATCTCACTGAAATGGCATTTTTTTTTATTCTTCTTCCTGATCTGTCTTTTTTTCATCTGTTTTTCATGAAAGTAAGAAAACAAACCTTGTCTATATCCTATGTATGATTGCAGTGTGCAGGAATGCTCCAGTTAAATGAGTCACCTGGAATTTATGAGTTTTATGCTTTAAGAAAGTCTTCTAGATCTTGCTAGTTCTCAGAAAAACATACTGTGACTTAAGGTGGTTTAAAAGTAAGGTGATTTCAGAAAAAAGGACATTGGTTGTGTCATAGATGGAGAGTGAGTTAAAGGACAAGTTGTGATATTAAATAAGGGATCAGCCCTGGCCGGTTTGCTCAGTGGTAGAGTGTCGGCCTGGTGTGCAGGAGTCCCGGATTTGATTCCCGGCCAGGGCACACAGGAGAAGCTCCCATCTGCTTCTCCACCCCTCCCCCTCTCCTTCCTCTCTGTCTCTCTCTTCCCCTCCCGCAGCCAGGGCTCCATTGGAGCAAAGTTGGCCCGGGCGCTGAGGATGGCTCTGTGGCCTCTGCCTCAGGTGCTAGAATGGCTCTGGTTGCAACAGAGCGACACCCCAGATCGGCAGATCATCACCCCCTGGTGGGCATGCCGGGTGGATCCCGGTTGGGCGCATGCGGGAGTCTGTCTGACTGCCTCCCCATTTCCAACTTCAGAAAATAAATAAATAAATAAATAAATAAATAAATAAATAAATAAATAAATAAGGGATCAAAGTAACTTTCATTAAAAAGAGACGAGAGAAAATACTTAAGGAAAGTGAGGGAATGAGCTCTGAAGATCATCAAGGGAAGAGTGTTTCATGCAGAGTGAACAGCTAGAACAAGCCTCAGGTGGGACTGTGTCTGGTAAGTTTAAAGAATAGCAAGGTAGCGACTTTGGAGTTGGAAGTTGTTGGAGGCAGTAGGCGTCCTGAGATGAGCAGGAGAGAGTGAGGGAGGGAGACAGATTATGTGAGGTTTTGTAAGTCTTTGTAAAGACTTGAGTTTTTCTTCTGAGTGAAACAGGGAGTCACTGGAAGGTGACTTAATGTTTTTAAAAGAATCATTCTGGATCTTCTGTAAAAATAGACTTTGCATGTAGGGGCCAAAATGGAAATAAGGGAGACTAATTCTGTGGCTGTTTCAGTAACCTTGGTGAGGGGAGTGTGGCTCCACTATGGAGATGGCAGTGGAGATGGTGAGAAGTTCTTCAATTGAATTTAAATATTTTTTTTTAAGGTGGGGCTCATGGGATGGATGCCTAAACAGATTATATGTGGGTGTGAGAAAAAGACATTAAGAATAGTTTCAAGGGCCCTGGCCGGTTGGCTAAGATAGAGCATCGACCTGTTGTGCAGATGTCCTGGCTTCAATCCCTAGTCAGGGCACACATGGGAAGTGACCATCTGCTTCTCTCCCTCTCCCTCGCCCTCTTCTCTCTTGTTTTCTTTCTCAGTCAGTAGCTCAATTGGTTCAAGCATCATGCCAGGCACTGAGAATAGCTTGGTTGATTTGAGCATTGGCCCCAGACTAAGGTTCCCTGGTGGATCCTGGCTGGGATGCATGTGGGAGTCTGTCTATCTCCCCTCCTCTCAATTAAAAAAAAGGAAAAAGAATGGTTTCAAGCTTTTTCACTTGAGCAACTAGGATGGGTTGTCTTCAGGTAGAGCAGTTTTTGGAAGAAAATGAAGATATCTGTTTTGAAAATGTTGAATAAAAGAAGTTTACAGTCATCTCAGTGGAAATTTCAGAAAGGGAATTGAATATACAAGTCTGGAGTTTTAGAGAAAGATCTGGATTGGAGGTGCACATTTGGAAGGGAGTTGTATGGAATAATATGGTCAAACAATTTCCATCTGATTTAAAAAAAAACTTTCAGGAGATAACACAGGAAGTGAAAGGGTACCAGAGAAATGTTTTGTTTTTTGTGGAGGAACCAAGATAAATTAGGTTATGAAAGGAGACAAGAGGGGAAAACATTTTACAGATAAATAGCAAATAGAAACCAAGAGTAGATATCTTTTTTTTTAAGTAAAGAGAATATTTTTAATTTTTTAAAATTATTTTTATTTATTCATTTTAGAGAAGAGAGAGAGAGAGAGAGAGAGAGAGAGGGAAGGGGGGAGGAGCAAGAAGCATCAACTCCCATATGCGCCTTGACCAGGCAAGCCCAGGGTTTTGAACCGGTGACCTCAGCATTCCAGGTCAATGCTTTATCCACTGCACCACCACAGGTCAGGCGTGAGAATAGATATCTTTAATTAAAGTGAAAATAGTGGAAAGAAAGCTTGGAAATAGAAAATTTAGATCAGATTATCAAGAGCCTATAAAAAAATTGGGGGCCTGACTATATAATTAGTGGTGCAGTGGATAGATCATCAGCCTGTGACACTGAGGACCCAGGTTCGAAACCCCGAGGTTACTGACATAAACAAGGGGTCACTGGCTCAGCACAGTCAAAAGCACAGATGAGAAAGCAATCAATGAAGAACTAAAGTGCTGCAAGTATGAGTTGATGCTTCTTACCTCTCTCCCTTTCTGTCTGTCTGTCTGTCTGTCTTTCTCTCTGGCTTAAAAAAAAATTGAGTTTATCCTACAGGTCTGTATTTTCTAAACACTAGTACACAGAGATGTCAGTGTTGAAATGAACAAAGGAAAGAAAATCTTCCACATTCATGTCCCAAGGACCAATCTGTGTGTCCCAATTGTGGCTGCCTTACGAGAGCAGGGTACTAACTTCTGCAGTGGAATCATGGCAGAACAGGCATTTAGAAATTATCTTCCTCTCTTTGATTATTCATTCCAATGAGTACAGCTAAAACTGTAACTAAGGGAGACAATATGTATCCAGAAAAGTCTCAAGGTTAAGTATTACTACTATAATAGTACTTGCTATTAGACCGAACAGTAAAGGGTGGAGAGATTTAACCAGTAAGCATGAGAGTTGGAGATAAAGTACTTCCCCCAGAATATGGAGACACCAAAATAATTTTGGATGACAAAGATTATTTCTTACTTAGAAATGGTGACATTCTTGGAAAGTATGTAGACTGAAATGAGTCACTACTGAAATGGCACCATGTGAAGTTGCCCATTCCACTGAAGTTCTGAAATCATTCATCATGTAAATAATTTCTATGTCTATCTTTTATAATAAACTAATGATATCCAAACTAATAAAACAGGAATAAAAAGAGGTTATATGTTTTATAATGCTAGGTTTATTCAACTTGAAAGATTATTTTTATTCTGAAATTGCTTTCTCTGCCATTTTAATTTCAAAATATACTTTGATTGAGGAAAAGATATCTATAATGATGTCTCCCTCCTTCCCTCCCTCCCTTCCTCTCTCCTTCCCTCTTTCCTTCCTTCCTTCCTCCCTCCCTCCCTCCCTCCCTTCCTTCCTTCCTTCCTTCCTTCCTTCCTTCCTTCCTTCCTTCCTTCCTTCCTTCCTTCCTTCCCTCCTTCCTTCCTTCCTTCCTTCCTTTTCTTCTCTCTTCTTTTCCCTTTCTTCTCTCCTTCCCTTTTCTTCTTTCTTGAAATGGGAGGAATACATGGTGATAAAGAAAAATTACAGTGCACAAAGTTAAGTGGAAAAAGATCTTATTCAAGACTATTATAATAGATTGAACTTAGCTCTGATGGGACAAATGGCTGGAGAGTTTTTAAGTGCCGGGATGCAAGGAATTACAGACACCTATATCTGCTGTTTGGCCTTACCTGAAGGAAGAGTAATCTTTTTTCTATCTTCCTGACAGAAGGTAGTATTAAACCTTGGAGCAAAGCACCATTCAAAGTTAGGTTCCTACCATCCCACAGAGCCTGGGAGATGGGACACCACCTTCTGTGATGATGACATTCAAAGGGTGGCTTTCAGATCAGGAAAGACATTGCCCTTGGGGTCTGTAAAACTGGGAAGTGACTTTAAAGGAAATTTATATACATTTCAAAGCAGCAGAGAAAGATTTCACAATTATAAATTTTCCAAAATAGATTTCTTAAAAAAAGGAGGTCAGAGACCTATAGTTCAGAAGAAAGCTGTTTAAATTTTAATCAAGCTGAAGAAAAATATAAAGTAGTCTTGGTCAATAGAGTAAGTGAAGTGAATTAGAGAGAAACAGCTCAACAAATGGAACAGCTCGGACACTTACCATGTCAAGGAGCCAAAGGAAGAAGGGATTCTAAATGGAAGGAAGGCAGCATCCGGTGTCTCAGAGAGCTGAGAGAGAAAGGTCCGGGGTCACAGTGACCTTGATGCTTTGCTCAGGTTGAGGATTTGTGGCCTTTCGTGTACATTTTATTATTATACTGATTATTATAGTATAATAAATAATGTAATCCCCCTTATATTGATAATAATTAAAGAATATTCTTTTTCCTCATTTAATTATTTTATATTTAAACTCAAATTCCTCTGTGTGTGGTAGTAATACTCCAGTTTTGTAGAAGATATAAAAAGTGAGCCTGGAGCCGACGAGTTGTACCTGCTGATGTATGCATTCAATCTCTTTTCAAAATAGAAGGAGACAGTGGGAAATGTTATGACTAATACCTGGGCATTGTATTTAATTGATATCCAGTCTTTTCGGCATATTCAGATGTGATAATGAGCTGAGACACATTTAGTAATATTATTGATTATAGGGTGATGTTTTGGGATTTTGTTTGGCATTTGAAAGCCAAACAAAATAAAACTTTATTATTTTAGCAATTGATTAATCCTTGTGGCAATCCCACAAATAAAGAAGCCTCTCTCTGTGTTCCAAGAACATCTGGGTTTAGTCCTGCTAAGACCGTTATGTTATTGAGTTGTCACTTCCTGTTCATTTCTGGGCCTTTCCCAGCAGTCCTGAGATGTTGATGGCAGAGCTTGTGCCTCTCTCACTGACCCTTCCCAGTGCCTGGTCCTTGCACAGTGCTCATGCTCCAAAATTACTTGTTAAATGAATGAATGAAAGTAGCTGTATATCTAGTTTAAGAATGCAGAAACTAAGGTTTAAGTGGAAGGTTTTAAGATTAGAGTCCGAAGAGTGTATTTATTTAGGCAGTCATTTCTCTTCTATTTCAGATCTTCTCCATGTGTCTCTGTTTAAAAAAAAGAGTTTAAGATGTCTTTTTTCACCCTTTGGGACCACTGCTCTTCTTCTGACCCACTTGGACTAATACCAAGAACATGTTTACTGAGCATGTATTAAGTGCAAGACACTGTGCTGAGTACTATGTATGTGTTAATCCCTTATGACCTTATGTAGGCTCTTCTTATTACCTTTATTTTATAGATGAGCAAACTAAGGAATAGAAAGCCATTGCCAATTGTTCGTACACATTTATGCAGTCATGTTAGAAAGTACTTTTTCTATTAGGTCAACCCAACCTTCAGCAGAGGCACATGGCTTGGTGAGCAGAAGATGTGTTGATTTCAGCCCTCACTGCAGCGGAGAGAGGGGGGGACTTGGAATCTGGAGGCTCCGAAGCTTAAGTTATTAGTTCAGTTTCCCAGATGAGTAAAGATTAGAATTGAGAATTGAACCTAAGCCTGCTTCCCCCGAGCCTGGACACTTGCACAATCTGCCATTTGTATCCACATCCTAAATTGATCTTTATAAAATAGGCTGGCAAACTTTTTTAAGTGAGATAGTAAGCATTTCGAGCTTTGGAGGCTGTACTGTTTCTGTCAAAACTACTTAATGCTGCTATTTTGTGCAAAAGCAGCTATAAACTTCTGTAAACAAGTGGGCGTGGCTGTGTCCAACACAATTATGTACACTAAAACTTGAATTTCTTGAAATATATTCTTTAGATTTTTTTCAGCTATGAAATACTATAAAAATGTTTTTCTTAACTTGTCAGAGGTCTTATGAAATAGTGTGTTGATTATCTTGGGCCGTAGTTTGCTAATTCCTGTATGAAATATTCCAAAAGAATCCAGTAAATGAAATTGTCACCTATTTCAGGTTATCCTTTTCCCCTAAATCTAAATTTATAAAAACAAAATTGTGGAAACTTTTTTTCCCCCTGTCTAGTTCTATTTTATTTTTTAACATGATTGTTGTTATTATTTTCTAAGTAGAGTGAAACATGTTCCTGAGGCAGTTTTGAAATTTTTGAGTGATTCCTCCTTCCTGTAGTTATCTTGGAAGTACAGTAGTGACTCTGTGTTGTTCTTATAGTTTTATATACTCTTAGCTAGAATTGCAGTTATATTGGCAGAGTGTTTGTACATTATAACTTGCTTTTAATGAAATAAAGGAAATTAGATGCAGAGGAAGTTCAACTATATTTCTTCTACCTTAATATCAAGTTCAATGTTCAGATATATCCCTAGTTCACCCTTAAAAGAGTTTTGGCTTCATGGCCTTGACCAACATCTGGGTACTGAGTTGCTAACTAGACTCTTCAGTTAACTTTATATCCTAGTTTCCTTAGATAGCTGAAAATGCTACTTGTTGAAAACAACTGTTAGAAAAAAATTGATCCAACAAATGGCCTATTAAAGGTCATTTAACAAATGACCAATTTCTTCTGTAATAAAGAGAATTACTGCTTTTTAGAAATTTGTGTTTCATATCTTTTCTTCAGCTGAAGCCACTAATTCTGCGCCCACTCCTTCCCTGGGCTTTTACTTCCTTAAGGCGGTTTTCTTGGAACCCTAAAGCAGGGTCGTCCCAGTTTGACCTGTTTCTATTGTAGTTTTCTCCCATAATATTTACATTTATAATTATTTGTTCAAGGTTTGTTTCTCCAACTAACTTGTGGGCTTCATGAAGACCTGTCGTCTGGCATTATAACTTTGGTGCCTATTTAAAACCGACTAGCATTTCAACAGAGGCATGCCAACCAGAAATGAGAGGCGTTTAGTTTCTGCTTATGATACAGATCTATGTGTAATCATATCTAGTTTCCTCTTCCTCTCAAAGTCTGTAGTTTGCAGCATGGTATCTGCTCAAAGGACTGAAGTCTATGTGTTTGACCTTTCCTTAATTTGTTTATAAAGCTATGTGAACAATGAAATTATTTCCCTTTCATGGCTGAAGGCTTTCATGCTCTGATAAGGGCTCCAGAAAGTCTGAATTTGTATTCCGTTAACTGAGCTAGTGTCTGGGACTGGGTTTCATACCTTTATAGCAAGTTCAGATTGCAATAAATTCTTTGCTTCCTCTTTCCTATCTTCCATCATGCTCTGCTTAAATATGGTAAAGATTAGGTTGGTAGCTCTTTAGAAAGTATGTATTTTTGTTTTAATTTTATTTTAGACAAATCTTTGGAGTTAGTTGAGATAATAATGTTATACTTAATGTATATAATGCTGGACATACATAGAGTTTTGTCACTGTTCCTAATAGGGGCATTTTTTTTTTAGAGAGAAAATCAAAAAATTTAACTGCCCATCATGCCCAGCCCATCTATTTTATATTCTGTCAGTACGATTTTCCAAATTTCCTACTTGTGACACATTCATAGAAAGAAAAACTGATCCCTAAACTTTCAGCAGACTCACACCCTCTAGTTGCATGTCCTTATTTCTGAACACAGGGTTTGAACTCTAGGAAAGGAAGCCAGGTGTTCATAGAACCCTTTTTAAAGTTGTATAGCACAGCCAAATGGAGAGCAGTTTCCACGAGTGCTACAGCTAGAGCCTCGTGCAGGGGAGGTCTGACTGATTCATTCCATGCAGATACACGGATTGGGTGTATCTTATATAAGACTTTATATTTGAAGGTGGGATCATAGATGTATACACTTGACAACATTTATTCATAGCATCTCACAGATTTTTCTTTGCCATTCTTTTCCTGTTATTATTCCTAATTGCCTGGATTTTAGAGCTGAGCATAATCAAACCTGTGGAGAGCTGCATGATTTTTTTTTCATGAATGTTTAGAATTCTGTGTAGAAAGATGTACTTTGAGTATTTTCCTAAGTAACATGATGTATATCTGAATTTTCTTTGCTTGTAAGAGAGTTTAAATATTTGCCGGGGAGATTTCTCTAAAAGTATTTATTTTTTCTCTTCTCTCTCTCTCTCTCTCTCTCTCTTACACACACACACACACACACACACACACACACACACACACCTTTCTATGTACAAGACACTTATTAAGATGTTTAAGAGATATCAGTAACCAAATGTTGAGCTTACACACACACACACACACACACACACACACACACACACACGGACAGAGAGAGAGTCAGAGAAGTCAGAGAGAGGGATAGATAGGGACAGACAGACAGGAACAGAGAGAGATGAGAAGCATCAATTTTTAGTTTTTCATTGCGCGTTGCAACACCTTAGTTGTTCATTGATTGCTTTCTCATATGTGCCCTGACCGCGGGCCTTCAGCAGACCGAGTAACCCCTTGCTTGAGCCAGCAACCTTGGATCCAAGCTGGTGAGCTTTTGCTCAAGCCAGATGAGCCCGCGCTCAAGCTTGTGACTGGGGGTCTCTAACCTGGGTCCTCCGCATCCCAGTCGAACGTTCTATCCACTGCACCACTGCCTGTTCAGGCGAGCTTACCTTCATTTTCATTCTCCCTAACTCTACACCAAGAAGTTCCTAGATGTGTACATGCCTTATTATTTTTTATTTTAAGTAATTCTTTATGGTAATTATCATAATAAATATTATACCTTAAGAATAGTAGATGATAGAGCTCTGTGAAGATAGTGTGGATATGTGAATTTTTTGTAGTTATTTCTGTAATCTTCTGAAAGATAAATTAAATGAAATTATCAAAGATTTTTTTGATATTTTGTTGATGTTTGTTTTGGTTAATTTGCAACCTAACATCAGCTACAAAAGTAGCTTCCATAGTTATTCCCTCTTCCATCCAGATACAAAATCAGAAAACAAATGATAGCTTTAATTGTTCATGTATACTCGATTCCTAATCTTTTCTTGAAAATTTCTGAAAGTATTTAATGTTTCATGGTCTGTGTTGCTCTGATATATACATGTATATATATATTTTAATTTTATTTTTCAATTACATGTTTACTTTCAGTATTATTTTGTATTAGTTTCAGGTGTACAGCATAGTGTTTAGACAATCATATACTTTACAAAATGATCCCCCTGTTATTTCCAGTGCCCACCTGGCACCATACATAGTTATTACAGTATTATTGACTACATTCTCTATGCTGTATGTTGTATCCCTGTGAGTGTTTTGTATCTACCAATTTGTATTTATTAACCCCTTCATCTTTTTCACCCAGTCTCCCTGAGAATTGTTTTAAGTTATTTTGTAATGGATTTATTAAAACTGAAAGTCTGCTAATAGTAAATATCTTTGAAAATTGGTTTTGAGACAGTTTCCAAGCCACTATGTAGTAATTTCTCTTTCTTCCTTTTTCATTGTGATACTAACAGAAGATACAGGAAATGTCATTTCAAGATTTCTTCAGATTAACTAAACCAAGTATATTTTGTTAGCACTTCCTTGCTAATACTTTTGAAAACTACCTTCTTTTTTCAGTTATTTACAAATAACTATTTACATAAAGATTATTATCTGTTTTTATGTATAGATCATCATGTATTACACTTCAATTTCCATTATAAAATTTTCTAATTAAATGCCACTACCATTTTCACTTAAACATCAGAATGCTTCTTAGCTTTGATCAATATGTTTTCCAAAGTAGATTCTAGGGAATCCTGGTTCTGTAGGCTATTGAAATGTTATGAGAAAAAAAAATGGTTCTGTGCTGATATTAAGTTGGACTTCTTTACTCCAAAACCATTCAGAGCTTTATAACTATGTTAATGTGCAAAGTGATTTTCTAAGAGAGATTTAATAATCATGGTTTTTCCACAGTTTGTTGCTTTGGGAACAACTGGCTTTCTTAGTTTGTGGATTAGCATAGAGGTTGATATTAAGCAAATTGTTTAATTTCTCAGGGCCTCTATTTCCTCATACTTTTTAATACAATGACATTCTAAAATGGATACTGGTAGGTTCTTTGTTGCTCCCCCTCCCCTAACCTTCTATCAACCCTTGGGATAAGTGTGGCTCTCAACCTGAGTTCTGGGCTTCTACTTCTCATTTGTATTGAATGACAGGAAATGTATCTCTGAAAATCTGCCTTATAAAGTCCCAAGTTTTTACCCAGAAACTTATTGATTTATGATTTTTCTTCCCTGATTCTTTCCTTAAAGCATAACAAAATAAGACATTATTACTGGGGATCTCACCAAGTGGGTTAGGAGAGACACCTTGTTCCCTTAGAAGCCTTAGATCTATGTTAAAAATTCATTAAACACTCTTCTTTGTGTTTGTGGCTTTTGCAGCCTTATTTCTTCAGAGTTCATTCTCTCAGTAAATAGCCAAGTATGGAATAAACATTGATAAGTGGGTTGGAGCTAGCTCCTATCTTCTTAGAGCTCACAATGGATTGTGTGAGAAAAAAGAATTAAATAAATAATCACAGTTATTCATAAACAAATAAACAAATTTTGATAGTACTAAAGATTAAAGTATAGAGAACTATACATTATAGTATAAGGAGGAGCATTTCTAGCCAGAGGGTGAAGGGAAAGCTTCCTGGGGATGTGGCTTCAGCTGAGCTTTGTAGAATGAATAGGTGGTTTCTAGATGAAGGGGGTTGGAGGCAGAGCCCAGAGCAGGGCCTTTGGGCTATAGGTGTTCTGCATTAGGAAGTAAAAGAACATCATTGTGGCTTTGTGGAGGTAGTGTCTGAACTGCCAACAGAGATTTTATGATACATAAATGCATGAGATTGCATTTTTACATTCATGTGGGTATACCATTTGCTAACAAGAACCACTATTTTTTATTTGTCACCTTGGTGATTTTTGATAGTCATCTGTTCTGTTATTAAATATCATATATAAAGTAAATAGTGTTCCATCTTCAGAAATCTGGGGAAATTCTGCATAAATTCTTCTTAGAGATAGTTATGCTTATAAACAAAATAATTCTCTCTTAGAGATGAGAGAAAGGGACTATAAGGACCATTTCTGTAACCCCAAATGGTGATTTTTTCTACATTCCTTGAAGGCATAATTTAAAACAATCTCTAACACTTTGAAAGATTTTGTATTTATTATTAATTGCCTTTTAATAACATATATGAAATAGAATATAAAATAATTTTTACAATTGAAAGAATTTAAAGAAATATAGTAGAAATCTGGCTTGATGTTATTGTACTCCCTGTATTATTTTCTGGTGTTTCCTCAAAAATAATGTATATTGGGTGTCGACATAGAAAATATCCAAACTTGTTGAGAATTGTTAAAAATTTATTTGAACCAAAGTGATGGCATTGCTGGGAAACAAAATCTCAATGAATTGAGAAAATGCTGTGGAAAATGGCAGTTTTTCAGTTAATTTTATGCATTAGAATTAAAGAAAACCTAAAGAGAGTTACATGAAATCCACTGTTGGTGGATTAAGGGGGTGCGGAAAGCAAAGTGGGGAAATCTCTGGGGTTTGATAAAATGTAAAACAGAGAGACACAGGATAGTTAATAATCAATATTTACAGCACAAAGATGGTAGGTAGGCTGGGAACAAGGAACAAGACATCAATAACATTTTCAGGAGTGGGTGTGCCAGAGGCGCCTGGAAAAGGAGATTACTCTGACATTCCCAGGGTCTGTTATCTTAGCTGTACAAAGACAATAGACAGGCTCACTTGAGATAAAGATTGACCTTTGTCAAGGAAGCTACAGGCCTAGGACAGGACTACCCACAATGACCTGCTATTAGTTAGGAATTTTTATGTTCAGAACATCCTATGTGGTTACTTTTAGTTTCTGAGTTTGTAAGGCCACCATGCAGGCGTCCCTTGAGCTTGTCAGGTTTAGTATGTGGCCCCTTTTTCGTCCACAGGGATTTGACCCTTAGCTTTGCTGACCACCTTGTTTTTGTTTCCTCCTACTCCAGTCTAATGGAATTGCAGCCATCATTGCTATTTTGGTGTTACTGCTCCTCTTGGGCATTGGTTTGATGTGGTGGTTTTGGCCCCTTTGCTGCAAAGTGGTGAGTAAGAAGGATTTTCAGTCCTACTTTTTTTTTTTTTTTTAACCAGTGGGATGTAAATAAGGCCTGAAATGTGAATCAATGCTACATTGTTCAACAATGGCAAAGTTTCAGTGAGCAAACTGAGTCTTAATAATTTTTATCACTATAGTCAATTCTAGGAAATATGCATGCCAATAAATATTTATTATAAAACTTCATCTAGAAATACTTCAAAATCAGCCTTGAAAGAAGAGGGAAGGAAGGTAAGAGAGGTCATGGGGATAAAAGTTTTTCAGTTTAAATGGAATGATATTTTCTACTGTATTTGTTGGAAGAGGTTGATAATCTGCCAGTGTTTTTTCAAGTGCTTACTGCCTCTTTCATTATCTCTTTGACAGATCTATTTCAGCACCTTCTCTGTTTGCCTCTTAGAAAAACACTTTAGAAATAAATCATGTGCAAATGTTAGGGTATCTGTTAAACAATCACCTTTGAAGTTATGACAGTTGGTTTTAGTTTGCATCATTTTTCATGTTTGAGTAAAACCTCTGAAAGAATATGGGTGCATGTTGATTTTTTGTTGCTGCTGTAACAAATTGCCACACATTTGGTGGCTTAGTTTAAAGCAATGCAGATTTATAATCTAGCCATGAGGTAATCACAGGTCCAGCACGGGTCTCAATGGTCTAAACTGGGCTAAAGCGTATCAGCATGGATACATCCCTCTGGTAATGCTCCAGAGGAGGATCTGTTTCCAGCTGCTAGAGGCCACCAGCACTCATTACCTCAAGGGCCCCTCCTTTTGAACTTCACAGCAGGCAAGGTTGCATCACTTCTGCCATTTCCTGTAGTCACATCTCCCTCTGACTCTGAACCAGCTGGCACAGGACCTCTGATGTTAAGGAACCATCTGATTAGATCGGCCACTTGGATAGGATAATCTCACATCTCAGTGTCTTTTTCTCTTCATCACATCTGCAAAGTCCCTTTGCCTTTAAAGCAATTTAGTCACAGTCCCCGGGAATTAAGAGTTTGCACATCTTTGTGGGGCTGTAATTCCACCTAGCACAGGATGCACTGTTGAGTAATAAATATCCGCAGATTTCAAGCAATCCAATTAGGATTTTTCAGGTATCATAGAAAAAAAGATTATCTTGAAGAAGCACTTTTCAAAGTATGCCTACTACTTATTTTGATATTTCTTCTATTGTTAGCACATTATGTAGAACTTTGTATTCCCTAGATCACAGAATTGTTCTATATAATATTACTAGATGGCGTTTCCCCCATCTTCTAAATCAAGGAAGTTTAGGTTCCTTGTAACATCAGACAGTGCTTTTTGTATTAGTTCTGCATTCGTTATTAATTGAACTTCAGTCTGCTTTTATGAGGAAACTTTATAATTCTTATCTCAGAGCACCTGACCCATGGAGGAGGCACAGATTTAAACAACAGTAGAGACAAGTGTCTTGTATTTTTACTGAAATAACCAATTTCCTGCTTTAGCAATTTTTGCACAAACGGCTTCCTGTTGTAATCTTGGTTTTCCTAGATGTGACTAGTTTAGGGTGGCAAGCAATCTTGAGTCTCAAATTAAAAAGCAAACTGTGCCTTAAAGCAGTGGTCCCCAAACCCTGGGCCGCGGACCGGTACCGGTTCGTGAGCCATTTAGTACTGGTCTGCAGAGAAAGAATAAATAACTTACGTTATTTCCATTTTATTTATATTTAAGTCTGAACGATGTTTTATTTTTTTAAAATGACCAGATTCCCTCTGTTACATCCTTCTAAGACTCACTCTTGATGCTTGTCTTGCTCACGTGATACATTTATCTGTCCCACCCTAAAGGCCGGTCCGTGAAAATATTTTTTGACGTTAAACTGGTCCGTGGCCCAAAAAAAGTTGAGGACCACTGCCTTAAAGTGATTTGTACTCTCTTTCTTTTTTTAATTTTAAACTTTCCAGTGGTAGATTTTCTTCCTTCATAACTTTGCAATTTCACATATTGTTGATCAGTAGGCTCAAAAGTGTCCAAGTATATATTTTTTAAAAGATACTTGCAAAAACTGAAATAGGATTCTTCAAGAGGTTTGGTGGAGAGGAGTCAGTCATCAAGTCATGAGAATATATCCATTCTAACCCTAGGATTCTACAGACTGCACATGGAGTGTATTTCCTGATGTCAGGCCTAGTATACCTTTAAGGTGTGTTTTCAGGCTGTGAGGGCTTCCAATCCTCAGGAACATCATGAATGCTTACTAGTTTCTGCATCTTATTTAACAGAGAGAACCACTTCTATTTTACATTTAGAAATATAGATTTAGAGGGCAGCTAGCCCTGTGTATGAGCTAGGTATGAATGATTCACAGCAGATTGTTCCTAATTTAAAAGCAGAGAGAAGGTAAAACAAAGTTCTGCATCTGTCCCTTAGCAAGCTAATATGTGCCAGTACTGTTCTAGAAACTGGGGGGTACTAAAATGATTATAATATAATGTGGAAACTCACATGTTAACATAAACACACAGAGCGGTGGGAACACGTCAATGGAGGGTCAGGAGTGTCCAACAGCAACAGGGTGAAGAGCAGTGAGAACCCGGAGGGAGAGAATCTGCTCGAGTTAAGGGGCTGTTGAGAATCTGCTCGAGTTAAGGGGCTGTTTCGGAGAAACCTGATTAAGCTGCTGACTCCAGACTGAGCTTCGGATAATGACTAAACTGGCAGCAGTTAATCAAGGACATTTCAGAGGAAGTGCGTGCAGAATCAGGAGTTACTCAGGCATGCTTTAGGAGGGCCGACGGAGGCCTCGCCTGCCGGTGACAGGGAGCAGTGAAAGATCTTTGGGGATTTAGGCATGAACCCCATTAGGGAGGGCTTCCTGTGTCTTTTTGGAGGTTTGAACTCACTTCAGGGATGATGAGGAGCCACTGGAGGGATTTGATCAGTATAACCCCCTGAAAAAAGCTCTGCTTACCATGGCCAGATGCTCAGCTGTTTAGAGCATTGTTCTGAAGCACAGAAGTTGCAGTTCGATCCTGTTCAGGGCACACACACTGGAACAGGTTGACGTTCCTGTCTCTCTTTCTCTTCCTTTCCCTCTTGCTAAAATCAGTTAAAAAAACAAACAAAAAAAAAGACTCTCTGCTTGCTTCTTGGTTAGTGATCTGGTCTTGGCAGGGATTAATTCTGTGTAAATTCAGTTCCACCTACAATTGAAACGGAAAGCTACTGGCAGATAGTGCACATTAGATATGGCTGAAGCGCAGGCGCTCTAACAACGTGTGGGCAGTTGGAGTACAACAGAGGCTCTGTGAGCCAGAGGGAAATGAAGATGTGATGTGAAAAGAAGGGCCAAAGGAGACTAACCTTGTGGAAAAATAAAATGCCTTTAGTGTTGTACCAGGTGTTGTAGTACAACTGCAGGATATTGATTTTATTTTGTTCCTCATAGAGAATATATGCTGGCATTAGAATGTGGTTAGTTAAATAATTGAAGCATTAATTTAGAAATCAATTTGACTTTGACTATTGTTAACAGTAATATTACTTTATTACTTTATTTATTTATTTTGTATTTTTCTGAAGCTAGAAATGGGGAGGCAGTCAAACAGACTCCCGCATGCACCCAACCGGGATCCACCCAGCATGCCCAACAGGGGACGATGCTCTGCCCATCTGGGGCATTGCTCTGTTGTGACCAGAGGTACTCTAGTGCCTGAGGCAGAGGCCATGGAGCCATCCCCAGTGCCTGGGCCATCTTTGCTCCAATGGAGCCTTGGCTCCGGGAGGGGAAGAGAGAGACAGAAAGGAAGGAGAGGGGGAGGGGTGGAGAAGCAGATGGGCGCTTCTCCTGTGTGCCCTGGCCAGAAATCGAACCCGGGACTTCCGCACACCAGGCCGACGCTCTACCACTGAGCCAACTGGCCAGGGCCATAATATTACTTTTTAATGGGAGAAGAAAATACATTTATTTCAGCTTGCTGTTGTACAAACTTCTTTTTGTTTCAGTGTGATTTAAGTATCAAGGTTAGAGATTTAAAGCTAATCTTTCAACTGAACAGCCTAAAATATCTGTTTTCCGCACATTCAGTTAGGCCTGGGATTCACCTCTTTGGGAGTCATATGCTCAGGAGCTCTTACCAGATAGAGAGCCTGGGGAAAAAAAACCCTGAACAGAGGCCTCAATATTTGTCACCCATACTTCATTCAATCATTTCATATTTCATGAAAATATGTTATGAAATGATTTAAGTATTCATTGTTTAGAGATTAAAATTTTATGATATGTAATAATGACTCAAATATGACAGTGTTATTACTTATATTTTAGACAGCGAGTCTGAGTCTCAGTTTTGTGGGGTTTTTGTCATTGTTATTTGTTTGTTTGTTGTACCTGAAGGCTCTTAGCGCAGTGGTTGTCAGATTTCCAATGGTGGTTCTTTTCCCTGAGGGGAAGGAATGGAGCCCGGTGAGATATCTCCAGGGATCAAAGCTGTTTGGAAAGGCCTATGTGGGAGGCTGAATAATGAACTCTAACGTTATCTAGATGAGTTCCTAGAAACTAAATGTTATCTTACATGGGAAAAAGGATGTGGTTAAATTAAGGATCTTGAGATATTATCCAGTATAATTTAAGTGGGTTCTAACTGCAATTGCAAGTATCCTCATTAGAGGTACAGTGAGGGAGGTTAGTTTACAGAAGGGGAGAAAGCAGTGTGACTTCAGAGGCTGAGATTGGAATGATGCAGCTACTAGCCAGGGAATGCTGATGGCTACCAGATGCTGGACAAGGAAAGGAGCAGATGTACCTGTGCAGCCTGCAGAAGGAACCAGTTATGCCAACACCTCATTTTAGCCTTGTAAGCCTTAGTTCAGACTTCTGACCTCCACTACCATAAGAAAATAAAATTCTGTTATTTATGCCACTAAGTTTATGGCAATTTGACAGAGCAATACTAAGTAACCAATATAGTCCTTGGATGGTTCTGATACTCCTCAGGGTTGGAAATCACTACTTAGGGCTATTGATTTGAGGATGTTTGTGGAATATATTTTCATATAGACTCATGATAAAAACTGTACATGGAGTATACAAAAGGTTGTAAGATGGGAGACAATGACATTGTCTTCAAAAAGTTTGCAGTGGTTCTAAGACTACTAAAATTAATATGCATTCTTTAAAATTAAAATGATCATTCTGTTTTGTTTTGGGTAATTATAAAGTAAATATGCATAATGCTTTGTATATTGAGTAGAATTTGCTTACTACTTGTAAATGACAAGGAAGTTTTGGAAGAACAGTTTTAAAATTTTAGAGGTATCCAAGGTATATGTGTTATTAGAATCACAGCTTTCTCAAGGTGCTTCTTCTTCTTCTTCTTCTTCTTCTTCTTCTTCTTCTTCTTCTTCTTTTTCTTCTTTATTTATTTTGAGAGAGATAGAGAAAGAGAGAGAGAGAAACATTGATTTATTGTTCCATTTATTTATACATTCACTGATTGATTCTTGTATGTGCCCTGACTGGAGATTGAACTCACAACCTTGGCGTTACAGGGATACTACTCTAACCAACTGAGCTGCCTGGCCAGGGTGCTTCTTATTTGTTGGAAGAAGCCAGCAAGATTCCATTCATATTTAGATGCTGAACCATCAAGTAACTTGAAAGCTAGATGTGGACTTTTTACTCTACAAGGAAAGGAAAAACAATGAACATTGAACTAAATACTGTGTCTATGAAACTGACATATATCTCCTTGGCTGAACCAATTTAGTATCAGGAACAGGAAACACATCAAAGTCATAAACATCCTCTCTAGAATATTTCATATTAAAATTTTATTTTATTTTATTTTTTTTAATAATTTTATTTTTTTAATGGGGTGACATCAATAAATCAGGATACATATATTCAAAGATAACAAGTCCAGGTTATCTTGTCGTTCAATTATGTTGCATACCCACCACCCAAAGTCAGATTGTCCTCTGTCACCTTCTATCTTGTTTTCTTTGTGCCCCTCCCCACTCCCTATCCCTCTCCCATTCCCCCCTCCCCCCCGTAACCACCACACTCTTATCAATGTCTCTTAGTTTCACTATTATGTCCCACCTACGTATGGAATAATACAGTTCCTGTTTTTTTCTGATTTACTTATTTCGCTTCGTATCATGTTATCAAGATCCCACCATTTTGCTGTAAATGTTCTGATGTCATCATTTCTTATGGCTGAGTAGTATTCCATAGTGTATATGTGCCACATCTTCTTTATCCAGTCATCTATTGATGGGCTTTTTGGTTGTTTCCATGTCCTGGCCACTGTGAACAATGCTGCAATAAACATGGGGCTGCATGTGTCTTTACGTATCAATGTTTCTGAGTTTTGGGGATATATACCCAGTAGAGGGATTGCTGGGTCATAAGGTAGTTCTATTTTCAGTTTTTTGAGGAACCACCATACTTTCTTCCATAATGGTTGTACTACTTTACATACCCACCAACAGTGTATGAGGGTTCCTTTTTCTCCACAGCCTCTCCAACATTTGCTATTACCTGACTTGCTAATAACAGCTAATCGAACAGGTGTGAGGTGGTATCTCATTGCCGTTTTGATTTACATTTCTCTAATAGCTAAAGAAGATGAGCATCTTTTCATATATCTGTTGGCCATTTGTATTTCTTCCTGGGAGAAGTGTCTATTCATATCCTCTTCCCATTTTTTATTGGATTGTTTGTTTGTTTGTTGTTGAGTTTTATGAGTTCTTTGTATATTTTGGATATTAGGCCAAAATATACAAAGCTGTTGTTTGAAAATATCATTTCCCATTTAGTTGGCTTTCTGTTTATTTTGTTATCAGTTTATCTTGCTGAGCAAAAACTTCTGAGTCTGATGTAGTCCCATTCATTAATTTTTGCCTTCACTTCTCTTGCCATTGGAGTCAAATTCATAAAATGCTCTTTAAAACCCAGGTCCATGAGTTGAGTACCTATGTCTTCTTCTATGTACTTAATTGTTTCAGGTCTTATGTTTAGATCTTTGATTCATTTTGAGTTAATTTTTGTACAGGGGGAGAGACTGTAGTCCAGTTTCATTCTTTTGCATGTGGCTTTCCAGTTTTCCCAGCACCATTTATTGAAGAGGCTTTCTTTTCTCCATTGTGTGTTGTTGGCCCCTTTATCAAAAATTATTTGACTATATATATGTGGTTTTATTTCTGGACTTTCTATTCTGTTCCATTGGTCTGAGTGTCTATTTTTCTGCCAATACCATGCTGTTTTGATTGTCGTGGCCCTATAATAGAGTTTGAAGTCAGGTATTGTAATGCCCCCAGCTTCATTCTTTTTCTTTAGGATTGCTTTGGCTATTCGGGGTTTTTTATAGTTCCATATAAATCTGATGATTTTTTGCTCTATTTCTTTAAAAAATGTCATTGGAAGTTTGATGGGAATTGCATTAAATTTGTATATTGCTTTGGGTAATATAGCCATCTTGATTATATTTATTCTTCCTAGCCAAGAACAAGGTATATTCTTCCATCTCATTATATCTTTTTCAATTTCCCTTAAAAATGGTTTATAGTTTTTATTATATAAGTCCTTTACATTCTTTGTTATGTTTATTCCTAAGTATTTTATTTTTTTTGTTGCAATCGTGAAGGGGATTATTCTTTTGAGTTCGTTCTGAATTGTTTCATTGTTGGCATATAGAAAGGCTATTGACTTCTGTATGTTAATTTTGTATCCTGCGACCTTACTGGCTTATTGTTTCTAGTAGTCTTTTTGTGGATTCTTTGGGGTTTTCGATGTATAGGATCATATCATCTGCAAAAAGTGATACCTTTACTCTTCTTTTCCGATATGGATGCCTTTTATTTCTTTGTCTTGTCTGATTGCTCTGGCTAGAACCTCTAGTACCACATTAAATAAGAGTGGAGAGAGTGGACAACCCTGTCTTGTTCCTGATTTAAGGGGGAAAGCCTTCAGTTTAGTGCCATTTAATATGATGTTAGCTGATGGTTTATCATATATGGCCTTTATCATGTTGAGATATTTTCCTTCTATACCCATTTTGTTGAGAGTCTTAAACATAAAATTGTGTTGTATTTTATCGAAAGCCTTTTCTGCGTCTATTGATAAGATCATGTGGTTTTTGTTCTTTGTTTTGTTGATATGGTGTATTACATTAACCGTTTTACGTATGTTGAACCATCCTTGAGATTCTGGGATGAATCCCACTTGATCATGATGTATTATTTTTTTAATATGTTGTTGTATTCGATTTGCTAGTATTTTGTTTAGTATTTTAGCATCTGTATTCATTAGAGATATTGGTGTGTAGTTTTCTTTTTTTGTGCCATCCTTGCCTGGTTTTGGGATGAGGGTTATGTTGGCCTCATAAAATGTGTTTGGAAGTATTGCTTCTTCTTCAATTTTTTGGAAGACTTTGAGTAGAATAGGAACCAAGCCTTCTTTGAATGTTTGATAAAATTCGCTGGTATAGCCGTCAGGGCCTGGACTTTTATTTTGGGGGAGGTTTTTAATGGTTTTTTCTATTTCTTCTCTACTGATAGGTCTGTTTAGGCTTTCTGCTTCTTCTTGACTCAGTCTAGGAAGGTTGTATTTTTCTAGGAATTTATCCATTTCTTCTAGGTTGTTGAATTTAGTGGCATAAAGTTTTTCATAGTATTCTACAATAATTCTTTGTATATCTACGGTGTCCATGGTAATTTCTCCTCTTTCATTTTGGATTTTGTTTATATGAGTTCTTTCTCTTTTTTCCTTGGTAAGTCTTGCCAAGGGTTTGTCAATTTTGTTGATCTTTTCAAAGAACCAGCTCCTTGTTCTATTAATTTTTTCTATAGATTTTCTGTTCTCTAATTCATTTATTTCTGCTCTGATTTTTATTATCTCCTTTCTTCGGCTGCTTTTGGGTTGTCTTTGTTCTTCTTTTTCTAGTTCCTTAAGGTGTGAAGTTAAGTGGTTCACTTGGGCTCTCTCTTTTTTGTTCATATATGCCTGAAGTGATATGAACTTCCCTCTTATCACTGCTTTTGCTGCATCCCATAGATTCTGATATATCGTATTGTCATTTTCATTAGTCTGTATATATCTTTTGATCTCTGCACTTATTTCTTCTTTGACCCATTCATTTTTTAAAAGTATGTTGTTTAGTTTCCACATTTTTGTGGGATTTTTTTCCTCTTTTTTGCAGTTGAATTCTAGTTTCAAGGTTTTATGATCAGAAAATATGCTTGGTACAACTTCAATTTTTCTGAATTTGCTGATGTTGTTTTTGTGGCCCAACATATGGTCAATTCTTGAGAATGATCCATGTACACTGGAGAAAAATGTATACTCACTCACTTTGGGATGAAAGATCCTGTAGATGTCTATCATATCCAGGTGCTCTAGTGTTTTGTTTAAGGCCACTATGTCTTTATTGATTTTCTGTTTGGATGACCGATCTAGAGCCGTCAGCGGTGTATTGAGGTCTCCAAGTATGATTGTGTTTTTGTCAGTTTTTGTTTTAAGATCAATAAGTAGCTGTCTTATATATTTTGGTGCTCCTTGGTTTGGTGCATATATATTAAGAATTGTTATGTCTTCTTGATTCAGTGTCCCCTTAGCCATTATGAAATGGCCATTTTTGTCTCTGAGTACTTTTCCTGTCTTGTAGTCAGCATTATCCGATATGAGTATTGCTACACCTGCTTTTTTTTTGGATGTTATTTGCTTGGAGTATTGTTTTCCAGCCTTTCACTTTGAATTTGTTTTTATCCTTGTTACTTAGATGAGTTTCCTGTAGGCAGCATACAGTTGGATTTTCTTTTTTAATCCATTCTGCTACTCTTTGCCTTTTTATTGGTGAGTTTAATCCGTTTACATTTAGTGTAATTATTGATACTTGTGAGTTCCCTATTGCCATTTTATATCTTGCTTTCTGTTAGTTTTGTTTCTTGTTTGATCCTTCTCTTTTGTTTTTCTATCTTTTGTTTTTATTTGGTTGTATTCCATACATCTTTCCTCTGTTGCTATCTTTTTTATCTCATGTGCTTCTGTGGTGGTTTTTTCAATGGTGGTTACCTTTGAGTAATGAAAAGGGTCCCTACCCTGTTCATTGTAGCGAACTATTTTGTGAGTACTTTTGCACTCCATCGTCCTTTGCTACTGTTAATCTCCATCTTCTCCCCCTCTTTCTTTTTATTGTTGTCACAGTTTAAATTTGGTTTTATTGTGTTCTTCTTGGAGCTTTTACTTGTGGCTCTGTTTTTTTTTGTTCTTTGTATCTGATTGGAGAACCCCCTTTAGTAATTCCTGGAGTGGGGGTTTTCTGATGATAAATTCCCTCATCTTTTCTGTATCTGTGAATGTTTTTATTTCTCCTTCATATTTGAAGGATAGCTTTGATGGGTACAGTATTTGTGGCTGAAAGTTCCTCTCTTTCAGGACTTTAAATATTGGGGTCCACTCTCTTCTAGCTTGTAGAGTTTCTGCTGAGAAATCTGATGATAATCTAATGGGCCTTCCTTTATATGTTGTATTCTTCTTTTCCCTGGCTGCCTTGAGAATTTTTTCTTTGCTGTTGGTTTGTGTCAATTTCATTATGATATGCCTTGGAGTAGGTTTGTTGGGGTTAAGAAAACTCGGAGTTCTGTTTGCTTCTTGAACTTGAGGCTTTAGTTCTTTCCACAGGCTTGGGAAGTTCTCATCTATTATTTGTTTGAGTATGTTCTCCATTCCATTTTCTCTCTCTTCTCCCTCTGATATACCTATTATTCTTATGTTATTCTTTTTGATGGAGTCAGATAATTCTTGTAGGGCTATCTCATTTTTTTTAATTTTTGAGTCTCTTTCTTCTTCTCTCTGTTGTGCCTCAAGTTGCTTGTCTTCTATTTCACTAATCCTCTCTTCTATCTGACCTGTTCTATTAGCTAAGCTTGTTACTTCGTTTTTCAGCTCGTGAATTGAGTTTTTTATCTCTGTTTGATTTGTTTTTATAGTTTCAATTTCCTTGGAGATATATTCTTTGTGTTCATTGAGTTGTTTTCTGAGCTTCCTAAATTGCCTTTCTGTGTTTTCTTGTATATCTCGGAGGATTTTTAGGATTTCTATCTTGAATTCTCTGTCATTTAGCTCCAAGGTTTCCAATATATTAAATTTTTTCTCCATAGATTTTTCCTCATCTAGCTGTGTAACCTCTCTTTCTTTTGTATCCATGATATTCGATTTTCTCTTCCTTAATGGCATCTGAGGGTGGTTTTGTTGATAGTATTAATGAGATTTAATAAAGAATAAAAAGTTAAAAGAAAAATAAAAAAATAAAAAATCGAAAAGAGTTGTTTTTTTTTAAAAAATTAATAATGAAATAAAGAAAAATAAAATAAAATAAATATTTTTTAAAATAGGAAATTATTCCCCCCCTCCTTTTTTTTTCTCCTCTCCTCTCCCCTCTTTCTTGAGAAAATCTTGTGGTGGACTGTGAATTATAACAAACAATGCCTGTGATGGAGGGCCTGAATTGGGGAAAAGTAATAAAGGGGCAAAAAAAAAAAAAAGAGAAAAAAAAAAAGAGCGTATGGACCCACAAAAAGCAAATAAGGAAAAAATTTGGGTCAAGAATAAAATGATTTGCTTTTCGGTGTTGGTTGTCTAAGAGTTATGATGAGAGGAATAAGAGGAAAACGGAAAAATGGGGGGACAAATTAAAAAATTGCTATTGTATTTAGTGGAACAAGAACTAGATAATATGGAGAGCCAGGGATGGGAGCACTGCTAGTGAGTTAAAAAGGTGAAGTAAAAACCCCCCAAAATGCCACAAACATAGGTTTGAGTCCCAGATAAGATAATTTGTTTGTTATTGAGGTTTGAATGAGAGGAGATGTAAAGAGAAAGGAAGAAACTAATATAGAGGGAGAAAAGAAAGAGAGAGAGAGAAAAAAAGAAGGAACCACTAAAAGAAGAAAAAAGAAAGGAGAGAGAGAGAGAGAGTTAAGGGTTTTGGAGTGCAACCCTCATAGAGGGAAAGGAAGAGAAGAGAAAAGATAATGGGAGATGTAACACTTATGGGTAGTGTAGTTCAAGGAGAGGAGAGAGTAAGACCGGTAGAGAGTTAATTGACCAAATTGGAGGAGGAAAAAAAAGTATCAAGAATGAAGATAAGAGAAACAAACGAACAAATATAATAAAATGGGATAGGTTATAAAGTCTGCAGATTATTCTTGATTTTGAGAGGTTATCTTCTTGCTTTTTCTTTTCTCTCCCTCTTCCTGGTCGGTGACTGTGTACCCCGGGTTCTGCCCCTTTCGCACGCTCAGGTAGAGGTTTGCAGTTGATAAGTCTCTATGGCAATGTCATGTATTGTGCTTTAGTCTCGTTTGCAGTCGAAGCTCATTAGCATTTATAGGCTCCGACAGTGAGAGAGTCCATGTTCCTGGAGCCTTTCTCCTAGTCTTTCCTTCCTCAATTAGTAGCCTGATAATCCAGTTATGGGGTTGCTGCTGCCTCTGCCTGGATAGTAAGAGGCTGAAAGAGCTGGCAACTCCCCACTCTATTTCCACTCAGCACAGGGCTCTGGGTAAGGCTCAGTCAGTCAGAGCTGCTAGCATAATCAGGCGGGCTTTCCGCCCACTCAAAGACCTCTGGCTCTACCACGCTGTCCGGTAACACAAGCGGGCACCCACTTCCGGGGCGCTTGGAGGAAACTCTCACTCACTGTCTGCGACCAGGATATCCGGCCAGCAGTCTGACGCTCTGAGTGAAACCTCCAACCGCATGGAAAAGTTGTAGCGTTGGAATTGAGTCTCGCTCCGTCCCCGTGAGCGGCTTTTGCAAGGCGCTGGGGCGGCTCGAGATTCCGCTTTGGCCCACACAAAGGCCCCTGACTCTGCCCCTCTGTGCGATAACACGGGCGTGCACTGCCGAGGCACTCGGAGGAATTGCTCACTCCTTATCTGCGCGTGCAAACCAGGATATGAGGCCGGCTGCGTGTCCCTCTGAGTGAAACACCCTCCAGCACGGAAAATCTCCACCGTTGGAATTAGTTCTCACTCCCTCCCGTGCGTGGCTTTCCCAGGGCGCTGGGGCTGCCCAGAGACTCTGCCCTTGGCCCTCAGAAAGGCCTCTGATCCTGCCTCTCCGTGGGGCAAAACGGGCACCCACTCTCGGGGCCTAGGAAGAAATTCTCGCCCACTAACTGCGCACCGACCAGGAGACCGGGTAAAATGGCCACTCCGCTTGTCTTTCTTTGTTTGGGTTTGGCGCGAGTGTTATCTTGTATTGCTCGGGTTTCCACAGGATCAGATTTTCCTCGGCTTGGATCTCTGTGCCACAGCCTGGTTCGGCCGTTTGTGCCGCGGTGGCCTGGATCTATTCACCCCCTTTGCCCGCCTCAGTTTCTATATTCACAGTTACCAGAGAAAGCCGCCCTGTTTAGGTTAGTGAGGAAGGCGGAGCATTTCTTACTCCCTATTTCCTTCGGGGTTTGGTTATATATTTAGCCAATTTTTCACTCAATCATACCTTTGGGTGTATTTTGAAGCATCTGGAAGCTCCAAGTATAGGTTTTTCTGTTTCTGGTTGAAGATCTTGTTGAGTTTGGGGGGAGATTTATTCGTATCGCTTCCTACCCCACCATTACTCTGACCGCCTTAAGTCTTTTGAATCCATATTAAAATTTTAGCCAAAATTCTTTAAAAGGTAATTCAGGTTAGAAAATGGTACTTTTTTTGGTGATACTTAAATGAAATTATGATTAAACAATTAGTTATGTGATTTGTTGAACATTTCATGAAGTCAAGTATTATGTGTGTTTTACTAGTCATTGTAAACTAGTCTTGTAAGTGCTTAGCCTTTTTGAAGTCTCTCAATTCTTAAAATTGAGACACTTCATATGTCTTTACCTGGAAAACAATTTCAAAATAAGGTAAACTGTTTGCAGTTTTAATCAAAATTCTGTCAACTATGGGGAAGTCTTGTACATGAAAGATTCACAGTGCAATTTTAATTCCTTGTATGATTTTCATTGACTTTATTTAAAACGTGTCCCTTATAATGCATATAAAATAGGAAATGTGACCTTCATAATTCTATATAATAAGAACTGAGATACAATCACATGTGAAATTTTAATTGTAATAAAGCTCTAAGTAGAAGCAATTTAACTTTTTTCTAGTTGCTTCTACATATACCCCACAAAGATTTCTGACCTTAGGGTTATAAATTTGGATGGGAAAAATACAGCTTTATATTAACTTCTAACAGAAATTGATCATTTCCTTTATTTATGAATGTAGGCCACTGTCCACAAAGTTATTAGCAGTTCTGAAGTCTTTGTCGCCATTAGTGTCGCAGACATCCTATATCACATTTATAGTTGTTCATATATGTTTGAAATACCTTTTATACATATTACTACTTCAATTATGGAAGTTCCTAGACTTACTATATTTTATTATTTAATTAATTAATAAAGAAGCACATATTTCTATGTCACAGTTTTAGTTTTTTACACATTTGATAATTATATTTCAACATAATTGGGTTCCTTTAAATACTGTGTATTTTAATTTAACTCAGTTATTCTGAGAAAGGGCTCCATAGTTTTAGCAGATTGCCAAAGAGGGGCTTAAAATAAAAAAATGTTAAGAAAATAAAAACCCTGCAATAGAATCTGGACACCCAAAATGCTTTTCATATGATTGTTCACAGTGGCCAGGACATAAAATTGTTCTGTTCATTTCTATGAGTATTTTCAAGGACAAAAGAGAGGTGATATTATTTAAAATGTTGCAGAATAGTGTCTTCTCTGTGCCTGGGCTTTCCATGACAAATGGAAATCTAAACCAATGATATTTGGAGAACTTTATCTAGTAATAATTGTAAGAAAATAGTCCTCATTCAAAGCTGAAGTTTTTAGATACTACTAGTAGTGAATTATGGAATGTGTTTAGTTTGCAAACTATTCCATAAGGGAAAAAGTTCTCATTTTTTTTTAATTTTAATTTTTATTTATTTATTCATTTTAGAGGAGAGAGAGAGAGAGAGAGAGAGAGAGAGAGAGAGAGAAAGGGGGGAGGAGCAGAAAGCATCAACTCCCATATGTGCCTTGACCAGGCAAGCCCAGGGTTTTGAACCGTCGACCTCATCATTCCAGGTCGACGCTTTATCCACTGCGCCACCACAGGTCAGGCCAGTTCTCATTTTTGTATGAAATTATTTTTCACCATCTATTAAGAGTCTGTATCCTACACATTGAGTATCCTCACATCCCTTTGTAACAACTGCTTTTCTTTAATAAAGACATCAACAGCATCCTTTCTTTTACCATAAATTTAAAAATGGGACAAGAAAGATTAAAAAAAAACTGACATATTGAATTGTGAGGGAGATATCAGGAAATATGAATGGTTTCATCATTGTGTAGCTTAGAAGGTATGTGAGTTCATAGCAGATTTGTTGTACTATCAGGATGGCAGTGATGACAGTCCTCTAGTTGCATCATTTGGAATAACCACACACACTGCAGAATTACAGATGTAAGACTAATGAGGTGGCAAACAAAGGCTTTCTGGAGTGTTGTCAATTAGAGTGTGTTATACAGCTGCAAATAAATATCTGAATACACTGGAAATGATGAATGTTCATGTTGCTGTAGTGTCCTTGGCCAAAGTTCTCCATCCTCAAGGGAATACTGCAAGCTCATTTTCCTTTAGTGCATTTAAGACATTACATAAAGATCTCATAAATCTTAATTTAAAAAACCATTTAAAAAAGTTATTTTTTTAAAGCCCAGTTTGCTTATAAGTAAGTTGAGCTTCCATTTTGAAGCTATATATGACTGGAGCTCTATGGAATCATTTTCTTAGCCAGCAATAGCTGTGCTGTTTTTTTTTCTACCTAGTAATAATGCTTCTACATTCACTTGTTTTTTTATTGTTGAGGAGGGCTCTTGGTGCCTTTATTGAGTTACATTGAGAGCAGCCTAATATATTTTTTTGGAATACACAGTAAAACAGAAGTAATTTAAATTTTAATATGCCTTCCTTGCACCATTAATTAAAATGATTTATGTTTGGTTGCCTCCTTGAAATACTGTGATGTTAGTACTTAGTTGCTTCCATGGTGATGTTTTCCAACAGAGCATCATTTACAAAACAGGGTATAAAACTCTTCCTGGTCTTAGTTTATTTGCTTTGACAGCAACATCTTTACTTAAAATATTGGCAGAATAAACTGTCGCACTGCTCTTCAGTTCCCATTTGACATTTTAAATGATCTTTATTGTCCAGACTTCCCACCAGTTTTTTGTTCATAATAAGAATCTCTGACCATTGATGAGTTTGTCAAGGAATAAAGGAAAGGGAAAGTGAGGTAACCCAGACCACACTTTGGTCTGGATGTTGAAAGCATCTAATTTTTTAAAATTCAAGAAAGGACTTCCCAAACACCAATGTAAAAGACATTGTGTTTATGCATTCCAGAGGAGAGGAAATACCTTGCTTTCTGATCTTATCAAAAAGGGAAGGGAGAATAAAAGGAAGACCCACCTATATTAAAAAAATTTTTTTGGTTACCAGTAAGAATGATTTCTCTATTGTCTTTGGGCTTCTAGGCACTTAGATGACATTGCTGATAAACTAGGAGTTTGTTTTTGTCACTGGCAAGAACCAGTTCTGAAATAGTCCTTGATCTACAGTTGTTGTACAGTATCTTTTTTTCCTTTTTTAATTCAATGCAGTTTACTGTTGACAGTTCTTTTACTCTTTTCTGAATATCAGAACATATGATTGCATCAAGCTGGCTGCAGGCTCCGGTGCTGACATTTTCTAGTGCAAAGAATGCCCACATCACTAGAACATTTGAAAAGTGTTAATGAGCTGATCAAAAGGACTGTTGCCTGAAGCAGCTAACTTTTTTTTTTTTTTTTTAAGAAATCGGCTCTCCTCCAAACTGAAATCTTCATTCTAGCAGCTAAGTAGATGAGATGTAATCCTCTCTGATGATGATAATAACAAATGAAAAAAAAAATTGGAGAAGAATCAAACTCTGCATATGGTTCATAAAGTGGTGAAAATGTTTTCCAGAATCTTCAGTGCAGAACTGAAGAATGCTAAGTAGAAAAATCCTGGCAACTAGGCAATATTATGCCTTTTAAAATCTGCAAATTCTCATAAAATATGGTGCATATGAATACATCTTTATCCGAAATGGCTGTGTTCTTGCACTATTTAATATAAGAATGGGGTTCTTATGACTGTTATTTTTAATGTATTTGTACTAACAGTAAGGTTTTCTTTTCTCCTGCACTAGTTTTACTGAGATGTAGATATATAATTGGATACAGATATTTGCCACTTTTGGCTTGAATGGCTTCAGATTATTTTCACTCTCCTTTGTTACTTATGAGGCCACATGGTAAAGTGAAGAGAAGGAACAATTTATAACATTACACAAAAACCATTTCATTTTTTGTTTCATCACTTCTAGTTTAATGGAATTGGGCATGTGACTTAACAAGTTATATCTCAATAAAATGGGGATGATAACCTCTATTTCACACAGTTACCATAAAAATTAAGCTACCTCTATTTGTCTACCTGCCTATGTATTTACCATCCCTTCTGTTATGCATCCTAGCTAGTAACAGTTACTCAAAAAATCTTAAGGCTTTTCTTCTGCACTCCTTCTCTTTGCAGTCCAAACCTTATTTTAAAAGGATGTCATATGGCAGAGGAAGTTGAATTCAGAGTTTGAAGGAAGATAGACCTAGGTCCTGGGTTTAAATCCTAATTCTAACATTTTATCTTTGTATATCATGGAGCAAGTTATTAAAGCAAGCATCTCCCTCTCCTTATATTTAAAATGGAGAGAAGCATAGTAACTGCACAGGGTTATAGAAATAATAAAAACACAGTGTGTGTATATGGTGGAACTGAAAAAGGGTGGTTATTGTTAATAATAAAACTAGTACACAGATGAGCCATCTCTCTGGTTCAGTTTCTAAAGGTGCTGTTACTTGTTGTTGTGGTGGTTGTGTCTCTTAATTTACCAGATCAGAAGTTGACTCAGGAAGACCTTTAAGGCCTTTGTTTCCATTGTTAACAATGGAGAAAACATACCTGCCAGGATTCCAAAATCAATGTAAATTTATAATAAGTCATACATTTAGTCATTTGTAAAAGTAATGACATGTTTTTGGAAAATCAAACCCTAATGTTCTTTTCTAGAATAAGGTAAATACAAATGCATTTAGACATATGGCCTATTATGGAAAGGCATACAAGCAAAAGTCCTGGTAGATATAATTTGTAGTTTTTTTTTTAACATTCTATTATAATTTTCACATTGGAAAGGACCTACAATTAATCGAATTAATTTCCCAGTTGAAGAAACAGAACAGTCTTATATCTTCCTACCTGCCATTGAGTTTCTTAGTTCTCTGACTTTATCGTTTGAAAGAGAAATTTGCTACTTCATTCTCTTTGGAATAAGCAATATTTTAGTTTCATGGAAATCATCTCTGTTTATCATTTATATATTTTTCCTCTCCCTATATTTTTTTAAAATAAACTTAGAGGTTGGCTATGAGCCTTTGAGAATTTCTCAGCTATTTCCTTCAGCTTACTTTTCATTCATAATTTTAGTGCCTGCTATTTGCAGAGCACTTTATTAGGCACTAGTAAGATTATACAGAAGAAGAAATGATTATTTCCCTTAAGAAAACTACAGTCTTAAGTGATAATTGAAAAATTCCAAAATAAATATGCAAACCCAAGTTAATGAAACATGAATGGTTCCACTGAGCAGCAAAACATAGTTTAGAACTTTTCAAGCTCCTAGATAAAGCAATAGTAGTTTGGTGGACTAGTCCATGAAAGCTGGATAGGACTTAATGTGGAAATAGTCCTTTTTTTTTTTTTCTGAAGCTGGAAACGGGGAGAGACAGCCAGACTGACTCCTGCATGCGCCCGACCAGGATCCACCCGGCACGCCCACCAGGGGCGACTCTCTGCCCACCAGGAGGCAATGCTCTGCCCCTCTGGGGCGTCACTCTGCCACGACCAGAGCCACTCTAGCGCCTGGGGCAGAGGCCAAGGAGCCATCCCCAGCGCCCGGGTCATCTTTGCTCCAATGGAGCCTTGGCTGTGGGAGGGGAAAAGAGAGACAGAGAGGAAGGAGGGGCACATTCTCCTGTGTGCCCTGGCCGGGAATCGAACCCGGGTCCCCCGCACCCCAGGCCGACGCTCTACCACTGAGCCAACTGGCCAGGGCGAAACAGTCCTTTTTATTTTGGGAAAGGAAAGGGATCTTTAGTCTGCCTAGAGCTGAAGTAGAGGGATGTAAAGGGATGTAGAGGGATGTAAAGGGATGTTTGTAAGTACAGGATTAGGGAAGAACTATACCATGCTGAAGCATTTGAGCAATGAGAACAGAAGACGTGGCTCATGTAAATGTACTGAAAAGGAGCTTTGGTTTTCCATTTTGTGGCTTATGATACCAGATAAAGGGTCTCCGGTAAAGTGAAAGAATGGAAAGATATCTCTCACCATCTTCTTGTGAGGTTGTCAGCACTGATCATATAAGGATTTTAAGTTGAAATTTAGTTTGTCTATATCAATGATAAAACTAGATGCTATGCAGGATCATGAGTATAACAAAAATGGCAGAGTCATGGAGGGGTATGTTCAGGAATTCTTGAGAGCTCTGTAGAACAAGGTTGGGAATACTATTTATGCCCTCCAAAATTTTTATACCAATGCAAAATGTACAGGTAATAAACAGAGTAAACTTGAAATTCTCACAAAGAAATGAAAATGAATTTAGATATGTTATACTCAGAGTTAGTGAAATGAAAGATATACCTTAGTCCTTTTTAGTAAGAGAATTTTAGAGAACACTTTATGGAAATTTCAAAATTACGAGTGAAAGCATGATTTGTAAGGTTGTTCCAATATAATTTATTTCAATTGTGGCCATTGGAACCATTGACCCATTTTGACCAGAGAAATGATCAATTAAGTTTCTGTTAGAAAAATATTGACCTGAATACAGAGGTTAGAATTAGGGATGGATTAGAGTTAGAGATACAAGCTAGATGTTTAATTTAAGTAAGGAGAGTGTGTAGACACTGAAGACTAAAAAATAAAAATAAAAAAATAAAAAGCTATGGTAATTAAAGATAATCAATGTTATCAACATGTTATTAATTAAAATGCATAAAATGCAAGTGAGGACTGGTAGGTGTATCTGTTTTCTCTGAGCATTATTCATTTACTTATAATGGGTTGTCCACACTTAAAAAATGGTATTACCAGTTCTGGAAACCACACTTTGACATATTGATCAAATAAATATGAACAAGATGAACAAAAAATAACTCAGAGCCATTGCATGAGAAATAGTTGCAATGTTTAGTTTCCAGGTGAATAGGATCAATAGATATGTGGTTATCATTCTAGTGTTCAAAAATAAGAACTGCTTTCTTCTGGAAGAAAAACTAGTTGTGTGCCTATATGTTGCCACATTTTAGGATTAGGACTAAGGTGTGGAAACTATAGAGAGGGAGGCTTTGGCTTCTTTTGGGGGAAAATCTTTCAAATGATGTGAGTTCCTTGCCAATAGAATGAATGTTTTGTGAGGTAGAGAATTTCCCTCAATTTCAGAAGTTCAAACATAGTTGGACCACAACTTGGTGGGATTTTTTTTTATAATATTGAATTTTGGTTGAATGTGCATTGGAGAAGTTAAAAAATTTGTACAAGATGTTGTTAAGGTCCAAAGAATCTTGAGTTTATGATTTTAGGTAGTGAGAGTAGGAATAGAATGCAAAGACTCTGTCATTTTGGGTCCCTCCTCTCTTTTTCTTACCCGAGCCCCTCTCTCCTCCCCTCCCTTCCTTTCTTCTCCCCTTCCCACTCCTCTCTTTCTCTCTCCTCCCTCAGCTTTCAACCCCTCCCATTCCTCCTCTATTTTTTCTCTCCTCCCTTCCTTCCTTTCTGAAGCTGGAAACGGGGAGGCAGTCAGACAGACTCCTGCATGCGCCTGACCGGGATCCACCCAGCACGCCTACCAGGGGGCGATACTCTGCCCCTCCAGGGCGTCACTCTGTCGCAACCAGAGCCACTCTAGATCCTGGGGCAGAGGCCAAGGAGCCATCCCCAGCGTCCGGGCCATCTTTGCTCCAATGGAGTCTCGGCTGCGGGAGGGGAAGAGAGAGACAGAGGAAGGAGAGGGGGAGGGGTGGAGAAGCAAATGGGCGCCTCTCCTGTGTGCCCTGGCTGGGAATCGAACCCGAGACTTCTGCACGCCAGGCTGACGCTCTACCATTGGCTCGGCCAGGGCCATGGGAATGGTTTTATAGTCTGCCTTAGGCTCACTGATAACTTGTGGGTTCTTGACTTCATGCAGGAAAATTTTCACAACACAAATTCAGGTAATTTTTTAAAAAAATTTTATTTATTTTTTATTTATTCATTTTAGAGAGGAGAGGGAGAGACAGAGAGAGAGAAGGGGGGGAGGAGCTGAAAGCATCAACTCCCATATGTGCCTTGACCAGGCAAGCCCAGGGTTTTGAACCGGTGACCTCAGCATTTCCAGGTCGACGCTTTATCCACTGCGCCACCACAGGTCAGGCCAGGTGATTTTTAGAGTAAGTTTAATAAAGCCTGACCAGGTGGTGGTGCAGTGGATAGAGCATTAGCCTAGGACACTCAGGATCCAGGTTTAAAACCCAGAGTTCATCGGCTTGAGTGTGGGTTTATCCAGCTTGAGCATGGGCTCACCAACTTGAGCACCGGGTCACTGGCTTGAGCGTGGGATCATAGACATGACTCCATGGTTTTTGGCTTGAGCCCAAACGTCGCTAACTTGAAGCCCAAGGCTGCTGGCTTGAGCCTAAAGTCTCTGGCTTGAGCAAGGGGTCACTGGTGTGGCTGGAGCACCACCTCACCCCAGTCAAGGCATGTATGAGAAAGCAATCTGTGAACAACAAAGGTGCGGCAACTATGGGTTGATGCTTCTCATCTCTCTCTCTTTCTGTCTGTCTGCCCCTGCATGTCCCACTCCCCCCTTTTAACAAATAATAATAATAATAATGATAATTAATAAAGCTGGGGACAGTGAAACAAGGAAGTGCCTAGGATAGAAAAAGCAACAGTCGAGTCTAGGTGGAACTGCTTTGGCTCATTGGGAAGTCTGAGAAAAAGGGGCCTTGGAGACGAGTTCAGGGGTTAGCCTGAGAGGAGCTGCCACTGCCTACTGCTCCCCTGATTGCAAGTCTCATGAGGACCCTTAGAGTTTAAGAGATGTATGACTGTGGGGGGAAAAAGAGAGGAAAGGGGAAGGGAAAGTCATGGGTGTGCTCCCCGGACAGGGGCAGTGCACCCTCACCAGGTCTTCAGTCCTAGGGGACTTTAAGGGTGGGTAGTTTAGGGGAAGATCTCAATAAATTATCCATTATCTCTCCAATTGTGTCTTTTTAGGGTTGTGGTTTCCACTGATTGGTCATCCCGGAAGCAGGGGGTCATTAATCAATGCAGCTGGCCCTGAGGTCAGCTGTGGCTCCCTTCATCTGCTTTTGCTGCTTTTCTGGACTTGGAGCTGAAGGCCTAGATATTATCTCTAGTACTTAATGGGTTGTGCAAGGGCTTGTACGGAGGAAATATGAGGCTATTCTCTTGCCCTTTTAGGGGGTCTAAACCCACATGGCTAGCAGTATGCCTGGGAGGAAAGGTGAGGGGAAGGCCTGAGCCACATGACCAGTAATATACAAGGTCAGGGGCTTTAAACTGCATGACCAGCCAAGGAAGGAAAGGACCCCTGGTGGTGAGATCTTTGTCTTCCTAGTTTTGGCTTCCCATCCTGGTGACCTTCTGTGTCTGGACTATAGTCCCTGCTTTGCTCATATCTGTCTAACTTCCTATCACAAAATATTGATAGATCTGGTTTTCATTGATTGCTTTTTATACATAGAGGTTGATAATAATATGAAGTGCTTCTTTTTTTGTTTTTGTTTTGTATTTTTTCTTTTTTCCGGAGCTGGAAACGGGGAAGCAGTCAGACAGACTTCCGCATGCGACCGACTGGGATCCACCCGGCATGCCCACCAGGGGGTAATGCTCTGCCCCTCTGGGGCGTCGCTCTGTTGCATCCAGAGCCATTCTAGCGCCTAAGGCAGAGGCCACAGAGCCATCCCCAGCACCCGGGCCATCTTTGCTCCAATGGAGCCTTGGCTGCAGGAGGGGAAGAGAGAGACAGAGAGGAAGGAGAGGGGGAGGGGTGGAGAAGCAAATGGGCGCTTCTCCTGTGTGCCCTGGCCGGGAATCGAACCTGGGACTCCTGCACTCCAGGCCAACGCTCTACCGCTGAGCCAACCGGCCAGGGCCTGAAGTGCTTCTTTTTTATAAAAGAAATTCACCTATAGCTTGATAACCTTTATTTTACTTTATTGCAGTGTTGTTTTAAATCATAATCCTCTATTGGCATTTATTTCTGGGCTAACTGTAAAAATTCAAAGGTTTTTTATCTTTCCAAATTACCAAAAAAAACTGCAAATTTGTATTTTTTGATAAAATGAAATTGTGTTAAATAAAAGGGTTAAATAAAAATAACAATATCTCTTATAGCATTCAAAAATAAAGAGTTAGTCTAAGATTCATATCACGGGGTTATAATTACTGTCTATTTTTTCCTGAGATTTACATTCAGACTAAAATTTGAGTGATGAAAATATTATACATAAAAAATTGAGACATTTATTTCCACATTATCAATAACATTTATTTTTTAAAAAACCCTTTCATTTAAGGAAATTTTTAAACATATACACAGAGAAAGACTGAAAGAGCAAATTATCCTGTCTCCTTCATTCAGCTTCACTGATTTTCAATTTCTGGCTAACCCTAACCCCAAAGTACTTTGATGAAAGTATCAGAATCATATTCTTTAACCTGGTGAAAATTCAGTATATATTTTTTAAAAATATGCAGTCTTTGAGAAACATATCCAGGATAATAGTAATATACCTAAATAGTAATGATTCTTTGATGATATTTATTTTCCAAGTTTTTGTTTTAACCATTTGAAAATATTCTTTTTTTTTTAATTTTTTATAATTTTTCTGAAGTGGGAAGTTGGGAGGCAGAGAAACTCCTGCATGCACCAGACCGGGATCCACCTGGCATGCCCACCGGGGGCGATGCTCTGCCCACCAGGGCTTTGCTCTTTTGCAACTGGAGCCTTTCTAGTGCCTGAGGTGGAGGCCATGGAGCTGTCCTCAATGACCTGGCCAACTTTTGCTCCAGTGGAGCCTTGCCTGCAGGAGAAGAAGAGAGAGAGTGAGAAAGGAGAGGGGAAAGGGTGGAGAAGCAGATGGGCACTTCTCCTATGTGCCCTGACCAGGAATCAAACCCAGGACTTCCACACGCCAGGCCAATGCTCTATTGCTGAGCCAACCAGGCAGGGCCTAACCTTTTGAAAATTTAATAACATAATTGAAACATTTGACATTAGGTGAAGTGAAGCAGTAATATTTTTGAAATATTTTCCCCCCTTAGTATAGAGACTTGGATATGTATCTGAATTATCAGAAGCCACTGGCACTTGGTCAATAAATTTATAACGTGATGGTGTGAAAGATCAAATACCCCAGTATTAGTAAAGTCATTTAAATTAGAAGTTAGGCTCCATTCCTCTCATGTAAAGAATTAACTGTATACAATTTTATGAAAGAATGTGTTAAGTAATTATTCAAAGAAAAAGGAACATTGACTAAAATATTGGTTTGCTTCTACATTAAAAGTGGGCAAGAGTGTGTTAATTTCCCTACTGTTTCACCCAAGGCTAGCTAAGTTTTTTATTGCCAATTTATGAAAAGTCAATTAGTCATAGCAGGAAGATTTTGCTAAGCAATTCCTACTCTGTTTGAGAGAGGCATACTGTGATCTAGTAAAAAATGTTTGCATTTTGACATTGGAAGAACCACTTAGTGAAATCTTGTGTAAGGTATTTGACAATTTTGGTTCTTGTTATTCACCAGAAATATGAAGCAAACAACATATCTTTACCATAGAAGAAAATGAATAAATATGTGTGAAGGAGTTTTGTGAATTTTCAGTGCTTTTTATCTAGCTCTGTCTAACAAATGACTCCACAACCTTGTGTCTTCAAACAACGATTTAGTGTCTTCACAGTTCTGTGGACTGGCTCACTAGGAGATTCTGACTCTGGGGTTCTTTCCTGTGATTGCAGTCAAGTGGTAGCTGGGCTGGAGTCACCTGAATGTTTAAGAGGCCTCTATGTCCAAGAATGATTCTTTCCTCACATATCTGGCACTTCAGTGGGGATGGCGGAGGCGGGGACTAGCCAGGAGCTATCTCTCATCACCTAGCCATTCCCTAATGGTATTCTGGGCTTCCTCACAGCTTGGTGGTCTCAGGATAGACTTTTGATGTGACAGTAAGCTTCCCCCAGAATGAATGTTTCAGGGGTGTCAGGAGAAGCAGAGAAATTCTTCTGACCTAGCCTCAGCAGTCACATGGTACTGCTTCCACCTCATGCTAATTAGTCAAAAGTGAGTTACAGCCTGTCCTGTGCTGGCACAATGGATAAAGTGATGACCTGAAACACTGAGGTCGCTGGTACGAAACCGTGGGCTTGCTTGGTCAAAGCACATATGGGAGTTGATGCTTCCTGCTCTTCCCCCTTCTCTCTCTCTTTCTCTCTCTCCCCTCTTTAAAAGTGAATATATAAATCTTTTTTTTTAAAGTGAGTTACAGGGAAGGTCAGATCAAAGGGAGGAGCAGACATATTGGGAGGTAGGGATCATTGGGGACATCGTGGGTGCTAACATAGTATTTTGCTAATCTAATTATTTTGTACATCCTTATTGTTTCCTCTCTATGCCACCAAAGTTTTACTTTTTTTTTTTGACAGGTTATCAAGGATCCTCCTCCACCACCACCCTCTGCACCAAAAGAGGTAAATAGTAAGTGTTTAATAAGTGATGTAGGTGTATTTCTCTGAATTTAGTTATTATCTCCAAATTTTACCAATTAATTATTGTTAGATAACTATGACACCTATGTATTAACTTTTTAATTAATTAATTAATTTATACAATTAAATTTATCAGGGTGACATTGGTCAATCAGAGTACATAGATTTAGAGAAAAAATCTCCACATCATTTGGACAGTCAATTATGCTGTATACCCATTACCCAAAGTCAAATCATCTTCTGTCACCCTATATTTTGTTTCTCTTTAAGCCCCTTCCCCACCCCCTCCCTTTCTTCCTTTCCCCTCCCCTCCCCCTGGTAACCACTGCACTCTTATCTATGTCCATGAATCTCATTTTTGTGTCCCACCTATGTATGGAATCATACAGTTCTCAGCTTTTTTCTGATTTACTTATTTTACTCAGTATAATGTTATCAAGGTCTATCCGTGTTGTCATAAATGATACTATGTCATCATTTCTTATGGCTGAGTAGTATTCCATTGTACATATGTACCACATTTTCTTTATACAACCCTCTATTGAAGGGCATTTTGGTTTTTCCCATGTCTTGGCCACTGTGAACAATGCCGCAGTGAACATGAGGGTGCATGTATCTTTATGTACCCATGTTTTCAAGTTTGGGGGGTATATACCCAGTAGAGGGATTACTGGGTCATACGGTAGTTCTATTTTTAAGTTTTTGAGGAACTACCATACTTTATTCCATAATAGTATTACTGATTTACATTCCCACCAACAGTGAATGAGGGTTCCTTTTTCTCCACAGCCTCTCCAGCACTTGCTATTACCTGTCTTGTTGATAATAGCTAATCTAGCAGGTGTGAGGTGTATTAACTTTTGAATTCATGAAAGTCAATTGGTATTGTTTGTTCTATTGTGATTTCTTTCATGTGCTAGGGTAATGAGTCCTTCACGTATTATTAAACATTGGCAATCGAGATCAACAGCACAGAGAGATTTAATTTACTTCTTATAGCATATGTCAATAGTTCTGATGTCACTTGTTTACAAAAATATAGAAAATCAAAAATGGCAATTTAAAGTTATTATTACTATCTTCAAAATGATTATTACAGTGGTCTCTCTTATCTGCAGTTTTCCTTTCTGTAGTTCAATTACCTGTGGGTTACCTGTGGGCAACTGAGGTGTGAAAATATTAAATGGAAATTTCCAGGAATAAGCAAATTATAAGTTTTAAATTACATGACATTCTGAATGGGATAATGAAGTCTCATACAATCCCACTCTGTCCTGCCCAGGATGTGCATCATCACTGTGTTTAGTGTATCTGTGTGCATCTCCTGTTAGTAACTCAGTAGCCATCAGTTATCAGATCGACTGTCACAGTATCCTAGTGCTTGTGTTCCAGTAACCCTTATTTTATTTAATAATGGCCCCGAAGTGCAAGAGTAGTGATACTGGCAGTTTGGATATGCCAAAGAGAAGCCATAGAGTGCTTCCTTTACATGGAAAGTTAAAAGTTCTCAGTAAGAAAAGGGAAAGGAAAGGAAAGGAAAGGAAAGGGAAGGGAAGGGAAGGGGAGGGGAGGGGAGGGGAGGGGAGGGGAGGGGAGGGGAGGGGAGGGGAGGGGAGGGGAGGGGAGGGGAGGGAAGAGAATATGCTAAGGTTGCTGAGATCTACAGTAAGAATGAACCTTCTATCCATGAACTTTTCTGATTTATAATTAAACTGTATCATGGGAATGTATATATAGAAAACAAAGCAGTGCATATATAAGGTTTGGTGCTACCAGAGTTTCAGGCATCCACTGGGGGTCTTGGAAGGGATAAGGGGGAAGCTATTGTACTTTTATATAACTCTGTTAGACAAAATTATGTTAGTAACATGAAAAATGGAATGCATTTGTGTTGTGAATTTCCAAAGTTTCTCAACTATCTTAACTTTGTAGTACAAAATACACAGTATTCAAATTTATACATACCCTGATACTTTAAATAGTTATTGAAATGCTAATTTCAATTTTAATGTTTTCTCTTTTAAATGTGAAGTAATGAATAGGAAAAAAACAATGATATTCTTTATTAACTTTTGGTAACCTAATGCATAAGGGACATTTCTAAAATTTTGGAAAGGAAGGAGTCCTCATATTCTCCAGAACTCCACTGGAAATTTATACATGTAAGCATAAATACATCTACATGCCTCATATATAATTTTACTACATCTCATCCATATGAATTGATTATTCAGAAAAATAGTTAAGTTTGAGCCAGTTCTGACTAAACAATACTTTAAGAATTTAACTCAACCAATTAAAAAAACTGTATCCAAATAGGAGGAAGAAGAACCTTTGCCTTCCAAGAAATGGCCAACTGTGGATGCTTCCTATTATGGCGGTCGAGGAGTCGGAGGAATTAAAAGAATGGAGGTTGGTATCACTTAAAAAAATAGCAGCTGCTAAATACATACAGGAGTATATATTTCTAGAACTATTAGTCCATGGAAACTTTACTTTTTATAATTTAATATTATAATACATCATTTTTTACTTAACAGTAGGTCTTTTGGAGACTTTTATTTCTATGTAATCATTTTAGCCATTTCAAAACTATTCATGGAGAACTGACTTCATTCGTCAAAGAATTGCATTGATAAAATGTCTGAATTCTAAAGGGCAAAACAAAGTTAGAGTTTTTCTCACTGTTTTGGAAAAAATTACTGTAGAGAACATCAACTTAGAAGAACCCAGCCACTTAAAATTGCAACAATGCTCATGTTAAAAAGATCTAATAGTTATGTACTATTTGAGGAGAAAAAATGCTAAAATATTTAATAGTATAGACACGACTTTATCACAGAGGAAGCACATTTAAGGCTTTTTTGTGCAGCTTTTATTTACCACTTATGAATGATCATAATTAATACTAAATATCATTTATAGAATGTATTGAATTTTTTTTTGACTGACTCAGATTGTGGAAAAAAACTGAAATTTATAATAATATAAAAATCAAATGAGGTCTTCTGACAACCACATTTTTTCAAAGTGATTAGTTAATTAATAATAAGCAATCATTGCCAACACTGAACCCTTCACAATTTTAGATAGGTCAGCATTTCACCCCAAACAGCAATTGAAGGAATTTTCTTATTGATACATTAACTTTATTATTAAACACAAATCTTGACGCCTTTACCTTACTACTTATCCTTTAATTTTATTTCTTAATAAAGAGGTTTTTTAAAGTTGCATAGTCATGTCACATGTCCCCTACCGTCATATCTGCCCCATTACTGCCAACAAAAATCAATTAGCTAATTAACCTCAATACTGTTAAAATTTTTTCTTTTTATACACTTTGATAAAACTCAGATTCTCAAGAAATTTCCTTTTTCTGAATACATTTCAGTATTTCTCAAAAGAAGCCCAGGCCCACTTAACATAGTTGTCATTATCAAAATGGTTATTTCAAGTCATCTGATAATGATTGGCACTTTCTTGAGCACATTAGATGTAAAAATAATGCACATTTTCCCTAAGAGCTTTCTTCACTGTATTGCTGAAATATCCTTTGAGACAAGTACCTCATTGCCAGTAAGCCATTGGAAAGGCAAGTGTTAGACACTATTAAGTTTGTCTTTTGGAGAAGAGATTGCATGTGTGTTTTCATATGGGTAGTGGGGTATCAAGTAATATGAAGATCATAGCTGGGCTGGCTCTTGTTGTTTGATACAGAAGGGAAGGTCTATTCCTTCAGCTTGCCTTTGTTTTGTCATTCTGTGCTTGGAGGGGTAGAAAAGAGTGGGTAAGATATTCTTATGTATGTAAAAATACACTTGTAAATACAAAGTATTACATATGGATATCTACATATCATCTGTCACAACTTATTTTTAGTTTATTTAGTTAGCCTCATTCCAAAATGTATGTGTAAAAAGATGTATGTATGCAAGGGCGGAAAAAAGTTTTGATGGGATGTATGTACCAGAAAATGTTACATACAGTGGTTTTCTCTGGAGTGATTTTCAATTTGTGCTATATATCTATCTATTATTTCCTAAATTATTTGACATTGAGCATGTACTGTTTATACAGTGTGGGCCAACGTAGGTTTACAGTTGTGAGAATACTAAACACACAGTTTGTTTTGTGTTATTATTTATTAATTTTTGTATTATTTTCCATACAAACAGCTGTAAACCTGCTTTAGCCATAACCTGTATTCAGAATAATACATTTAATTCCATTTTTAAATCCATACTTGTAAAATACTACATGACAATAAGATATGGATAAATTAGTATGTGATATATATTAGTATATTTTAAATGAATAAATACTGTTCCTGCTGAAACTCTAGGAATTATTCCACATTTTTGTTACTTTAATATTCCAGTATTCCAAACATTAAGATATTTTCTAAAAAAAGAGAAAAGCATAGCCATGAGCTGAATGGGTACTGAGTTAAATGAGCTATTATTGGTTTAAGCTCAAGAAAGCCAAGGCCCCATGAACATTTTTGAAAAATTCACATTTCAAATTTTAAGCATTATTGACTTTATTTGGATCTCTCTCTCTCTCTCTCTTTCTCTCTCTCTCTCTCTCTCTCTCTCTCTCTCTTATGGTGAAAGGAGCAGAGATAGTGAGATAAATTCCTGCATGCACTCTGACTGGGATCCATCCATCAGGCAACCCCTTTGGGGATGATGCTTGAATACTGAGCTATTTTTAGTGAGTGAGGCTGATGTGCTTCAGCACCCGGGCCCATGCTCAAACCAATTGAACTGCTGGCTATGGGAGGGGAAGAGGGAGAGAAGGGGGAGAGGGAGGGGAAGAAGCAGATGATCTCTTATCCTGTGTGCCCTGACCCAGAATTGAACCCAGGACATCCATACACGAGGTTGATGCTCTACTCACTGAGCCTCTGGACAGGGCCGATTATTGACTCTTTTTTTTTTTTTTAGAAAATTAAATTTAACAGGATGATGTTGATCAACAAGAGTACACAGATTTTGAGTAAACATTTCCACATCATTTGGACAGTTGATTATGTTGTATATCTGTCACCCAAAGTCAAATAATCCTCAGTCACCTTATATTTGTTTCTCTTTATACCCTTTCCCCAACCCCCTCCCCCCTCCTCTACATCCTCCTCCCCTGCACTCTTATCTATGTCCATGAGTCCCAATTTTGTATCCCACCTATGTGTGGAATCATACAGTTTTTAGCTTTTTCTGATTTGCTCATTTCACTCAGTATAATGTTATCAAGGTCCATCCGTGTTGTCATAAATGATACTATGTTATCATTTTTTGTGGCAGAGTAGTATTCCATTGTGTATATGTACCACATCTTCTTTATCCAATCCTCTATTGAAGGGCACTTTGGTTGTTTCCATGTCTTGGCCACTGTGAATAATGCCGCGATGAACACGGGGGTACATGTGTCTTTATGTACCAATCTTTTCAAGTTTTGGGGGTATATACCCAGTAGAGGAATTGTGGGATCATATGGTAGGTCTATTCTTAATTTTTTGAAGAACCACTATACTTTCTCCCATAATGGTTGTACTCATTTATGTCCTCACTAGCAGTGAATGAGGGTTCCTTTTTCTCCATAGCTTCTCCAACACTTGTTATTACCTGTCTTGTTGATAATACCCAATCTAGCAGGTGTGAAGTAGTATCTCATTGTGGTTTTGATTTGCATTTCTCGAATAGCTAGTGAAGATGAGCATTTTTTCATGTCTCAGTTGGCCATTTGTATTTCTTCTGGGAGAAGTGTCTGTTCAGGTCCTCTCCCCATTTTTTAATTGGATTGTTTGCTTGTTTGTTGCTGAGCTTTGTGAATTCTTTATATATTTTGGATATTAACCCCTTATCGGAGCTGTTGTTTGCAAATATCATCTCCCATTTAGTTGGCTGTGTGTTTGTTTTATTGTCAGGTTCTAATGCTGTGCAGAAGCTTCTTAGTTTGATATAGTCCCATTCATTTATTTTTGCCTTTGCTTTCCTTGCCTTTGGGGTCAAATTCATAAATTGTTTTTAATGGCCAAGGCCTATGAGTTTAGTACCTTTTATGTAATTTATTGTTTCTGATCTTATATTTAGGTCTTTGATCATTTTGAATTGATTTTTGTGCAGGGGAACAAACTGCAGTCAAGTTTTATTCTTTTGCATGTGGCTTTCCAATTTTCCCACACAGTTTATTGAAGAGGCTTTCTTTTCTCCATTGTGTGTTTTTGGCTCCTTTGTAGAAGATGATTTGCCCATATATATGTAGTTTTATTGTGGGCTCTTGAGTCTGTTCTGTTGGTCTCTATATCTCTTTTTCTGCCAATGCCATTCCATTTTGATTATCATAGCTCATTAGCATATTTGAAGTCAAGTATTGTAATGCCTCTGGCTTTGTTGTTTTTTTCTCAGAATTGCCTTGGATATTCAAGGTTTTTTTATGGTTCCATACAAACCTGGTAAATTTTTTGTTCTATTTCTTAAAAATGATATTGGAATTTTGATGGGAATTGCATTAAATTTGTATATTGCTTTGGGTAATTATGGCCATTTTAACTATATTTATTCTTCCTATCCAAGAACAAAGGATATTTTTCCATTTCATTGTATCTTTTTTTATTTTCTTTAATAATGCTTTGTAGTTTTGAGTATGTAGGTCCTTTACATTCTTTGTTATGTTTGTACCTAGGTATTTTATTTTATTTTTTTGTTGCAACTGTAAAAGGGATTATTTTCTTGAGTTCATTTTCTGAAGTTTCATTATTGGAATATATGAAAGCAATAGACTTCTATATATTAATTTTGTATCTTGTGACCTTACTGTATTGGTTTATTGTTTATATTAGTCTTTCTGTGGAGTCTTCAGGTTTTCCATATACAGGAACATGTCATCCGCCAAACGTGAAACCTTTATTTCTTCTTTTTTGATATGAATGCCTTGTATTTCTTTCTCTTATCTGATTGCTCTGGCTAAAACCTCCAGCACTATGTTGAATAGGAATGGAGAGAATGGGGCATTATTGACTCTTATTATATGAAATCATATTGCCTGGACTGTTAATTTGAAAAAAAAATTATGAAAAAGGCTCACCAACTTTCAATAACTGTGGTCTACTTTAGCCTTATATAATTCTGGCTACATTTTATGGTGTATGCCATTGAGAAGATGTAAATGGGAGTGAGAATGAAAAAAAAATGAGAGAGCAAATGTGGACATTACAAAGATGAAACACAATACATAAAAGTACACAATAAAAATCAAAGTGAGAATTAAGTATCATTAAACTTTATCAAACATGAACTTAAACTTGGAGGGGAAAAATAGAATACGTAATCTGTTTTAAAAGTATGCATATGCAAACCTGGAAATTATTTCCTTTTTTTTTAAAATATATTCAACTGTGAAAAGTAAAGAGAATTATAGAAATTATGAGCACATCTTAATTACAGAAGATATCTCCCTAAGTAAAGTTATTTTAAGTCTGTATAGGGATTTTACCTAGAAATTTTTTCTAGTCCTATTTTAATTAAATACTTAAACACTATGGTAATGGAAATCTGCAGAAAACTGGAACTGAGATGATGTTAATAACAGCTGCTAGCACAACTGATCCACAATACCTAATGATTTCAAATGTGTTTTTCTGCCAATTCAGCATAAAACTGTTTTGGTTTCTTTTTTCAATTCAGAAATTGCTCCTTTATGATATAACCTTCTTGTCATTCATATATGCTCTGAAAATTATAGAATTTCATTGTTTATTGTGACAGCCAGGTAGCATTGGAAGAATTTAGCTATCAAGCTTGTACTTACTTTTATTTTTTCAGAGTAAAAATATCTAGGTATATGAATTCTCCTAAAGCTCTCTATAGAAATCTTTTCAAAAAAATTCTTTTATCCTTTTTGACCATCTGAATATGGTCAAACTAAAATATTAAAATTTATACATACACTTGCATATATATATATTCAACTGCTTTTAAGACTTTTAAGAAAACTCTGTAAAGTTAGACTATGATAGCAAGTGAAAATTGTTTGTTTTGTTGTTTGTGCTGCTGCTGCTGTTAGTGATAGATCTGCTAGCTCCTTCATGAACTAACACTAGTATATTTATTGAATGAGTTTCTTATAGAACTCAGCAGCTATATTTTGTAAGAATAGTCTTTTGATAGTTAAGTCCCTGGATGTGCCACATTGAGCCAGAACTCTAGTTTAACTAGCTTTGTGTTCTTTATCTGCAAATGGTGTCAGTGAATCTTGGAGGGAAAACATGATTACCATTACCTCTGCAATATTAACTGTGAAGGCCAGGCTAGGGAGCTGTACATGTTACAATCTATAACTTCTGAATAGATCAAAATGTATCTTAATTTCTGTTCTGCATTACTTCTCTGAGTTATGATATTCATGTGTTTACTTAACTGTGTATCTTATCTTTTTCCATTGTTTGCATTTTTTCCCCTTAAAACTGAGACTTTACAATTTTAGGGATATGTATCCTGATTTTAGGGTTCCTACTTCAATTTAGCTTCATCTGAAGATTTTAGTTTATCTAGGTGATTTGAAAGAGAAGGTCATTTCTCTGGAAAAAGAGCCTGCTATCTAGCTCTAAAGGTTTAATGGTGTTTAAAGCAATTTTAACAACCTCATAAAGAACATTCTAGTATCACGGGTCACACTGAAAGATACAGATACATTTTAATGACTCAACAGGGTCCAATTGAAAATGAAAGCCTATTCTAAAATTGTAGTAAAAGAGGGTAAAAGCATCTAGGTAAGCCTTCTCAAAAAGCTGTGAATAGTTCTTTCCATGAACAGTGATCATCTGTATTCCTACCCAGTACCTCAGGTCATTAAAATGCTTTAAAATGTGTTTAATCACCTTCTCTTTGTAGATATGACTTAACTCTGGTGAGTCAGTATGCCCTGGATAGGCCTTCCTATTTCTTTTTAGAGCTTCACTTATGTTATCTTTGATAATGTCTTTGGCTTTTGGACTTCTCAATTGCTCTTGGTTGGATGAAGCCTTCCTCTTGGGGCCACATCCTACTGACCTGTTCACACATGAAAAATTCAGGCTCAGATTTAGTTCTTATGCTGGTGGTGAGAATGGCACAAGGTGTTAGACCTGTGCAGTCAGACCGGGCCATGGTTCAGCAACCTTGGTACTTGAGTTCTGCCTAAGAAAGAAAGAATTCAGAGCCAAGACTCAAACTGTAAGAGAAAGTTTATTTAGAAAGTTACAGACGTAGAAGTCAGTGGTAGAAGAAGTGGGCTCAGGAAACAAGTGACAGAGACAAAAGAAAGGCCTTTGAATTTATAAGAGGGAAAGGGAGAGGTAAAGCAGGGGGTTGGGAGAGGGAGGAAAGGGGAGGGGAGAGGCTGAGGCTGCTCCCTGGAGAGAGAAGACACTGGGGCTTCTGTCCTAAGGGCTTTCAAGGGTGGAGATTTTGGGGAAGTCCCAGGGGAGGATTTTAATAGAATATTCATTAGCTTTCCAGGTGTGTCCACTGATTGGTCAGCACCAGGGCAGGGGTCATTTAGTCAGTGCAGCTGGGCCTGAGGTCAACCCTGGCATTGCTTATCTGCTTTTGTTGCGTTTCTGGTCCTGGAACTGAAACACAGTTGAGGCCTAGATGTATCTGACAAGGGTCAGAACCTCATTGTCCTGGATGGGGATTAATGCTCAAGGGCTATTCTCTGATCCCCTTGTTTGTTCTCCTTCTAAGGAGGTTTAACCTGTCTAACTAGCAGCAGGCCAGGGTTGGAAAGGTCCGGGGAGGATCCAAAATGCATGACCAGTGATATGAAAGGTCAGGGGGTCTAAACTTCATAATCAGAGATATTCTGGGTGGGGGGGAGGTCACCCTGGGGGTGAGGTCCTCGTTTTCCCAGTTTTGTCACTGCCAGGCCTTCTGTACCTGGCCCATCATCCTTGCTCCACTCGTATCTATCTAACTACCTACAGCACTTATTTCTCAGTCATTGTAAAATAAAGAAGACAATCATTTGGCACTGTGGTTTTTTTATTGTCCACAAGACTGGAATTCCTTACAATTTGTGGAATATTAAATTCTGGCATCCCTGAATTTTTCTTTCCAAAGCAGAGTTGAAAGTTATTTTACAAAGTCAAGCTTTACAAAAGTAAGGGGAAATCATATATGATATAATGAGTTTACTTCTGAAGGCCAAATGTTTAAATCCAGCATTTTGTTTTAATTGAACTTGATGAGAAGTTTGGTAGGGAAAATTAACCTTTGTGTAAATTACATTTATGAAATTTAAACCTATTTGAAACTTTTTCAGTCTACCTGTATTCAAATCTTTGCCCTGCTATTATACTTACAAGCTGTGTGGCTTTGGGCATGTTACTTAATCTCTCTGTGTCTCAGTTTCCTCATCTGGAAGGAAATAATACAGTATCTATCTTTTGTATGGATTAAATGCATATTGACACATAGTAAGCATTCAATAAATGCTAATTTCATTATCATATATTTCTTTCAGTGCCATCAGTATATATTGTATGTGTTTACCCAGAAGGGGAACTTACCTAATTAGACAGTAGAATTATACACTGTCATGCATTTCCTAGGTAAACTGCCAATTAACTCCTTATTTGAAACAATAGAGAAATGATTGCTTCAAATTTTAATCAATTCCAGATTTTTTACAAAAGGTCTTTGTTATTGTCTGTGTGTGTGTGTGGAAATCTTAATGTTAAGTACATAACAATAGGTTATAAACCTATTAAATCTCAACAGAAGAGGAGTTTAGAGTTAGTTTACCCACTCATTTTTACTTGGAGGTGGTGAACTAAAAGACCATTGGGTAAATCAGACCTTGGTTTTCTAAGACACTGTGTGATTGATAAGTGTTTTCCCTCTGTTTGAAAGGTTCGTTGGGGAGATAAAGGATCTACTGAGGAAGGTGCAAGGCTGGAGAAAGCCAAAAATGCTGTGGTGACAATCCCTGAAGAAGCAGAGGAACCCATTAGGCCTAGGCCACCTCGACCCAAGCCCACATACCAGTCTTCTCAGACAAAGTGGTATACACCAATTAAGGTAATTGTCACATTTTGTGTCATTTAATTGACCTTCCCCAGAGAAACTGTAACTCCTTTTGTCCTCCCCACCCAACTGTCTGTAGAAAGACCAAGGCACATCACTAGCAGACATTTATTTTGCATTATAACAACTGAATACTTTTTCAGCAACAGGAAATTCTTTTTTTTGTTATTTACTTACTAGTTTAGCTGATGAAATAAATGAGAGTAGAGAATAATGCTTTCCCTTCTTCATTTTGACTCATTTGTTCAGCCAATAGAGGTTGAGTGTGTTCCCTAGGAATTTACAAATCGTGTTCCCTTTAGGGCCGGCTGGATGCACTCTGGGCTCTGCTGCGGCGGCAGTACGACCGCGTGTCCTTGATGCGACCTCAGGAAGGAGACGAGGTTTGTCTGTGGGAATGTGTTGGGAAAGAGCTGACTGCTTGGGGCCATACAATGAAGGTAGTGAAATAATAATCAGAAAGGATATAAAGCCTTCGTTACGCTTGAGGAAGGAATTATAATCTTGTGCAAATTCCTAATCCACACAATGTTTAATAAATTATTATCTTTTGTTAGAATATATCTTCAAGCTGCAGTTTCACACAAGTCCCTTTTCAAGTAATACATAGAAGAGTATGGTCCATTGTACACATGCTTTAATAAGCACACTTATTGCTTCAGCCTTTGACGTGGATGACATCACATGCTGAGGTTCTACCGAGGGGGAGGACACTGGGCATTAGGAATTGAAGTCCTTCTCTAGCATTTACTAAGCAATGAGACCTGGAGCCTCCTTTTCTTTAGGTATACATACATTATTTTCCTGCTTCCAACAGTTGATGAAATCTAGTTCCTTGAATATGTGAGTGTCTTTAAAAGCATTATAGAAATATACACACACATACATAAATGTATAAAATATATTAATACACACGTGTGGATATATTTTCTCTACTAAAGAAGCCTAGTTGAAGCTTTTTTGTTTTTGGAAATTTGTCTAGAATTACTCAGTTTTAGAATTTTTAAAAAATATATTGGCACTATTTCCTGTTGTATCAAAGTAAGAAAAATTGTTCAACATCTTTTAATATGTAACAATGACAGGTTTGGTTCAGAAACACACCGCTGTGCTCTGGCTGGCCAGCTCAGTGGATAGAGTGTCGGCCCGGCGTGTGGACATCCTGGGTTTGATTCCCAGTCAGGGCACACACGAGAAGCGCCCATCCGCTTCTCGCCCCTCCCTTTCCCCCTTGTCTCCCTCTTCTGCTCCTGCAGCCAGTGTCTCTATTGGTTTGAGCATTGGCCCCAGACAGGTTGCTGGGTGGATCCCAGTCGGGATGATGCAGGAGTCTTACTATTTCTCCTCCTCTAACTTAAAAAAGAAAAAGAAAGAAAAGAAACACACCGTTGTTAGTGATAATCACGGAATCTCTTCATTATGTGTCAACAAGTTTGTGAACTTCATTCACTTCAGCTTCAGTGGACTTCATTCAAGTCTCATAGGCTATTTTGTTAAGGATGAAATAATTGATGGGGTTCATATTTATTTTACAATGCCAACTAAATCTCATGATTTTACTTCTATGAGAAGGGGGTAATTTAAAAAACGTCTGAGTTCAACCATTTAGGAAATCCAATCTGAGAAAATATTCCTGAAATATTCCCAGCAGATCACTTACCCTTTGCTAAGACCACAGTTAGAGAGAACCAGGGGGTTTATGAAGCAGCCTCTTTCAAAAGCAGACCACTGTGGTTAGTAAAATGTGCTTATATTTAATGAAATATGAGCCTCTTTATAAATGCATGCAAGATTTGGAGCTATGCTTCGGGAACAACATGTAACAATTCTTACCTCTCAACACGCTAGACTTTCATTTTATGTTTAAAAATATTTTTTATGACATCTTCATTTTATACTGTTTTAGTTTTCTCTCTCTCATGTCCTTAGTTCATTTGTTCAATGATTTTTACCTTTTTAAGTGTTGCTTAACACTTAAAAATTGTTTTTACCTTTTTAAGTGTCCAGTATTGCTAACACTGAAGATGTATTGGGCAGCAAAAGCAGACAGTGGTTCCATCACTTTTGAAAATGCTTCATATATTCTCTTAACTCTCATAATTAAAAATATTTTTTAGTCTTTCAACATTCCTGCTAATTTTAATATAATAAATTTTGAATTATAAATATGTACAGGTAATACTGGGGGTTACAAACTATAGCTTTTGCTCTTAAGAAATTTATTAGGCAAACAGGATATCTACAAAAAAAAGATGTTTATTCCAGAATGTGATCTGGGTCATATTATAGGCAGGTATCAGCAAGCAAGATGAACTCTTTCCAGAAGAATTTGGGAATGTTTCTGCAGAAACATAGACTTTCTACTTTTAAAAATAGGTAGTATTTCATCAGCTGGAGTTAGATAGAGTGAGCATTTTTATTGATGAAGCATCATGAGCAAAGCCTTCCAAGAATACAGTGATTTATGGATTACTAGATAGTCTGGATGGTGGGGGTTAAAACCAGGATAGGTTGGGAACAGGAGAGATTTTAGAGTGTGGGTAAGTTGATACACTTGGTTTTTAAAAGGATGCATTACTTTTCTTTTATTCATTCAACAAATATTTTCCTGGTGCCTAACATGTATCAAATAAATGTTAGATACCAAATAAATATAGCATTCTTCTTAAATTATAGTGCTGAAATATTCTCCATGTTTTCCCTACAGGTTAAAATTACTATTTATTTTTCTGTAATTAAAGACTAATGCTTCCATTATTTTGACCAAGATTTCCTTTGATTTTTAGTAACTGGGCACACTTTCACTTAATATAGTCCCAAAGCCTTCTATTCTAAATCTTGAGGTCAAATTGTTTCAAACTTCAGAATTTTTCAGACTTTAGGATGCTGATATAGTCCAAATATCCTATTTGTGTTAAGCTACATCTCCTGATCATTATTCAGACATTTTGCTAAAAAACCAGTAATTGTTAAATAATTACTAAAAGTGGATTAATATAGACTAAGTAGTCTTAAATTAATTCAGATCAGGTTTTGCTTCTAAATGAATTTTGATGACAAACTTCGCACAAAACTTTGTTTTCAAACATTTTGTATTTCAAAAATTTAGATAAGATAGTAGACCTTTATTGTGTATGATTAATTAAGCTAGTTTTTTCACTCTATTACACCTATGTATGCTATTTATGATTTTTTTGTTCTTATTTAAATGCAGGGTTCTATGCTTAGTAAGCATCAATTATTGGTTCAATTAATTAACTATTCTGCCAAATATATATGATTTTGCATGTGCTTGATACATTCTGACTTAATCTTTCTACATAATACTTATTTTTGATAGCTTTATTGCTTCCATTTTGTCACCTGCAAATTTTTGCCTCTTATTTCAAGCAACTGTGAAAACCTCAGTGTAGGACTTATGAGAGCTTTTCCCTGCAAGCCAACACTCCACAGTTAACTGATGTTAGTATTGAAAGTTAGGAATCACCCAAACGCACCATCTCAGATTAGCATTTTATTCACAAAACTATCTAATAATTTTTTAAAGTTATTTGCTAAGTTTAAAGTATAATGTATATTTATATATACCCTATCCAACCAACCAATGAAACAAAATTATTTGATCATAGAAATCAGGCAATCTTGATGAGTTGTTGTTTTGCTTATTTCTTGCTAGTGATCATCTTTTATAATATTTATTAATATTGATACAAAGTCTGTAGTTATCAACATACAGCTTTTTCCTTTTAGACAACTTGAGAAGTCTTTCCATTCCCATCTCCTTTGTTTATTTCCCATCTTTCATAGATTATTAAGAATATCTGTTTCTGTTAACTCCACATCATCAACCAGATCCTTTTTATTTGAGAGAATTAATTCCAATGTCAACTTTCCATCTCACATAACTATAACTATAACTTGTATTTTTTCAGAGATTAGGTGATAGAATTAGCAAGAATTGTTTCAATACTTTAGTAGAATTAGTGTTCTGTATACTAATAATTTAATATAACTGGAGATTTCCAATATTTTTTATATGTTTACATTATGTTACAGAAAACCATCATACTGTTTTGGTTACATGGTCTCTAGAATAATTTTTCTCTCCTTCTCTTCCTCCTCCTCCTTTTTTCCTTCCAGCATTTTTCCTTCCTTCTATTATTTTTCTTCTTTGTCTCTTAAACACATTTATCTCCACTATGTTTTTGCTTTCAGGTTTTGTAATTTCTTATACTGGTTAATGCATTTCTTACATATGATGCTAATTTTCTTTTTGTCTTCACTTGAATGACTGAAGACTTTCAGTTGCTCTATTCTTATCCTGAGCACGGTAAATGTTATTGGCAAGGCCTGAGCCCAAAGGTCGCTGGCTTGAAGCCCAAGGTTGCTGGCTTGAGCAAGGGGTCACTGGCTCAGGGCAGCCCCAGGATCAAGGCACATATGCGAAAGCAATCAATGAACAACTAAGGCAGGGGTCCCCAAACTTTTTACACAGGGGGCCAGTTCACTGTCCCTCAGACCGTTGGAGGGCCGGACTATAAAAAAAACTATGAACAAATCCCTAGGCACACTGCACATATCTTATTTGAAAGTAAAAAAACAAAACAGGAACAAATACAATATTTAAAATAAAGAACAAGTAAATTTAAATCAACAAACTGACCAGTATTTCAATGGAAACTATGGGCCTGCTTTTGGCTAATGAGATGGTCAATGGCCGGTTCCATATTTGTTACTGCTAGCATAATAAGTGATATGACCCGCTTCCGGAGCCATGAGGCATGCCTCCCGTGTCACCAAAAGTATGCTGTGCTTTGCTCCTGCTTTTCATTGGACCACCAATGGAAGAAGTGCCCCTTCCGGAAGTGCAGCAGGGGCCGGATAAATGGCCTCAGGGGGCCACAGTTTGGGGACCCCTGAACTAAGGTGTCACAAGAAAGAATTGATGTTTCTCTTCTTGCTCTCTTCCTGTCTGTCTGTCCTTATTTGTTCCTCTCTCTGTCTCTGTTTCCCATTTAAAAAAACAAAAACAAAAACATATTACTTGAATAACGTTTGCAAATAATTTTGTTATTCTCCTGTATTCAGAAAGGCTGCTGTGTGTATACTACTGCTTTTTATAAAGTATTTAATCGTGTAGTGTGCATGTGTGTGTGTGTGTGTGTGTGTGTAAATATAAAGCAATTTATATGTTGTAGGAACTAGGTAGACTTTTGGAAAAATATTTTGGTCGGGATTGAATGAAACTTGTTTTATATTGTCAGGAAACAAATGAAAATGCTTTCATATCCGAATTTTTAAAGGAAGTAATAGTCACTCTTTTCCTTAAAAAGAACAAACTTTATGCTGCATAAAAAAATAAAATACTAGTTGTTTTCAGGCAGTGGCTGATGGTTTCAGAATAACAGAACCTTTCTCTAGTCAGCGGCACGTTTTCTACCTTGGAAAACAGTCTTGTCATTTATTTAGAAAGTGTTTACTGCAGATTCAGCCTCTAGAGAACTGAGTTTAATAAACAAATCAGCGAATGTACAAGTGAACCCAGAGTCACGCACATTTATTCTGCAAGTCAAATACTCTTCTTTCATGGCTCAGAGGCCGCACTGGTCTCATTTGCAGAATCCGCTGCTGAATAGAAGTTCTTGATCTAGTAATTGAAGTTCAGGCATAAAGTATCAAAGCGGTGCGAGAAACCTCTCTGTCCCGGCTCCCGCTCCCTTTTCGCGGCGTAAGCTCCCGCCTCGGTGGCGCGGTCCGCCGGCTGCGCGCACACACCGGGCGCAGGCTTTGATTGTGGCTGCAACTCCTCCGAGTCATGAATGTTTCAGCGCCGGAGCGCGAGGTTAGGGCCGCGTCCAGGTGTAAGCTAGCAGGTTGTCGTCGACATCTGTTTGCAGCGGTGGCGGCCTCCCCAGCCGGATTGTCAGCGGAGGTAGCTGAGAGCGGCAGAACCGTTTTGGTCTCACTCGCTGCCTGGAGGCCTGAAACACCAAAAGGTAGGAGTAGGGTGGACACAGCTGTGCTCCCAAACTTGCCTTAGGCACAAATAAAGAGATCTAATGCAGTTTGACTCCGTTGCGGTGGGGAAACAGGGACAGAAAGCCACTTCAGAGACAACTGAACGCTGCAACATCTGCCGCCAAGCTTCCAGGGAGTGAAGGGGGACAGCAGGTACCGATCGAAGTCCCCACATAAACAACCTCCATTAAGCCATGGACTCTTTTGAAGGGCCTCCATCAAACACGCTGGAGTCCGCAGCAGGAGTTTGTTTGGTTTTCAAAGCAGTGTTTTGTTTTTGCAATAACAAGGTAATTTATAAATGATGCATTACCATGCGTTCTCTCTCTCTCTCTCTCTCTCTCTGCCTCTCTCTTTTTTAATTTAAAAGGGAGAGGTAGAGAAGCAGAAAGGCAGAGGAAGAAGAAAGCACAGCCCTAGTTTTGGAGTTGTTCCACAAACCTGTTAAATCTCCACGGAGGTTCTTGGCTGTAACCGAGATTTTGTTAACCTTCAGACCACAATTCCTCCTTCACCAAAAAGCAGACCTAAATTTATATACTGCACTGTGATTCCTAGTAATAGTAACAACACCCGTGAAGTAGACCTACTGTTTGGTTTTGAACTTATATCACAGGGTTTGTTATGACATGAAGGCGAAATGTAATTAGAGTTTTTCAAGTGGCCATACTCCTTTAATCAAACTAAGTTTAGAAAATTGCATTGATTTTAATTTTCTTCCTACTTATAAAAGGCTTTATGGCCATATAGATATTAAAAATAAGATAACTACATCTTAAAGGCAGGATTTTTCTTTATTTTTCTTTCTGCTACCATGTAGAGTCAGCTAGAAAAGAAAATGTGTGTAGTTTTCTCTGGGAATATGGCAAAACTCGTAATATGTACACACACATATATGACATGACAAAATTGGATAAATATTAGCCTGACAGGTAAAGCTCCAGGGTATGGTAAGATAATAAAGACTGTGGTAATATAAACTACAATCATTAAGAAAATGTAGGTTCCCTTACCTGCAGAACTATGGGCATGACCATTGTGAGATGAAGGTGCTGACTCGGTCACCCTTTGGAGTGGGAGTAGCCAGGGAACAATGGCCTTGGGAGAGATGCTAGTGTGTGGCAAAGTTTCATCACTTGATGAAATAAGCCACATAAGTGATAAGTGCATGGTGAATTTGCAATTAAGCTAAGTTTATTTTGTTGAGATTACTTTTGTTAATTATGCAAATATAATTTTAAATTTTTTGAAATGATTAATGATAGCTGCTTAAAAAAACACTCTAACAGAATTTAGTGTTAGTCTACAAGTTTTAAAAATATCTACAGAAAGAAATCTGAACACAGGGCAGGTTCATTTAAAAGGCACCAGAGTAACTTGATAACCTCAGTGGCACATGATTTTGGTTTGAGTTTCCTGTTTATATCTCTAGTTCTAGATTTATGTTCACTCTGCTGCCAGTCCTGCTTCTGAAGTCTCATGCTCAAACCAAACTGTCTTTGCCCTCTTCATTGTGGTTTCATCAGTGATTCTAACCCTCCCAAGGATCACTCTGAACTTCCTGATGCTTACAGATCCTCCAGTGCTCAATAATGTCAACCACTTCATCTTCAGATTGAATAAACATATTGATAGCAGAGATTTTGTACCACATCACCTTGAAATTTCCCGTCATGTTTGCGGAATGTAAACCACCTGTGAATGTTTCGGAACAGATTGAAATCTTCACTCGTATGATTTGATATTTCAAATGTTTTTGGTGCTTGGAATTATGCCGCTAATGGCTGCATTCTTAAACTTAATTTTTAGGTTCCATCTAAATGCAGAGTGGGACAAAAGTCGGTTTACGGTTGTGAGTCCATGGAGCACAAAGTGATTCTTGTGTTATTATTTATTAACGTATTATCTTGCATATGAACAACTGTACACTACTTCTGTAATTTTGTGTCATATAGCCGAACTTTGTAATAGATTTTAGGGACTGTAAGAAAATCCTTACTTTTAGTCCAAGTCAGTTTAATTTTATACAAAATGCCCACAGTACTGTCACACCTTTCCTTTTTTGTATTTAAATGAAATACTAGAGAAAAATATCAGTTTTTTAAAAACTATAAAGTGATTGCTTACCTTTTATTTCTGTAAGATCTGAAATTTTATATGGTTATTTAGGCCAATTATGATGCTGACTCACGGGGAAGGAGGACCACTAGACTTTTCTGCCCCTTATATTAGCACTAGTATCTTTCATTCTTACTATTTTTTGTCTTTATATTTCAAAGTATCCTCAAAATACCATATATTCTGTTTAAATTAGTAGAAATAATTATTAACTTTTGATTTATACATATTTTAGATAAATTTTTACTAGAATAACCTACATCATGAACATGCCATTATTATTACAATCCCACTAACAGATATATATGTATACATCTGTATGTATAGTATAATTAATATAAATATAAGTGTATATTAATATAGAACACATTTTTCTCAGTGTGTATGTCATCATGTGTGTTTCTTTGGAAAATAACAAATTTATTAAATAGAATGCTTTTCTGATATCATTTCTTGACTTGAATAAGCCCATCTTTTAATTATGTCTGTAAGCTGGCAAAAGTGTTGACTCAGTATGGTTCCAACATGTGAAATGCAGAATATGCAAAATTTAATCATTTAAATCACTAAAAATTTATTTTTTCAAGAATGTATAAGTAGAACTTGGATAATTAATTAGCTTTTTACTGCCCTGGTCTAGACAAAATTTGTATTTAGTCTCATCATATACATTTTATGTACTACTAACTTACAAGTTTAGGTATAAATATTTTTTGATTGAAATTGATCAGCAACTTTATAATAACCAGGAGATAATATTGTTATATTATATAGTATATTAGGTATAATAGATTAGTGTAAATATCCTCTTCTCAAATTAATGCACTGATTTTAGAAATGAATTTTTTCCCATCTTTATTCAGCTTTGTCACACTGAAAGAATGCTTAAAAATATTAAAAGTTATATATATACATAACACATAGATACAGATAACAGGACAGCAAATTGCAGAAGAAAGGGGGAGGAAGCAGCTTTCCCCTCCCCCTACAAAGGAGGTGTAATGGGGGACCAGGGGGTGGGAGGTAAGGGTGTTATATTGAGTGAGACACTTGAGTCCATGTTAACACAATAAATTAAAATTAATAATTTTTTTTAAAAAATTTAAAAAAAAATAAAAAGTTAACAGTTTGTCCAGGGCAAAACACATTATTTTCTTAGGCTCAATATACAGCTTTGATACAGAGCAGCTATAATTAAATCAATTAAATCATCCAATTAGAGCAGCAATGACAGCGCAGATACAATTTTTAACTTTTTTTTGTTTTTTATGTGCATTTTATGTAGTCTTTATATAATTTTAATTAGAAAGGATTAAATTTATATATATTTTTAATTTTTTTATTTATTCCTTTTAAAGAGGAGAGGGAGAGACAGAGGAGAGACAGAGAAAGAGAAGGGGGGAGGAGCTGAAAGCATCAACTCTCATATGTGCCTTGAGCAGGCAAGCCCAGGGTTTCTTTTTTTTTTTTTTTTAATTTATTTTTTTAATTTATTTATTTTTTAATTTATTTTTAATGGGGTGACATCAGTAAATCAAGATACATATATTCAAAGATAACATGCCCAGGTTATCTTGTCATTCAATTATGTTGCATACCCATCACCCAAAGTCAGATTGTCCTGTCACCCTCTATCTAGTTCTCTTTGTGCCCCTCCCCCTCCCCCTTCCCTCTCCCTCTCCCCCCTCCCCCCGTAACCACCACACTCTTATCAATGTCTCTTGGTCTCACTTTGATGTCCCATCTACGTATGGAATAATGCAGTTCCTGTTTTTTTCTGATTTACTTATTTCACTCCGTATAATGTTGTCAAGATCCCACCATTTTGCTATAAATGATCCGATGTCATCATTTCTTATGGCTGAGTAGTATTCCATAGTGTATATGTGCCACATCTTCTTTATCCAGTCATCTGTTGATGGGCTTTTTGGTTGTTTCCATGTCCTGGCCACTGTGAACAATGCTGCAATGAACATAGGACTGCATGTGTCTTTACGAGTCAATGTTTCTGAGTTTTTGGGGTATATACCCAGTAGAGGGATTGCTGGGTCATAAGCCCAGGGTTTCGAACCGACGACCTCAGCATTTCCAGGTCGACGCTTTATCCACTGCGCCACCACAGGTCAGGCATCATATTTATTTAAATAAATCACTTTACAATATCTAATAATTTACAAAAATCTATATTATTTGGCATATGTTAAATATTCAGTTTTTTTTTTAAATATTCAGTTTTTAACTTAGAGTTCAAAGGACCCAGTCCAAGGTAGGGTAAAGTATATTTATGTTGTAAACAGTTTCTTATTTTACAGAGTATGTTATGATGGTGCCTTTCTGTCTACCAGGCCCCCATTTATAAGTTCAATTTAAGGAAAAGTTCATAACTCAGCTAAGAAAATTGGCTTAAGTAGGAAGTTTTAATGCCGCCGCCTCCTCCTCCTTCTTCACCTTCTTCTTCTTCTTCTTCTTCCTCCTCTCCTTCTCCTTCTGCTCCTCCTCCTCCTTTTTCTCCTTCTGCTTTCTCTTCTTCCTCCTTCTCCTTCTCCTCCTTCTCCTCCTCCTCCTCTTCCTCCTCCTCCTCCTCTTTAAAGATTTTATATGTTGCCTTTACAGAGGGTGTGGGGGTGGAGCGAGAAGTATCGACTCATAGTTGATTCACTTTGGCTGTTCATTGATTGGTTGTCATATGTGCCTGACTGGGAAAGCCCAGAATTTCAAACTGATGACCTCAGCATTCCAGGTCAACGATTTTTATCCACTGTGCCAGCACAGACTAGGCTTTGCCATCTTATTCTTAAAAATAAATATATAATTACACATTTTACAAATATATACTTTTAAGGAGAAATAAATTTTTTTTTGGCTACATATCTCTAATTTCCTTTTTTATTTCTAAAAGGAACACTAGAATTTTTATAATATACCTTTATACTCTCTAAGTAAATCATCCTTAAAATTGCTTCACATAATCTTAACTTACATTTTCTAGTAATTCTAGTCTGAGTCAAATCACAACCTCTAACATGTGAGAAATTTGAAACTGATGTAACTTTCAGCTAAAAAATAAAAGTAATTTGCTTTTTAAACTTTGTAAGAAATTATGTTTAAGAATACCAGTGGACTTGTTGTTTACCATTTTATTTATTTGACATTGGGTTAAAAATGAACTGTTTTTATATCAAAGGATTATAAGAATTTTTTTTATCTCCATATACTTTTTGTAATTAATGAAGTTGTGATACTTATTACAAATTCCCATTTCAAAATAATTTTATTCTCTGACATACCTCATATCTCTCTCCGTAGAGATTTATTTTCAAATGAGAAATATGGGATAAAAGATGGTTCTAATTTCCTAAACTTAAGATTCCCATAATGCTTCTCGTCAAGCAGGTTAGTATACTAAAAATAATACTATATAGCTATATATATATATATATATATATATATATATATATATATATATAATCTTGTCCAGTACTAAGCACATTTTTATTTGAATCAAAATTAGAAATTTCTAAGTTATTTTTTAAATCAAGCACTGTTTCTTGCTTACAATAAAATTTTCAACTAGAGCCATTTTCTGATATTAATGATTTCTTAACAAAGAGTTTATTATGAATTCAGTATATCAATTAACATTAAGAAGCCTAGTGAGAACTACACACACACACACACACACACACACACACACACACAGAGGATTATATGGGTTTGCAATTACACCCATACATCATATTATATCCATATATTATATCATATCTTTAATGTCTAACAGAGTTAGTAAGAAGATCTGTAAAACATGTTTAAGTAATTTAAATAGCATATTTATATGCATGGGATAAAGATAAAAGTTATAGAGTAACGAGCATTTACTTACTGATTATCTTTCTCTGACTCATTTATCCCCCTTCTCCTACCTCCTAAAATTAGTTGAGTCCTAAGACTTAACTCTTGGTCTTATGTTTTTCTCATCCTCTACTTTTCTGGAGAGCCCATGGACTTTCAATGTTTTGCTATTATGATTAGGCATGTCGTTTTTCGGCAATGTATCCTCTCTCCTAAATTCTATTTGCAAGCCTCTGAAAGCTTATGTGAATTTTTCTCTCAGATATTCTATTGTCACCACATTATCTGTGTTTAACTGGACTTACCATATTCCTTACTTATGGCTCAAGTTTTAACATTTCTCTATTCTCTCTACTCTTCACCTGGTCGATCTAAGCCAGGGGTCTCAAACTCGCGGCCCGCCGAACAATTTTGTGCAGCCCGCAGACTCATCCACGAAGTTCAAAATATTTTGGATAAAATTAAGTAAGCCTAGGGGCCTACTTGTATTTTTCATTTCTCTAGCATCCTAGCTAGATATTAGCTTGGTTAACAGCAGTTGTGATGCGAACTACAGTTTCTGGTCGTTTTGTGACACTGAGTAAACTGCATGTACGATTGTGCTTGTTGTACTGATTTTTTTTTGTTTTCAACTGCATTGAGAAAAGTGTTGCGTAACAGTTGCCTTTTGTAGACCTAGTGCGGCCCGCCGAATGGTTGTGATCTTGCTCTGCAGCCCACATGCTGAGTTGAGTTTGAGACCCCTGATCTAAGCTAACACCCAACAGACTTGATAGTTCTCACATCTCAGTGAGCAGGAGCAAGACTTTAACTTCCTAATTCTGGTTATGATGTACTATACCAACAAGTCACACTTGTTAAGTCCCTATAATTTGCACAAGATATTGATTCAGTGAAGAGGATTATGTCTATTAATGTCCTCTTAGTTTTATTATAATAGATTAAAAATAAAAAAAGCTATTGATGAATATATGCATTAGACTCTAGTGATTCTTATGGGAGACATCAGTTTGACTTTGTAGAAAATTTAAACGTTTTTGTTATCAGGACTTATAATTTATACTTTATGATTCTACCCTGAAACTAAGCTACTTGAGAAAATTAAGACATCAGAGCAATTATCAAATTGACAAATTTGAATTATTTCTTATAAATATATGGCTGAGGATGATGCTACATAAAATGTTATTTATATGGACCAAAGATTGATCGTTTTTGGATGAAGTTTAATTTTTAATGTATAATTAAATCTATTAAACATTTTCTAAGTTATAAAAGCATGGCACAATCATTTTTCCTTAGGTTGAATTCTGAGTAGATGAAAGCTTATAATTTTTTATTAGTTCTCTTTATCAGGATACATTTATTTTGTTGCTTGTAGTTGCATTTTTTTTATTTTTTCTAAAGCAGATTTAATCTTTGTTTCATATTCAACTGAAGAAGTGTTTTCAGTGGTTAAAATTCTTGTGAGATCTGTATTTATCCCAGTGAAATCAGACATTCTGTCAATTGCTTGCATAATCATCTTTTGTCTATGTGTGGCTTATGCTAGCTCTGAGTGTCTCATTAGTCCAGTTTATAGTAACACTGGCTTTTCTCAACAAATGTAGTGAGAAGATTAAATTCAGTTCCTATTCTCCAGAAGAGGTGTGATGGCTTTATCTGCCCTATGAATACAGATTTATGAACTAGTCCTATGCTCTTAACTAGATTAGTTCCTTTTTCATTAACTATACTTAAAGTAGGGCAGCTGTCTGAAACTGTTCGTTGTAAATTTGCTAATGTCTACTTCGTTAATCTCAGATACAAAAGGCAGCAGTTAACAGGATCAAAGTTTCAGGACCTCTGGTTTTTATAGCCTAAAATGAGCACGGAAGGGTCCAGGGGAAAGGGAATTGAAGTGGTGGGAGAAATTGTCACATTGGGAAAGAGGGGGATGACTTCTGTCATTTATATTAATTAATTGCCAAGAGTTTTAAATCTGAGTTATTAATACTGAAGTTAAGCCCTTAATAGATATAATGTTCATGCTTTGACATAAGATGCTCTTTTATGAGATAAGAGGTTTAGGAGTGAGGTATGTGTGTGTGTGTGTGATAAATATTTTCATTCCCAGCTTTCAAAGATTTCTCTGGGTTAATATTCAGATCTTCACCCTTTAACAGTTATTGTAGGGGCTTTAGGAATTATAGACAAGTAACAATAAATCCAGATAAAATCCCTGAGTATAGCAACAGCAGTAAATCTGAGTAATATTACTTTCGTGTTTACCAGCATACAAAAAATACTTCAGTGAAGAAGAAATGTCAGATTATAGAAGGAGGGAGAATGAGGAGCTAGAAACAGGGAATGAAGGGAAGAACAAAGAAAAAGAAATGAAGAATGGGGAAGAGAGATTATTCCCCTGAAAAATATGCAGGTAATAAGAGAATGAAGTGTTTAGTTAACTACAAATTATATGTGTGTAAGGATGCATATGCACTGTTGCAACCCTAATCATTTGGAATTAAGCAAATTGAATCTTGAAATGACTAAACAGTTTTTTCTTAAAATCTCTTGTTTCCCCCTCTCCCCTGGTGGATATTCCAGGCATGTTTGTTGGGTTAAACTCTATTTGCTATTAAATCTGTTATTATTCTGAGATACTTTTCAATGAAATTGCAACTGACTGTATTAATGATAAGCATTTCGGCTATGAAAAAATGTCTTGTAATTTTTCAAGGGGAAATCCTTAAAAAAGCAGATAAAGCTCAAAACTTCAGAAATAGGATTTCAGGTTAGTATCTCATGTTCTCCATAATAAAAGCATACAATACACTAAATTTATTTAGATTTTACTGAATTTTAAATTGTTTTGACATGTGTATCTTACTTCTGATGACGGTAACCTGAATTTTGGTAGCAAGTTAGAGTCAGTGGCTTGAATATTATTGTCTATAAATTTAAAATTATACATTTGTCTTTGAGATATATATTTCTTCTTTACAGCAATTTTTTTCTTCCTTTTATGATCAGCTTTGAATATAAATAGAAAAAAACCATGAAAATGAAATAATGTTCATTTATTTTCTTTATTCACTTCTTTATATTTTCATATAGTAACTAATTATTGGAGGAACTGAAAAAATCTGCAGGTGCCAGTGCTGCAGGAGTTTGTCTCTCTGCCTCCTGTTTCTCACTTAAGAAAATAAATAAATAAGTAGGCAACTGAGTTAATATTGTTTTAATCAAAAATTCTTAGACTTCTAATATTTCAAATGTATATAAGAAATATTTTGTTGTAAATATAAAGTACATGGAGATAACAACCTGTTGTTGAGAAATACAAGAATCTTGCAAGACATGGAAATAGAGCAACCTTTAACTTTAGTTTTAAAAGAGGAAAAAAATAAAAAAATATCAGAAAAAATCCCATGTAATATATACCTTAGACAATTATAGTGATGTTGGGACAGTGTCAGGATCCAAAACTGTTACAGCCAGTATAGAAAGTCAAAACTGAGGAATATATTTAACTAAAAAATTTAGACTATAGATTTATGGAGGTCAGTTTACATTACCATCATTATTAATATTATTATTATTAATGAAAAACCAACACAATCTCTAGAGTAGTAGCTATGTGCAGGCACTATACTAGTGATCTTACACATGTTATTCTAATTCTCAAAAACAACTGATGGCAAAGTGCTTTTATCACTATTTTATGGATGAAGACACTGAGGCTCAGAAAGGTCAAGTAAGGTGCCAGGATCCTGCAGGTAGGTGGTGAGTGACTGTTTGAACTTTGTTTGAGCTTTAAATAGTTTATTGGAAATTTTAGTTAACCACTTATATTCTGATTTAATTTATGTTTCAAAGTTAATTAGTCAATTATACAGAAAATAAATGCACCACAATTTAGAATTCTGGTTTTAGTTGTAATTTATAGGGTCAGGAGTATACAAAGAAATTAATAGGAATTGATGCTTCCTGCTCCTCCCCCTGTTCTCTCTCTATCTCTCCCTCTCTCTCTCTCACCCCTCTCTCTCTCTCTCTAATAAAAATGAATAAATAAAACCTAAAAAAGTAAATAAATAAAAGAAATTAATAGAAAAGGTCTATATAGAAATGGGAATTACTAATAAATTATTTTAGTAACTTTGGAGTCACTAGTTACTATTTAAATATAAAACACCCAAAACATATATGTTAAATATTTTAATCAATCACATCATTGTAAATATTGGGGTTAGAAAATTATTTGTGGATTTATTGTTGAGCAACCACAGGTATTATGCAGGGGACAAGGGCTAGAAACAGCTATAAAACAAATTTTCATTAAAAAGAAAATGAACTATATAATTAGCGGTAGAAAATAAATCAACAGGTAACTCTTAATATTAACTTTTTAAAAATTGATTGTTCTTTCTAAATTAAAATAAATAAGTTTTTTCAAATACCAAAAAAAAAAAAATCAATTGTTTTTTCTAATGTATAAAATCAAACTAGAAAGAGGTGTTCTGGCTGGAGGTTAAGATTAGGTCAAAATCCCAAATTATGATTTTCAAATGTGCTTCTTATCAGAACTCATATTCACTATACAAAGGCCATAATTTTTAGTTTAGGATGCTCTTGGCACAGTCATATTATTTATTGATTATAATTCCTCTTAAAATCTGGTTTTTAGAATATTTCATCATCATTTTAGACTTCAGTGAAATTTATATTGAATTTATTGTTTTTTGGGGTTTTTTTTTTTTTTTTTGCATTTTTCTGAAGCTGGAAACAGGGAGAGACAGTCAGACAAGACTCCCGCATGCGCCCGAGGAAACAGGGAGAAACAGTCAGACAGACTCCCGCATGCGCCCGACCCGGATCCACCCGGCACGCCCACCATGGGGCTACGCTCTGCCCACCAGGGGGCGATGCTCTGCTCATCTTGGGCATCGCCATGTTGCGACCAGAGCCACTCTAGCACCTGAGGCAGAGGTCACAGAGCCATCCCCAGCGCCCGGGCCATCTTTGCTCCAATGGAGCCTTGGCTGCGGGAGGGGAAGAGAGAGACAGAGAGGAAGGCACCACGGAGGGGTGGAGAAGCAAATGGGCGCTTCTCCTGTGTGCCCCGGCCGGGAATCGAACCCGGGTCCTCCGCATGCTAGGCCGATGCTCTACCGCTGAGCCAACCGGCCAGGGCGAATTTATTGTTTATTTCCTCAATTATTCTCTCTTGCTTGAGCTCTCATTTTGATCTATGGAGCAACTGATTCCACTGGTCAAAGCTATCCTCTTGATCGAGCTGCAAATAATGTGCCCAAAATTATCCTTAAAAACAAAAAACCTCACTGAAATGGTTTTTAAAGTGTTTCTTCAGGTACCTTAGTGAAAATTCAGACAAACAGGCTGCTGGCTATTACTTGTAAGACAAATTCCTAGCATGTAAGTAGTGGGAACTGAATGTGGAACGTCTGAAGATCTTTTCAGTCTGTCTGTCATCAGCGTTATGGCCTACAGCAGGGGTCCTCACACTTTTTACACAGGGGGCCAGTTCACTGTCCCTCAGACCATTGGAGGGCTGGACTATAAAAAAATCTATGAACAAATCCCTATGCACACTGCACATATCTTATTTTAAAGTAAAAAACAAAACGGGAACAAATATAATATTTAAGATAAAGAACAAGTAAATTTAAATCAACAAACTGACCAATATTTCTATAGGAACTATGAGCCTGCTTTTGGCTAATGAGATGGTCGATATCAGTTCCATATTTGTCACTGCTAGCCGTAACAAGTGATATAACGTGCTTCCGGAGCCCTGACGCATGCACCGGAAGTAGTACTGTACGCGAGCGATGTTGTGCTTTGTGGTGCTGCCACATACAGTACTCCTCTCACCACCAGTGAAAGAGGTGCCCCTTCTGGAAGTGTGGCGGAGGCTGGATAAATGGCCTCAGGGGGCCACATGTGGCCCATGGGCCATAGTTTGGGGACCCTGGCCTACAGTGTAAGCATTCCTTCCATTCCTTATGGAGAGGCCAGAGTTACTCATTTACTCATGACAAAGCTGTGTTTGGTCCTTTTATTCTTTTTTAAGATTTTATTTATTGATTTTTAGAGAGAGGATAGAGAGATAGAAGGGGGAAGGAACGGGAAACATGAATAGTTACTTCTCCTATATGCCTTGGCCCGTCAAGCCTGGGTGTGGTTTCGGCAATTTATCTACTGCGCCACCACAGGATTGCAGGTGAATACCTATTATAATTTAAAATTATTAATGCTAGAAATTTTCTTTTTGGTGTTTTGGGAAACAGCATGTAAACATATTTCTGACTTACGCCTTTTCTAAATTACGGTTTAAATGTTTTTCAGTTAAATTAGACAAAGGAAAATGAACTATAATCTTGTCAATAGATTCTTAATTAAGAGAAATAAATCTTCTAAAAAATTTATGACAGCCAGAAAGACCTACCTGCTAGGAAATTATAATCTAGTTGGGGCAAGAGATAAAATAAAGCCTCAAGAATTAATTCAAAGCAGAGCAAGCAAAACTCAATTAAAAACAAAAACAAAGGATAACATACAATTTAAATGGAATTTAATTTCTAATCTAATTTTCTACCATTGTGTGGCCTTGAAATCTATGATAGTGCTGCTATTTGATAAATACTGTGTTTTGAAGAATTAAAATTATATTTTTGCTTTATATTAATATTTAGTAATATATACACAGTTGTATTATAGATCATCTGTGATACCTAATGTACAGCTAAGAACTGTTTAAAGTATATATAAAATACTTATATCTCCACAGTTACAATTCTATATCAAACAATTGCTAGTTTAAATATAAACTAGAATTAGAATGTGAGAAGCATAAAAATAAAATTAATCTTTTCTTGAGTACCCATTGTTTTTAAGCCATCTTTGAGACTGAAAAATATTAACTATATAGTCCTCATTAAGTTTATAATCAACTAAAAAACAAGAATATATATATAGAAAATAAAATAATAAAAAATAGAAATTCCAATTTAAGACAGTAATAAGAGATGTTGCAAAAATGTTACCTAATTAATTTCCAAATGAATGGTCTAGACGTTAATTGCTATTTGAATTATCAGAGAAGAACTCTTCACACTGGAAGGTAAGAGGAAGAGACATTTGAGTTAACCTTGAAGGATTTGTGTAAGTAGAGATGGTAAGAAAGCTCACATTTGTTCTAGGACAGTAGCTCAACATTTTCTTTAGCAATTTCTAAAGTATATGTAGGAAATAATAGGAAGTAAATCAGGGTCATATCTAGTTCCGGAGGGTCCAGTATATTAGACTAACACTTAACAATCAATATCTGGCAAATATTTATTGCATTGTTTCTCAAGTTTTTTAAAGTTTTGCCCCAATAAACAGAAAGATTTTATTGTATTTTATTCTCTATTTTTGTATCAGGATCTCATGAAAAAAAAAAAAGTTAAAGTATTAGCTTGGTGACAGACAGCATGCTGTTGGCTAGAGGATTAAAGGAAACAACAGGAAAAAAAAAAGATGAGCTAATGCAGGAACCACTTGCTTAGTGAGGGTCACAGGACAGGATTCCACTGGAGTGGAAATAGGAGTTGAAAAGGGGCTCCTAGGAGGACTTGATTCCTAAGTGCAGCCAGATGTGTGGCAGGGAGAGGAGGGGGAGGAGGCAGCAACTGAGGACGGTGCCCCGGAATTGAGCTTGAAAAAAAAAAGTTGGAAATGCTCAGTAGGAAGTTAGAAATATTGAATTTGGCAGAAAAATTAGGTCTGAGCATGCGGACTGGAGAGGCTCCTTAAAACATTGAAACTGTGGAAGTGTTGAAATGACTGAGGATCAGTCTTCTCCCATTTTAGTATCAGATGCTTTCTTATGGGTCAAAACAGCATAGGTTTTAGGTTTTTTGTTTGTTTTTAATTAGAAATAGCATCCTGACCTCTCCTTGGCCTAATGTTCCTATTTTTTTCCAAGTCTGCTATTTTTGATAAAATATATAAAAACTGAAATAGTTGGATAATCCATACAGGGAGAGGTGAACTGGTAGGGACAATAGGGGAAGGAGGGAGAAGAAAGAAGAAATAGAAGCTTTGGTTTATAAAATTTCCAAACTGTTAACTTGCTACCGCTATTTTCAACAGCTGAGTTCTTTCAAGAGATACAGATTTGTAGCTACCAGGGATGTGGCCTTTTTTCCTTTGAAAGCAGTGGGCAATTCCTAAGTCAACAAGGGTGGTAACTGGAGATGAGGGTCTCCAGGAACTTGTGAACCATTCTATCTGAAAAAGAAGCATGAAAGTATAATGGGAACTATGGTATTTGATTTTTTAAAAGGAAGGATACAAATAGTAACTATTGAAGACTTAACTAGACTAGGGAAAGAGTATGAATGAAGGATGTCATAAAGGAATTTTTGGCTCTTTTCTCCAACTGTTTTTTAGATTGATGATCCAACAGAGAGTCAGGATAATTGAACAGAATGTAAACAGATATTGAATGAAATAATGAACATTGACGATTTTTTAAGAATGGAAGTTTTCTATTATCAACTTACTAGTAGGCATGCATATTCAAAGAGGATAGAGCACTGATATGAGAGCTATTTTAGTCCTTTCCTAATCATATAATTTTAATATAGTCATCATTTATAAAATATTAGACTATAATTCCTAAATTATAAAATGTATAAATTGATGCATTTTTAGAAAAACTTTATAAGAATGTCATATGTTCACAACAGAAAGTATTTTTAGTCTAATTTGACCAACCTGTTTAGTAGTTTAGGAGATAACTATAATTTACCTCCTATCTTCCATGTGTCAACTATGTTACATTGATTTGCCTATGTAATCCTCATAAAAAGTAGGTTTCCCATTATGCATGTATGAGGTTAACAAAGTTCCAAACAGTTGGTAAGTGGTGAAATTTTTTTTTAAGTGAGAGGAGGGGAGATAGTGAGGAAGACTCCTCCTGCAAGCACTCCAACTGGGATCCACCCAGCAACCCCTCTAGGGCCGATGCTTGAATTAACTGAGCTATTTTTAGCATCTGAGACTGATGTGCTCAGACCAACCGAGCTATCCTCAGTGCTTGGGACCATGCTTGAACCAATTGAGCCACTGGCTGTGGGGTGGGTAGAAAATGAGAAGGGGGAAAGGGAGGAGGGTTGAAGCAGATGGTCACTTTTCCTGTGTGTCCTGACTGGGAATTGAACCTGGGAGTCCATATCTCAGGCCAATGCTCTATCCACTGAACCATTGGCCAGAGTGGTAAGTGGTGAAATTTAAACTCAAAATATTGTGACACCAAAGCTTCACTTACATGATACTGGAGTGAGTGACTTATAAAGATATAATCCACCAATGATTAAATTCTTAGGGCATTGGGGACTCAGATTTCATGTGTGTTTCTATATACAATAAATATCGTTTATATATTGTAACCAGGTGTATTGGCTGCAGGTTCTCAGGAAGACTTCCTCTGAGATAAGGATTGTGACAGTATGGTCACCCACCTGGGTGGTGACAGCTGCTGCAGCTAAATCCAGCCTTTATCATCATTAATGACCTGTGTTTGACACTTCATCCCAGTCATTCTTGTTTAATGTACAATGTTTTGCATTAGAATAATTACTACCTGTCATTCTCTATTTAACAGACAGCTCTTACTCATCCCAGACATGTAAATGTCATGTGATAATGTTGCAAGCCCAAGTTAGTTCCTGTGTGCTCATCCTGTGTATGGTTCCTGGGTCTTCTGTCTTTCTTTTTTTTCTCACAATGTTCAAATACATTTTATACATAAATTAACGCAATTTTAGTTTATCACTGATATTGAAAGGATGTGTCTTTTTAGTCTTTAGATAATAGCCAGACACTTATTAAGGGCTAATATATTCTGAACATAAAGCATGGCCAATAGATTTAGAGTCTCTATTCATCCTGCTGAAAATGCTGGTAAGCTAAAATAGAAATCAGGGAAAGGAATAGTAGTGCTGACTCGAGGAAAAGATGATCACCAGATCCAAATGGTATAAAACATATACAGAGGGCATTATTATGCCTATATTAAAAACATGGTTGTAATTTAAAGATCTGAGTGACTTCCAAGGGCAATTTTCTCTCTTCTTTCTTTTATTTAGTTTCAGGGAAAGAAATACAGGAGATTCAAAACATAATTGAAATGAAAGAGACCTCCACCATGATTTTAAGTCATCACAATGTTCTTTCATATCTGTTGAATGGCTTTAGAAATGACTTTGTCCCAGAGAGTGAAGACTGTGAATTTTTCTTATAGACTTGTATTATCTTTGTTTTGCTCATGGCCCTACTCATACACATCTGTTATGGTTTATTTTATTTAAGAGAGTTAATCTAAAATGTGCTACTGAAATTCTGTGTATCTTAATTTGGCACTTTTAGTAAACAAAATAAGTCATGCCTGAAATTTGGAATAACACATGACTTGTATTCATTATGTGATTTACCCCAACTTTATTGTCAGAAGTCCAGGTTCAATACCAGCTTTTGAATTTATCAGCGGATTGTCTTTGAGCAAGTTATAATCTCTCTGAATGCAGCCAACTAGCAATTTATTTTCTTTAGTTTCCAGACTATTACTCAGTAAATAGGAGATTTCTCTGAATCTAAATTTAAAATCTCAAATGTTTACCCTCTGGATAAGGTATAATTTTATCAAGGTTATGAATGGTGAGAACAAAAATTTATTTTTAGATGGGCTTACTCAATTTTATATTTGTAATATTAAGGTTATGTATACATTATGTTACACTTGGAATGCAATCTTTAGAGTTTTATAATATCTTGACAAGATACGAAATGGTAATTAATAATTATGGTGCATGACTATATGTTTTTGCAATAAGTTGTGTTGTCACTCAAAAATGACCTTGGTAGGTGAGGAGAAGGCAAGAGAGACATGCAGTGCCTCTTGAGAGCATATGGAGTGATGCGTATCAGGAGAAGACACTAAAGATTTATTGTCTGTGGCAAAGGAAACACAGATCTCTGCTTGTGCAGTAAGTGTTTTTGACATCACCCACAGTATAATGTGATTGGAAGCCGTAGGTTAGAAAATATTCTACTGGAGCAAAATAATAAACATTTTTATGTTGTTGTTTGTATTAAGAGCTTAGGTCGCTGTTCAGTCTTTATAGCACTTAAAACATGAATGATGGTCATGTCAAATCAATCTTTGTTGGAAATAGGACCTTGCTACTCAAATAATCAGATTTACCTAATTGAACCAATATGTAAGGGCAGAGTTGGTTATAAAAGGAGATAGCAATGCAGAGTAGCATAATTAATATTTTTTCTTCCAGTTTTATCTTTTGCTGATGAGAACTGTCTTTCCTGTTTACATATGCTAGTCTAAAATAAGACAAATGTGAATGATCTTTTTAGCTTGAAATTTGAAGGAAGAACAGTCGTACTGAAAAAGCTGCAAACCTTGGGGTAGGTGTTCTCAGTGGTCTTAGAACAGCCCTTTCTGGTTGAGAAGTGGGGGTTACAATTCAGTTATTGTAACTAGTTTCTATTTGCTTTCCGCAGAAGAAGCAGGCATCTTACACAAGAAGAGATTCATAGTAATTTGGAATACTGTCTACATGGATATATAAATCCTTTGTATTTGATATGGTATCTAGATCCAAAGATTTTAGAATTAGGACTTTATAGAATATAAACTATCTGGTATGTAACTTTAGATATTAGCATTGACCATCCTAGTAAAATAAATGCCTTCAATTAAAAAACCAAAACAGGAAGGGTTTTATGGCTCATCACCTATTTGCTTTTTTTTTTCTTTTCTTTTCTTTCTTTTTATGTTAAGTTGGGCAGTTCAGGAAAGCTATAGGAAAACTGTATATCCTCTGATGGCTCAACAGGAATGAAACAAGGCGCCCACAGTCAATGACTGACTGATGTGGGGGTGACAGGATTGGCTCCCTGCCTCAATTCAGAGCAACTTAGTGAGCCAGTGCAGCTTCAGGGCTCCCCATGGAATTGTGTCAGGCCTGCAACACAGTATAAATTCTCACTTTGCCCTGTCCTACTTCTTTCACAGAAACAAGTTGCTTTTGAGAGCATTCCCTAATAAGCATTTTGCACACAAACATTCATCTTAGAGTTTGTTTCCAGGGTCACATGACCTTGGTAACCCTTCACTGTCCTGTCATACGTGGGTTTCATTCCTGACTTTGATACTAACTCTGTGCACATTCTTAGGTTCTCTAAAACTTATTATTCTTTTTCTTTTTTTTCTTTCCTTTTAAAAAAAATTTTTTTATAAATAAATTTTTATTTTAATGGGGTGACATCAATAAATCAGGGTACATATATTCAAAGAAAACATATCCCGGTTATCTTGTCATTCAATTCTGTTGCATACCCATCACCCAAAGAGAGATTGTCCTCTGTCACCTTCTATTTAGTTTTCTTTGTACCCCTTCCTCTCCCCCTCCCCCTCTCTCTCACTCCCTCCCCCCGCCCCCCCCCATAACCACCACACTCTTGTCCTTGTCTTTTAGTCTTGTTTTTATGTCCCACCAATGAATGGAATCCTGCAGTTCTTGTTTTTTTCTGATTTACTTATCTCCATATAATGTCATCAAGATCCCACCAGTTTGTTGTAAGTGATCCGATGTCATCATTTCTTATGGCTGAGTAGTATACCACGGTATACCTGTGCCACAACTCCTCCATCCAGTCCTCTATTTTTTTTTTACAGTGATTAAAGCCTTTAAGCAAACTCTTGGCCAATACAGCAAGAATCCATAACTTATTATTCTTTTTCTTAGTATTTCAAATGGAAATTGTTATAGACTAGCTCTTAACCACACAGGGTTGTTTGAAGATTGAGGTAGTAAAGCACATAGCCCAGTGACTGAAATTCAGAAAATTCTTAAGATATATTTGCTATTATTAATTTTACCATTTTATTATTATATTTACAGAATTGGTAGGCTCTATTTCTCTATTTCATGCTTACTCTGTATTTTACTACTTTATATATCCACTTTGGAAGGGCTCACTTTCTCTGCTTTCTGCTTTTCATATTTAAATTTTTAAATGTTAAGTCATTAGGAAGTGGGCAAATCTAAGATATATTTTTACATGTAAGAACAAATTTATTAAAGTAGAGGCTATTTATGATGCTTAAAATAAATTTAATTTAGGTCCTAGCTGATGTAATTCATATCTTTTCGACCACATGGGGTCCTCTGTTAATGCTCCTTACATCAGGGGTGGATGGCTAAACCTTCAGGAGGGGCACCAGGTGAACATTGTAAAACAAAACTGAACAGCTGTGCAACACTGGTATCTAATGAAATTGAGTATTTTAGTTTCATCTTCTTTTAGGGAACTCAAATCAGTAGATAGTAAGATTATTAATTTCACTGGGGAACAAAATTTTTGTTACATCCACAAAAAACACTTGTTCTTACCTAATTCGAGTGTGCTGATCTCAAATCTGACATTAGTTTTCTCTGTAAGCTACAATTTTTTTGCAATTCAAGATTTTAGGTTTTCATCTTATTGTAAAATTTTCAACATTTAGTTTAACATAATGAATGTCTTCTTGGTGTCATCCTTGTGAAATATAATAATTTGTATAATGCAGTAAATACACTAATACACTAAAAGATGTGATTACATCAGAATTTGTCTACAATTTCAAAATAGAACATATTAAAACATTTTAATCATAAAATTGGCGCAAAACTTACTTATATTCTATTCAGGCAAAAACTTGCGTTTGTAGCTCTTGCATTTGTGTACTTGTTGAGAACAATCTCATTTGATGCTTCAACAGTTGTCTGCTCATCACTAACAGCTCCAAGGTTTTTGGGAAACTTATCAAGGTGACTGTTCAGGAAGTGAATCTTAATGCTCATGTTACATCCAATGCCATGGAAAGCCAACAGCATCCTTTGAACCAGAAATTCATAGTTTTCTGCTTTATTGGTGCCAAGGAAGTTCTTTGTAACTGCCACAAAAGACTGCCATGCTGCTTTCTCCTCCTTATTCATCTTCCTGGCAAATTCTTCGTCATGTATGAGGGTTCAAATTTGAAGTCCATCGAATACAACTGCTTTTATCTTCTCAAAAGATAAGGCAGGAAAAGCAGAAATAATATGTTAAAAGCATTCACTTTCTCTATTCAAAGCCTAAACAAACTACTTCATTAAGCCAAGTTTGATGTTAAGTGGGGGAAGAATGATCCTGTATCAATTAACTACAGGTTCATTCACAATATTTTGCATCCCTACTTCCAGAGCTTCACGTTTTGGCCACTACTTTTGTGTCCAGTGTTTCTCCTGAGCTCATCTATCTCACAAACACAGAAAGTAAGGATACTTCGTGAAACCTCTCTGTTGTCCTAGCAGGAAATTTACCATTTTAAGATCCACCCAAATGATCCAGTTATGCTCCTCATACTTCAGAAAGTCAAGGACAATTTTTATGTCATTCTTACTAAGTCATTCAATGTGGGTTGGCTAGACTGCTGAGGGGTTAATGACTGCTTGGCATCAGAAGAAGACCTTTCAGGTTCTACAACCATTTCCTCATGCATCTTATCAAAATACACTTGATCACCACGTTCACTTTCTTTGTTCTTAGAAGAAATAAAACCATTGAAAACTGGAACCGGGAGTGTCTCAGAGTGTGGGATAGGTCGTATTGCTGAAGGAATATTAGGACATGCGATTATATGCCATTTTTTTCTTGCCAATGCCCTTTGTATGGATCAGACAGAATTAACAGTCACTGCTCTGGTCCTTAGGCTCATGTCAAACCATGGGAATACCAAAAGGCATTCCTTTGCATTTCCTTTTGTCCAGTCACAAAGCATTTCCTCACAATTATGACACAAAATATGAGGAGCCCAATTCTTGTCTTGATCGCCAAGGGGAACTTGAAAATAGGCAATATATGCACGTGCCACAAATGATGAAATATTGTGCCTTTGACGTTAAAGTGTGTAACAGCCACATATATAACAGAAGGTGTCAGGACTATTCTTACATTTATACCTACTCGAAGAAGCCATGATTCAATCTTAAAAGAAAATAAGAGGGTGTTTTTATCAGATAATTTTTTTACATTTAAAAACAACTACAATTATGTAAAAGTGATATTTGTAAAACATTAATTGCCTTGTGGTTATGTTCAATCCAAGAGTCGTTGCCCCTTAACTCCAATTTAAAAACCAATGCATGCCCTTAACTGTAACAAAAAGAAATTAAAATTGCATAAAAACTAGAGCATGCCCCCCAATATGGATTTCATATTTGGAATCAGCAATGCAGAAATATATAGAAACAGTTCTAAAACCTCATGCAACAGAAAAGGAAAAAAAAAATTGTTCCCCAGTGTTATTAGTTGCCTCCCTAGCTTTATTTTATGTCATATAAATACCCTGCTTCATTTTTGTGAATATTGTGTGAGTTAATGTATATGAAACACTTAGAGCATTGTCTGAGCCTCTAGTAAATGCTCAATAAGTGTTAAATATTTTAGCTAGTAATACCAATGCATAGGCAAGTGCATTTCTCCCAAGAAAATGATGTGAGATGGATGGTGATTAACACAGAAATCTGTGAAGCTGAAATTGTAATGGAAATTTTGATGAGTAAAATTTTTTCCATATTTAAGTTAACTACTGCTATATAAAAATATTTACTTTGGGGCATGTTCCTGAAAAGAGATTTCCATATTAGACTTCTGTACCGATTGCTTAGCACAGTAAGTTGTCTTCTGGTCAGAGGAGAACTGTCCACATACTTGCTTTCTCGTCATTACTGTTTATGGGCAGGAGGGTGAGAGAACCTCCCCTCACCATTTCAGCAGCTCTGTGAGGATGGATCTCTCTCCATTAAAGCTGCTTTGGACCTAAGCCTGGATTCATAAGTTAAATAATTCAGGTAATGTTTTAAAAGCCAAGGATTATCTGTTTGAGAACCATTTATGTTTGACTTTAGAAAGCTTAAGACTAAAAAATAAAGGTGTCATTAAGCAATTACAAAACTCTGTCATTTTAATTGAATTTCTCCATCTTCCGTCTGGAAGGAATCACACTGCTGACACCTCAGCTCCAGGGAGAAAACACTGGGCTGGAAGGAAGGAGCACCACAGGGCGGAGAGCCTGGCAGCAGTGGTGGGCATGCTTGAATGTATTTAAAAGACTAATAGGCTTTTGAAATTAAAGTTGCCAACACAAAGCATGTTACAGCAAACTCACAAATGTGTGTGTAACAACCATATGGACTACAGCTTAGGCCAATGGCTTGCTTTTATAATGTGACACTCATAGAGTAGTCCTTTTATTTATTGTGAAGGATGAAAAACTACCTTTTATTTGTCACTCAAATTAAAATATACACTTAAATACAAGAACTCATGTTCATATCTCCCCCCCCCCCCCAAGCAGTGCATGTAGTACATCATTGTTTTTGGTCTGGTGCCAGAATGTGATACTGTAAAAAGCTCACTGTTTTTTCTCCTGTTGCAGCAGTTTCAAATGGTCTTGTGATTTAGTGGCTTTTAATGAGTATAATAGTAGTAATTATTTTTTATATACATATATATAATGCAATGTATTAACCACCATGCATAACAAAGTAGCGATACTTAATGTAATGTACTACTTTTTCAGCACTATTTAAATTTTTCTGTAGGGACTGAGTTGGTTATAGAGAGATTGGCATGAAAATGCTGATGCATTTGGGTACATTTAATGGTCCTGAATTCTACAGTTCTCTTTTTTCCATCTGCTTTTCTATCACCATTCTGCGGTTCACAAAGATATCCTCTAGAGTAAAATATTTTGTAATTTGTATGACTAGCACTACCAGTGATGTTGGGCTTTGCAAAGCCTCTGGCAGGTTTTAATTAGCTTGATGCAAACTCAGAAATGAATGACACCATGCCTTCAGACCTAGCAAGAGAACTTGCCATTTCGTTTAGCATTCTGGCCTTCTGAGCTTCTCTGTCTACATGTGCAACAGTACTGTTTATAATCTGCCTCACTGTAAGCTTTCACAAAGAGTTAAAACAGCAAATTCCTGAAAGTGAGGAATGGGTAAGGCAGTTATTTATGAGTAAAACTAGAATAATATGGTGAGCAGATATCACAATATCATTTCTTGTTTTAACTGAAAAGCAATAAATTATTCAATACCACTAATGGATTTTAAAAACACCAGTACCGTGGTAGGTACATGGTTGATGCTCAGTATAAGTATGTGGCGCAATAGATACCTTGCTTAAGCTGTACTTTGTTAGTGAGGTACAACATGTTATGAGTTCTTTATTTCTAAGTTAGATAATGAAACAAAGACATCTGGGGTTTATTTTTGTCTGTTTATTTGTTTTTGTGAATGGCACAGTCTAGGCATTCTATCTCTATCAGGGCAGATATAGAGTTTGGAGTTAGTAGCTTAAGTGAGTGGCAGAAGAAGTCACTTGCAGGTAGACAGTTTTCTGCTGTGGATGTACTCTAGTGAGAATTTCAAAGAAGATACCAAGTGCAGATAATCAGAATAAATCAGAAACCAGCCATACTAGCCTATGGTTATTTATGGATATTGTAAGCAATCTTTCAGAGAATTTATACTTCTGCCCTGTTTGGTGCTGTTTTAGATGGCTCTATGAGGTTGGTTTTCAAGGAACTTAATTGAGCTAAATCTGAATCTTTTGAGTTTTTCCTGTTACTGATAATTGCCTCATTAAGAAACTGAAATGGGCACCTTGTTTTCTTAATGCTACTGTTGAGACTATAGTGATTGGTTTCTATTCTTTATAACTGAATTAAAAGCTTAACTAAGATTATGGGTATTTTTTAAACTCTATAAAACTAAGGCAGATTTATCTAGTTTGTAAGAAGAAAGCAAAAAATTATTAACAACACACTTTTTCTTCTTTGTAACAAAAACTAAAATGAGAAATGCTTTTAAATGATTGAGTGATTGTGTAATCAGATTTTTCAATGCCTGCTAACTCTGGTTTTAAAATTGTGTAAGAGGTGGAAAAAAACAGAAAATATAGGTTTGTTCCCCTTGTGTAGTGCTAGGTAGGAATGATTATAAATGTAAAAAAGGTCATTATAACTCATAATGCAATATATATAACTAGAGCTTTAAGTGAATTATTAATGTGTAATAATTTCAAAATTAATTGCTTCTTAACTATTTCTTGTTAGTTTTTCCTCCACTATCTTTTACATTTAAGAATGGATTTTTATTTCTTTTGCCTCATTTTTCAGTCTCTGAGGCCAACTTGAATACTATTGAACTAGTATTTCACTATTTCCTTCTATCAGAGATTATACCTGAACTTTTATGAGGAAATCAATTATTTTAAAGGAAAAGAAACTTTGCTAGAATGAGAAAAATGTGACATTTTTTCTGTTTGTTTCGGTTTTGGATGTGAGATTGAAGGGAAAACTTGCATGGGAAGCCACAACATATGGTTCTCAAGTAGCACTACCAATTATAGTGCTGATTTAGGTAAGAGAATGATAATAGTTTTAAAAGAGAATAGACACATTCTGCTGAGAGAAGATCTGAAAATAACACAGTTAAATAGCATTATGTCATTTAAAAATGTACGTGACTAAGGTTGATTAAAAATTCAGCAAAAACTGCACCTCTAAGTAATTATAATAACTACTTATTTAAGAGTGGTATGTTAAAACAACTGAACTTTCAAAAGTAACATTATAATAATACTCCACTGATGTGTAGTACTCCCTAACTTTAGAATTATGAGTAGTATCTTAGTAACAGAATATGTATTCTAATCAGGTTGTACACATGGCAAATTCTATTAAATCCCATTTTCTTACAGCTTTAGAATGGAATTGTAATTCTTGGTGCTTTTTTTTGGCGAAAGAGTCAATTATAGTTTAAGAGATAGATCTTACTGGAAGCTAGGTCATCTCTTGAGAGAATATTAACTTGAGTCATTTTTTTTAATATGGCTATCCAGCAGCTACACTGCAGTAGAAATGTACTACATATTATTATAATAGATGTCAAATAGCAAATATTTCTTCCAAAAACAAGTAGCCAACTTATACACACATGGGCACTCACTCATTTCTAATTCACCTTAGAATTCCAAGTTCTTAGTTTGAATTATAAACATGTCTTAAAATTTCTTCACATTGCAATATCTGTAGTCAAAAGAAGTCAGACTTGCTTCCGCTTTTGTTCCCCATACCATAGGCACGCAAGTAAATATCAGTGTACTGGCTTACACTTTGGTTTCTACTTTGCTTCCTCATATTAGTGTTTGATCCAGCCTTCACCCTAGTTACAGTTCCTTCTTGCATTTCCCCCAGCTTTAGGTTCCCCTTTTCCCATCCAGCTGGCCTTTGAGTTTCTCTTTTTTCTGTTTAGCATTTCTCTCTCCCTAGATAATCTACCTTCCACTCAACTCCGTCATTACATCATTTTCACATTTGTGGCCCATGGGTGGACCACCACAGGTCATACATGATTTCAAGAATGCTGTTTCTAGTTGAGCAAATTATGTCCTGCATTAAAGTGGAAACCAAGAGTGATAGGGTGGTTACTATATATAATCCAGCCCACTTTGTTCTGGCCAGGCTGAGCCAACCTTGAGGAAAAGGTGCTTGTTCTAATAGGCCAAGGATATGCTTTTTTTTTTTTTTAATATTAAGGGAATATAAAATTTTAAGCTTTTCACATTGGTAGATGGCATGCATTTTTATTTTAGGAGCATGTTATAAACCTGTCTATTCTTAGCAATGGCCAGAACCATTTTTTTTTTTTTTTATAGAATGCCCGGAGTCAACTTTCTGAAAGCACATAAGATCTTACTCCAATGACTAGGATGTATGCTTCATGAAAAGAACTGCTAAATAGATAAATATTTTGGGGGTTTGGAACTTGACTAAAGCAAAGTGCTTTTTTTGCTTTTGTTTTTTTCTAATATTTACCTTGAAGTTTTACAATTATATGAATCAAACTATTTGCTAGTACTTCTCTGTTAGAAACGGTAGTAGGACTACATGACATTTACTAGAGTTTATCATGTGTCGGGCGGTAAGCTTCATGTGCATGCCATGATTCTCCAGTTTTCTCTATGAGGCCATGCTGCTGTTTTCCACATTTTATAAATTAGGAAAATAAGATGGAAAAGATACATTGCATCAAGTCAAATTACTCACAAATGGTAGACTTGGTTTTCAAAAACAAAAAGAAACCACATTCCTGACCACTTTTTTCATCTTATATAATAGCATTGATGGTTCTTATTACTGCTCTTGTCATAGAAATTCTAGTCTATTGCTTTTTCCGTACACTGTTTATATCTGACAGAAAACTCAAAATTATTAGCAGCTATTTAGTTTCTTCCAGTAATTTGATTCAGTGGTAAAATTACAGTTAGAAAAATATTAACTCCAGTATTTTCTTTGTGTGTAGAAGAGGTGGGATAAAATAAATAAATAAGGTGGTAAGTTTTCTTTTAACATTTTCTTGTTAAAAAATAAGTACAGCTCTGGCCGGTTAGCTCAGTGGCAGAGTGTCAGCCTGGCGTGCAGAAGTTTTGGGTTCGATTCCCGGCCAGGGCACACAGGAGAAGCACCCATCTGCTTCTCCGCCCCCCCCCCCTTCCTCTCTGTCTCTCTCTTCCCCTCCCGCAGCCAAGGCTCATTGGAGCAAAAGTTTGCCCGGGCGCTGAGGATGGCTCTGTGGCCTCTGCCTCAGGTGCTAGAATGGCTCTGATTGCGGCAGAGCGACGCCCCAGATGGGCAGAGCATCGCCCCCTGGTGGGCGTGCCGGGTGGATCCCAGTCGGGAGCATGCAGGAGTCTGTCTGACTGCCTCCCCGTTTCCAACTTCAGAAAAATGCAAAAATAAATAAATAAATAAATAAATAAATAATAAATAAATAAATACATACTTTTTAAAGAAAAATTACAAAAGTTTGAGGACAAAGAAGAAAAATGTATCTTTTCATTCACATAAAACAAAACTACTAAAGAAAATAATACTTGTTTGATAAATATTGAATAGTCGAAATATGCCGTATAAAGACTAATTTCTATTCTCTAAAATTATATATATTTTTTATATTAAATAGATTTCAAGATAACAGTCATATGACATTTTACCAAGAATCTTATTACAGCCAATTTAGGAATCCTCAGTATTTGGATATTTAATATATTTTTTCAATATGGGAAGGGAACCATTATAACTAATGCAGCAATGATTGCTTTTATTCCAAGTTGGGTATATTTGAGGCAAAAAATAAATAGGTTCATAATGAAGAATTAGGAAGGAATAGATTTCTCCAAAGAAAATGTTTCATTCCTGTAAGCCACTGAGAGTTGTGGTGAGGCATTTAGATAATTATATAAGGAAATTCTTTCTCCACTGCTGTGGCTCCCCTCCTGGACTACCTCCTTCACTAATCTTCCTCTCTCTCTAGGCTGAATCACACAGTAAATGTTTACCCTTTTCATTCTTGGTGACATTCTTCATGAAACAAATTTAACTATGTGGTAGGCATACCCATGTAGGATTATAAACAGAATTATTATTATTAATGTTTTGCTTGTATTAATTAATATAATATATATATATTTTAAATGAGAGGCAGGGAGGTAGAGACAGACTCCCACATTTGCCCTGACCAGGATCCACCCAGCAAGTCCCCTATAGGGCGATGTTCTGCCCATCTGGGGTGGCTACTTTGTTGCTTGGCAACCAAGCTATTTTAGAGCCTGAGGCGAGGCCATGGAGCCATCCTCAGCAGCGAGGGCCAACTTTTACTTGAACCATTTGAGCCATGGCTGCAGGAAGGGAAGAGAGAGAGAGAAAGCAAAAGAGGAGAGGGGTGGAGAATCAGATGGTCACTTCTCCTGTGTGCCCTGACTGGGAATTGAAGCCAGGGATTTCTACAAACTGGGCTGGTGCTCTACCACTGAGCCAACTGGCCAGGGCCTTTTTGTATTTAAATTGAACTAAATATCAATATTAAGGGCCTTAATTACCTATATAATGGATATTTTGTGGTCATTTCAAATTTACAGTTTGGTGATATTACTTGGTAAAAAAAGGAGCGAGAGAGAAAATATTAACTATCCTTAAAGTAACATTACATCAGCAGTTTTCTTTAAGTGTGATTGCATACCAGAATACTGTTATGAGGTAAGGAAATAGAGAATGGCTAGGAAAGGGTCTGTGGATGCTCAAATGCACATGAATTTGTGAATGCATTTAAAAATTGCACAGATCAGTATATATTCATTTCTAAGGATATATTATTGATCTAAACACCATCTAAATTAATACATTTGTGGCAAATAAAGCAAATTAAATATGCTCATTTGCTCAAGAGTTTCTATTGTTGATCTGGGAACAAATAGCGAGCTTTCACAGTTGCAGCTTTAACCTTGCCAATCACAGACTTCCTGTAAGTGCACTGCAGTTATTTGGAACCTTTTCTGGGTTGGCGTTGGCATTCTTTTGCTAGATTACATTTATGCATTAGTACCATCTGTGCCTGCTGTACCTTCTGTGAGTTAGCCCTGGCCAAATAACTGGCATTTATCTGGAAGGAGAGAGGTGGGGGTTGGCGGGGAGAGAAGAGGGAGGGAAAGAGAGAGAGAGAGAGAGAGAGAGAGGAGAAAATATGAATGAGAGACATCCTAGAGCATTTATTTTACTCACTGTTGGCACAAGTAGAATATAAGAGACATATCAGTAAACATAACATATTTGCAGCCACGTCCCTAACTTCATCCCTTATAAAGTTAACTTCATTCGCTTTTCTTAAAATATATATATATATATAATAGCTATTTACTTTTAGTCGTAATATGCAAAAGAAGTTCAAATCAAGCATTTAAATAAGGAAATACAACAAAACACATTTACAAAATTTTCAAGTTCAGAAAAATTATGTACAATTCAAAAATGTGTGCACTTCTTAAATGACAGTGAATATACATAATGTGAGCTGGGTTTCGTTGTTTAGATTTGGTAGACTGCTTGAATTGGACTTTATTTTGGTAAATGTGTTGAAATGTAGACTTACGAATATTACAATCATGTGTAGAAAAAGTGTGACTCTATATTCAACATATAATTAATACTGAGTGTATTCTGTAGAATCTTTATGAGATCGTATTATTTTAAACTATAGGGTGTTGCAAAATAGATCAGCAACTTCGATATCTAAAATATGCTCTAGAGCTATAAATGGAAATGCATAGAACAGTAACTCACTGATTGGTAAAAACAGGTATGAGGAATTCCAGCTCATTTACATTATCTATATTTTTCTACCTACTTTTAGTGGGATTATCTGTTTTCTATATATGTGGCAATTTTGAAGAAGTACAATAGAATTAGGGCAGAGGGATTGTGAAAGATGGATACAGCACAGTAATGAGAGATAAGATTTGCAAGAAAGAGAGAGAACTGAGACACAAGACTCAGACAAACTCTGCAATCTGGGGTCATTTAATGTAAGAAGAAATAGCTTCAGGGGTAGTCAACCTTTTTATACCTACTGCCCACTTTTGTTCACTTTTGTATCTCTGTTAGTAGTAACATTTTCTAATCGCCCACTGGTTCCACAGTAATGGTGATTTATAAAGTAGGGAAGTAACTTCACTTTATAAAATTTATAAAGCAGAGTTATAGCAAGTTAAAGCATATAATAATAATTACTTACCAAGTACTTTATATTGGATTTTTGCTAAGTTTGGCAGAATAAATCTTTATTAGACAACTTACTATAGTTAAATCTATCTTTTTATTTATACTTTGGTTGCTCCGCTACCGCCCACCATGAAAGCTGGAGCACCCACTAGTGGGCGGTAAGGACCAGGGTGACTACCACTGCCCTAGATTAAGAATACTCTGAGGATATTTCAGGACTACATCCTGGTATAATGATCAATATTCATCATTATGAAGCTTTGTCTTTGATATGAGAACATGTGTAGACAACTCAGTTTAGGAAGATGGAAATGTGAATCCATTCTTGAAAAGCATTCCATCCAAAATGGAAACTATATCAAGTTGTAGGACTTGATATAATTGAGTCACAGTTAACCTTATGAACTACCCTGTATTGTGCTTTAAGTTCTCAAGATTCAGAGGAAGTTCACTTTCTGTGGTCTTAAATGCATGGTTTCTCTCATAAGTTCCCTTAATATTGTTTATATTCCTTTTCATAATGTTTTTCAGACTTAATTTATAATGTATTTAATTTCTGTATTTCAACTGGGTTGTTTCATAAAGGTAGGCATTTTCCCCTGTATTCCCATCCAGTAATATTTCATTATCTCTAATGTAGTTTTAAAATATCTATACTCAATATCCAAGAAATAAAGTTTTATAATTATGGGTGTTGGCCATTAACTCTCTTGAGTCTGATCCTGGACCTGCCATTCACTTGTGATGGAATTTTGGGTAAATTACTTGCCTTCTCCAAGCATCAGTTTCCTCATCTATACAGGGTGGGGCAAAAGTAGACTTCCAGTTGTGACTATGTGAAACACAGAATATTTTCTTATATTATTATTTAATGTATTGTTTTCTGTATGAACAACTATAAACCTACTTTTGCCCTAACCTGTATATTTGAAAAGCTAATACCTGGCATAGAGGACCATTGTAATGATTAAATAATTTTAGTGCTTAATAAAGCCCTCAGAAAAGCATCTGGCACACAATAAAGACTAAAATGTATAGTGTGGTTAGTCATTATTAGTATTGCTGTTGTCAGAAAACCATTGATTATATACATGTGAAATATAGTTGATTATGATTCAGATTGTATCTTTAAGATGATTATAACTGATTCTGTTTTTTTAAAAATTATAAAGACGTATCAATTTGGAAAGCTCTTGAGAATCACAGTATTATTACTGTAATGTTAGCACTACAAGAAAAAAATGCCATAGCAGTTTGCTCCTGCTCTGGGCACTGGGGCATTTCAGTTGAAGAAACTCCAGGTAACAGTAACATTAAGTACAGCAAACAGGCACATTTTTCTTTCACTAACAGCAGTTATAATCTTTACGGTTTTGTCTCTGACGACCAAGTCTGTGACCTCAGTAGTGGTCATCTACATCCACCAGAGGGTAGGCAATAAGGAAGAAGACCTCTACAAGGGCCAACTCCAATGACTGAAGAGGTAGACAGCAGCTCCTTTGCCTCCCCGCTCTCAATGATCAGGCTAATAGTTAATTCCAAACTATTACATATAGTTAAGCTTTTGATTCAGCATTCTGTTGAGATTCAGATAGTAATATGTCTAAAATAAAATTTTTAGTTAACATTTGCAATGTCAAGTATGTTTTTGGCTAAGTCTTATGAAAAAATTTATATTAAGCAATAATTTTTTTTGCTATGTGCCATCATTAGTTTTATATTATTAAAACTAATTAACTAGCTTGGTTTATAAAGTAACCATGATAAATCTTTATATAGAAATAACCACATATTAACAATTTTTATATATTAAAATAAATTAATAAATGTTTTTATTTAAACATAATTCTTCAATAATATTTCTAACTTAATAATTACTGTGATATGGGTACTTACTGGTTTTTATATATCTAGAATTCACCTTATCACTGATTTCTATAAATTATTATAATATTTGAATTGATTTTAAAATTCTATAAATAATTTCATTGTGGTGAAAATATCAGGTCTACCGGAAAGTTCTGTCCGTTTCTATCACAATAAGTTTCGACATGTAAGCACATGTTTATTTGGCACATGTGTGCCTCTCTATTTTTATCACTTAATGTATACATACTGATGTAGCAAATTAACTAAAACAAAGTTGATTCATGTTAGTCTTATGTGTGAAGCGATAGTGTACCCATAGCTACTGATAAAGTTCATTTACACCACTGTATTTTTATGAATTTCAACAAGGAAGAAATGCTACAGAAGCATGTAGAAATTTATTGAAAGTGTTTGGTGAAGGTACAGTTTCTGATAGGACATGCAAAAGATGGTTCGAAAAATTCAAAACAGGTGATTTCAACCTTTCTGATAAGCCATGTTCTGGGCGACAATCTTTGATCGATGACGATGTTGTTAAGACCATGTTGGAGCAAGATCCTTTTCTGACAACATCGGAGATCGCAGAAAGGCTTAATTCAGCTCAGCAAACTATTTCGGACCATATTCGGAAGATAGGATTGGTGTGGAAATATTCAAGATGGGTACCACATGAATTAAGTCAGAAGAATTTGGATGATTGAGTCGTCATATGCACATCTCTGCTTTCTCGGAACAAAATCGAGCCCTTCTTGAACCAGATGATAACTGGGGATGAAAAGTGGATTACCTACGAAAACATCTTAAGGAAAAGGGCATATTATGAACCCGGAAAACCTAGTCCTTCCACCTGTAAACCAAATTTGACTCTGAATAAGAGAATGTTGTGTATATGGTGGGACATTGGAGGACCAATACATTATGAGCTTTTAAAACTGAACGAAAAGCTCAATTCGGAGAATTGTCAGCAACTGGATAATTTAAAGACAGCAGTCCAAGAAAAGAGGCTGGCGATGTTCAATAGGAAGAACATCATACTGCATCATGATAATGCCAGGCCACATGTTGCTTTGGGGACTCATCAAAAAATTGCAGAACTAGGCTGGGAAATTCTGTCGCATCAACCATGTTCCCCGGACTTAGCACCCTCCGACTATCACTTGTTTTTGTCCTTACAAAATTTTTTGAAGGGCAAAAAATTCAAAAATGAAGAAGATATCAAACAAGCACTGGTTCAATTTTTTGCATCAAAAGATAAAACATTTTTCAAAAATGGGATATACAAATTGCCCTCACGCTGGCATGAAATCATTAATAATAATGGCAATTATATTATTTAATAAAGTTTATTGATGGTAAGAAAAATTTGTATTTTGTTTTATTCCAAAAACGGACAGAACTTTCCGGTAGACTATATATATATAACATAAGATTTATAATTTTAACCATTTTTAAGTATACAGTTCAATAGTAGTAAGTACATTGATGTTGTGCAACTATCACCACCATTCATCTCTAGAACTTTTTGATTATGCCAAACTCTGAAACTCTATACCCATTAAGCAATTAATAAAGCCACATCCTCTCCTCCCCCTAGCTCCTGGCAATATTAATTTTCTGTTTCTGAATTGGACTGTTTTAGGTACCATAGAAAAATGGAATCATACAATATTTGACCTTTTTTGTCTGGCTTATTTCACTTAGCATACTGTTTTCAAGGGTTCATCCATATTGTAGTGTGTGTGCAAAATTTTATTATTTTTAAGTTTGAATACTCTTCTGTTGTACATGTATACCACATTTTTTTATTTATTCATAATTCCATGGACATTTGGGTTTCTACTTTTTGACTATTATCAATAATGCTATCATCAACATGGATTTAAAATACCTGTTTTTGAGTCACTGCTTCAATTCTCTTGGGTATCTATCCAAAGTAGACTTGCTGGATCATATGAAATGCTAGGTTTAACATTTTGAGAAAGCATCATCCTGTCTTCCACAGTTGCTGCACCATTTTATGATTCCCCCAGGAAAGCATGAGGATGCCAATTCTCCACATCTTCTCCAAAACTTATTTGCTATTTATTTATTTATTTATTTATTTATCAGTTTTTATGATCCTAGCTATTGTAATGGGTGTGAAGTTGGGACAGTGACAGGTTTTTTAGCATCTATTTTTCTATTTATTTTTTTTCCATTTGTAAACAGTTATATGTACTTCTAACTCAGGCATTTTGCTTGACATAGGAATACAAAGATAAAAAACTTATATGATAAGTTATGTAACCTCATAGCAGCTTTATTTTCTTTTTCTTTTTGAGATTTTATTTTTATTCATTTTAGAGAGGGGGGAGAGAGAGAGAGAGAGAGAGAGAGAGAGAGAGAGAGAGAAAGTGAAGAGGGGTAAAAGGAGCAGGAAGCATCAACTCCCATATGTGCCTTGACTAGGCAAGCCCGCAGTTTTGAACAGCGACCTCAGCATTCCAGGTCGACGCTATCCACCATGCCACCACAGGTCAGGCATAGCAGCTAATGAGAGAAAAATGTAGTTGGACATTTTTAGTTCATTCAAAAATATCTACAGGTATGTAAGGTTCAGCTATCTCCACATTTGATAAAATTAACATATATTTAAAATAGAAGTTACTTTTACATGCAAGTCTTTAGAGATCTTTATGAATTCTCAATTTTCTTTCTAAACTCAAAATTAAATGTCCTTATATGCTTCAATATGACAACCATCTCTTTTTATCCACATCAGCTAACTCAACCCTCTAGATGGGATGAAGGTTAGAACTAGAACCTTCTGAAATCAAGTTAGATATAGTTTCTATCTCACTGATAACACATTATAATGAACTTTCTTTGTAGACATGATTGGGATTGGTGTTAGGTGAGTTTGATATTCAACTAAATTACATCAGAAACATACATAAAAACCATGTGAATCGTAAACAGAGTATTCTTAAAGAAATTAGATTCAAATTCTCATTCAAAGTATTGGTTGTTTCTTTCAAAACATTTTATTCACTACTAAGTCAGCTGACTCTTGGCAATCTTGAAAGTTTTTTAAAGCCATTATTTTGAGTTAATTTTATTATACAGTTTTTTTTTGAAGGCAAAGAACATAGGACATTGAAGTTATTGTTTAAGAACACATTCATTGGAGGTCGATCCTTTCTGAGGTTGTTCTGTTTGGTGTAGTTTGTCTTCTGTAAAAGCGAAAAGCAACAGAAGAAAATACTTTAAAAACTCTTCGAGTCTAAAAAATAACTGAATGGTGTTAAATTTTTTTGTTCAGGTTTTGTTTGCTTAATACTTGTTCATGGACACGTCATCTGTGACAGATAATCTAGTAAAGTGGATAGATGGATGTTGTTACACTAATAGTAGTCACTGGTTACTATTAATTAATTTATTCTAGCTGATTTGTAAAGGTGTTATTTTTAACGTTGCTTAATGAGAAATGACCCCAGTCACCAAAGAGAAGGACTCTTTTGATATAATCCTTTTAAAATCTGGGATTAAAATTTTTAGAACCTGAACAATGAGATATCAACTCTGGCAACTTGAAGTTCTGAAGGTTAGTGTGATTACAACAAAGATTATATTTCTGTTAGTTCTGAGTCTCAATAGATTTGAGACTGCATGATCTGACATTACTATAAAGTAGTTTTTGAACTGATATTTGTGCCTGGAACTCACATTTGCTTTTTCTTATTTTCATATGTTCTGTTTTCAACATATGTTAAGTTGTATATTTAAGCTAGAAGTACCAAAAAGCCCACATTAAAATATGTTTTCTTCATTATCAAAGACTTCAATGCCATTATCATTTGGCAGGTGGGGGGGAGGGAGAAACAGTGAATATAATTTAAGTCTGTAAAACAGATTTGTAATAGCACCACATAGAATGAACATCTGGCTTTCTTTTCACAAGGTACATTGATGTTGTCAGAGAAGACTGAATAAAAATGCTGATATGACTGTCCATATTTGGGGTTTGCCAATAGAAGAATATTTTATTCATTCAGTCTTTTCTAAGTTCCAAAGATAGGATTGTTGATTTTGATGGAAAAATAAAATGATACATATTTAGAATGACCGATCTTTCACACTGACATCTAAAAATGTGGTGCCGCCGTTGGATTTTTCTCGGGGATGCCATTCAAACAACACATTTCACTGTCATCTCCCACAGCCTTTCTGGATGCGAGGGTAGGGTCTGACAGCTCAGCGCAGCTTTCATTGTGGTATTGTACTGATGAATGACTACGGGCACCTCTCGTTTGTTTCTTTCAAAGAGATATTTTCAGGCAGCAAGATTTAGAAATGGAGTTTTCACTGTTGCATTTCAAAAGTGTACCAAAGACTGCATTTAAAGAAAGCAAGCTTTATGAATACTAGACTTTTTTTTGCAACTGGAAAAGACAGTTTCTTGTCTTTTCCTTTCATGTTTCTGACTCTGAATAATGTTCTGTGCTCTAGTCCTGCCCTGGAATTCATAGTTTCTCTAATAATTATTCACCAAAAGAAGAACAGCTCCAAAAATGCATTGTAGATGAAAGATTCTTTCATTGATTTTAAATAATATGTATTCATTGAAATTGATTTATCAGGTTATATTTTATTTTTTAAAGAATATTTTTATTCTTCTTAAGCCTGAATCTGTACTTGTTGATAAAGTGTCCAGTATCAACTAAATCTTGAATTTTCACATTAAGTGCCATCAATCTGGGAGCATTTAAAAATATGTGTTTTAGAAAATCTGCATGAATTATGCTATATTGTTTTCAAATTTAGTGATGTTACTTACTAATTAATAAATGTAGAATAATTCCTCCTTGATGCATAATTTGTTCTCTGGAGTTTATTGATGCACATAGAGGTAACAAGTGTTATGCCACTTGTGTTTCGAGGAAAAAATATTGGTTTCTTTGACAGGGAATAACAGAAGCAGAAAAGAAAATAAACACCCACAGAATCAGTTAATTAAATGAGCACTGATTTAATGTTTCACTACTGCATATTATGTTTACATGTAGTTAGGTTGTTCATAATGACCGTTACCTGCTTGTCAAATGTGTTGTATTTAGATATAAGAATTATAAAGGGCTTCGAATATATACTTTTATCTCCATCTTCTCTGTTGTTGGTGGTTTCAAGCATGAAACAGACTTTATTTTCAACCATCTGCTCTCTATTTAAAATTGACATCAAGTTCAGTTCCTCTCTCATGCCTACTTGTTTCCCAGCTTAGAACACTTCTATCCTGCAGTTCAGCCATTACCCTATTATATTTAGCCATTGAGCCAGCATGGGACATCTAGGAGTGCTTGAATATTCATGTCACAAAATAAACAAGGGAGATATTTGCCCAGTAAAAACTGAGGTATAGTTTTCTAGATTTGTGTTTGAGTTTAAAGAAGTAAATTATTGTATTTTATTTTATAGCTTGCTAATCATTGTGTTATTGGATTTATACAGCATTTATACAAATACCAATATTAATATCAATTATATGTTTCAGAGCTATATTAGCTGCATAGGTACAATTCAATATTTCAAACTCAGTAGTTAGCATTAATTTGGCAAATTGTTTTTAAGCCCTTGTAGAGTGAATGCTGCATTTGCAAAATGGTAGTGAAAACAAAAAAGTCATCATGGAGTTCAGAAGATAGTTTAAATGAATACTTAGATTTCTCTGTTAAAAAATGAGAAGAGTTGTTATAATGCTGAACAAACTCTGTTAAGTAGAGTCTGTTTGATTTTTGAAGTAGGATATTAGGCTTATTATTTTTTGGATTAAAAATCATTTTGTCTTAGAATATCAGAATGTGCTTCTCTAAACTAGTAATTAAAAAATGGACTCTTTATCTAAGTGTTTTTTTTTCTTTCTGTCTGTATAGCTATTTTACACACACGGTCCCAATATTTGTGGATAGACCTACAACCAATTTATGATTATGGGATTTATGTTGAATAATTACATCTAGACAATCAAGTAGAAATTAAATAATCAAAGGCTATCCCTTTTTGCTATTGACTCTTAAAAAGTACGTCTTTAGTATTTTGAGTTCTGTGGACCAAGAAGCACACTAGCCTTTGTACATATAGGAAATGTAGTACACATGAGTAAGTAATTAGTATTCTGAGACACTATCACAATCAAGTTTGTTTACTTATTTGAATGTATCAATATGTATGTGTATGTGTATTTATCTTTAAATTTTGAAAGTTCTTTCCATTGGGGGGGTTAATTAAATCTCTAGAGATAGTTTAATATTTTCACAGTTGTTTTAGAGTCTTGTTAGTTGACAAGTTATTAGGACTAGGAATGCCTGTATTGATTAAGGGACAGAATTAATGCATGTTTAGTTTTTTTTCAAACTGTGATCAAAAGATTACTATTAAATGCCACTACCTATTCACTGATGAGTGAAATAAGCTTTGGATTACAGTGGAATCTGTCCTTACAATATAAATCCCTGTGGTCATATATGCCACCTGAATACTTTTTTTCAAATTACAGCTCCTCTGGCACTGGTCCCCAACACACACTCATATATACTCTGTACCTCCTTACTCCAGTTCAGATTTACCTCCTTTTTCTGACATGGATATTCGTAAGTGGTGCTGTATACTTTATAATGCATCACATCAATTGCTGTACTATTGATGCTGAGATAAATCAGAGAAAGCAGGTGGTAAAAGCCTGCTTTCATATTGATTATTATACATTTTTATACATTTTGACAGGGCCCACATTAATCTTAAATAAATTTCTTTTGTTTTGGCATAACATGTCCTAGGCTCATCTTCTGTATTTTCTATTTCAAAACAAGAAGCCCTAGATATTTTTAATAGATAATAATACTTAGAGAACACATTTTAGACAATGAGTGTGCTAATTGTTATTGGGTTGTCATTGCTTCTAAGGATTTTCAGCAGGTAGGGCTAGGAATGTCAATACTTCTGAAAAAAAAACACATGAATTTATATTTTAAATTCTAATTTAGTCTTAAGGGATCTTACTACATATTATTGAACTTATATTTGTACCTTTTTTCTCTTGTATGAGAAATCTTGGCCTTAACATTATTAAAGCACCTGCTTATATTGCTTATATTGCTCTATCTACATAGCTAAAGTTAATATTAAAATAATATTAGTAAAATTAAGACTAATGAATCAAATAGACATTTCTTTGTTGCTATATTTATTTTTAGATTATATTCTGTTGTTAGTATACACATAAAATACTGTGTTAAGTCACTTGAAATAGTTCTTTTCTGGATGTGGTTATATATCCAGTTGATTTATTTCAGTTTATTTCCAGTTCTGTCTACTGTACTTGATCTCTATTTATCTTATCCATTCTTTGGTCTGTTATTCTTTTCTGCCCTGTTTTGTATTAATATAGTATTTGATTAATCCATTCTATCTCCTCTATTATCGTTTATCAGCTACAGCTCTGTGCTGTATTTAGCAATTGCTCTAGAGATAACAGTATGCTTCCTTAATGTTTCAGAACATACCATCAAATATTATATTAGTTTAAGAAAAATAAATCAACATTACAGTGACCTAATTTTCATTTGCTCCTCCCTCTCTGTGCACACTTATTGTCATATATTTTACTTCTACGTATGTTATAAATTTAGAAATATAATATTATTGGTTTTACTTTAATCAATGATGTCATAAATTTTATTTCTTTTATATATTTATATTTCTTATTCACATATTTTGGTTGTTTTTTTTTACTTTTTTTTTGCAGATCTAGGCTTCCATCTAGTGTTTTTTCCTTCAGTTTTAAGAACTTCTTTTAGCACTTATTTTTGTTGAATTCTATTGCAGATAAATTATTAGGTTTTACTTGTCTTAAAATGTTTGTATTTTTCATACATTCTGAATGGTACTTTTTTCTGGATATGAAAATTTAGGTTGACTTCCTTGCCCATTTATCATTTTAGAGTATTCAATTTTATTGCATGTCCCATTGTTTCTGATAAAGAGTTGGCTGTCATGCTTATGAATGTTTTCTCACAGTTTACAGTGACTCAACTAATGATTTTCTTTTACTTTATGATGATGCAAAGTGATCTGCATTTATTAGAAACTTTCTTCAAATTTTGAATTTTTATCTTCTGCTGGGCTAGTGATGTGCTGTACAATGAATGCCCTCTCATGATGCTGGGCAGTGGCAGTGAGCAGCTCTCAGTCAACCACATGATCATATAAACAACTGACACTCTACAGTGTATTTATTGTCTTAGAGGATTTTTTCCTGTGGCTAATTTTTTAACTGTGGGCTAATATGAGTGTTCTAAGCATGTTTAAGGTAGGCTACACTACATTATGATGTTCAGTAGTTACGTGTATTAAATGTATTTTTGGCTTACAAAATTTTTAACAGAATGGGCTTATTGGAACATAACCTCACTGTAAACTGAGGAGTATCTATATATCTTGCAATGTGGTGATGAAGAACAGAGAGGTAGGCTTTTATGATATTCCTTGTTTTCATACATTTTAATATATATATATATATAGATAGATAGATAGATAGATAGATAGATTGATGTGGTTTTCCATGTATTTATCCTGCTTGAGGGTCACTATGGTTTTTTGATCTGAGGGTTTATGCCTTTTATCAGTTCTAAGAAGTTCTTAGTGATTATTTTTTCAAGTTTATTCTACCTTATTTTTTCTCTTCTCCTTCTGGGACATAAGTTACTTATATGATAGACCATTATATATTATTGCACAAGTCTTAGATGCTCTTTATTCTTTTTTCTTTGTTTTTCAATTTGAACAGTTTCTATCTTCCTACCTTCAAGTTTAATGAGCCTTTCTTCTGCTATATCCAGAATTTACATGAATAAAAACATTGTTTCTGATATTGCATTTTTCTCTCTAGCCTTTTAATTTTGTTCTAATTTATAATTTACATATTTCTGTTGAAATTCACCATATTCTTATGTGTTCTATACAGTTTTTTCACTAGAACTTTAAATATTTCTATCATGGTTATTTTAAAGTTCTTGTCTGTTAATGTAGATTTGCCTAATTATGTTTTTCATCGATTATAGCTCAGATTTCCTTGTTTGTGCATACCATGATTTGTGATATTTATGCTAGATATTATCATAAAAAATGGAATTAACTTAGGTAGTATTTACCTCTTGTAACATATATATCACTTCCTCTATCATATTGCTGCTCATCTGTAGTTGAACTGGGTCTTGGTATCTTGTCATCTTAATTATTTTTGTTCATTACCAGCTTCAGAAATTTTGAGATCAGGATTATGAATTTCTCTTTAGCAAAGCATCCCCCCCCCCCCCTTAACAGCACAGTTTTGACTTTCTTGGTTGCAGCAGAGTTCTCTTTACTTTCAGGATCCTGACTCCCTGTCCCACCTGCCCCCACCACTTTCTGTACCTTGAGAGACATGTTTTTGTATTGATTTCCTGCCTTTAGCCTTTAACTGCCAATTCCTTGCACTCACAGAACGTCCCATGAGCTTTGGAGGAATCTTTTTCAGTCCTCCTGTCCCTAGGTTTCAAAAAATTGTTATATAGTTCAAGAAGACCCTGGGTCCATCAGGGCTCTCTTTCTTGTTACTCTTGTCAGTCCCAGACTCTCAGCAAGTCATTTCCTTTCCCCTGGGGAAGGCCTCCTGTGTCTTTGAAGAAGAATATACTTCTCTACCCTCCTACCTTTCTCCCAGACTGCAGTTGACTATTCTTCCTTGCTCTCAAGAAAAACCTGATGTTCCATGTAGGGAACTTGCTCAGCCTTCTGCCATTCCTTAGCTGTTGGTTGGGTTCTGCCCTGGACTTAGTAAAGGTTATTTAAGTTTATAGGGATTTGTTTTTATTATATAACATTTTTGTTTGCAAATGTAAAATATTTACATGGCTTTGTTTGATAGCATATAACAAAAATCTATTCAGAGATATCCTATTCATATTATCATCCATTCCACTAATTTTGTTTTCAAAGCAATTTTTTTTCTCTTTGAAAATATAAGTTTATTTTAATTCTAGTCTGTTTTCCTTCTTTTTAATAGGAAGTATAGCATCATATGTTACTATATGCACTTTGATAATTCCCCTTAATAAATCCTGGTAATCACTCCACAATAATGCATACAGATTTTCCTCATTCTTTTTAACAATGGAATATAATATTCCATTATTTATTTGTATCTTATAGATTATTAATCTTATACCTACTTATGGATATTTGGATTGTTTTCAACCTTTTAATACCAGTAATACTTCAGTGTGCATGTGCAAAACTCATTTTCTGTTTTCTATTGCTTTAAATTATATTTTTAAGTAGGTTTTTTAAAATATTGGTTTAAGATCTATGATGTAACTAGTACTCTAATTAAGGTAAGGAAGAGGAAAATTATATTTATTTTGCCTATGATGTGTCCAATAAAAAATGTTAACCAACTAAAAAAAATATATGGACTTCTCTGATTTTATATATCTATCTCTTTTGGTCATTTGCTTTCTATTACAACCTATCATGAAACCCAAGAGAAGGTATTGTCAATAATGATTTCTGGAGAACTCTCTTTTTCTCTCTACACACACACATGTATAATTTGCAAGCAATGAATTATAGGGGTCAGTTTCATATATTAATATTATGAGGTATGGGTTATGTGTTTCATTAATATCCAACTATATGCCTGAAACACAAGAAATATTGAGATGCTTGGATATGTGCAATGTAAGTGTTAATAGTGTATGCAGAGTCATTAAATTTTGCAGGTATAATAGCAGAATGAAGAGAAAAAAATTTGAAAGTTAATTTGTCAGGCAAATTAAGCGCTTTGTTCATAACATCTACTGAATATCCATATGGTATGTGATCTCCACTGTAAAATTTATATATTGGATTTTTATTAGAATAAATATGCTTCAGCTTAAAATCTTGAAGTTTTATTTTTACTGGAGTAGTACAAATTCTCTCATTATATGTAATAATTTATATTCATGTGTAAACTTATATGTATATCACATGTATTGATAGATCTCTCATATCTATTATGAGAGAGGATGGTGATATTTTGTGCCCTCTCTTAGTTGTTACAGAAAATCTCTATTCAAAGAGCCTGTTGTGTCCTCAAGTCCACATTCGTTCCTGATACTGGAGTTTTCCTGGGCTTCTTAACCCTTTGAGTAGTACTAACATTCATGTACGTCCTTGGGCCTCCTGACCATCTAGAGTACGATTAATTTACTTTAAAAATGTGTAAGGCAACATTTAAAAAAGGCAAATGTATGTTCTTCTTATTTCCATAAATTGGTTATCAAACTAATATGATTCTAAGTTAATAAAACTATAACTGGAACTAATTTCATTTTTTTTAAAAAAAACTCACTCCCAGGGTCAACAAGCTTGAAAAAACTACTCAAAGGGTTAAATTGTTCTGTGTATGTGTCTATGTGTATCTGTGCTTTGTATACAGTTTTAAATTTGAACCACTATTTACTGTTTCACAAAGCATGAAGGTTTAGTAAACTCTTTTTGAAGTGAGATATAAATAAATCATCTATGTTTGAAAAGTCTAAACTAAAGTGCAGTTGTATGCTTCAGCTTGTCAATGGATATTTATGAGGTGAACATAATACTATAAAGTTCTAGCAGTGATATATATCTGGCACAGATAGCTAGTAAAGGAGCTTGCAAGTGTTAATGCCAGCAGAATTTTAATGCTGAGGAGATGGGAAACATGACACACTTGCTCTGGTTAATGCTACTCTTACTGGCTACAGTAAAAAGGAATGGGTGAAATCAGCTTTCAAATATTGCAACAGAGCTGGGGTCTATATTCTTAACCAACAGCAAATATGTCAGTTCCTACTATTGTCTTGTTTTCATCTCTTGGTCTAGATAACTACAGAACAGTAACAGCCCCGGACAGTTTTGTTAGGCAGAAACTTCTAATTCCCACTATTATGAGACCCAAGAGAAGGTATTGCCAACAACGGTTTCTGAAGAAATGTCAGTGAACTTCTTATACTAATAGATACTTGTTATTGGCTGAAAAACACTTAAGTGAATTTAACATTGATAGATTCTGATTGTGAATTTAGCCTTTGTCATGACCAAAGTTTGTCTGTGATTCACGGTTGATACTTCTGTTTCTTGTTATGCGGAAGGAAAGCGGATAGTGGAGTATAGCTTCTGCACAGAGCTCTGCTTTAAGAGATGAATTGAGATAGTAATGCCTTTCTAGTTTATAAAGAAGAACATAGTGCTTATTATTCCTCACAACTAAAGAAAATGAAGTTAGGCATTCTCTCATATTATATATATAATTTATATTTATGTGTAAATTTCAGACCTAGGGGATTTATTCTTATAAGAGAGCTTTTGGGATTTTAAGAAGAATAGTATAGTTTTGACATGCTTGCATGTATAAGCCTCAAATTCATATTATCTATGATAATTTAGTTAAGCTTAAGTTCAATTTGATAATTGTTTGAATCCAGCTGTCTACAAAGAATACTTTATTAAGTCCTATCAGAATTAGAAAATGCAACAGAAGGGAAATAGACATGATGATCTTTTGTATAAGGTAGAGGTTGAGGTAATACATTCATTGGAGGGCTTTAGAGATTTTGATGAATTTGGAATCTTTATGCTTAATAAAGTTTAGAATTAAGGAAGAAATGTGTATTAATTTACATTTACTTATACCTAGTCTACTTCTAAAGATGTATGGAGAAAAATACACAATAAAGCTTTAGAATAAAAATAGAGAAATAATCATGGGCCAAAGTCGATATATAGCTATACCAGAAAACATACAGTAAGGGTAGCAATTGCTTTTAGAAAATCTGAGCTTATTGAAAGCCAAGGCACAAAGGGAAAGTCTGAGATACAGAGTTGCCAATTAGAAAATAAAAGGAAAATACATAAGCTTACCAAAAGTGATAAGCTTTTTTCTAGCTAGCTCTGAACTCCAGGAATTGATCCTTTAATTTCAGTGTTCTCAATAGCAATTTTCCAAAATGCAAAATTTTCTTCATATGACCAAAAGTTGAAGGGGTAATGCTATCATGTAAACCTAGGAAGGCATTTCTAAAGGAAAATAAAGAAATCAAGTCAAAGTAAATAGATAAATTATTGGTGATCTCATTTACCATAGGCATGACTATCCCGAATAATAGTTATCAAACTACGTTTTTACTGAAAACTAAAACAAGTTTTTTTTTTAACCATATTACAGTTTTAAAGGGTAGGTAAGAGTGGAGCTCCCTGGGTCAAGGTAGGATTGGGAGGCTTGCAGTGTGTGCACGGGCTCTGTTCTATGTACCACTACAGCCAGAGTGCCCCCGAGGCACCGTGCAGAGCCCGCAGGACTGTGTAGACTCCAATATGAAAACAAAACACTAAACTAAATAGACAAACAGCTAAAATTTTATTTAGAACTTCCCTCTCAAAGACATTTTTATCAACTGATCTATAGAGAAAGCATTCTGAAGTTATTACTGATAAGTGCGTGAAGTATAGACATTTTTTTTGTCATTGATTTAATAGAGAAATTTATGCTGAACATACTGGGCATGTGGTTAGAAAGTTTGAGGGTGGTATGAAAATTAGAGAGCATTCCTTATATTCTTATTTAAATGTAATCAACTCCACTATGCACAGGGCTGGAGGTAGGCTGTGTGTGCACATACATGTACATACATACATACATATTGTTTTTTAAAATTAGATCACTGATTGTGACCTGTACACATGCTTGAACATGTATTTTATGGGAACTTTTAGAACTGTGTACCATAAAAATGAAAATGCATACTGTGAAGTATGAGATTTATTAAGCATTGGCTCCTACATGCCCGGTCACTCTTCAGTGGAACTGCATTCAGATGGTTTTACCAGGATTTTAACTGTAAAATACAACCCTGGCATAAGTAAGCATGTTGAGCTATGGGAACATTGAGCGCTGGAAAGCTTTGACGTTCTGGGTAGTTAGTGGTGACTTCTGGGAGTAAAGGACAAGTCCCTAGGCTGACTTTTAAAAACTTACAGATATTTAGAAAGGATTTTATTTCTGCTGATTAAATTTACTCATTGATAACTAATTTTTTTAAATTATCAAATATATGACTATATAGAATATATGCAGTTCATCTACTCATAGCACATTGGTATATTTACCATTATTGTCTTTTATTCTTTAGAGATATATGGCATAATTATAATTACATATATATATACACACACAATTTGACTTCTTTTTACTTACCATTTCCCTACATCTCTAATTTTCTATTTTAATGGCTACATAATAGTTACTTACATAGATAAATTATAATTTATTTAACTAGTCTCTGATTGTTAGACAGAAATATAAATTGACTGGTTATATTTTTCATTATTATTAAAAATCTATGGTAAATATTTAAAAATCTTTGCCTAGATATTTTTTAATATTATTTTTTAAATTAATTTTAATGGGGTGACATTGATAAATCAGGATACATATGTTCAGAGAAAACATCTCTAGGTTATTTTGACATTTGATTATGCTGCATTCCCATCACCCAAAGTCCAATTGTCTTCTGTCACCTTCTAATTGGTTTTCTTTGTGCCCCTTCCCCAACCCCCTCCCTCTCCTAGATATTTTATTGGACTGAATCACAACATGAAATTACTGAGACAAGGAATATACACTTTTTAAAACTATTACTGTATACACTGTTTACTATTTAGTTTTTGCCAAATTTATATTTCCACTAGCAATACATGAAAATTATTTTCTTGCCATGGAAACTCACTGATTAGGTAGTAGGATCAATATAAGGTGTGTAAGAGAATATGCCTTAAAACAGAGGTAGTTTTATTTCTTTTAAACCGTATTTTTATTAGATAGAATAATGTCATTACCAAGATTGTAATACAGTGATGTCAATTTTTAATATATAAATGCATTTCTAATATATTACAAATATTTTAAGTTGGTAAACATGCTCATAGTAATCATTTTTACAGTTAATTTACCTAACTGATTATTTAATGCACTGAGAGGGTAAACTATAATCTAGTCAGTCAATATCTAAATTATCACAACTTTGAAATTAACTTTCCTTAAATGTGTTTGGCTATAACCTAAAGTCAGCAGTTAAGTTTTTTTTTGTTATGCCTAAATCTTAATTTCTTTAAATATTAAGAAATTTTATGTATAATTTCCTATGTCATATAAAATGAATAAATTTAAAAGTTATCTCATTGCATCCAAAGTATGCTGAATTCCCAAGGCAAATAAATGGTATACATTTATAGTTCATTTTTAAGTAAATTCAGTCTTCTGATATTAATTTATTTTATACTGACTGTTATTGTTGCAGTTTATGACCTCTAGTGACTTATAAAGCATGATATTAAATTCAAACTGGTTATATCTATTGCCTAATTGAGAAAATATTATGAGTATTGTGTAAAGCCTCACAACAACAGTGTGCTCTGATTTTATCCACCATTTAGATGCATTATTTTATGCCAAGAAAATTTAGGAAAAATATTTAATTAAAAATTCAAAAATAACTTCATGTTATTTCTTTATGTTAATAATTATAATTCACAGTATAAAATGCACATTATTGATTTGTAAATACTATGTTACTTGAGTTTAAATTTTTAAAATTATTTTGTAAAATATAATAAGCAAAATATTACACATTTATTTTAACTCTTTGTAGCAGAAATCTTATGGTTATCTATTTGAGCATATTATAATTCTAATGGTTTATTCTAAAGACTACATAATCCTGTTACCTGATACTAGTGTGAACCTCTATATGAAAAATAAGGCATTAAAATTATAAATAGGTGTTCCTATGTTTTTAGGTTATGCTATTTATTTTTAGGTTATGCTAAATAGTCTTTTATTAAGCCATTTAATTAACTTTTAAACTATGTTCCAGCACTTGTTCTGAATATTTCATTGAAGTGAAATATTCTCAGGGGCATACACATTAGTAACTAATACTACTTTTTATTCTGTACCATTTCTTAATTAGTTGTGTGTTCCAGCTATTTATATGGCTTTGCTTGTTATCCTAATAACATACCTTTTATTGTGTATGCATTGCGAGCATGAGGATATAAAGTCTTGTAAACCTTGTCATATCCCATTTTCTGCAAATAAAAATTGCTCTGCACTGTTCTGGTATAGACTGCTTGCCATGATATCAGTGGCAGCACAAACATTCATAACCTTGAACATAATTAGCATTATTGTGATGGGTTTTGTAAGATAGTATTGAGTTGTATTTAAAGGGCCACAGACACCTAATCACAGTCACTTATAACTAGCGTGTGTTGGTTGCCTTGATTATAGAATATTTTGGTAAATTGATGTTAGCAGCTGTCACAAAAAAAAAAAATGCCCTGGGATGAAGATTCTGATGGAATACTGACTAAAAATTTTCTTCTGGCCGATAGTTTTCTTTTTTCTCTTGTCTATACCTTTTCTATCTTTTCCCTACTACTGCTGTCTTCTGTTTTTCCATTTTTCTCCTCTCCTTTTCTACCATCATATTCTTCTCCTTTATAATCCTTATTTTCTCTCTAAAATTCATACTTCTTCTATATTTGCATTTTTGAGTTCTGGCTCCTCCCCCAGTGGAAGTCTAGTCATTTAGTAGGCAGTCATTTATACATTCATCATGCATCCATTCATTTGTTCCATAAGTGATTATTTGCTAGAAGTCTGCTCAATGTTCAGCACTGCAGTAGCAATTAGAGGGAAGATGGACAATAGGTTTGTTTGTTTTTAACTGAGAGTACACTATATGCCAGGCACTGCTCTAAGTGCTTTATCTATGTTAACAGATTTAATCTTTATAACAGTCCTAACAATAGGTCCAATTAAAAATTATTTGTTTTACAGAGAAGAGAGAGAGAGAGAGGAGGGGGGAGAATCAGGAAGCATTAACTCCCATATATGCCTTGACCAGGCAAGCCCGGGGTTTTGAACCAGCGACCTCAGCATTCCGTGTGGACTTTATCCACCGTACCACCACAGGCCAGGCAGTCCAATTTTTAATCATTATTTTACTGATGATGAAACAGAATCACACAAATGTTGGCCATGGTTACACAGTTAGTGAGTGTCAGAGCGGCATGGTGTGGTTTGGCTGCAGAAGACATGCATTGGGACCTTTGGGGAAAGGAGCCCAATGCTTAATGGCCTCTAAATTACCAACCTTTAATTTGTATAAAATGAAAGTACACCAGACATTATCAGTTCTTTATTTTTAAAAAAAATCCAAAAAACACTAAATCCATGATTAGGAGGGGAGAAGATACTTGGTTGTTTTTGTTAATAGGTGTGTACTAAAACACAGGGTATATACTGAGTTTAGCAGGGGTTTGGGGGACCTTGAATCAATAGACACTTGGCAGTTGATAATCAATACTTAATCCAAACTTTGATGGAATTGAAGTAAGGACCTCAGGGTGAAAATCAATAGTTTTCTTCATTTGCATTTCTATGCTTTAATTAAACCACACCAAATGAAATAGAACTTAAGTCTGGAATAATTGAGGAATTGAAGTGATTTTGAAAATTCAAGTGAACTATGATTCTCACTTTTTAAACAATTCAATTGTCTAAAGCAGTGGTCCCCAGGCCACGGACCAGTACTGGTTTGTGGGCCATTTGGTACCAGTCTGCAGAGAAAGAATAAATAATTTACATTATTTCTATTTTATTTATATTTAAGTCTGAATGATGTTTTATTTTTAAAAAATGACCAGATTCCCTCTGTTATATCCGTCTAAGACTCACTCTTGATGCTTGTCTTGGTCACATGATACATTTATCCATCCCACCCTAAAGGCCAGTCCGTGAAAATATTTTTTGACATTTAACTGGTCCATGGCCCAAAAAAGGTTGGGGACTACTGGTCTAAAGTATATGAATCAGTCACTAAGATTAATCTGGTATGAGAACAGAGTGGTCAGAAAGAAGCCTTATATCCACATCCAGTTAATTAGTGATAAAACTCAAGTAAAAGTAAAGATTAATGATGTTATTTTCCAAATTATGCAGAAGAAAGAAACTTACTTTTTTGGTCCATAAATACACAAGAAAACAATATCAGTAATTCTTCTTATTGCTGTGATATCATTCTTCATATATTTGTTTAATTCTGGAAAATTGCCAGGAGGTAATATTTTTAAGTTTGTCACTACTGTAATTGCATAGTCAATATATACTTCTCCTTGCATATCTAGTTATACTGTGTGGCTTAGAAGCACTGCTTTATTTGCTTTGATCAAATATTTATTATGTCATGTTCCTATATGCCCCCTTGAAAAAAAAGTTTTGAAAATATATCATCTTTTTCATCATGAAATAATATCTTTAATATCTCTTGGCATTTAGTGTCATCATTAGCTAAACTGGAGAACAGTATATTTGTACTAAATATTCATTCTACAGATCTTGGTTGAAGGTTCTAGGTAATACAAAAATACACTCTGAGTGCATAATCTATGACCATTGCACTTAACAACAAATTTTGACCTCACTCTCAGGTGCTCTTCTCTATACTTTTCTCCATTTCCTTCTGCACAGATATTATTTGTAGAAATTAGGCACAAAGTAATAATAAAATTGACAATTATGGTAATAGTGTTACTTCCAAATTTGTTATTAGTAGACAAATAATTTGATGAATGTTTGCCGTTTAGTTCAAAAGCTAATGGAAACTAGTTTGCTTTTATGCTTTTATATTACTTCATTTATTTATGAAATTTCTAAATTTATCAATTAGTCATTTTTAAAAGAAAAATGGACTAAAATCCTGTTTTTATGTTCTAAGTTTTCTTCTCCAGTGTTTGTTGTTTCTTTTGAATATTACTGTGTATTGTAAATGAATATATTATTCACATTTAGAAGGAAATAAAGAGAAGTCTAATATCTGAAATTAGAAAGCAGGTATTATGAGAAAGAGAAAAATCTCAATATGGTAATAACTTGTCCCTAAAGTAGAAAGAGATATGCTAGCTTTTGGCCTGTTGAAGAGACTGGACATAATTTATGAATTACTGTGGTGAATCAGCAGTGTCATACCAAGTAGAGGGTGAGGGATCCCTTTATTACTAATTGGACACTTGGTTTTCAAATGAGTTTTAGAATATTTACAATTACATGTGAAACTATGTGTCTCCCCAGCCTTCATTGAAGTCCTAAGGAATTAGAATGGCAAAGTCTCTGGCAATATGCATTGCAAAAAGTCACCCTTTGGAGAGAACACAGAGTGGTGATGTGCATTGTGAGAACTGGTCAACAGCAATGGCCAGGATCACTAATAAGTCTCTTGCAAAAAAGCCTTTTATAAAAGAGATGGCATCTCTTCCTTTCTCCCTGACTCCTTATCTTCAATCTCTTACTACTTAAATGCACTCCTCATGCATACTTAGAAGCTCCAACTCTATATCAGTTTTAGAAGCACCAGATTGCATAAAGGAATACTTTCATTTTAATTCATTATAGAAATATACAAGGTTGTGGCTTTGGTATTTTTATTGCTAAGATAGTAACACTATATTTTAAATAGCAATGAAGTATTTATCCTTTTCATAGAATTTTTTCCATTTTAATTTTACCAGACCATTGTGTAGATGAAGTTGCTATGGAAAATATCTCAATGAGCCGTCATGCTTTAACTCAAGGGGAAAAAATATGAGTTTATGTCTCATGTTAACATTAACCTTACCTTGGGTGATTGTTCATTATATTTTAGTAAGAAAACTAGTTGTTCTTATGATTTTTTGTAATTGTTTTCATATTTCAATAAGGATTTGTATCTTTTCTAGGGCCGGTGCATTAACTTCTCCCGAGTCTCATCCCAGTGAAAGGAAAGGAGGAAGACCAAGAAGGTATGAAGATGGCACATCTTCACACTGCTGATTTCCAACCAAATGGGAAGAAAATAAGTGCATCTTAGAAGTTTTTGGAAGAGCAGCTTTATTTCTATCCGTCAGGAAATGTTTTCTCTGCCTCCTGCTTTGCTTTACACCAGACCTTTTCAAACACTTGTTCTGCCATACCCAGGAGTTGAGGAAACCCAGTGATAACTTATGACTCATGACATTGACAGTAAAGAGAAACGTTAATCTACGTGCTGTGGCTTATACAAGAAAGTTTGCATGAATGTGTAGAAAAGGAAAAAAAATCAAAAACAACAAAATGAAGATATGAAAAAGGGGACCAGAGAACAACTGGCCGTGATGGAGCTTAAGTGAAGAAAGGAGTGTTTAACACGGAAACATGGCCCGTGAGCTTTCACATGGCAGGATTGTTTCTCCACAGGCAGAGTTTGAAATTTCCCACCAGGTCGAGCAAATAAAAGAGTCCATTGCCTTATATCTCTGTCAGGTCACAGAATCCTTCCCATCCTCCCTACCACAATATGCCTTACGGGAAGTTTCTGCCTGGAAAATTTCATCATTCTAACACTGAAAAGTACTTACACATGACAAAATGTAGACAGAGTGCCTCAAGGTATTGGTAGCAAGCAAGATTTTGCCCTTTAGTGTTTGAAGACACCTTTCTTTCATTATGCAGTCGGGAAAAGAAGAAAATTAATAGAGCGTTATTCCACAGGAAGACAGCCTCTAAGCAGGGATCTTGAGAGGAGTATGAGGGACTCACATTTGAGAACTTGTCTCTGTGATTGGTAGATTTACCCTCTTTCCAGGTTTAGGGTTTAGTAGTGCATAAAGCATTAATATCTAATACACATACCTAGGAGTTTTGTTTGCTTTTAATTTAAAGGAAGCAGTAACCACAAAGCTTCCGCTCAGGGTTTTTTCTTTCTCCAAGTCTCCAAGGGCTCTTCAGCGTCACAATCCAGCAACTCTCTTTGCATGAAAATTTCAAAGTTTAATTAATATAATTAAAGGCAACAGCAAGCAGCAGCCTGTGAAGATTTTGCTCATCTTTTTTATGCCTTTTGACATTGAATGACCTATTACTGTACGCACATTACTTGGATTTTGAGGGGCACTTTACCTTGGGTGTGATTCAGTAGAGAAGAAAAGACTTCCGCTCATCATTTTATAAATTAAATTTTCCAGGAGGATTGGCCACCCCAAAACATTGAAAATGTATGTATTATCATTCTTTTTTTTTTTAGAAAAACCACCTTTGTGTCATGTCGGCGATGCCAAATTATGTTAGCGTGAGCGGAAACACTGTGGGGGAGGAAGAAGGCAGCAGCTGAAGAGAAAAGCTCAAATGATCTAGTCACTTTCGATACTGTATTTCAGATGCGAAATGGATATTCGACTCGAAACCTGACAAAATGCGCCCGCTTTGATGTGAACTGGTATAGACAATGACCAGTGGCTGGGTCAGTGGGATGTCTCTCTCTGAGCACAAAAGCTTATCAAATGACACTAAAAATAAGTTCAACAACCATCACATTGGAAGGGAGAAGGCGAACATTTCATGTTTGGCGGGCATGTGAATGCACAAGATGGAAGGGGCGATTTGGAGCAACCCAGTCTAATTACCCCCATTGTGCTCTTACTGGAAATTTCAAAGGACGGGAGTGATTCTGTTGGTTGGTGTCCAGATTTGTGGCACTGCTCCAAGAAGCCTTACTCACACACACAAATATATATATATATATATATACATGTATATCTTCTAGCTTGAATCTTTTGCTCAAGGTTATTTATATCACTGGCTGGCTGGATCCAAAGTCATGTGTCTACATATTATAAATAAAATTTTACCTGTGTCTCTGTTGCCATTTTCTTCAAGCCTTCATACACTCAAGCATTATTTGGTTGAATATATTGTTGTCCCGGTTAGTTACAGGGACAGAATTATACTGAGTTCCACAATGTCGCTTATGTTCACAAGTGATAACATTGGCAGTAATTATCCATGTGTGCAAGTATGACTTGGAAATCAGATAGACACCCAGTGAGTTCGTGTAAGTCTTTGATCTACATTTGCATTGGGGATAGGACCTATCTCAATTTTCTTAAACTGGCACTTCATTTCTAATCAGTGCACATCCCTAAATGGCATTTATGAGTATCAAGGATTCTTAGAAGCTAAGGCTGCTTTTTTGACAGCTACTTTGAATTTCTCTAGTATCATATGGCATTTGTGTGACACTTGCATTTTGCTACATGAGCAATGTAAATAGACCTCTGTCTTTAAATGGCAAAATAGCTTTCTGTGGGTTGTCATGCAAATGGAATTCCAGTTCTAATACCACTATGAAGAACTCTCAATGATGACAGAAAGGCAGTGATCTAGATGGAGTCTAAAAGAGTACCATTCACAGTGTTCAAAGACAGATGGAATTTCATTGCTCTGAAAGACGTGAATCAGATTTATGTTATGTTTTTCTCTAATTAGGATACCGAGCAAATGAGAAGACTTGCTTGAAGGAGTTCTGCTTTCTCACTAAATTGAAAACTTCTAGACCTTTCAACCAGGAGAATAAAAGAATAGTATAAATCCATTTCTATAAGTTTAATAACATTTCATATTTTATGTAGAGAAATAGTTCCTGTTTAAGTTTCTGGACATAATATCAGTCAAGATTTCTTTTCTGTGAATAAATGAAAAAGTCTTTATACATAATCCATTTGTTTTACATAAGGTTGCAAAAACAATTAAGTGGGAAATGACTCCTAACTTATGTGTCTGCTCTTTCTGGAAAGAAAGTTTTGAAGGCAGCTATATATATTTCATAACAATGTCTGTTCTTTATGGATTTGATCCATAAATATTTATCTATCTGAAAACTTTGATACTTGGAATGTTTTCCTTAAAGCATTTGGTGCTCCAGGAAAAAACATTTGGTGCTAAGAGTTGTAGCACTGATGCCTTTCCCCAAGTTAATTCTATTTTAAAATTTTAAATTTCCTTCCCAATGAGATGCAGAGTAAAATTTGGACCCTCCATTAAGTAGGGAGCCGTATCTGTCACTATGGATAATAACTATTTTGACAAAAATATAAAAGGTTTAAATCTCCTATATTTCATATTGTTAGAGATGAATTGATATGCTTATATTTCTCTTGAACTTTATTCTAACCACTTTAAATCATAAATTATTCACTATTTGTTTTTCAAATGAGTCTTCTCTGGGTGTAAGATTTGGTGTTTCAGTGAACTTAATAACATTATCTGAATATCAATGACCATAGTTTACTTCTCAGAGATAATTTATTAGTTTATTTTAAAAATTAAAACACAAGCAAGATTGCAAGTTCATCACGAAGTCATGGGGGTAACTTCTAGATTTTATACAGCATCACATTATGTTAGGAAATTTATTAGTGTTTTATTGCTACTGGAAATTATTGGTGGGTGTATGTGCACAGGAGAGAAAGGCATACATTCTTTAATATAAATATAAATGTATAATCTAGAACCCTAGAACAACTTAGTACATCTATTGTATGTCTAAGGAAAGAAACATGCAGGTGAGGCTGGAGAATGATGTCTATTTGCAGGTAATAGAGTGCGTGTATTCTAGTCTCAGAGTTAGATTAATATTTTACTTAGTGAATATCTTTGGCATATTTCTGCGAACACTTTAATTATAATCTTACCTTTTCACTTAAACTAGGATCTATTCGGTTAATTTGATAAAAGAAAGTAAAAATTATTTTCTTTCTCATAATGTAGCAAGCCCAGTGCTATTTTGTATGTGTGTGTGCTCTTCTGCCAAAAGGAAATACTGCTAAGAAAGTACACAATATAACATGCAAATTTATATTCAAATGTGCTGGTTCAGATTGCTTTGCGAGAACTATATTAAGGTAAAGTGTGTGTGTGTGTGGTTTGTGTGTGTGCATGCGTATGTGAACCTAGCCACAACTAGCTTGCTAAAATTGAACAGATCAGCTTCTCAGCCATAGGCTAGAGATGAACTGGAGATATCTGAGGTTCATTCAAGCTCTGACAGTATATCAGTGACTGTAGTCATATTGGAGGTTTTCATATTTTTATGTCTCATATTTTCACTGACTTGCTTTATTTGTAGAGCATGGTAATATAAGCTCTGTAAATTATTATTTAGTTACAAAAAACACATTGAGCCATAGTCTATAATTTGATAATTAGCCATAATAAAGCAATTTCTCAATTTTTTATATCTAGAATTTTTCAAAGAGGCAACTGATGATAAAATTACATCTGATAAAACATCTCAAATTATGAGTAAAATCTTGAGAAATATATTGCATATTTCAATGTGACTTTACAGTCTTAACTGTCAAGTGTCTCAAAAGCATATACAAAAAGGTACTGAAATTGTTACAAGAAATATATGCCACCAGTTTTAATGATGAGGTAGCTTGTACCCAGCAGAAATTTAAATCATTAAATTCTTCTTCCCTTAGTCAAAATTGGGGGAAAAAACTTAATTTAAAATCACTATGCCTATGTTTCTTATAAGAAATAGTCAATGGAGAATATTTTATTCATATGAACACAGCTTAGGACACATAGTATGTTAGAAGTGCTAACTTTTCAAAAAGTTACCATCACCATACCATAGAAGATAACTAGCCCTGGCTGGTTGGCTCAGTGATAGAGAGTCGGCCTGGCGTGCAGGAGTCCTGGGTTCGATTTCCAGCCAGGGCACACAGGAGAAGCACCCATCTGCTTCTCCACCCCTCCCCCTCTCCTTCCTCTCCTTCCTCTCTGTCTCTTCCCCTCCTGCAGCCAAGGCTCCATTAGAGCAAAGTTGGCTCGGGTGCTGAGGATGGCTCCATAGCCTCTGCCTCAGGTGCTAGAATGGCTCTGGTTGCAACAGAGCAACGCCCCAGATGGGCAGAGCATCGCCCCCTGGTGGGCATGCTGGGTGGTTCCTGGTTGGGTGCATGTGGGAGTCTGTCTGACTGCCTCCCCATTTCCAACTTCAGAAAAATACCAAAAAAAAAAAAAGATAACTAAGAAAGTAAAATTGAAAAAACAAAATTCTTGACATTGTCTCCAAATAACTATAAAGTTATTTGTATCTTAGATAAATTTGCAAATTTGTGTTCATATATGCTTTTGAGACACTTTACAGTTAAGACTAAAATAAACAAATTTGTGTTCATTTTAAAATTCAAAATGAATTTTAAAAGTTATTAAAATGTAAGTTTAAGTAGATTTCAATTTGATAGAAACAAGAGTTATTATTCTAGATTGTAGACTAACAAAAAGATATGTGCTGTCTTTATGCACTAAAAGGCAAGATGATTTTAAACAATTTATATGCTGAACAAAGGAACTGAGTGCTTCCAAAATAATAGATGATAGAAAAAGAAAATAGTTACATCATGTACTAAATTCAAAGCAAATCTGAACCTCTCAGCATGCTTTTGTACTCCACCATCTGATATGTACATGTCATCGGGGAAAGAAAAACTAACAACATAAAATAAGATTGACTAGTTCTAGCAGAGGCTACCTGTAAATGGAATTTTTGCTAGTTGAAATTCTGATGTGAAATGAGACAATTATCATGATCACACTAAAGTTTTCTCTTTTGAGTTATTTTTTAACATTCTCTAATTCTAAAAGTCTCTGTTAATTAAACAACAATGACAGATCTGCATCTTCTTTAAATTGTTTGTGTGAGGCTGTCACACGAGAAGAAAGATTATATTTTAAACAATATGTTCAAGTGTAAAAATTCTTCAGCAAATTTTTAATGTTTAAAAAAATGGGAGAAAGTTTCAGGACTTTTGTAACTAATATCTTGGCAGTCGTTATCAGGAACTGGATATTTCAGGAAGTTTGAAAAGATTTAAAAAAATTTTTTCAGAGGATAACAAAAACTAAATTATGCCCTGGATTATTCACTATACTTTACTTTTCCTCATTTTAAGTAATATTGATTAGCATGAGTATATTATATTAATATGACACAACACTAGAAACAAAAGAAAATTACCATGACATGACCAATCATGCGTTATCTCTGGGTTTCTGACACCACTCAGAAAGTACTGAAATAAGGTATTTATATCAATGATTTAAAAAATTCTAATTCAATATAATAATGGTCAATTTAGAATTTCAAAATTATTAAATCTATTGAGCTGGTAGAGTAAAAATAGTATATTGCTCAAATTATTTTTTTTAATTCATGGCATTCCTTGTTTTAAAAAAGAGTTTCCTTAACTCTCCAAATATTAGTCCAATAAATCTCAACCCAGTGTCATTACTGCATATGTTTACAATTTCTAACTGTGAAAAAAAATTATTTTTAATATCAATTAAATCAAGAAAGAGGGCTTATATTAGTTTTCTATTTCTTCTACAATAAATTACTGAAAACCTAGTGGCTTAAAACAACACAAAGTTCTTTTCTCTTATAAATCTGGAGGTCAGAAGTTTAAAATCAATTTCACTGAGCTAAAAAATTAAGGTTTGAGCAGTTCTGAATCCTTTTGGAGGCTCTGAGAAGAGAATTTGTTTCCTCGATTATTTCAGCTTCTAGTGGCTGCGTGTATTCCTTGGCTTGTGGCCCCTTCTTTCAAAGTATCAAGCCAGCCTCTCCTTCAGTCACCACATCATCTCTTTTCTCTCTGATCTCCTGCCTCCCTTTTATAAGGACCATTGTGATTACAGTGCACTAGTTTGGATAATCCCAGATAACAGCCTCATCTCAAATCCTTAGCACAATCATTCTGCATAGTGCCTTTTTCCACGCAAGATAACAATCACAGGTTCTGGGGATGAGGACATAGATATCTTGGGGGAGAATTATTTAGCCTACCACAAAGGTAATAATAGTTTTTCTTTCATTACATATGTTCCATATATCTGACACCATAAGAAAATATGCAAGTTGAGTTAAATTTTCTCTATCAAATTTGTACCTTCCCAAATTATTTTGGATATTGTCATCATATAAAGTGATTATAGTTTAGAGTAATTCAATTTGTTTCCATTCTACTGGTTCATATTTTACTTGAGATTTTTCTCAGCAAAAGAAAAATGCCAGAGAAACTTTTTGGGAGCTTTTTGCCAGATGATAAACCTTGAACAGGGCTGAGAAGCCTATGGGTAGTTTTTTATTGCCTCTAGAGCAGTGGTCCCCAACCCCCGGGCTGTGGACCAGTACCGGTCCGTGGGCCATTTGGTACTGGTCTGCAGAGAAAGAATAAATAACTTACATTATTTCTATTTTATTTATATTTAAGTCTGAACAATGTTTTATTTTTTAAAAATGACCAGATTCTCTCTGTTACATCCGTTTAAGACTCACTCTTGACACTTGTCTCGGTCACGTGATACATTTATCCATCCCACCCTAAAGGCTGGTCTGTGAAAATATTTTCTGACATTTAAACCGGTCTGTGGTCCAAAAAAGGTTGGGAACCACTGCTCTAGAGCATGTACCTGGGCTATCTGCTCACACTATGATTAGCACTGTTTAGATAAATATTTGTTTCCAGGTATGATATGCATTCCAGAGCATACTTTTCCACAATAGTAAATTCAACAAATGATTATTGAATGCCTACTAAATAAGGATTAGGCAATATATGGATCACTAAGGAACTGGCAATAAATAAATTGAACTTATATTTTAATGGAGGGGAAAAAACTACTTAAGTAAATAGGTAACAAGTGGAATGAACATTTTGAATGTACATATAAGTGCTGTGGATGCATATAACAAGAGCATTTAACCAGATCTAGAGTTTCAGGAAGAAGTATTAGAAGCAAGGACACAAAGAGAGAAGGACAGAATGTTGTAGAGATTGTGAAATCATGACCTAGAATGAATAAAACCGAGACAATCCGAGGACTGAGAGATAAGAATTACAAAATAGCCAGGCAGAGTGAAAACAGGACAGAATGATGTAGGAAGGGATCAGAAAGTGGAGGGATCAGAAAGTTCACTTTTTTTTTTTTACTATCTTCAGGATAAAAAGAAGTCAGTAAGTGTTTGAAAATCTAAAGCAGGAAACAAGAATTACCAGGTTGATATTTTGAAGCAATCACATGTTAGGGAGGAGACCATAAAGGAAAGGGTGCATCACAGATCATTCATCATCTCTTCAAATCTCACATCATTTTGCATTGTATGGATGTTATATTTCTGAGTTTGTCATAATTTAAATTTCCTTTGAATTATGGGAGCACTATTTTCCAGTACCTCAATGAAAACATATTCCACTCAGTTTTAAACAGATGTCCTGTGTATACAGTGTATACAGTTAGAACTAATCATTTTTGCTTCACACTTGCATTTTTTTCCTGTTACATATTCAATAGGAGAACTGTTTTTGAATAATTTGGTCCACAGAACTACTTCTCCCCATCTCGAATCCCCTGTCTCTACGGGGCTTCTCACCCCTGTGCCTAGACTCTGGGGTTTGACCTCCACCCAGGTGTCCTGTTGCTGCTCTAAACTTTTTAGCTTTGCCCTCACCTTGGCTGTAAGTGACCTGCTAGTACTAGATCAACCAGTTTCACAGGATGCCCCTTCCAGAAGGCCTAGCATAATGAACATGATGATGTCACCCTTGTTATATTATTCTTGACTTTTGGTGACTCTGGGGGCTCCTGCTGCAACCAAGACAAAAAAATCACGCTTAATGTTATTTATTAAAATGGGACCATTCTGGGTGCTGGGAAAACAGTAGTGCAGAGGGACAAGATCTCAGCTTTCATGGATTTTACATTCAAGTCAAGAAAAAAATAAACAATGGGATAGCCAGAGAGATGCTCTCTCATAAGGTGTCAAGTATATAACCTGTGACATAAGTACTGTGAAGAAAATGAAGCAGGGTGAGTTAAAAACTAAGTAGAAAAAGGTTTGCAGTTGAGGTGGTCAAGAAAAGCCTGAGGGCACAAGAGTCCCAGCTGAGGGGAAGAGCACAGGTCTAGGTCCTGAGACAAACAATGAGCTCAGTTAAGAACAGGAAATTGAACCTGACCTGTGGTGGCGCAGTGGATAAAGCGTCGACCTGGAAATGCTGAGGTCGCCGGTTCGAAACCCTGGGCTTGCCTGGTCAGGCACATATGGGAGTTGATGCTTCCAGCTCCTCCCCCCTGTCTCTCTCTCCTCTCTCTCTCTCTCCTCTCTAAAATGAATAAATAAAAGAAAAAAAAGAACAGGAAATTGAGCCCTGGCTGGTTGACTCAGTGGATAGAGTGTTGGCCTTGCATATGGGCATCCCCGGTTTGATTCCCGGTCAAGGCACACAAAAGAAGCGACCATCTTCTTCTCTCTCCATCCTCTCTCCCTTTTCTTGCTCTTCCTTTCCCACCAGCCAGTGGCTCCATTGGTTCCAGCATTGACCCTGGTGATGAAGATAGCTGGGTTGGTCCAGCCTGTCAGCCTCAAGTGCTAAAAATAGCTTAGTACTGGAGCATCGGCCCAAGATGGAGTTATCTACCTTCCACTCACCTAAAAAACAAAACAAATAAACAAGCAAAGAAACAACAGGAAGTTGAATGGAAAAGGACAGGGAGTGAACCAGACAGTAGTGATAGGAGAAACAGGTGAGGTAGGGCTGTGAAGGCCAGACAAGGAGACAAGATTATACTTTGTAATAGAAACCAGCTCTTAGAAGATTTGAGCTGGATAGTGATATGTTCTGCTTTATGCTAGAAAAAAATTGGTGCTACCTTCTGGGTGGAAAGTGAGGTTTGTAGGCAAAAATGAAAGCAGGGAGATATGTGTGAAGTACTGAAAGATTCTGTGTTTAAATTTCTGTGTAAGTGTAAGGTCATTTATATATTTCAAAGTCTAGCAATAAAATGGAGAAACGTATTTCAAGTTGATCATAAGATGTTAAGATACCAGGAATATTAAAATCTCCTACTCTAGTTGCTTATGTACTTGGATAACAGCTTTTCCTCTGCACCTCTTTGTAGTGAACCAAAGAGCACGGAAGTCCTTGCCCAAGAGCTGAACTCAGAGAGGAGGAGCTCTTGCAAGTCATGCATTCAAAGCTTCAGTTGTCCTTTTAAATGCGAAGTGACTTGGATCTGAGTTAATGAAGTGGGGGCTGCACTAAACTCAATTTCTCGGCATCAGACAAATCTTGGAAGGTTGTTTCTTTTTCCCTGACATGGAAGAGAAATAAAATGAAGAAACAAAAAAGGAGGAGGAGGGCTGAGCAACATCATAGGAGGCTGAGCATAATTTGAGAAAACGACACAGGAAGCTTTTTTTGTGTTTTTAAGAACGAAGATGCCCCATTCTCCATTTCAGATTGAGTTCATTCCTGCAATGTAAATTCTCCGTCTCATAATTTCACTTGTCTAGTAAGTAAGTTTTTGTGTTACTTAAGGAAGTTAGCTGAGTTAGGAAAAATATCCAAGGGATGATAAAATGATTCTTAAAATTAATATACAAAATAAGCCTCTGAAAACTTACAGAAATATTGAGGACTGGCCAATCCAAAACTTGATGGACAGAGACTTGAGTTGTGGTGGTTGACGCGCAACACAATATACAGAGATGTGTTGTAGAATTGTGCACCTGATACCTGTATAATATTGTTAACCAGTGTCACCCCAATATATTCAATTGAAAGCAGAAAAGATAATATATTGGATCTTAAACAGCAAGTTTCCCCTACCTGTTTACTGTTTTCCCCCTAGAATTAAATATACGTATGTATATATTTTGAAACAAAATAATTTTAAAGTTAATAATAATAAAACACACTGCAAACATTGTTCAAGTAATAACCTTAAACAAGACATTAATAAAATCAATAAACTCTTAAAATAAAATAAAAGGAATCCAATTCTTCAGCTAAATTTCCCCTAAAATATAATACCTTATGCCAATGGCCCTTGCGTTCTTAAGAACAAATTATTAAATTCTATACATGCAGTAAGAATAGTGTTTCTCATATTTTTTGTTAATTTATATGATACCTATACACAGTCCTTTCTAGGAGGTATATTTATATTTGAAAATGCCACGAATGACTCACAATATAAACTTTCACATGTTTTGCAATCCTAAGGACATCCCTGATCATTCATGTGAAGCAATTTGACATCTAAAAATAATGATTTCTTACCACATTTAACAAAATCCTACCAAACCACCTGGTAACATGAATAACTTGCATTTATATATCATTTTATAATTTCTAAAGTATTTGCACATGTATTATTCATTATTTTATTTAATAAACATATACTGGTTGCATAATATGCATACAGTGCAAATTTGACCCAAACATAGGCAAAGTTAGTGTAAAATTGTGGTGTAAGGGTGGAAGTGAAAGGTGGAAGAGATGGCCCTTACTTAGTAAAAAAAAGTTGTGCAACATGAATCCTGAGTGGTCCATTTAAAAATAAACCCTGATCACATAAAGTGAGATTTAATGCTAAATGAGGCCTGTTTTATATGGGCAGCTCTAGATAAACTCTACTGCTGAGAGTTCTGCATATTGCTGCGACATAATTTTCCATGTATATTAACAGCCTTCCTGAGGAAAGCAAAACACTTTTAAATCATTCCATTTGTTGCAAAACATTACCTTGGTCTAACTCACAGGTTAGTTAAGCACATAAAAATGTAATGTTCCCTAAGGGTAAACAAAACAAAACAGAATACCATAAAAATGATGAGGTTCAGTTTGACATGGTTCCTAGGAAAAAGGGAGGTTTCCGGAGGAAATTGTTTTCAGGCCAGCTGCAAGACACTGTGACAGAGATGACTGCTTTAACACAGCAGTTTTCAACCTTTTTAAATATCATGGCACACATAAACTAATTACTACAATTCTCTGACACACCAAAAAATGTATTTTTTGCCAATGTGACAAAGAAAAACAGGTATAATTTTGACTCATTCATACCGAACGGCTATTGTTGTGTGGCCTGTTGTCATTTTTTATTTGACAATCTAAGGGAAAAGAGGTCAGTGCCCCTGACTAAATAGTTAGGAATTGCATGTTTTAAAAATTCTTGCAGCACACCAGTGTGGCGGCCATGGCACCCGGGCTGGAAATCGCTGCTTTAACACAATTTCAGAGGCAGTTAATGAGCAAGAGAGGCTAGAAAACCCCAGAAAGTGAAAATATAGTGAATTTAGAGCCTTAGCTTTCATTTCCAAGGATTGTGCTGTAAAAGTGGTTCCTCACAATGTAAAACAGTGTTCCAGGTCAATGTTTTATCCACTGCGCCACCACAGGTCAGGCCGACAATGTAAAACTGAACTAGATTTATAGTTTCCTTTCTCGTTTTGTGCTAATTAACTGTACTAGGCATTTATTCTGTTTTGACATCAGTGTTTCCCATCCATTTTGCAAACTGATCTACACACAGCAGGTAAAGGATAATGCTGCTGAGGGTAAAACCAGTGATGGTCACCTTTCAGCCACCCGCAGCATCCTGGTTTTCTGCTAGCCCCTGGAGAAAGGCAGGGGTGAGGTGCCTGCGGTAGCCCTGGGGGTAGAGGATGTTAGTTATGATCAGCACCAGGAGTGTGAAGCGCAGGGGAGTGCAAACCATGCCCAAGGCAAGGGATTTGATTCTTTTGCCAAGAGAAAAATGTCAAAAACCAACCAAGAAGGTCAGAGCTATATAGCAATTATACAAGGGATGAAAAGCAATGGTAAGAACTAAGCCAGAATGAAGAAAACTGCCTTGAATTTGCCCATTCATTAGCTTAATTACAGAATGTTGGCAGGTACCTACCTTGTGTTTGTATCTGCACGAGGCGATGCTACGCTGCCATGAGAATAAACTGGTCTCACCAATTTCATTGAAAAGCGGAGACAGACACTGAAAAGAAATGCAAGATTATGAGTTACGTGAAGGAAAATACAAAGTGCTGTAAGAACGTGTAATGGGAAGGGGATAACCTAGTCTGAGTCATTATAGATAGCAGTGAAATTTTTGCTGAGACTAAGATAATGAGTATCCTTCCTTCTTTCCCTCCTTCCATCCTCCCTTTCTTCCTCCCTTCTTTCTTACCTTCTTTCCTCTTTCAGTCCTATCTAATTAGTAACATTAACATAACATAAAATTGCAGAGTGTCTGGCACATAATAGGCTCCTAATGAATATCTGTTTTAAGAGTAAAAATGATTGCTGGACTCCTAGTACCTTCAAGACTGAGTATACTGTCCCATTTCTCCCTCGTCCTCCCTATCGCGCCCTATTACAACTAAACTTCCTGAACATGCAACGTAAAACAGGGGAAGCCTCTGAAAGGAGGAAAGAAGGCGGACTGCTTAAGGACTTGAAGAACACCCTGCAGCTGTGTTCCCTGACTCTCCTCATTGCCTTCTCCCAGATAGGCTCCTACAGGAAAGACCTACTGGCCATGGGGGATTCAGACCAGGATTGAAGCTGATCTCGCTCTGTGTCTTCTCTGTGTCAGTAAATCATGGCTCCATCCAGCACTTGACTGCCTTTTATTGTCCTTGCTGATTCCAATACCAAATGCAAAGGGCAGAAGTGTTTCGAGTCCTCCCCGGGGTAGGTAACAGATTCAATTTTTTTTTTATTGTGATAAAATGCAGATGACATAAAACTGATCACTTAATCATTTATAAATACATAATTCAATGGCATTAAATATATTTATATTGTTGTGCTACCATCACTATCGTCCATCTCCCAAATCATACAGTTAAGCATTTTTGGATTTGCTGCAACATTCAAATGGATTTGCTTTTACCATTTTTACAAATTGATTGATATGCCATTTTCTCTTTATTTCTCCTCATTTACTTTTTTCTGAATAGCACAAGGGTTAGGCTTTTCTGCAAAGGGTATAACTAACACATTTGTGTGTGTGTGAACACTTTTGAACTGCTTTCTCTTGTTCATTCAGATTTAACATTAAAGGGCCTCAAGGCCACATTGGTAATGAGATTCACATTTTGAAGGCTGCATTAGTATAGTAATGTATTTCATGCTGTTGTTCCATAATTAGCCTAATCAAATAAAATGAGATCAAGCATTTATCGGAAGGATCCAGCCTCTTCATTCATACAAAGTTATACTTAGCTAATCACAGAAGAAAATATTCTTTCCCCAGGTTTTTGTTCACATTTTTAAGCTAGTTACAAGATTTAATCAGTGTATTCTATTTCTTTCTTAAAATCTAGTGAGACCATTTTTCCTAATAAGTAAAACTAAAATAAGGAGAACAGTGTTTGGGGATTAATAAATTAATTAACTAGTTAAATCAATAGATATTTATTGATTCTGAATATACATCAGGTATCTTATTGGTCATTATTCACAGCAATGAAAGAGACAGAAACATGATCCTTGCCTTTCATGGAGCTTACTATCTCTACAGCTGCTATAACAAATTACTAGAATTCCTGTCTTCAAACAACACAAATTTAGAATTTTGTCTAGCTTCTAGTCAAGGTGGTGGTATAAGTCAATGCAAAACTCCAATAGTTCCACAGCCACATCAGAATTACAGTTAAACTACAGAACAACCGTCATTCAGAACTGCTTGAAAAAAATCTAGCTGAATAAAAGTCCTACAACTAAGGGAATTAAAAAAAGTCACATCAAGACTGGTAGCAGGGGCAGAGAAATAGAACAACAGGCTGGTCCCACACCCACACGTGGTGGATAAAAACCTGGAGGGAGATCATGGTTGCAGAGATTCTTCCTAAGGAGCTAAGGGTCCTAGGCCCACACCAGGCACCCCAACCTAAGGTACCAGTAACAGGAAGAGAAACCCTATAACTTCTGGCTGTAAAACCCAGCAGAGAAGGAGGCTGGGTGAGATGGACTTTGCAGGAGTCCCACTCAGTTCCTCTTAAAAGGCTCAGGCACAGAATTACTCAGACTCGCTTCCTCTGAGCTCCTGCTCTGGGGCAGCAGCTTGAAAGGCACTAGGGACATATGGAGAGGAACTGAACTATCTGGCACCAGGATGAGAGCTGGAGAGCAGCTTTCTCCTGGACAGAGGTGCTGACAGAGGCCCTTGTTCCTTTGCTGAGCCCTCCTCCACAGAGCTGCAGGTAGGCACCATATGAGTCTCCATCAACATGGCTATCACTGTTTGCCTCACTCTTGTGATTCCTTGAGACTTCACCCCACCAACTTTCAGATCCACCCAAGCTGTTTCCAGTGAAACAGCTTTTCCTTATGAATGACCTATCTTGGCTCAGGCTTCAAACTTTCCTCAAATCTCTCAAACAAGCAGCATCTGACCTCAGTGTGCCCGTACTTCTAGTTAAGTAGCCAAGGGGCCCCAGGCCTGGCACTAGTAGCAGGTGGCCTTAGATCACAGCTTGGTTGCTTCTGGGCATCTCCAAGCCCAGCACCAGTAGCAGCCATCTGTAGATCACTTTGCAGCTCATGCCAGGCGGCCCTGGACAGGATACAGGCAGATGCTGACCTTGGCCTGCACTTCCCAGGAGGTCCTTGAGCCAGTGCACCTGGTGGACAGCTTCAGACCATGTCAAAATACCCCTCAGCCACCTCCACAAGTAACACACTTAAGGAGATGAGTCGGTCTCCAGAGCCCTGCTAAATGAAGTCCTGCTCCATGGGCTGTGCCCCTGCACAGCTGATCCTCCATGGTACTTGGGTTACAGCCAGCCCTTGCAGCTGAGAAGCCTGGGGGTAGTTTCCTTTCCTGAGGTGCCAACAGCAATCAAGGCTTACATTCAACAGGAGGGCTTACACAGTCCTCACAGGGGATGGGGGCACACCTGGAGTGCCTAGCTCTGGTGAACGAGGAGCCTATGCCACTGGGCCTTACAGAATATCTACTACAAAAGGCCATTCTACCAAGCCTGGGAGATAGAGCAGCTCTACCTAATATATAGCAATAAACACAGAAATGCTTCCAAAATGAGGAGACAGAGAAATATGTCCTAAATGAAAGAACAGAACTCCATAAAAAGGACAAAAAAAAAAAAAGAGGAAAAAGAAGAAGAACTAAACAAACTGGAGACAAACAACCTACTAGATACCGAGTTCAAATTATTGGTTATAAGGGTGCTCAATGCACTTAGTGAGAACTTCAACAGCATAAAGAAAGGGCACGGAAACCATTAAAAAAAGAACCAGTGAGAAATGAAGGCTATACCACTAACTGAAGAAAATTTTATAGGGAATCAACAGTAGAGTAGATGAATCCAAGAATAAAATCAGCGATTTGGAATATAAGGAGGCAAAAATCATTCAATCAGAACAGCTAAAAGAAAGAAGAATCCAAAACCAACGAGGATAATGTAAGAAAGCCTCTGGGACAACTTCAAGCGCACCAGCATTTGCATTATGAAGGTGCTGGAAGGAGAAGAGAGAGAGCAAGAAATTTAAGACCTGTTTGAAAAAAAATAGAAAACCTGCCTAACCTGGTGAAGGAAATAGACATACAAGTCCAGGAAGCACAGAGAGTCCCAAACCAGATGAACTCAAAGTGGCCCCCACCAAGACACATCAGAAGTAAAATGCCAAATGTTAAAGACAAAGAGAATTTTAAAAGCAGCAAGAGAGAAGCCACTGTCCTGGAGGCAGCCAGAGCAAGGCTGAGGAATGCCGAGCTTTGTGTTGTGCTCTGTGCTGCCCAGACTAGTGAAGAAGAGTCATGATGGCTGAAGGGGACCCAAAGAAACCAAAGGGCAAGATGTCTATTTATGCCTTCTTCGGTGCAAACATGCAGAGAGGAACACAAGAAGAAAAACTGAAGGGTTACTGTCAATTTTGCAGAATTTTCCAAGAAATGCTCCAAAAGGTGGAAGCCAATGTTGAGGAAAGAGAAATCTAATTTTGATGAGATGGCAAAGACAGAAAAAGTTTGCTAAGATTGTGAAATGTAGTGTTATGTACCAGCTGAGGGAGGCAAAGTCTATTGACCCTCAAAAGCCAACATCTGGATTCTTTCTCTTCTGTTCAGAATTTTGCCCCAAGATCAGATCCACAAACCCTGATGTCTCTATTGAAGATGTGACAAAGCAGCTGGGCGAGATGTGGAATAACTTAAGTGACAGTGAAAAGCAGCCTCACAAAAATAAGGCTGCAAAGCTGAGGAAGAACTATGAGAAGGATGTTGCCGACTATAACTCTAAAGGAAGTTTGATGGTGTAAAGCGTCTTGCTAGAGTTGCCCAGAAAATGATGGAAGAGGAAGAGGAAGAAGAGGAGAAGGAGGAGGAGAAGGAAGATGAAAAAAAAACCTGTTCGTATCCTTGAAAATACCTTAGAGTAGGGGAGTACTATAATTGACACAGCTCTTACTTGAGAGGTGTCTGTTGCCCTCATTATGATTAATTACACAGTTGAATCATGATCATACGTAGTCTCTCAAAGTGCTCCAGAAATTGTCAGTGATTTACATGCAGTGGATATGCGTATCTGGAGCACCCTGAAACTGTATCAAAGTTGTTCAGATTTCCAAACATTTTTAAAATGAAAAGGCTCTCATATTCTCCTCACTCTGTTCACTTTGCTGTTGGTGTGGCAAGGCATTTAAAGATATTTCTGGCATTTGATTTTTTAAAATCTCTAAGGTGGTTATTGGCTGGAAATCCTGTGTTATCAACTGTACATACCTATACTTCGTAAAAAAAAAAAAAAATAACAAAACCACTGAGACAAGCTCATGATGCTCTCTGCTTGGTGTTGAGGATGTAGGAAGGATGCCTTCTGGAGGGGCTGTAGCTCGGGCATGCACTCTGAGTCTGGACCTGTGGACACTGCAGTAGGCACCCATTTAGCTTCAGATTGTCCTGTTTTTGTGTCTAGTAACATATCAGGCATTCTTAGCCGTGGAAAGGGGGAGGGTGTCAGCTGGTATAAGAAGTGTTGGGATCTTTTTAAATAAAGTGCTGTAAGTTTCAACTGTTTTTAAACAAACTACAGTTCTTTGTTGTCAACAAAGCGAAGAGCCACAGCATTAATGCAAGTTTAAGAACCTTCTGTACTAAACACAGTTTGCAGCATTTTGTTATTTATTTTTTTTAATGTTTAGAATGCTGAAATATTTCTGGAGTTAAATAAACAGTATTACATTTTAAAAATTTTATTTCATTAATTAATGAAAGCAACAAGATAAAAGCAGTTAGTTTCTACAAGGGAACTTCCACAGGATTATCAGCTGATTTCTCAGCAGAAACTTGGCGGGCCAGAAGAAACTGGCCAGAAATATTCAAAGAGATAAAAAAGGAAGGACTTACAATCAAGATTACTGTACCCAGCAGAGCTATCATTTAGAACCAAGATTTTTAGGCAAAGAAAGCTAAAGGAATTCATCACCACCAAACTAGTGTTACATGAATGATAAAAGGGTCTTATTTAAGAAGAAGAAAAAGAAGATAAAAAATATGGACTATAAAGTGGCATAAATATGTATCTATCAATATTTGAATCTAAAAAACAAAATAAATGAACAAGCAGAACAGAAACACTCATAGATACAAGGAACATTTGACAGCTGCCAGGGGGGAGGGTGGTTAAGAGGATAGGTAAAAAAAAAAAGGAAAAGTTTAAGAAATACAAATTGATAGTTACAGAATAGTCATGGGGCTGTAAATACAGCATAAAGAGCAGAGTCAGTAATATTCTCATAACTAAGTAGAGTGTCAATTGGGTATGAGATTTATTGAGATGATCACTTAGTTAAGTTATGTAATATATAATCTTTGTAGTATACACCTAAAATGTAAGTGGGATTGGTAGTTAGGTGATAGCCAGCAAAACAATAGAGACCTCAGGCCTATAACAGGAAAAAAATAGATTCTCTAGATTCTCACCTATGACCTTCAGAAGGAATGCAGTCAGATTTCTGACATACAGAGCAGTAAGATTGTAAGCATTACATTTTTTATGTAAAAAATGGCCATGCACATTTCTTGCCTATGGTTTTCTTCCTCCATCTTCAAAGCCAGCAATGGCAAGTTAGATCAACCTACTTTGCATCTCTTTGACCTACTCTTTTGCCTTTCTCTTCCACTTTTTTTTTTTTTGCATTTTTCTGAAGCTGGAAACAGGGAGAGACAGACAGATTCCCGCATGCGCCCGACCAGGATCCACCTGGCACGCCCACCAGGGGGCGACGCTCTGCCCACCAGGGGGCAATGCTCTGCCCATCCTGGGCGTCGCCATGTTACGACCAGAGCCACTCTAGTGCCTGGGGCAGAGGCCACAGAGCCAACCCCAGCGCCCGGACCATTTTTGCTCCAATGGAGCCTTGGCTGCGGGAGGGGAAGAGAGAGACAGAGAGGAAGGCGCGGCGGAGGGGTGGAGAAGCAAATGGGCGCTTCTCCTGTGTGCCCTGGCCGGGAATCGAACCTGGGTCCTCCGCACGCTAGGCCGGCGCTCTACCGTTGAGCCAACCGGCCAGGGCCTCTCTTCCACTTTTAAAGAATGATTTGATTGGGCCACTTAGATAATACAAGATAATCTTATTCCAAGGACCTTAATCTTTTTTTTTAAATTTTATTTATTCCATTTTTAGGAAGGAGAGAGATAGAGAGAGAGAGAGAGATAGAGAGATAGAGAGAGAGAGAGAGAGAGAGAGAGGAAGAGGAGGAGCAGGAAGCATCAACTCCCATATGTGCCTTGACCAGGCAAGCCCAGGGTTTTGAACCGGCAACTTCAGCATTCCAGGTTGATGCTTTATCCCATTGTGCCACCACAGGTCAGGCCCAAGGACCTTAATCTTAATCATGCTTGGCCAGTTAGCTCAGCTGGTTAAGTGTGTCATCTCTGAAACAACAAGGTTTTGAGTTTGATCCCCAGTCAGGGCACACGTGGGAGGCAACCAAAGAATGCACAGGAGTGGAACAACAAATGAATGCTTCTTTTCCTGCTCCCCTCTCTCTCCCTTCTTCTCTCTAAAAATCAATAAAAATTAAGCCCTGGCCAATAGTTTGGTTAGTTCAAGAATTGTTCTGGAACAAGAAGGTTGCTGGTTCAATTCCCCAGTCAGAGCTTATACCAGAAGAGCTTGATGCTACTGTTCCTCTTGCTCCCTGATTCTCTCTCTCTCAAAAAACAAAACAAAACAAAAATTCTTAATCCTATCTGCAAAATGTTTTCTTTTTCTTTTATTTATTTATTTATTTTTATTTTTTGGCATGTAAGGTAACATATTCTCACTACTAGAGAAAATTAAATTGGAAAGTTAGACCAGTAAAAATATTTTTGAAATAAATTTATTTCAAGTAACAGTTCAAATTTTTATCATGTGCTTTGAGAATGAAACTAAATTAAAAATTACTCAAATTTTAATAATGGCATTTGAAAATTTATATTAGTCTTAATTTCAAATAAGCCTATTTTATTGAAACCCAGGTAGAAAAATTATTTTTTTCCTCATGCCAACTAAAGTCTTTTTTTCTGATCATCTTGGAAGGCTCAATATTTTCAGGTTCCTTATTTAGAGCCAGTTCACCACATCCACCATACATTTTCCTAATTTTTAACTATTGATTTAAAATTTTTTTTTCAAGGCTAAAGAACACAATAGAAGATATCAAGTCAATCACAGTTAGAACCATTCATACAGACACACACACACAAACACACACACACACACACACCTTGGAGATATTATATTGCAGACTTGATTTCAGACCACTGCAATAATCCTAATATCACAATAAAGTGAGTTACACAACTTTTTATTAAGATTTTATTTACACTATATGGTAATCTATTAAGTGTGCAAAAGTATTATGTTTGAAATGTACATACCTTAATTTAGTACTTTATTGCTAAAAAATGCTAACCATCATCTAAGTTCATTAGCAAAATGATGCTAATAGAGCTACTTGATGCAGGGTTGCCATAAACCTTTAATTTGTAAAATATGCAGCATCTGCAAAGATTAATAATGTGAAGCACAATGAAACAAGATATGTCTGGTGTGTCTGTGTTTGTATGTTTGTGTGTGTGTCTGTGTATAGTTTTCCAGGATCATAAACAGCTTTATAGCAGTTAAGAATACCTCTCTCTCCTGGAAGGCTTTTTTGAAATCTGACAGAAAATCTTCAACATGTGTATTCTCTAGAACCAAATAGATTTATTTTAAGTTTATAAAAGAGAAAAAAATAGATATATAAAGAAAAATATATCCATATGATATAATATTGCAGCACATTAATAATAATAAAATATTGAAACCCATCTAAAAAAGGTATTGGTAAAAATAAATTTTGGGGTGCATATGATATATTGAAGAAAAATACTTGATCATACAAAAAATGTATATATCATATATATATGTGTATACATATATTTGTTTCTTTAAAAGAAGTAGGTTATAAAATGTAGATATTCTACACTTTCATCATAAAAACAACTGAAATTACATAATAAAAATAAATGCAGATAAAGACTTAAAAATATAAAATTTAGATATAGCAACAGATGTGCAACAGAAAGTTGAGTAGTAATACTGAATGGTGGCATACTCTGTAACATTATATTTTTTAAATTTCTAATCTTATTCAAAAGCAACTATATTTCCAATTAAGATGTCCTTTGAATTGTCATCTCAGATGTAGCCATTTGTAAACATTCATAATGAAAGAAAATAAGGAAATTAAAATTTAACAGGGTACGATACAAAGAATACAAAAGTGAGATGAAGAGGGAATTGAAGTGAGTTAAGGTAAAAATTAGAAAGAATTTAATAGCTTGATCAAATATCAACATTATCAGAATAAGTGCTATAGAATATTTAGTCACATGAACTTAAAGCATGGAGAAACTCTTTATAAATTAAGAAAAGAAATAATGATGAGCTTGAAAGTTCTCCTCTTCAACCTACTCACTTCTCTTAATCTAATAACTATTGGTAAGAAAAAATTTTCTACAATTTACTGATCTAATAGCCTTTTATTCAGCAATTTGTGAGTTGGTTAACATGTATTATAGCAGAAGTAGCTCCAAATTGATGTACAAGGCAAGAGGATTTTATAGATCAAAGTGAGAAGGAACTAGAAAGTCATACTAGGCATTTGCTGATTGGTTAAAGCAGGGTTACTTTCTTATTGGAAGCAAAATAAAATTTTAGAGTAAGCCAGGTAAATTGGGCTGAGCAGGCAACAGCTGACTGGTTGACCTAGTTCTTACTTTCCTGGGAGAGCTGAGCATATAACCTTAGTTAAGGTTAGCTTTGCTGATGTGAAGCCTAATGTGAGAGACTCCATCTTAGGCCTATTTTATATATTTTGTTTTAATCATTAGACAGGTCTCAAACTGATTATCATTTTCTCTTGGAAACTGTCCCTGATCTTTCATATACCCCTCTCATATGCTCTTCTAGACCCCTTTACTTCTCCTATCATAAATCTATATTGCAGTGTTTTTTTTAGTTGCTTGTCTATTGTTCTCTGTAGAATTGTAAAAATACAATCTCAGGATTTGAGGATTTGTATTATTCTAAATTATCACATATGGCAAATCTCCCAATAAGTATTTGTTGAATGAATTAAACATATAAAAGTGAGTACTACAATGCATGGAACAACTGAAAAAAAAAAGACAACAAATGGAACAAAAGCTGTAATCTAAAACATATTTGAAGAGAATTTGCTCCAAAACAAGACCTGAGTATATAGATATGATCTTATTATATTATTGGTAAAATAAATAAGTGGTAAAGGAAGAAAGAAAGAGAGACAGAGGAAAAAGGAAGGAAGGAAAGAAGGAAAGAAGGAAGGAAGGAAGGAAGGAAGAAAGGAAGGAAGAAAGAAAGAAAGAAAGAAAGAAAGAAAGAAAGAAAGAAAGAAAGAAAGAAAGAAAGAAAGAAAGAAAGAGAAAGAAAGAAAGAAAGAAAGAAAGAAAGAAAGAAAGAAAGAAAGAAAGAAAGAAAGAGAGAGAGAGAAAGAAAGAAAGAAAAAAAGATGGAACAGGAGGAGGAGAAGAAGAAGAAGAAGAGGAGGGAAGGAAGGAAGGAAGGAAGGAAGGAAGGAAGGAAGGAAGGAAGGAAGGAAGGAAGGAAGGAAGGAAGGAAGGAAGGAAGGAAGGAAGGAAGGAGGAAGGAAAAAAAGCTATACATTTTTAAAATTATGAGGTTAAGAAAAAATTGCACATGTGTATAGGCAAGAAAATATTCAGTTAAAGCATACAAAGAAATATCATGTTGGCTTCAGAATATCTTCAGAGTTGAGAAGGAAACTTTGAAAGCTTCCATTTGTTATACATAGGCATGTTATTTTAAATGTGACAAAAAAGGTAAGCTATTAAAGATCTCATAACTATGGCATTCACATTCTTTTCTTGAAGACTTGAGATATAAAGAAAAATTAAGGGCTCATGAAATGAAAAGTCAAGGAGTTAAGGAACTGATTTTTATCAATGAACTCAGTTTAATTTTAAAACTAAATTACTGTAAATATAATTATAGCACTGCATACAAGTGTACAAACTATTTAATGCAATACATCATGTAAAAATATAGAGAAAGCTGGAAAATAAAAGATAGAAAATTATAAAATCTGGTTATAAAATAGAAATCAAAATTAATACAAGAACTTATTTCTTATTTTATTAAAAGATAATTATTGAAATCACAAAAACATATACTATATATAAATAACATTATCGCCTGACCAGGTGGTGGCACAGTGGATAGAATGCGGAGGACCCAGGTTCGAGACCCCGAGGTCGCCAACTTGAACGAGGGCTCGTTTGGTTTGAGCAAAGCTCACCAGCTTGGACCCAAGGTCACTGGCTCGAGCAAGGGGTTACTTGGTCTGCTGTAGCCCCACGGTCAAGGCACATATGAAAAAGCAATCAATGAACAACTAAGGTGTTGCAACGAAAAACTAATGATTGATGCTTCTCATCTCTCTTCGTTCCTGTCTGTCCCTATCTATCCCTCTCTCTGACTCTCTCTCTGTCTCTGTAAAAAATAAATAAATAAATAACATTATCACATGATTTATACTTATAAAACTTTCATAGTGTAGAAAATTATGAAGTGGAAAAAATGAAAACATGTTATAGCCTTGATTTTACATATGGGAGAATATGAATATGTAAATAATTTTTTGAGTTTGATATTTAAAACCATTTATGTTGAAACTTTTAAAATATTATTTCAAAAGTAGAAACTTTTAAAATTAAAAGAAAAACATTTGTTTCCAAATAACTACGTCAGACAAAGACAGATGATTCAAAAGTAAGGATAAAAATAAACAAAATAAAGACAAAGAATAAAAACTAAAATACCAAAATAACAGAGCTAAGACAAAATATATACTTTAGAATTACCAGTAAAAATGGTTTATACTCCTTTATAAAATTCAGTGGCTTGCATTTTATCATAAGAATATTTAACTAAAATACAAACAAAATTTAATAAGCATTGAATTACACAAGAATATAACAGATGAAATCAGTATAAAAAGCGTAAGTTAAAGTAAAATTAGACAAATCTATGAATAATACAAAAATTGATAAGTTAGTAAAAGGTAAAGTGTAGAAATAAAAAAATTCAACATGTTAAAAGATCAAACATATACATTATAACTATTAATGGAGTAGTTTATATATCCTTAAAAATTTATTGATTTATGCTGACTGAGAGAAGACACAAAATAATGATTCCACTTATATCATGTTCAAGGACAGGCAAAACTAAAATATTGTGAAAGAAATCAGGCAGTGGTTGAGAATGGGGATGGGGTGGGTTGTGGGGTATTGGGTTTACTGTAAAAGAGAAGAAAGGCATCTGTTGGAGTGAGGAAGTGCTCTGTAATCAGTGGCTCTTAAACAGGGTTCAAGACTAGCACATAAGTATCACCAGGGAACTCGTTGAACAAGAAAATTCTTGGACCACACTCCAGACTTCAAACAGAAATAGAAATTCTGAAAGTAGACCCACCAATCTGTATTTTACAACCATTCCAGAGATTTTGAATATATGCCAACATTTGAGAATCAGTACCTTGTTTGCGGTAGTAGTACAAAGATGTAATAAATTATCAACAGAACTAAATGTTTAGTAACTGTTGTACTTTATGTAAATTATATTCAGTTAAATACAAAGATTTGCTGTTCAAAACAAACAAACAAACAAACAAACAAAAAAAAAAACCCCACAGCCTGACCAGGCTGTGGTGCAGTGGATAGAGCGTCGGACTGGGATGCGGAAGACCCAGGTTGGAGACCTCGAGGTCTCCAGCTTGAGAGTGGGCTCCACTGGTTTGAGCAAAGCTCACCAGCTAGAATCCAAGGTCGCTGGCTTGAGCAAGGGGTTACTTGGTCTGCTGTAGCCCCATGATCAAGGCATATATGAGAAAGCAATCAATGAACAACTAAGGTGTTGCAACAAAAAAAACTAATGATGGATGCTTCTCATCTCTCTTCGTTCCTGTCTGTCTGTTCTTATCTATCCCTCTCTCTGACTCTCTCTCTGTCTCTGGAAAAATAAATAAATAAATAAATAAACCCACAAAACACAATGGCTGATATTTTAAGATAAAAATAACAAAAATAAAAACCACCAAACAATATAAACATTGTCAAAAGAAAATAAAAAATTATCAAAAAATAAAGTTTTATAAAAAAAGCAAAGTAATGATAGAGCAGTAGATTGCACAGAAGCCCTTGAAATTAAGAGAACGTGATTTCCCATGACTTGTTCAAATACTCCTACCTGAAATAAGTTAAATGGCTTATTTCAGAAATATTGTTTGATTAGTATGTGATATGAAGTTAATATATAAAAATAAAAATGCAAATCAGTTATATTTAATTAATTGGACAGAATTCTGTGTAATATTTAATGCTCATTAAAGAACATGAGATATCAAAGATCCTTTAAAAGAGAAGTTTCTTCAATATCCTGCTCAGGGATTTGGCTTTAAAGCATGGCTTTGTTGTTTGGAGCTGGGAAATTCTTCATATTCGGATAACTTAACCAGTCAATTACTGGCAAGTGCTAACAGCTGTACTCCATTATAGACAAAATATGAACTCAAAGGTAATCTATCATACTTACTATATGTTTGTACAAGTCCCTGGATGCCTATTTACAGGATAAAGCATAGTAGTCTCAACGGAATGTATTGACTCATTTAAGAAACAGTGTATCCGTGTTGTTAAAGTGAGAGTCAGTGTCATATTATTCTAGAAGAAAATTTGAAAATCCTTTGATGTCCTTATGGGCAATTTTTAAAATGTTAAAATGATTGATAACTCTATGTAATTCCCTGTATGATACCATTAAATATTTTTCCTTAATGGTATATTTAATCCACAGAAAAAAATATATACTTTTCAAAATATGAAAACAATTGATTGTCATAAAACTCACTTATTCTAAATAAAGAATAGCATAATGACATAAGAATGCAGCATTACTTGGGGCATTTCTCTAAATTTAATAGTTGGAGAGACAGGGTAATTTGTAGAGAAATATCTCCTGATGTAAAGGTAAGCTATGGAACAGAGGTTTTGATATTAACTGTGGGCAGTGGCTTAGGAAATATGCAACAGAATACACTGACATCTCACATTCAACAACAATAACAACAATTAATAAACTGTTATCTTGACCTCCCACACACACAGCTTGACATTTTGTGTTTATCAATTCATCAACCAATCATGACATCTGAAGATCATAATCAATTTCTTCTTCTCTTTATTTTTCTATTTCTTATTAGTAACTTTTTCTTTCTCTTCTTTGCTATTTCTATTTAAATTAATTTGATATTAGGCAGTACTATTCAACAGAACTATCTGAGATAATAGCAAACAGCCATAAAACTTCCCTGTCCAGTATGGTAACCACTAGCGACATGTTGAGCACTTGAAATATAGCTGGAATGACTTAAAAACTAAGGTTCATTAATTTTAATTAATTTAAATATGATTATTTTCTATAACTAGTGTCTACTGTATTGGACAGCACAAGTCAAGGGCTTTATAAACTCACTTCATTCATACAAGTATTTAGTCATTTAAAATATCTTTTAGGAAAAACTACCTGTACTAAGCAATAGTGAATATTCAAATTCCCAAAGTGTCTAGTGACAAAGAAAGTGATAAAGATGTGTGCCCAGAGTGTTATGAAAGAATGGATGAATACTAACTAGGTGCTCAGAAAAAACTTCTTGAGGAAGGTGGTGCTTGAAATGAGACTTAATGGGTAGAGTAAAAATGAGGGAAGAACAGGTACAGGAGGCATGTATAATGTTAATAAGGCAAAAGAGAGCATGATCCATTGGGGGGAAATTATAGAAATTCAGAGTGACTGAAATCTTATATTTGAAGTAAGAAAAGTGTCAGAGGTTAGAAAGGTTTTAAGATGCAGGATGGAGAATGGGTTGGAGGGTGCAAAATTAGTGGGAAAGGCAATTGGGAGATTATTGCTGTGATCTCAGCCTGCAGTGGCAGTGAAGAGAGAAAATAAATGTAATGGAAAAAATATATTATGGAATTAGAATCAACAAGATTTGGTGATTAATTGCCTGTATGAGGTTAATGGACTCAGGGAATCAAGATACCCAACAGGTTTCTGACTGGCAAATTTGGCTCACAAGGGATTGGTGTTGTCACTTGTTAATGTAGGAAGGTTTGATCTGGGTTAAAAAATATTTCTAAGATAGCTCATTCAACATGGCTATTGGTCATAGACTTCAGTCCCTTGACATATGAACCTATTGATAGAACTTCCTGAGTTTTCCAATGAAATAGAAGGTTTCATCTCCCAGAGTAAATAATGGGGGGGGGGGGGAGAAAAAGAGAGAAAGAGAAAACAATATTTTTTTGTTTTTTATTTTTGTTTTTGTTTTATGACCTAGTCTTGAAAGTCTAACCATTAATTCTGCTCTATCATATTTTTTAGAAGGAAGTCACAAAATCCAGCTCACACTCAAGGGGAGAGAGAATCAGTTTCCACCTTTTGAAAGGAGGTGTGTCCAAGAATTTGTGGACATACTTTAAAACTACTACACAAATGTAGAGAAATGTGAGCTCATCTATTATAACAGTTAACTTTTCTCTAACATAGGGGAAAGTATGCGCTTAGAACTGGCCCTGTTAGTTTACCTCTATGAAATACATAAATGGCAATCTTCAGTGGACTTTGAGGTATGGTTTTATATCTCAGGGGAGATACTGGCAGAAGCCATGGGAAAGGATGAAATATTTCAAGTAAGTTTGGAGGGTGGAAAGAGAAGAGGGTCAAAGACAGACTCTCTTGTAGAGAACCTCCTGGGAATACTAACAGTAGTAGTATATTGATGAAAGTGGAGCCCAAAAATGATTTCAAAACCTAATAGTCAAACTGTGTGAGGAGAACCAAGAAAGTGTGGTGTACATAAATCATGAATCATTGCATTTTTAAAGAGAGGAGGGGATACAGTACACATTGACTTCAGATTACATGCTACTTCTGGAGAGGAAGAGGCAGGGGAAAGATTGGGATTTTTAAGTATTTCCTGTCTTTTACTTTTTTAATCAGATAGAATCTAAGAAAATATGACAAATGTCTATATTTGCTTAATCTGAATGGTAAGAAATGAGTGTCTGTTACATGTTATACATACTTTTATATTTAAAACTTGTATATTTGAAGTACTTATAATATTTACAAAATTCAAAGGAACTGATGAACTTTGCCATATCCTGCAAAAGGTCAAGAAGGGCAAGAACTGAAAATGTGCATTGAATTTAGTAATAAAGTGGTCCCGAGGGACCTTGATAGAAGTAATTTCAGTGAACCAGTCATAGTGGTAGAAGCCAGATTCCAGTGGGATAAGAAGTTAATAGGGAGGTTGGCTGGGAAGCTCAAAAATTGGACTTTGTAGGATCTAAAAAAGTTATTATAGAAGGTATTATACTTTTGTTACTGCCTCCTTTTAAAACAAGGTGACTTAACACTTATATCGACTAAGAAAAAAGAGGCCAGCGAAGGGGAAAGGCAGAAATTTTTTTTTCAAAGAGCTGGACAAGATCCAGAGAGCAAATAGGTGCCTTGTCATGCAAAGAATATGATTTCCTCTTTCTTTTTCTGTGTAGAGGGGACGAAAGATGAGAGGGTGAAAAATCAAGGTTCCTGTCACAGCAGGAGAGAGAGGGAGTCACTGGGATGAGAGTGGGTAATGATGAATGTGGTAAAAATGGGGGTGTCTGTTTCAGGAATCAGAAACTAAGCTGTCAGAAGAAAAGGTATTGTTAGTGCCTAGGAGCAACCACCTGAGTCACACAGGCGGGTTTCGCAGAAGCAGGTGGGAGGCAGATGTATACCAAGGAACATTACCTGTGAATGTGTGGAAATCATCCAATGATTGTCTGTGAGCCACTGGGAGAACAAGCTGTGAATCATTCATATAGTTAAAATAAATGTATCAATGTGGATAAATCAGAAGAATAGGACGCTGAGTGAAAAAAGAACAAACAAGATAGTTGCCATATGATAAATTTTATGTACATTTTTAAAACAAACAAAGGAATAGTATATTTTATAGATAGGTAAGTATAGAGAGAGCAAGAATACAAAAAAAATCTATGAGAATGATACAAATCAATTCTGTTAGTGCTGATAGGCATGAAATGGGAAGGAAAGGGAGGTTCTGTGTGGCAAACCTGCCGAACCTCATGATCGACACAGGAATCACTATAGATGTGAGCTAATATAATAAACACATTAACATATTTTTCTTATTGGTGCACATACAGATGTCTGTTATAGCATTTTCTTTTATTGTTTTATGTTTAAAATAATTTTTTTTGATACAAAGAAGGTTTATTTTTATTTTTTTTTTTATAATTTTATTTATTTAATGGGGTGACATCAATAAATCAGGATACATATATTCAAAGATAACAAGTCCAGGTTATCTTGTCGTTCAATTATGTTGCATACCCACCACCCAAAGTCAGATTGTCCTCTGTCACCTTCTATCTTGTTTTCTTTGTGCCCCTCCCCACCCCCTATCCCTCTCCCATTCCCCCCTCCCCCCCGTAACCACCACACTCTTGTCAATGTCTCTTAGTTTCAGTATTATGTCCCACCTACGTATGGAATAATACAGTTCCTGTTTTTTTCTGATTTACTTATTTCGCTTCGTATCATGTTATCAAGATCCCACCATTTTGCTGTAAATGTTCCGATGTCATCATTTCTTATGGCTGAGTAGTATTCCATAGTGTATATGTGCCACATCTTCTTTATCCAGTCATCTATTGATGGGCTTTTTGGTTGTTTCCATGTCCTGGCCACTGTGAACAATGCTGCAATAAACATGGGGCTGCATGTGTCTTTACGTATCAATGTTTCTGAGTTTTGGGGATATATACCCAGTAGAGGGATTGCTGGGTCATAAGGTAGTTCTATTTGCAGTTTTTTGAGGAACCACCATACTTTCTTCCATAATGGTTGTACTACTTTACATTCCCACCAACAGTGGATGAGGGTTCCTTTTTCTCCACAGCCTCTCCAACATTTGCTATTACCTGACTTGCTAATAACAGCTAATCGAACAGGTGTGAGGTGGTATCTCATTGCCGTTTTGATTTGCATTTCTCTAATAGCTAAAGAAGATGAGCATCTTTTCATATATCTGTTGGCCATTTGTATTTCTTCCTGGGAGAAGTGTCTATTCATATCCTCTTCCCATTTTTTTATTGGATTGTTTGTTTGTTTGTTGTTGAGTTTTATAAGTTCTTTGTATATTTTGGATATTAGGCCCTTATCTGAGCTGTTGTTTGAAAATATCATTTCCCATTTAGTTGGCTTTCTGTTTATTTTGTTATCAGTTTCTCTTGCTGAGCAAAAACTTCTTAGTCTGATGTAGTCCCATTCATTAATTTTTGCCTTCACTTCTCTTGCCATTGGAGTCAAATTCATAAAATGCTCTTTAAAACCCAGGTCCATGAGTTGAGTACCTATGTCTTCTTCTATGTACTTAATTGTTTCAGGTCTTATGTTTAGATCTTTGATCCATTTTGAGTTAATTTTTGTACAGGGGGAGAGACTGTAGTCCAGTTTCATTCTTTTGCATGTGGCTTTCCAGTTTTCCCAGCACCATTTATTGAAGAGGCTTTCTTTTCTCCATTGTGTGTTGTTGGCCCCTTTATCAAAAATTATTTGACTATATATATGTGGTTTTATTTCTGGACTTTCTATTCTGTTCCATTGGTCTGAGTGTCTATTTTTCTGCCAATACCATGCTGTTTTGATTGTCGTGGCCCTATAATAGAGTTTGAAGTCAGGTATTGTTATGCCCCCAGCTTCATTCTTTTTCTTTAGGATTGCTTTGGCTATTCGGGGTTTTTTATAGTTCCATATAAATCTGATGATTTTTTGCTCTATTTCTTTAAAAAACGTCATTGGAAGTTTGATGGGAATTGCATTGAATTTGTATATTGCTTTGGGTAATATAGCCATCTTGATTATATTTATTCTTCCTAGCCAAGAACAAGGTATATTCTTCCATCTCATTATATCTTTTTCGATTTCCCTTAACAATGGTTTATAGTTTTCATTATATAAGTCCTTTACATTCTTTGTTATGTTTATTCCTAAGTATTTTATTTCTTTTGTTGCAATCGTAAAGGGGATTATTCTTTTGAGTTCCTTCTCAGTTGTTTCATTGTTGGCATATAGAAAGGCTATTGACTTCTGTATGTTAATTTTGTATCCTGCGACCTTACTGTATTGGCTTATTGTTTCTAGTAGTCTTTTTGTGGATTCTTTGGGGTTTTCGATGTATAGGATCATATCATCTGCAAAAAGTGATACCTTTACTTCTTCTTTTCCGATATGGATGCCTTTTATTTCTTTGTCTTGTCTGATTGCTCTGGCTAGAACCTCTAGTACCACATTAAATAAGAGTGGAGACAGTGGACAACCCTGTCTTGTTCCTGATTTAAGGGGGAAAGCCTTCAGTTTAGTGCCATTTAATATGATGTTGGCTGATGGTTTATCATATATGGCCTTTATCATGTTGAGATATTTTCCTTCTATACCCATTTTGTTGAGAGTCTTAAACATAAAATTGTGTTGTATTTTATCGAAAGCCTTTTCTGCGTCTATTGATAAGATCATGTGGTTTTTATTCTTTGTTTTGTTGATATGGTGTATTACGTTAACCGTTTTACGTATGTTGAACCATCCTTGAGATTCGGGGATGAATCCCACTTGATCATGATGTATTATTTTTTTAATATGTTGTTGTATTCGATTTGCTAGTATTTTGTTTAGTATTTTAGCATCTGTATTCATTAGAGATATTGGTCTGTAGTTTTCTTTTTTTGTGCCATCCTTGCCTGGTTTTGGGATGAGGGTTATGTTGGCCTCATAAAATGTGTTTGGAAGTATTGCTTCTTCTTCAATTTTTTGGAAGACTTTGAGTAGAATAGGAACCAAGTCTTCTTTGAATGTTTGATAAAATTCGCTGGTATAGCCGTCAGGGCCTGGACTTTTATTTTTGGGGAGGTTTTTAATGGTTTTTTCTATTTCTTCTCTACTGATAGGTCTGTTTAGGCTTTCTGCTTCTTCTTGACTCAGTCTAGGAAGGTTGTATTTTTCTAGGAATTTATCCATTTCTTCTAGGTTGTTGAATTTAGTGGCATAAAGTTTTTCATAGTATTCTACAATAATTCTTTGTATATCTACAGTGTCCGTGGTGATTTCTCCTCTTTCATTTTGGATTTTGTTTATATGAGTTCTTTCTCTTTTTTCCTTGGTAAGTCTTGCCAAGGGTTTGTCAATTTTGTTGATCTTTTCAAAGAACCAGCTCCTTGTTCTATTAATTTTTTCTATAGTTTTTCTGTTCTCTAATTCATTTATTTCTGCTCTGATTTTTATTATTTCCTTTCTTCGGCTGGTTTTGAGTTGTCTTTGTTCTTCTTTTTCTAGTTCCTTAAGGTGGTAAGTTAAGAGGTTCACTTGGGCTCTCTCTTGTTTGTTCATATATGCCTGAAGCGATATGAACTTCCCTCTTATCACTGCTTTTGCTGCATCCCATAGATTCTGATATGTCATATTGTCATTTTCCTTAGTCTGTATATATCTTTTGATCTCTGCACTTATTTCTTCTTTGACGCATTCATTTTTTAAAAGTATGTTGTTTAGTTTCCACATTTTTGTGGGATTTTTTTCCTCTTTTTTGCAGTTGAATTCTAGTTTCAAGGCTTTATGATCAGAAAATATGCTTGGTACAACTTCAATTTTTCTGAATTTGCTGATGTTGTTTTTGTGGCCCAACATATGGTCAATTCTTGAGAATGATCCATGTACACTGGAGAAAAATGTATACTCAGTCACTTTGGGATGAAATGTCCTGTAGATGTCTATCATATCCAGGTGCTCTAGTGTTTTGTTTAAGGTCACTATGTCTTTGTTGATTCTCTGTTTGGATGACCGATCTAGAGCCGTCAGCGGTGTATTGAGGTCTCCAAGTATGATTGTATTTTTGTCAGTTTTTGTTTTAAGATCAATAAGTAGCTGTCTTATATATTTTGGTGCTCCTTGGTTTGGTGCATATATATTAAGAATTGTTATGTCTTCTTGATTCAGTGTCCCCTTAGCCATTATGAAATGGCCATTTTTGTCTCTGAGTATTTTTCCTGTCTTGTAGTCAGCATTATCCGATATGAGTATTGCTACACCTGCTTTTTTTTGGATGTTATTTGCTTGGAGTATTGTTTTCCAGCCTTTCACTTTGAATTTGTTTTTATCCTTGTTACTTAGATGAGTTTCCTGTAGGCAGCATACAGTTGGATTTTCTTTTTTAATCCATTCTGCTACTCTGTGCCTTTTTATTGGTGAGTTTAATCCATTTACATTTAGTGTAATTATTGATACTTGTGAGTTCCCTATTGCCATTTTATATCTTGCTTTCTGTTAGTTTTGTGTCTTGTTTGATCCTTCTCTTTTGTTTTTCTATCTTTTGTTTTTATTTGGTTGTATTCCATACATCTTTCCTCTGTTGCTATCTTTTTTATCTCATGTGCTTCTGTGGTGGTTTTTTCAATAGTGGTTACCTTTGAGTAATGAAAAGGGTCCCTACCCTGTTCATTGTAGCGAACTATTTTGTGAGTACTTTTGCACTCCATCGTCCTTTGCTACTGTTAATCTCCATCTTCTCCCCCCCCCCTTTCTTTTTGTTGTTGTCACAGTTTAAATTTGGTTTTATTGTGTTCTTCTTGGAGCTTTTACTTGTGGCTCTGTTTTTTTTTGTTCTTTGTATCTGATTGGAGAACCCCCTTTAGTAATTCCTGGAGTGGGGGTTTTCTCATGATAAATTCCCTCATCTTTTCTGTATCTGTGAATGTTTTTATTTCTCCTTCGTATTTGAAGGATAGCTTTGATGGGTATAGTATTCATGGCTGAAAGTTCCTCTCTTTCAGGACTTTAAATATTGGGGTCCACTCTCTTCTAGCTTGTAGAGTTTCTGCTGAAAAATCTGATGATAATCTAATGGGCCTTCCTTTATATGTTGTATTCTTCTTTTCCCTGGCTGCCTTGAGAATTTTTTCTTTGCTGTTGGTTTGTGTCAATTTCATTATGATATGCCTTGGAGTAGGTTTGTTGGGGTTAAGAAAACTTGGAGTTCTGTTTGCTTCTTGAACTTGAGGCTTTAGTTCTTTCCACAGGCTTGGGAAGTTCTCATCTATTATTTGTTTGAGTATGTTCTCCATTCCATTTTCTCTCTCTTCTCCCTCTGATATACCTATTATTCTTATTTTATTCTTTTTGATGGAGTCAGATAATTCTTGTAGGGCTATCTCATTTTTTTTAATTTTTGAGTCTCTTTCTTCTTCTCTCTGTTGTGCCTCAAGTTGCTTGTCTTCTATTTCACTAATCCTCTCTTCTATCTGACCTGTTCTATTAGCTAAGCTTGTTACTTCGTTTTTCAGCTCGTGAATTGAGTTTTTCATCTCTGTTTGATTTGTTTTTATAGTTTCAATTTCCTTGGACATATATTCTTTGTGTTCATTGAGTTGTTTTCTGAGCTCCCTATATTGCCTTTCTGTGTTTTCTTGTATATCTCGGAGGATTTTTAGTATTTCTATCTTGAATTCTCTGTCATTTAGCTCCAAGGTTTCCAATATATTAAATTTTTTCTCCATAGATTTTTCCTCATCTAGCTGTGTTACCTCTCTTTCTTTTGTATCCATGATATTCGATTTTCTCTTCCTTAATGGCATCTGAGGGTGGTTTTGTTGATAGTATTAATGAGATTTAATAAAGAATAAAAAGTTAAAAAAAATAAAAAAAAATAAAAAATCGAAAAGAGTTGTTTTTTTTTTAAAAAATTAATAATGAAATAAAAATAGAATAAAATAAAAATTTTTAAAAAAAAGAAATTATTCCCCCCCTCCTTTTTTCCTCTCCTCTCCTCTCCCCTCTTTCTTGAGAAAATCTTGTGGTGGACTGTGAGTTATAACAAACAATGCCTGTGATGGAGGGCCTGAATTGGGGAAAAGTAATAAAGGGGCAAAAAAGAAAAAAAGAAAAAAAAAAAAAAGAAAAAAAAAAGAAAAAAGAAAAAAAAAAGAGCGTATGGACCCACAAAAAGCAAATAAGGAAAAAATTTGGGTCAAGAATAAAATGATTTGCTTTTAGGTGTTGGTTGTCTAAGAGTTATGATGAGAGGAATAAGAGGAAAACGGAAAAATGGGGGGACAAATTAAAAACTTACTATTGTATTTAGTGGAACAAGAACTAGATAATATGGAGAGCCAGGGATGGGAGCACTGCTAGTGAGTTAAAAAGGTGAAGTAAAAACCCCCCAAAATGCCACAAACATAGGTTTGAGTCCCAGATAAGATAATTTGTTATTGAAGTTTGAATGAGAGGAGATGTAAAGGAGAAAGGAAGAAACTAATATAGAGGGAGAAAAGAAAGAGAGAGAGAGAAAAAAAAGAGGGAACCACTAAAAGAAGAAAAAAGAAAGGAGAGAGTGAGAGAGTTAAGGGTTTTGGAGTGCAACCCTCATAGAGAGAAAGGAAGAGAAGAGAAAAGATAGTGGGAGATGTAACACTTATGGGTAGTGTAGTTCAAGGAGAGGAGAGAATAAGACCAGTAGAGAGTTAATCAGCCAAATTGGAGGAGGAAAAAAAAGTATCAAGAATGAAGATAAGAGAAACAAACGAACAAATATAATAAAATGTGATAGGTTATAAAGTCTGCAGATTATTCTTAATTTTGAGAGGTTATCTTCTTGCTTTTTCTTTTCTCTCCCTCTTCCTGGTCGGTGACTCTGTACCCCGGGTTCTGCCCCTTTGGCACGCTCAGGTAGAGGCTTGCAGTTGATAAGTCTCTATGGCAATGTCATGTATTGTGCTTTAGTCTCGTGGGAGTCGAGGCTCATTAGCATTTATAGGCTCCGACAGTGAGAGAGTCCGTGTTCCTGGAGCCTTTCTCCTAGTCTTTCCTTCCTCAATTAGTAGCCTGATAATCCAGCTATGGGGTTGCTGCTGCCTCTGCCTGGATAGTAAGAGGCTCAAAGAGCTGGCAACTCCCCACTCTATTTCCACTCAGCACAGGGCTCTGGGTAAGGCTCAGTCAGTCAGAGCTGCTAGCATAATCAGGCGGGCTTTCCGCCCACTCAAAGACCACTGGCTCTGCCACTCTGTCCGGTAACACAAGCGGGTGCCCGCTTCTGGGGGGCGCTTGGAGGAAACTCTCACTCACCGTCTGCGACCAGGATATCCAGCCAGCAGTCTCACGCTCTGAGTGAAACCCCCAACCGCATGGAAAAGTTGCAGCGTTGGTATTGAGTCTCGCTCCGTCCCCGTGCGCGGCTTTTGCAAGGCGCTGGGGCGGCTCGAGATTCCGCTTTGGCCCACACAAAGGCCCCTGACTCTGCCCCTCTCTGCGATAACACGGGCGCGCACTGCCGAGGCACTCGGAGGAATCACTCACTCCTTATCTGCGCGCGCAAACCAGGATATGAGGCCGGCCGCGGTTCCCTCTGAGTGAAACCCTCACCAGCAACGGAAAATCTCCACCGTTGGAATTAGTTCTCACTCCCTCCCGTGCGTGGCTTTCCCAGGGCGCTGGGGCTGCCCAGAGACTCTGTCCTCGGCCCACAGAAAGGCCTCTGACCCTGCCTCTCCGTGGGGCATCACAGGCACCCACTCTCGGGGCCTAGGAAGAAATTCTCGCCCACTAACTGCGCACCAACCAGGAGGCCGGGTAAAATGCCGCTCCGCTTGTCTTTCTTTGTTTGGGTTTGGCGCGAGTGTTAGCTTGTATTGCCCGGGTTGCCACAGGATCAGATTTTCCTCGGCTTGGATCTGTGTGCCACAGCCTGGTTCGGCCGTTTGTGCCGCGGCGGCCTGGATCTATTCACCCCCTTTGCCCGCCTCAGTTTCTATATTCACAGTTACCAGAGAAAGCCGCCCTGTTTAGGTTAGTGAGGAAGGCGGAGCATTTCTTACTCCCTATTTCCTTCGGGGTTTGGTTATATATTTAGCCAATTTTTCACTCAATCATACCTTTGGGTGTATTGCGAAGCATCTGGAAGCTCCAAGTATAGGTTTTTCTGTTTCTGGTTGAAGATCTTGTTGAGTTTTGGGGGAGATTTATCGGTATCGCTTCCTACCCCGCCATTACTCTGACGTCATCAAAATAATTTTTAATGATTAAGAAAAAACACCATCAGGGACACTTTCTTAACTCTACAGGGCCAACAAATGGTATGTGACTTTAATCTCCACTTTTTGAGGACCAAACCTCTATGAATTGGTGACCAAGTGAATAGTCAAGTCAGGCATATATGTATGGCTGAACACACATGCACTCACACATGCACACACATGCATACACATGAACATCCTCTTGGTGTAACAAAAACACAATTAATCTCATTTAAGGGCTAAGGCCAAATGCATTTGTCTTTGCTCTCTATCTGATGAACTCTTCAAGGGCGAGGGCTGTGTCCCTTTATGCTCTGCCAGCCGTCCCTGGCATATTGTAAGCACTCAATAAATAATAATTAATTCAGTCCCTTAATAATCGTGCATTTACTCAATAAATAATAATGATAATGAAATGACTGAAAAGGATCGCAAAACTTGAACAAAGTTATAAATGATGAAAAAATATAAATGGAAGTGTGAACCTAGTTGAGTATAATTTTCCTGGATGCTTACTTAGAACTTGAGCTCTATGAATTTGATATAGATATTTTACACCTTAAATGTTAGGATACTCCTGTCCTTTTAGTTCACATTGTTCCTAATACCTCAGTTATAGATAGATACATTTATATAAACCAGCATGTACATATACATATTCCTATGTATATTTATATACACATAAACACATCTTTTTCTATGCTGGTCTATATATATATATATGCTGGTCTATATATATCACTGACCCTTGACAAGCTTGTGAGGCATACATTTACCTATGTGTGTGCACATGTGTGTGGAGAATCCCCTCCACTTTGGAACAGCATTGACACTGTGGTGACCTATTTGAACCCCAAATCTTCTATGCCCCATGCCCTCAACTATCATAGGTGTTAGCTAATTTTATTACTACCAGATTACTATTTAGCTAATCTTAAATTAATTTGTAATGAGGTATTGAGCTATTAGGAACTTAATGAATTACTTAACTCTTCTAAGGATTATTGATACTTCCCTTTGAAAATATGTTTAGCAGTGTGAATTCTAGACATACTTGTGTTAGAAACAGGGATTATTTTGATGCTACTCAAATTATGGTATATTTACATACTCTTATTACTCAATTTCAGAGGACAAGTGAATGGTAAATTCACACAGTCCTGGCCAGGTACCTCGGTTGGAGCATCCTCTTTATACGCAAAGGGGGTGGGTTCAATCCCTGATTGGGGCACATATAAGAATCAATCAATAAATACATAAATAAGTGGAACAACAAATTGATGTTTCTGTCTCCCTTCCTTTCTCTCTCTTAAAAAAAACAAAAGTAAATATACCCAGTCATTATTCCCAGATATCTACCTTTTTTATCAAACAGATGAAACAAAGTATTAATTGTGCATTGTTTTAATTACTTTTAGGTTGTACAAATATAACTTTATTAAAATTAAACCAATTTTTTAGAAGTCCATTTGGTAAACAGAGCAGCACACTAAAAATCATGTATAGTATTGTAAACCAATTTAAGTTGATATGACCAGAATCATCTTTTAAATTTTCAGTTTATTTTTAACTTGTCTCTCTTATCTGAGACTCATTCATTTGGTTTTTTCCCTTCCATAACTGCAAATAAAATTTAATGGTGTCCACCTCATTCAGGTTCCAGTATGTGCCTCTCAGTAAAATGAATGAATGTCTGCCCTTTCTGAGTTGGTTCCAGAGAGCAACTAAAAAGAGTGAACACCACATTCAAAGAACCATAATTCAGACAAGGCTTTTATTGATGAGAACAATTTTGCTAAAGCATAAAAGCTTTTTAAAGAAGAGGATAATAAAAGAAATACATGTAATAAAGGGGATGAGCCCTTTAGATGACAATGGGGTGATAATAAGCATTTGATGATATGCTTATGAATTATTTTGTTATTTTATTCTAATGGTCTGAAACATCTTAAGAATCATCTAGCTGGATATATGGTATATGGGGATAATAGTTGGCTTACCATTTGACTTTAAAATAAACTTCAAAGTCAGATAACTTTCTGTATTATGTTGATTGTTGAATTATGTACTTTTGAAAGGCATATTTTCATCTGCAAAATATCTTCCAAACATGTTTTAAAAGAATTCTCTTACTCAAAATATAAAAATGTAAAAATAAGCACCTTAGTTTAGTGAAAGAAATTAGTTGACAAATCCACTAATGGAATAATAAGTCTACTCTGCCCCTTTAAAACTCACCTTTGTTTCTAATACCCGAGCCATCACTGAAGATTAAAGACAGATTTAAAGCAGGCTATTTCTCATACTTTACTTGCTCATTAAATGCCAAGATAGTTTTTTACTCAATTATATATCTGCCAATGAAAATGGTGAGCAAAGACAACACCAAGGCCATGTTTTCACTTCGATCATTATTCTCTGGTGAATTACAAGGTTGTGAGCTCTCCTACAACAATTTATACTAACCCAGGCTTCATAAATCTGGTACAGTAGACTGAGTTGCTGAGCTATGTGTTGTGATCATGTCTTTCTACTAACAACATTAGTCACTTGCTCAAGAGGAAGTAGCAGTTCAAGAGTGTTCTGTCTCACGCTTCCATCAGAAAGACATCTTAACTCTTGTTCTTTCCCCTCAGAGGCTTCTAAACTCACTCTTCTCTTTGGTTTTCAAGGTTTAATATATTTTGTATTCCTTATTAGGCAATGTAAAATTGAATAATAAATATACAAATTATATCCTCACAAGAACAATATTATATTGATAAGTCACAATTTCTGAAGATGGTGGTAAATTTTTTTTAAAAAAGTAGATGTATTTGCATGTAAAAAATAATTTTCCATGTCTAGATTCACTCAAAGTTAGAGATGTATTTGAGACAAAATAATTTTTATGTTTGTCCTTATAATGGTCTGCTTCTAACTCATTTTTAAAATGAATAATTTTCTCCTTAACTGAGTCTAACCTTAACCGGAAACCAGCCAACACATCTGTCTCTGAAATGTTCCAGGACAAAGATATTAAAAATGAGTCCAATAGGTTATGCATCTGGCCACCAACATTTTATGTGGAAAAGAAGGAGAACTATGACTAATATACAGGAAATTATGTCATTTGACATTATAGTATAGCAGAGAACAAAAAAAAATTAGGCTGATATGAATGAAATGAAATAAATAAGATTGTTTTAGGTATTATACATTGTAATTACACCATTGTTTTAGTGCATAAACAGGAGCGTACTACATATTTTTACTTAAGAATTACTAAAAGTGAATATATCATACGCCCTTTTACACACTGATTTTTCATTTGCCCTCCTATAACTGTTATTAGATAACTCTTATGGGAGATTTAATTGGTTTATTATGCAAATCAATTTCTAACCAAGTTTTTTATTATTTTAAAAAATAAAATATTTTGTTAAACACTATTTATTCTGGAACTACTGGCTAGTCCATAAAATATTTCTTTTTTTTCCTTTATTCTACAATTTAAAAAGAAACTTTCATGAAGTACTATTGATACTTGTGTAAGGGACATTTGGTTTTAGTTCTTAAGGCAAATATGATGTCATTAAATTTGGGAAAGTGAAGAGTTCTCTGAATTTATTTTTTTCTTACTAGTGTAGAGCACACGTTACACTTTCAGAAAATGTTCCCATCCTTGTTTCCATCATTTGTGATAGTTTTAGAAAGTTGTCTAAATAAAAGTTTAATTGTATACATTTTATCAGACAGACTTCTTTCATATGGCTGGAAGTTTTAATTACTGGATACTATTGATTTGCCAGTTATACTGCATCTGGAACAGGAAGGGAAACTGAATTAACTTTTAAATATATATAAAATGATAATAATTGCCCCCTGCCCTTTGTGCAAAAATCCTCAAGTTTTTATCTCATTTCTGCCACGAACTGGCAGCTTATAAATGCATGGACTCTCTCAGCTTTATCTCTATGATAAAGACCATTTTTTAATACAACAGTAACACGATGGATATAGAACCAGATTGTTGAAAAATTTGTTCGCTACTTATTAAGTCATCTTTAAACCATCTGTACCTGGATTACATTTTGCTTAGAAAAAAATTAAAATGAGTGTGTGGGTAATAAAGACATTTAAAGGAATGTTGGATAATACAAATTTAAAGCACTAAAAAACAAGACCATTGCCAATATTATTTTGTACAAATACATGGCACTATGACAGTAAAACCATTGTATCTATGTTTCTTTTTTATAATGTAAAATAATGCTTACAAATCAGAATAGCGTAAAAACTGTAAAAAAAAAAAAGGAAAAGTATCTCATAATCTTAGAGAGATTTATTCTCACTTAGTTTTTCTGGTCATACAGTACTTTGCATTGAATAAAATTATACAAATTAGGATGTCTGTGGAATCATAATCTATACTGAAGCAAAATATTTTCAAGACACTCTTCTTACACACATGAAAACAATTTAAGTCACACAAAAGAATAATTTAAGAAGTTATTTCTGCCTAACCAGGCAGTGGCGCAGTGGATAGAGTGTCAGACTAGGATGCAAAGGACCCAGGTTCAAAACCATGAGGTCTCCAGCTTGAGTGTGGGCTCATCTGGTTTGAGCAAGGCTCACCAGCTTGAGCCCAAGGTCACTGGCTTGAGTAAGGGGTCACTCAATTTGCTGTAGCCCCCTGGTGAAGGCACATATGAGAAAGCAATCAATGAACAACTAAGGTGCCATAACAAAGAATTGATCTCTCTCCCTTCCTATCTGTCTCTATCTGTTCTGTCTCTGTCACAAAAAAAAAAAAAAAGTTATTTCTAAAAACAGGCGTTTGACAATATTTTTCCTTCTTCATTGTAATCCTGGTTATTTCACACAACTAAACTCAAGGTCCTTGAATATTGAAATATCAGCAGGTTCCTAGGAATATCCCCAGAGAAATTAAATAGTTACATGGAAAAATTGAGACTATGACAGGTATTTTCAGATGTTCATGTAGAAGATTATTTTAGATTTTTTTTCTATATAGAGGATTTAAATGACAAAATAATGAAAGCAACTGTCTCAAGCAATGGATGACAATTATCACAATATCAAGAAAATTGAGTTGATTCATCTTTAAAAATCCAATTCAATTAATTGATAAATACAGAATAAAAAACCTTATTAAAATACTTGAACTACATTTTTCCTGGAAGCTCTTACAATATCATCCACATGCTAAAGAGTTTTATATCTTGACTTTCAGTGTGGTCTGTCTTCTCACTCCAGACTCATGTACCAGCTGCCCCACACCAACTATTTGAATGATTCAGTCACCTTATATTCATCATGTCCAAAAATGAACCTAGTACATTTCCCCCAAACTAGAAAACAAGAGAAGAGAGAAATCCCCTTCCCTTTAAACTCCAAATCCAATCAATAATCAAGTCCTGTCATTGTATTATTTAAATATCTCTTGACTGTTTCACTTCTCTCTGTCCCGTGATGACCCTTTGCATTCAGATCACCACTATCTCTCATCTAAATATGACACAAGAGCTCCTAGCTGGCCTCAGGTCCCTGTTCCCCTCCAATCCACATGGCAGTAAGAGAGGGAAGGATTGGGTGGAAACTAAATGACACTCTGACTTATACTTATCCTTCAGAAAAGTCTCTAAATATTTTCTGTGCTTAAACCACTTTAAATCATTACAGTGACTTTCATGACCTGGTTCTTCCTTTCCTCTTCAGCACCCTCTTTCAAAACCTCCTGCCTTAACCTCAGCACTTCAAATTAACAGAATGCAACTACCCTTCAATACAATACATTATACTCCTCTCTTCTTGAATCAAAGCATGTGGTTTTGCCTTTGCTTGAATATTATGTTCCCACCTTTTGCATTACGCTCTCCAATATGCTTCCAAACTATCTGTGCGTTCCTCATCAGAGGTCCTACCACATAACCTTGAGATTCCTGGCTACTTGTGAAGAACAAGGGTAGGAATTGTGTCTTAGTCATTGTCCCTTGGGCCTATATTTTCTATAATTCTCCCATTTCTCCCATCTATCTGTGCACTTTGTCTCCATCTAGATGGACTATGCACACTTTCCTGAACCTGCCCCTACCATCCTTCCTTTACCCATATGTGACATGAGTTGAGGGTTGGGGAAATGTTTGGCATAAATAAGCACATGGATAAGTAAATGAGCAAATGGCTACAGAGAATACAAGTGCTGTGAAGACTGTAAACTAGGTGTTGAGGTGGAGAATAACTGGGGAAGTCTTTCCAATAAGTTACCACAAGAGGAGAGCTGACAGGGAAGGTAACATGTGAATTGAGATCTAAGGAATGAGAAAAGTGGGAAGAGAATTCTGGGTGGGAGAGATTTGATGAACTTGAGGAGCAAAAGGGAGGCCAAAGTAGCTAGGGCATGGGGAACAGGGCGGGGCTATCTTAGTCTGCCCAGGCTGCCATGACAAAATACATAGCTTAAAGTTCAGGAACTTTGTTTTCTCACAGTCTTGGAGGTGGTAGGCCTGAGATCAGGGAGCCAGCATAATCAAGGTCTGGTGAGAGAGCTTTCTTCCTGACTTGTAGATTATTGCCAGAGGCGGATTTAACGTGGGTACACTGGGCCCCGACTTCTGAAGGGCCCCGCAAAACCCCAACTTTACACTTTTTTCTGATGACACCAAGTTTGGTTTCATATGTGCAATTTTAACATTAATAGTACATAATTTTTTTTACTTATTTAAAAATATGGTTAACATGTATTTTTATTTTCCCTGTTTCTCTCTTTTTTTCAGGGGCCCAGTATTTTCTTCTTTTTTTTTAATATTAATTTATTATTATTTTTTTATTTATTCATTTTAGAGAGGAGAGAGAGAGAGAGAGACAGGGGGGAGGAGCTGGAAGCATCAACTCCCATATGTGCCTTGACCAGGCAAGCCCAGAGTTTCGAACCGGCGACCTCAGCATTTCCAGGTAGACACTCTATCCACTGCGCCACCACAGGTCAGGCCGGGGGCTCAGTATTTTCTTCTGCACCCTGGCCCTCAACCGACCTTAATCTGCCTCTGATTACTGTCCTTCTGCTACGTCTTCACGTGGACTTTCCTTGGTATGTGTGTATGAAGACAAAGATCTCCTTCTTTTCCTTTTCTCATAAGGGAACCATCCTCTTATATTAGAACCCCACCATTATGATATCATTTAAACTTGATTAGTACCCCCTAAGAGTCTTATCTGCAAATACGGTCACATTGAGAGTACACAAATAAGTCCATTTTAGGAATATATAAATGTAGTCCATACCAGAGACATATTATAAAATAAGGTTGGGGAAAAAAGTGGACTATATCATGTAGTGCCTGGTAAGAAATCTGGATTTTATTTAGAGAGCAAAGGGAAAAATGTAAAAATGGAAAAATCTTTCAGCCTCTAGAAAATGTATTCATCCAGTGGACATGTATTAAGCTTTTGTATAAGAGAGGCACTATGCCAAACTCTAAGATTGCAAGGATAAATCAATCATAGACTACTACTGAAGAGCTCATAACTGAGGGAGCACACAGGTCAAAACTAAAGTCATGGAAAAGAAAAGTCTTTTCATGAAAGGGTTTGGGAACAATTTTGACTCCTATCTTGCAGAGTATACAGAATTATTTGGAGATAAATCATACCCTCAATGTAAAAGTGAGAGCTACAAAGATTAGAGAAAAAAACACAAGAGAATATCTACCTGAATTTGGAGAAGGCAAAAAGTTTTTAGACATGGACAATATGTATAATATAATACATTAGTGTTAATTATAACACAAAATACAAGCACAATACAATACATTATAATTATAATACCAATATATTAAATATATTATAATAATTGAAAATTAGATTTTATCAAAACTCAAAACTTTTATTTATGAAAGATATTGTTAAAAATTAAAAAGCAAGTGACAAACTAGAAGAAAATATTCACAATACAGAATTCTGATACAGGACTTGTATCCAGCATGTATTTAAAAAGTCTTTCAACTGAATAATATAAATACAGTTTATAAAAAATAGGGAAACAACCCTGGCTGGTTGGCTCAGCGGTAGAGGGTCGGCCTGGTGTGTGGAAGTCCCAGGTTTGATTCCTGGCCAGGGCACACAAGAGAAGCGCCCATCTGCTTCTCCACCCTTCCCCCTCTCCTTTCTCTCTGTTTCTCTTTTCCCCTCCTGAAGCCAAAGCTCTATTGGATCAAAGTTGGCCGGGGTGCTGAAGACAGCTCCATGGCCTCTGCCTCAGGCACTAGAATGGCTCCAGCCTCAACAAACAATGCCCCAGATTGGCAGAGCATCATCCCCTGGTGGGTGTGCCAGGTGGATCCCAGTCTGGTGCATGCAGGTGTCTGCCTGACTGCCTCCCTGCTTCTGACTTTGGAAAAATACCAAAATAAACAAACAAACAAATAAATAAAGGGGAAACATACTTTACAACAAAAGATGTATGGATTGTCAGTAAACATATGAGAAGATTTTCAACATTATTAGTCATCAGGAAAATGTAATTTAAAATCAGAAAGAGGTGCCACTGCCTCATTAGAATTGCTAAATTAAAAAACAAAACAATTAATACCAAATGTTGGTGATGATGTGTAGCAAGTCAACACTCACACTTCTAGTGGAATTGTAAAATGGCATAACCATTTAGAAAAACAGTTCGGTAGATCCTAATAAAGTTAAGCATATACCTACCATATAACCCAACAATTCTACTCCTTTCTCCTTATCCAAGATATATGGAAACACGTATCCAGTAAAAACTTGAACATGCATGCCCATAATAACTTTGTTCATAGCAGTTAATAATTAGAAACAATGAAATGTTCATCAACATAAGAATAAATGTCAACTTGAAGAAAAAAAATATTCAGTAATAACATGGACACATGCAACATCATAGATGAATCACAAAAATATTATATTGAGCAGAAAAAAACCCACAAAAAAATACAGTGGGTTATATTCATAGAAAGTTGAAGTGCAAGCAAAACTAACCTTTAGTGATGAATACATTGAAACACAGTTCCAGGGAGGGTCAGGTGGGCAGGGAAGTACTGACTGGACAGGGAACCTTCAGGGATGAATGAAATCATCTGTATCTTGATTGAGCAATGGTTACACAGGTGTGTCGTTTGTCAAAATTTATAAAAATTGGCCCTGGCCGGTTGGCTCAGCGGTAGAGCCTCAGCCTGGCCTGTGGGGGACCCGGGTTCGATTCCTGGCCAGGGCACATAGGAGAAGCGCCCATTTGCTTCTCCATCCCCCCCCCTCCTTCCTCTCTGTCTCTCTCTTCCCCTCCCGCAGCCAACGCTCCATTGGAGCAAAGATGGCCCGGGCGCTGGGGATGGCTCCTTGGCCTCTGGCCCAGGCGCTAGAGTGGCTCTGGTCGCGGCAGAGCGACGCCCCAGAGGGGCAGAGCATCGCCCCATGGTGGGCAGAGCATCGCCCCTGGTGGGCGTGCCGGGTGGATCCTGGTCGGGCGCATGCAGGAGTCTGTCTGTGTCTCCCCATTTCTAGCTTCAGAAAAATACAACAACAACAAAAAATAATAATAAAATAAAAAATAAATAAATAAATAATTTATCAAACTCTACCCATAGCTCTGTACATTCTACTATATGTAAAATGCATAAAAAACTAAAATAAACCTATTAGTAAAATGTGATGAGTAATAAGAGGGAGATGCAAAGAAAGAAATAACGATGCTCCTGAATCTGACTATAGTGTGGATGGACCAGGGATAAATTTTGTAATTTAATCTTACTTATCTGGGAACCCATGTTGGGTTCCCAGACAGAGAAGATCAAACTCACTTGACAATAGTATTTCACTCCATCAGGTGCGTGGACCAATCTCAATGGCTTCATACTTTTTTATTCTTCCTACCTGTTAAATCCAAACAAATACTCCAATAACTATTAGGAGATTGTGATCTTAAGAAGAAGGTAGATTGAAACTCTTGACAAGATATGAATCTTCCCATTAGGAGAACCCATTCTATTTCTCAGGTCGAGTTTGAGCAGTGCTAGAAGTGTGGAGAATCTTTTATTTTGGAGCTTGTTTCTGTTGTTATTCTATTGCAGCCTGAGGGTGGGAACCTCCAGGGCACAGGGCAAGCCTCATCTGTTCAGTCTCAATATTAAGGGAAGGGTGATTCAGCTTTTGTCTATTTGGGAAGGGTGGGAATATCATTTTTTTTTGTGCTTACTTGTTAACTTTAAGTACAATCAGAAGGCCAGTGGTTGAATGCTAGCTTTATATTTAAGAACAGAATAAGACAAATTAAAATTAATAAGTCTAAGACAATGGATTAAAACATTTACATCTTTCTCTAGAATGATGCTATAACAATAAAGATTAACTGCACAGACCTGAATAAATAATTTGAATTCCTTGACACCTACTTATACTTCTTTTAAAGGACTTTTAACATCTACTTGTTTCCCTAACATGCTTCCCCTTCAATTGCCAATCACTCTTAACGGTGGCAATCACACATACTTTAGGTGTAGCATTCAAAATCTTGAGACCTTGTTACTCTTCTTGTAGTCAATTTAATGTTAAGTTTCCCTAAGCCTTATTTTCCTTATCTTTAAAACCAAGAAACACTTTAAGATCTTTTCCTACAGACCATTTTATTTTCTATATTATAATATGCTGTGCCCATATTTTTTAAGTTTAAAAATCTACAGAAGTATAAATAATATGGATTCATTATTTCATGTATTCATGTTTTTTCATTCTACAAATATTTATTGACAACATGCTATGTGCCAGGTACTGTGTTGACGTGGATTCAACCAAGATAAATAAGACATGGTCTCTGCCCTCCAGGAATAATCCATGCAAAGAATTGAATAAATCTATATTAAAGGCTAATAAAATTATCACTGGTGGCGAACTTCCCAGAGGTGACAGATGACAACTGCTCTCTTTCATCACAAATGTACAAAACGTCCTTTTACTTCACAAACCAAAAGGCATATATCATTCTAGTAGTGTTTCTACCTCTGTTTGGCTTCTTCAGAATAAGGAACAGTTTTTTTTTTAAATTTCTTCTTTTTTTTTGGCACACATATGAATAATACAGTTGACACCCAATAGCCGGTTTATACTCCCTGCTGTCCATCCAAAGCTCCATTGCCCAAAATAAAGGTGCTGTGGAGGTGGAGAACCCAATTTCCATTCTAAGTTTCACACAGTGGGTTTCAGTCAATTAAATTTTCTGTTCCTAAGATACAGTTGCTTATGGAGGCAAGTAGCACCCACAGTTTTTGGAAATAATGATCTTGGAGGAACTGTCTTCCCCCAATTCCTGCTGAGACCCTGGTCAGGGATTCTGCTCCATTGCTGCAGGGGTGTCATAAAGCAGATTTCATTTCCTTTTCCGGGCATCAACTTCTTCTTTTTACCTGTGTCCTCCCAGCAGCACAACAAACATCTTGGAGGGGGGAAACAACATGTTTGTCGTTCTTTTTATCCTCACTAATGCATTGGAACTCGGCCATCTGGTTGCCTTTTGGGTAAATCCATTTTATAACAAGATTTTTTTGTGTGTGAGTGAGATTCAGTAATTAAACCCCTTTGGATAGAGTTCAAGATGGACCTGCCTTATGCTGAATTTTGCTTTATAGCAAACTGTTAGTCACAAGTGCCAGTGAATTCATAAATCAGGATGAGAAATTGCTTAGAGATTTCGGAATATTGACCATATTCTCTCAAGTTTTCTTTGACTTTAGGTTTGTTCTTCAGAGATGAACAAGGTGAGAATGTGCTTAGATTTCAGTCCTCCTCCCCCCAGGAACATTACTAAGATTGTTATCAGCCATCATTATCCTAAATCTAATCCCCTGAAATGTTCAAATTAAGACAGCAGTCTTAATGTTGTTACTGAAAAAGTAGAGACACCATAATTGACTTGTCTATTCACTCATCCATTCAATAAATATACTAAATACTAGGGTGTAGATTCAGAAATAACTAGAAAAACTTGTTAGCTCGGCTTCATCATAACATGATTCATTAGACACCCAATATTCCTTTCTTGTTGTCATTGTTATGTGAGGGCTTCAAACATCAAAGTATGATTTGAAATATTGTCTGAGAAGAATTTATTTCTTTTGACCAAATTGCCTTGCCATCTCTTAAATTCAAAAAGAATAAACCAATATAAAATGTGGTTCAAAGTAAATTGCCCAGTCATGTTTTTCTTGATATCTGGGTGGGAAAATGTCAGCTTCTTGCCTACTTGTGCTCCAAATTTCTTTCACCATGAGTCATGGAAAGTTAATGTTGAGTTTGAAAATTTTCTTTTGGTCACTGATTCAGATAAAAATATCTTTGTAAAACAACATCAATTTGATTTGACTCTCACTGTTTGTACTCACTGTCTGATTGGTGAGATGGGCCATCTCTCAACATGCCTACGTGTTTTCTTAGCTATGATCTAATTATAAGGTCATTCATATCAGTAGCTTTGAGAGCTTGATTGTCAAGCAAAGCAACCCCCTGTGACACAATTTAGTTTTATGTCAAACTAAATTGTTTGAATCTTTTAAATAGATTACTTTTATGTCAAACTGAATTGTTTGAACCTTTTAAATGGGCTTGGAACCTCTCCTCGGTAACAAGAATAGCTTGCCCTCGGAGGAGTAGGCTATTTGAATTCTGGCATTTTCCCGGCTTGGACATAGATTTACTTTCTTTTTAAAGCACCTGTTAATGTGAGGTCTAGCACCTTTGAGTAGAGATAGAATGTTTCTGAATTCCTGAAAATTTGTCAGATAATAACAGACTTCAGAAAGTAAGTGGTGACTTTGGCTTCTCTGTTGACTGACACAAACCACACCCCCAGGAATGGGCAGCTGACTGTAATTAAAGAGGAATATGCTATATGGTTCTATGTCTTGAGTCTGCAAGGACTAAAGGGTAATTCAGTATGTTTAAGGGCACAGGATCCATTGTTGGAATTACATTTGGGACCACACTTGGGAAAGGTTTCTTACACTGAGGTTTTTAAAAGATGCTTATACAACTGTCGTTCTCTTTAAAACCTAATGGAAAACAACTTTATCATGAGATTTTTAAAGCATTTTCAGTTCTGGTTGGATCCCAGACTCTAAGATAAAATATCTAAGTAGAAGCCAAGATATGCTGCCATCAAAGCATGTTTCCTGAGAGGCAAATTACCACAGGTGCTAAAACCTGACAAGAGCTCACTGAGTTTAGATAAAATTAAAAAATACTTAATTACAATGTTGTAAAATGTATTTTTATCACACATTCTTGTGAACACCATAACATGAGTATTTCAAAGAATTATCAAACTAATTTTGTGTTCACAGGATTTTTGTGTGGTAGTGATTTTTTGGCTTGTGGTTATGTTCTTGGCCACAGTGAAATGCTCTCGGCATAATGTATGGATATTGGAAGGGACTGAAAGGCATACTGATGAGTTTCACAACTTTCTAACTGAAAACCTTCTTTATTAGTGAGCGGTAAGCTCCAAAGATTCCCCTGCTCAGAGTGATATCCTGAAAACATGCTTCCTCTCGTTGGGTTAAGACAACTCTTGCAGACTTATGCGCCTAATGTTAATGTCTTGGTTTTGCAGTGATGACTGAACTGATAAAGTTTAAGTGAACAGAGTAACAAACTCAGTGGTTATTTGGAACTGAAGATATAAAATGTGCGTTAACAAGATCGCTTATGATAGTCAAATTAGTGACCAAAGCAATAGAATGTGTCACTGTGTAAATTAATTACTCAGTTTTCCAAGAGTCAAGCCAGTGGTTAAGCACCACAAGGGAATGCAGGTGGGGTTCCAGAAAAAGAACCAAAGGAGACATTTTTCCTCTTGCAGAGCTGGCAGAAGTTACAGTGGCCCCTTGTCTATCGCTGGGGTTATGTTCCAGAACTCCACCCCACCCGAGCCCAGTGAGAAGCAAAAATCCGCAAAGTAGCAACCTTCTATTTATTTTATTATTTATATATATTTTAAGGCTGTGGTCACTGAGACAGTCAGCGCCCAGGATACAAAACACAGTGCTCTGGTTAGTCACCTCCCATCCATCAGCCAATAGTGTGCCCTGTACAGTCTCACATGAACAAACTAGTTCAAGTGGAAGCAGCTGTAGCTGCGTTTTCCGTATGTGCGAGTCTTTGTCTTCTCACCTGCAGTATGCTACACATTTTATTTTGTTTTAATATTATTTTAATATGTTTTAATTAATATATTTTATATTTTTTAATATTGTTTTCAATATTTTTGGCTAGAAAATGTATATTTTACTGCAAAAATAATTAAAATGTAAATATATAAAAATATCTATATAACAGCAAAATCCCACAATACAGAGAAAAATCCATGATACAAAATTATATCTATACAATTTAAAAATCCGCAATACAGTGAGATCGCAAAAAGTGAACCACGATATGGTGAGGGATGACTATATGCCATTGCAAGCAGCCTCCAGGCGGTTGAAACAATTCTTTTGCAGATTTGCAACAATTCTGCAAAAGACGATTGCTGTTTATACCTGTTAAAAACGCATAGAGATCTATAAAAGGAAAGAGCCGATGTCAAACAAAAGACATTGGCAGGATGTAGCCACCTGCATGCAGATCACTGCCCCTGCCTAGAGAACATGGTCCCCCAAGGCTGGGTTTCTTCTACCCCAAATCTTTTTGCAATCTTTTCTTTACTCCTTTAAAAAAAGATTTCCTGGTCTTCTTGCTGAGACCTTTAAATGTAAAATCACAAATACATATTTATAAGTTCTAGAAAACTTATTTGTATTCTGTCTTTAATAATTTCCTCTTTGACTTAAAAATGTTTTTCTAAAATAACTGTAAGTTAGATGTTCTTCTCCTTGATTGATTCTACCCCTTTTTTTTGTCTTTTAGTGTTACTTTATGAGTCAATTCTTCAACTTTGTTTTACAGTATTCCCATTAATTGTTTATATTTCTTCTCTCATATTTTTTAAGTTTAAAAAACATTCTCTCATTTTCTAAATATTTCCCATTTCTGTTACCCTGTTCTTATTACATGGCTATGAACCCTCTCCTTACCCTTCTGAAAATATTAGTTATTTTGGCCTCTCTCTTTTATGTTAGAATTTTTTTTCTCAAATGTCAGGTTTCTCTTTATATTAGAGAGATAAGATGTATTCCTGTTCTCAGAAGTATGAAAGATTAGACATTCTCAATGTTCCTCTCAATGAAAATAAAAATATAAATAAAATTGATATAAAATTTTAACTAACTGCACTTTGGGCCTGCGTAAAAGAAAGTGTGCAAAGATCAAAACCAAAGTGAAGGAGGAACCTATGAAGGTAAGGCATGCCCATGCCTGTTACCCTGAAGGAGTCTAAAGGGGGAGAAAGACACTGACGGAGATTTCTGAATGACTGAAAAACTACTTTTTGGAAACATCTTTAAAAATATTTTGCCTGACCAGGTGGTGGCGCAGTGAAGAGAGCATCGGACTGGGACATGGAGGACCCAGGTTCGAAACCCCGAGGTCGCCAGTTTGAGCCCGGGCTTATCTGGTTTGAGCAAGGTTCACCAGCTTGGACCCAAGATCACTGGCTTGAGCAAGGGGTTACTTGGTCTGCTGAAGGCCCATGGTCAAGGCACATATGAGAAAGCGATCAATGAACAACTAAGGTGTTGCAACAAAGAATTGATGCTTCTCATCACTCTCCCTTCCAGTCTGTTTGTTCCTCTCTCTGTCACACACACAAAAAAATTATGTAATTTTTCATTAACTTAAATTTGTATTTATAGCATAAAGTTTTTTTTCCCCAAAATTATACCAGTGTGTAAAGTTATGAGAAGCAGATGGATGGAGTGGAAATTATAGTAGAGGGGCAAATATCAACAGAATACTTAGTGGTTAGAATTTTGGAGACTTTTGGTCTACTGAGAGCAAAGGAAAACTTTGAACCATTTATCAACAGAAATTGAGTGAACTAAGAAATATTTCTTTTGCTCTTCCTCCACCTAAAACTCTTCTTAGGAGTAAATAGAGTTAAGCTTTTCATAAGTAATAGCTTCTCTCATTTTCTAATTTGAATATGTGATGTTTCAATATGGATTTTTTTTTTTTCATTTTTCTGAAGCTGGAAACAGGGAGAGACAGTCAGACAGACTCCCGCATGCGCCCGACTGGGATCCACCCGGCACGCCCACCAGGGGCGATGCTCTGCCCACCAGGGGGCGATGCTCTGCCCATCCTGGGCGTCGCCATGTTGCGACCAGAGCCACTCTAGCACCTGGGGCAGAGGTCACAGAGCCATCCCCAGCGCCCGGGGCCATCTTTGCTCCAATGGAGCCTTGGCTGCGGGAGGGGAAGAGAGAGACAGAGAGGAAAGCGCGGCGGAGGGGTGGAGAAGCAAATGGGCGCTTCTCCTGTGTGCCCTGGCCGGGAATCGAACCCGGGTCCTCCGCACGCTAGGCTGACGCTCTACCGCTGAGCCAACCGGCCAGGGCGGATTTTTTTTTTTTTTGGTTTTAAATTAATAATCCTGAGACAATTCTTTACTGAATGTTAAATCAAAACTTCTCTCTAATACTTGCTAAGACCTATCTTAGTAATTGACCATTTCATACTTTACAATTGGGGTAACATGACTAAAGCAGGAAACTTCTTTCCCTCATTTAAGTAAGTCCCTATTACATTTTTCTTATAATAATTTTTAAACAAAATTTAAAATATTTTATTTCACAAATGAGCCAAGAAAAAGAAATTATTTCTCATCTGTCAAGTGTAAAAGAAGAATGATAATCTAACACTGAGAGTCTTTACAATAGTGTCTACATTAAAAAGTATTTCAGAATTATAAGAGTTTTGAAGAGAAAACATATGTCTCAGCAAGCAGGTGTCTGTACAAGAAGAGGAGCTCTATAAGGCTGTTCTGCAATTCTGGAAGCGTGAAATACTACATAAGCACAATCTTAATATAACCATACCAGACAGCAGTGTGTGCTCTAATGATCAAGAAACAAAAAATATCAGCGGTAGAGCGTCGGCCTAGCGTGCGGAGGACCCGGGTTCGATTCCCGGCCAGGGCACATAGGAGAAGCGCCCATTTGCTTCTCCACCCCTCCTCCACGCTTTCCTCTCTGTCTCTCTCTTCCCCTCCCGCAGCCAAGGCTCCATTGGAGCAAAGATGGCCCAGGCGCTGGGCATGGCTCTGTGGCCTCTGCCTCAGGCGCTAGAGTGGCTCTGGTCGCAACATGGCGACGCCCAGGATGGGCAGAGCATCGCCCCCTGGGGGGCAGAGCACCGCCCCTGGTGGGCGTGCCGGGTGGATCCCGGTCGGGCGCATGCGGGAGTCTGTCTGACTGTCTCTCCCTGTTTCCAGCTTCAGAAAAATGAAAATAAATAAATAAATAAATAAATAAATAAATAAATAAATAAAAATTTAGCTACAGGTGTTTCATGGAAAAGCATGAAATTGAAGCCCTGAACCATGGAACAGAATGTAGCTAAGTAACTTTAGCACTTCTGCAGGATTTTTAGTCTCCAGATTGAACTAAAGTCTTTTTAAGAAAAGGAATGTGTTATATTTTTTAATGTTATATTCTGATAGGACTATTTCTATTATGGTAGAAATGACTTCTAATTGGTTGATAGTTATTCATATAATTATTTAATTCACAAACCATAGTTGAGTTCTCATTCTGTACCATGCCTCATGTTAGGTACATGGACGCAGAGATGTTCCAAAGTCCATAGCCTAGCAATAAAGATGATCAGCAGCTTTACAAATTATACTGCAAGATAACGAGCTCTGTAATGAAAGGAAACAAAGAATGCTATGTACAGGGAGGCCACTGAACTCAGCCTGAAAAATTCTCAGAGGGAGCTGATACTGAGGCAAAATAAGACTAGTCTGGAATAAGAGTGGTTAAGACAATCTTTCTAGGGAGAAGAAGTATGTGCAAAAGCATGAGAGACTTGGCTCAAATCAGCAATTTTGAATGGTGTATATATGGGGTGCAAGGACTGGGTAGGAAAACTTAGATAACATTGAGAATTCACTGTGAAGCCATTATAAGATTTAGAAATATCAGACTGGTAGCAGAGTGGCAAGTAGGTTAAAGGGGATTGCAAATGAAAGTAGAGATACCAGACAAAAGTCTGTTATAGTAAACAAAGTAAGAAATAATAAAATGCTAAATCAAGGTAATCACAGTTGACATAGGGAGATGTCAAAAATTTAAGAAATATTTTAAAAAGTAGAATCAATTGAAATTGATGACAAATCTGATATAAGAAAGGTATGTACAGGAAGGTGAGGGTCCAAGATGATGTTCAGGTCTCTGGTTTGAATGATGGGTACAGGTGCTGCTATTCACCCAGATTGGGTAGTCTGCAAGAGAGGCAGACCCTGAAGGGAAACTGGTTCAGTTTCAGATGGATTCTACTTAAAGTGTCACTTTAGGCATCTAAGTGGGGATTTTCATAGGTGGTTGTTTATAACAACCTCAAGGTCAGAAAGGAGATCTGTGTTTAGAGATGTGCAAGTGGAAATTACTGCATAATGATAATAGTTGATGCCATTAGTATGATTAAATTATTTAGGAGGAAGTTTAAGGGGTCACCTTAGAGAAAGGAGCAGATAGAGAAAGAGGGAATTATAAAAGAGACTGAGAAGGAATAGCTGCTGAAGTCAGAGCATAACCAGGGGAGAGTGGTCTTCTAGAGTCAAAGGAGTTCAAAGAAGGAGCCCAGGTTACAGATTAACTGCTGCAGTGCAGCCAAGCTAATTAAGGCTTGAAAAGTGAAAAAAGAGTGATGGTATAAACTAGGAACCCATATAAATTTTAGAATTAAAGTGATGAGGGAGCCCAAAAGTGAAAAGTTTGGCTTCAGTAATAATAGCTTTCAAATAGGAGATATGTAAAGATTAGGAAACAATTAATCTCTTTGCTCGTCTCTTAATGGCTCCCTTGCCTTTACTTTGAAATGTAGCGAAAAGTTTACCTTTGCAGGAACATGAGGAAAGCCTACATTAGGAAGAGACCTGACAATTAGGGGAGTTTAAATCACAATAGTTGTTTATAAAACCTAGCCACAGAATTTACTGTGAAAAGTCAAGGCCTATAAATTAATTACAAACTTAGTTCACCAATCTTAAAACTTTACTTTGTATCCTGAGAAAACAAGGAGTCTTTTCACAGATAATTCCCAAAGGCAAACGGTCCCATAGGTGCCAGGTCCCAAATGTTCCTGGGAGATACCTGCCCCGGCTGCTTTGAAGATTTACCAAGGACACCAGATAGGACCATGCTGTTAAACCTGAGCTACATCAAAAGAACTTGCAGATGAGATTCTTGCAAACCAGACTCCCACCTCTTGCACACTGCTATGTGACCATCTGCACGGATTTTTTTTTCTCTTGCTCCTTACACCATTACTAACAACCCCTGAAACCTATAAAAAACCACCAGCACCAGAAGACTTTTAAGGCAGCTTTGTGGACAGAACTCCCCTGCCTTCTCAGAACTAATGGTACTTCTGATTGAAAGACACACCTTCTACCTACTCAGTCTTAGTCTCTAATGGCAAAAGGGGTGATGGGTAACCGTGAGCCCAACTTTTTTCTGTTTCAAAAGGGATTGTGATGACTAATTTTATGTGTCAGTTTGAGTGGGCCATGGGGTTTCCAGGTATTCGTTAAACATTCTTTGTAGTATGTCTTGAGGGTAGTTCTAGGTTAAATTAGCATTTTAATCAGTAACTGAATAGAGCAGATTTCCCTCTCCGGTTGTTGTGAACATCATCCAGTCAGTTGAAGGTATGACTGGAATAAAAAGGCAGAGGAAGCAAGAATTTGCTCTTTTTCTGCCTGACTGCTAAGCCAGAACATTGGTTTCTTCTACTCTTAAACTGAGACTTACCCTACTGGCACTCCTGGTTCTCAAGCCTTCAGAAATATTAACTCATTAGAAAGGGAGAATGCCTTCCTTGTATTTTAATAACAACTGAAAAATTTCTACCCAGTTACTCTTAAGAACTGCTCTTTCAGATGTCAACTTCCTGGTTAAGCCTGCGATTGAGCGGAATGACAAAGATATTTGCTTATTTTGTGAATAGTGCAGCTATTTTTCCCATTTCAAATCCATTTTTACTCTGAAAGAAGGAAAAATATTGAGGGAGACTGTGGCTGTGGTTTCTAGTTAGTTTGTGCCTTTTCTGGATTTTCTTTGATTGTGTAAACACTTGAGCTCCAATGATAGTCACTGTCTCTAGTATTTTTTTTTCTTTCTCAGAAGTCCTGGAGAAACCCAAGCAATGAATAAGAAATCTTAGCAAAATTATTTTGCCATTTAATTAATAGAAGATATTATACTATATCAAGCATGTGTATGGGGAATTTGGGTGATCTCTATCAGCAAACCCATTTAACTTATCTAAATCTGCTGTTTTATTTCTAACCTGGGTTTGTCTTCAGATCTTGTGTCTTAACTGCATATTGCTTTCTTGACTCTATGTTTTGACTCCAATTCCTTCTTTATCAGTACTGGAAACTGATAATCTTTGTTGGGGTAGGTAGCTTACTTCTCCAAAACTCACTTTAATATCATTAGAATGTACATGACTCATGGGGAAACCAGAAAAATCATTTCCAACCCTTTTACTACTGATTCTGGCCAAGACTTACAGTTTCCTCATGCTGTGATCTTTCTTCTTTTTCTTTAAAAACCCACAGATGAAAAACAGCTCTTACACATCTAAAAAAGTTTCCATGCAAATCATCAAAATGCACTCTGATCTTACCAAATGAGGGAATTAACTTGATTCCTTCCAATGTTGGAAACCACCTTGATGTCACTAGTTCTCTCATTTCCTTCTCATCCATCAGTAAACTTAGGAGCCTTCTCAAGATTTTATTCCAATGTGAAAAATCTAGTTCACCCTTCTGGTAGCACTTCCTTGATTTATGGTTGTGGGGTTTTCCAAATAACATAAGTATTCAACATGAATATTTTAAATGAAAACTAGAGGCATTTTTTTTCCCCTGACAAAGCCATAGTCACAAATCTTACTTATATCTGTTCTTTTGTGTCAGTTTGTATTATGGGATATGGAGACATCCTAAAAGCCCAGATAGTATAGGGGTCCTGGCACAATGAAGTGACTATGTTACTATGGTGATTCCAAGTTGGCCAAGTGGTTACTGTTTGGTTTACCCATTAGGAGTTGTTGCAAAAATTACTTTGATGTGAGTAAAATAAAACTATTTTTTCTCCCTTGGAAGGTGTTGGAAAGATGGATCAATAAATACATTTTGATTAATTAACTGTGAAGAGAAAATGGGAGAAAAGTAAGGAAGGTCATTAGTAAGAAATTTTCTGGAATCCTGAGTAAACAAGTGCTGATATTGTTTTCAGGGTCAAAGACTAGAAAACAATGAAGTTAAACTTGGCTTCTCTCTCCTCTGGTATATGCTTAGAGTAGAGCTTCAGGGAAATTTGATCTCTTTTATACACAGATTGAATTACATGGCTATTAATTTCTGTACTACTAATTAGCTTTAATCCAATGAGAAATAGCTTAATAGACTAAGAATGTAATGACCAGAGCAACCAGAAAACTTGAAAAATTGTTCATGCTATGTTGTGGCCCTAAAGAACACTGTCATATTAAGCAGGATGGGATGAAACATTTTCACCTATTTTCTTACTGATGCTTGACTTGTTATTCAGTGTCCTCACAGTCATAAATGCTAAGTAACCTAGGAGGGAATTAGAGTCTAAATCAGGCTAATATAAATGTACCTGTTAGGATATAGATACAATCTAGCATTCAGAATTTTAAAAAATTTATTTTTAATTGATTCAAAGATACAACACACATATATATTTCTAAATTGATGATTAGATAAATATTTAGGTATGTATTTATTAGATTGCTGTAAACAAATGAGAGAAATTTAAAACACTAAAGGAGTCTTTTTATGGTATTGGGGCATCATTTTACCTGAAAACCTCATGTTAATTTTGTAATTTACTATGTACTTATATCTGTTTTATACTCATTATAAGTATTATGTCTTACACTTATAATAATTTCTTAAACAGAAAAAAACATAATGAAAGGTTTTCTTCCCTAAATCTTTGCATCAGATGGATTATCCAAAAAGATATGTTCATTTTTATTCAACAGTTTTGTGTACCACTGAGCACTACAAAGTGCTACCCTCATTTAATGGGTCATAGCACTGGTTGGACAGCAGAAACACTAGAGTATGTTTTTAAAATGCTAATGTCAGGACCTCACCAAAGTCCAATTAAATCTGAACCTCTGGGATAGCTTCTTAGCATTGGTATTTTTTATACTTTCATCAGATGACTCTAATGTGCATCCTGTGGTGAGACTTCCTGCTATAGCTGGTGACTTACTCCACTTTGAGAAACATGGATACAGGTATATTAGGTATTACTAATCATATCTATCTTCACTTCATGATTCTCTTTGAAATTGGTATATAAAAATGAGACTTGTGGACATAGATAAAAGTGGTTACTGGGGAAGTAGGGTGGGTAAGGGGGATAAAGAGGTACAAATATACAGTGACAAAAAAATGATTTGTCTGTTTGGGTGATGAGCACACAACCCAACCAGCAGTTCAAATACTATAGAAATGTTTACCTGAAACCTATATAGTCTTATTGATCAATGTCACTCCATTAAATTTAATTTTGTAAATAAAAATTTAACAAACAAACAAAAAAGAAATTATTTCCTCATCACTGGGACCTTAGAATGGCTGTAAATACAATGGTAAACTAATTGCAGGGGACTGGAAACTTGGTTCTCATTGAGACCCAGACTGAGTCTGTGATCCTTTGCAATGCTAAAGATCAGCATGCAAGCTACCGATTCAACAGCAGAGACAGAGAACTACTATTTCTTAACACTTTGGGCATTGATATTCCTGCCCCCATGGTAACTTCCTACATTAATAAAAAAATTTTTTTTGAAAAAATTTAAATTGTTTTTTTAAGTATTTAGTAATTATAACATTATCAGTTTGACTTTTTAAAAGCCCATCAAATTCTCCTACAATATTTTCAGTATTTGCTGAAGGATGACATCCCCCTTGCCTTAATCATGTGCCAGATTACTCGTAAACCTGGACCATATGCCACTGCAATTTGTTGATGGGCCCAAGCTGTTTTGGAACATAAAATATCCAAGGGGATTAGAATGGCTCAATCCTCACCGTGAACAGAGCAACAGCAGTAGGGCAGCTATGTGCTCGCCTCTCTCTCTTTGTCCATACATTACCACCGTTTTCTTCATTTAGGTCATTGAGATTGAGAACCCCAAATAAGGAGGGCATATCAATGCCCACAAAAATGTGTTTTACCTTAATAAGGTCTTTCTTCAGATGCTTAGACAGAAACCAAGTTTCAGAGACATGCAGATCACGCAAAAGATAGAAGAGCGATCATCATGTTCACAAATAGGAAATGTTTTCATAATTTTGGCCTAGGAAGATCCTGGGGAGAAAACACTCTTAAATAGATGAGTGATATAAAACATTTTTCTCCTTTATTTGACTCCTGTTCTCTGCTCTGAACAGTTGATAGTGTTATTCTCTGTCATTGATATTTGAATAACAACCAGTTTCTCTGTTTATAATAAAATAAAACTCGATGACTCTTGACTCAAAATCAGAATCAGATGGTTGATTACATTATTAAAATTTAAAAGTGACCTTTGGAAAAATATAATTTTCTAGAAGACACTTTCCCGAACTCCACTTTTTCTTTTTATTGCAACTGAAACTTTCCCCAAATAAAGTAATCATTGTGACTGATTCCTTATGTCTTAAGAGCCTTGACAAATTTCTTGATAGGAGACATTTGTTTTAAACATCTGACATGGTATCTTTAAAGATGAAGCAATAAAGCATATTTATTTGAATTCTATGAGTTTTTCATACTGCTAAGACTGCTCTATACAAATTAAAGCAGTGGGAAAATACTGGTTATTCAGATTCTATTAAAGAATCTGCATACTGAACAGTTATATGTGGATCTTGGAGGTTAGAATACTTGAAGTTATAGTTGGAAGCACTGCAAAAGTCATTCAAGCCAATGCAGGAAACATATTTTCTTCTTTCCAATTCAAGAATATTCTCTTACTTTTTCTGAGAAATCTTTTTTGAATACTTGTAATGATGAAGAATGCTAGAGAGCTGTTCCTTTTTATCTTAATCTCACTTCCTGTAACTTTAGTTCACAGCTCTGCCTTTGAGAACTCAATAGAATAATTTTAATTTTGTTATTTCTCATAACTACCCCCAAAATACTTGTGTGAAAGGCACACCTCTATCCTCAGGAATTTGTGAGTCATGATGACTAACTTCATAAATGCATTTGCCTTTCACTAGAGACCCCACTCCATATAAACAGAGAGTGATGTTGTCACTTAGCAACCTGACAGCATTACCACATGTTACAACCAGCCAATACCCATATATGTGTTCAAAATAATTCGTGCACATAGAGGACAGCTGTTTAGTCTGTCACTAGTGACTGAGTTCTCTCATAAAGGGATTATGCTCTCAAAAATTCTCCTTATTTTCTTTGTTGTTGAACATAAATTATGGCTTATTTAGAAGATATGACATCACACTACAAATAGGGGCTTACATCCAGTTTATGTTCCCAGTGGTGGGGAATTGTCTCATTGATTGGGTCTCATACATGCCCTTGGTTGAATCTGCGACATCTGTTGTGCCAGGTCGATGCTTTATTTACTGAGCCACCCAGCCAGGGCCAGAATTCTTTCTTAATCACTAATTAATTAAGTCACTAACTTCTTACATCACTTAAGTTATTTTTTTTAGTTGAAAGTGATGCATAAGCCTGACTGCCAAAGAAACAAAATGATTGTTATTATTATTACTATTACTGTTACTATTCTTGCAAAGCAAGAAGGCTTGGTGTTTGAGTCTATTGTCTCTGCACTAGGCTCTGTGCTGTAGCCACTGTGAATACACGTGTCCTATTTAAGAGCTGTTTCTCAGACCACTATAGCATTGTGGGTTTTGAGAATACAAGTCCCATCAGCTTTCAAAGTTAGCTGTGTTGGGGGATGGCCATTCACATGCATATCTTAAAAGTTGGGGTGTCAGAAATGGGATTCAAAGCCTTCACTCCTCAGGGAGAAGCTTGGAGTTGTGAGTTCCTTCCTGATTGTGGATTGCCATGCTGGGGGTGGTGCTGATGGTGAGCTTGTGCCTTAGTCTCTCCTACTCATTTAGATGTGGATATTTTCTTGTTTGTCTGCACCAGGCATTCCCAAACTATGGCCCATGGGCTACATGTGGCCCCCTGAGGCCATTTATCCGGCCCCCCCGCCACACTTCCGGAAGGGGCACCTCTTTCATTGGTGGTCAGTGAGAAGAGCACTGTATGTGGCAGCTCTCCAAAGGTCTGAGGGACAGTGAACTGGCCCCCTGTGTAAAAAGTCTGGGGACCCATGGTCTGCACTGCAGGGTTTGTTTAACTGGATTTGGGAGTTGCTTCAGAAAAATTTATTCTATATGTAGCTGTAGATTCAGTGTGTCTCTGGTAGGAGATAAGGCCAGCATCTTTCAATGTCATCATCTGGAACCTTCTGGCTGCCACACATTTCTGCACAGGCTGGTCCCTGTGTCCCAGCATGTGCTGCTGGAACTGTAATCCAGTTCACATGAGCTGGAGGGAATTTGGACTTCATGTTCATCCAGATTATCATGATGTGGTGTGTTCCCACTTTCTCCAGTTATGGTAGATGCTTTAATTTATAGGGGAAGCAACACTATCTAAGGAAAAACTATGTATTCTTTATTACTTCACTTTCCTTGGTTCATCTCATCCTCTCATAATCCAGATGGACTTTCTCCATGTGGGAGGTGATATAGTTAGCAACAACTTCGAGTTCCTTTCATTCCAATTCAGTGACCTTACAGGAATTAAAAAGTGTCTGTGAGCCCCTGCATGAAAAATTCTAGGGCTGTTGGGGCTATATATGTATTCCTGAGCTGGTGATCGTGGCCATGGGGTGTGATATCATGACTGGTCAGGCCAGGGTCACTTGCTACACTTTGCACCCAGGAACCAGTAACTGAGCTCTTACCGGGTCTCTACTTCTTTTCCTCATTGATATGAAAGGGCAGGTGGTGGTATGGTTCAATGTGCACATAATTAATGTGAGTGTCTTAGTTTAGAATTTTTTGCAAGCTGGAGAAACATATTTCTGACATTATTATGCTTCTGCTGAAGTCTGTCCTTGAAATGGCCTAAAAAGTGAATACATTATTTCTGAAAATATTTTTGTTGTCCTGAGATCAGTATATTATTATACCAACAAATAATTTCTGTCACATGAACACATATAAGGTGGCTCTGAGTTATGCAAATTGTCCTTCAGTTATCAACTTAAAATAAGTTCAAAGTTCTTTTTTTGGCCATACGAAAGTTTTGCAATAGCAAACTATTTAAAGAAGTATTTATTTAGTTTTGAGAGTTAAATAAATTACCATTTACTTTTCTTCTAAAATCTTAAAACATCCTAAGTAATTCTTATAAACAGAGTACAAGATGTAGGAAGTGAGAAATTAAAAATGTTTTCACTAATTAGAGATGACCTTATATAGTTTCAGCGTTTCTGAGTTATCAGGACATCTATAACTTGTGAAAATGATTTTCATGACTTACTTCTAAACATTATGTATTTTTTCTTCATATTTGAAAAACATGCAAATATGCAAATGTACATATTAAAGTATATTTGATATTTGCTTCATTACACAGAGTTGTTAAAAATCTACTTGTTACAATATCTCAACAAAAGCATAAATAAACTTACTATAAAAATTATTTATGTCCTTATTCCTTCACAGAAAGGACACCTTTCCAGAGGTATGTCAGACAGGTACATCGGGTTATAGAAAACATCAATAACGTCAAATGCATTTTTTTTTCACTTGTGTACTGAAGGTACAATAACGTGAGCATAAATTTTTCTTAAAAACTTTAAAAAGGAAATGATGAATGGAAGATTAATGCACTGGATGAAAGGGTTAAGCGGAGAGAGAAATGGAAATCTGTTTCCACACAATGACTTTGAAAACAAGGGCATGAGAAGCAGTGTTTCAGAAAGAGAAGAGGGGCAGATGAGGTTGCTGTTTTGGTAAGATTGTGCCACCTGGCATCTAAACATGAGTCATTTGCAGCAGCAAGTGTTATGTTGTCGTAATGTAACAAGATTTAGCCTCAGCTGCGTTGCCATAGCTGGGCCTCCACAGAGTAGGGTGAGGCTGACACTATGTCAACTGGTACTAAACATTACAACGCAGGAGAACAGGTGCCAGCATGGGGAGAAGGGCGGGTCACCACTTTGAAAAAGGTGGTCAGTGAAGACCTCGCTGGGCATATGGCATACCAACAAAGACCTGGCGGGAGAGAGAGAGGGCATCACTGTGAGGACAGACATCAAGACACAGAAAACAGCCTGTGGAAGCTCTGAGGCCGCAGCACAACTGGAACGTTTCTGAGTATCAAGGAAGCCAGGTTCTGGAGGAGGGCAAGCCAGGGGGACGGAAAAGCTGGCGATGAGGTAAAAGGTCATGGTGCCAGGGTGCAGGGAGCCTCCTAGGTCTCTCTGAAGATATTGACTTGGGCTCTGATGAGATGAGAGCTCACTGAGAAAATTTAAAAGGACGAGTATGATGTGGCTGATGTGTTGAGACTAGACTACAGATTGTGTCGGCAAGTGTAGAAACTACTGTCTGTTAGGGACTATTGCAATCACCCCATCAAGAGTTAATAATGGTGTTTTAAAAGGTAGAAGCAATAGATGTAGGAAGATAGGTACTATTCTAGAACCACATATTTGGAAGGTAGAACCAGTAGAATTTGCTAACCAATAAGATGTGAGATATGCAGAGAGGATGAGAGATAATATTAATTATCTGAAAGACAGAAAGGAAGAAATTGCTATTACCTGAGACTGGGAAGACATTGACAGTTGGTAATTTTGAGAGGGGATCAGGTTTTGGTTACAGTACGTTTGAGATATCCAAATGAAAAGATAAATAAGGCATAGTCGGGATGTATGTGACGAGGACAGAGGAGTACGTGGGAGGAATTGTAAATGTGGAAGTCATCATTATATAGATGATATTCAAAGTCACAAACCTAGATGAATCACTGAGGTAGGGAGTGTAGAGAGAAAAGAAAAGGGATCTGGAGACTGAGGTCTGGGTCACTCCAAAGTGTAGAGTTGGAGGCTAAGGAGAAGCTTGCAACGGAGCCATGAAAGAATTGGACATTGAGTCAGAAGGTAGCAGGGACAGTGTGAAGTCTTGGTAGCCAGATGAGTTTCAACAGTGTCACTGACGGTAGGTATGTGAGATGAAGATTAAGAATTAGCCATTGAAATTAACAATGTGGAAATTTCTGATGATCTTGCAGAGCATTTTCAGAGGTAGAGGCAAAAGTCAGATGGAGTTCAAGAGTAAGGGGAAAGAAAATCAGAAGCAGGCCCTGGCCAGTTAGCTCAGTTGGTTAAGAGTGTCGTCCCAAAACAACAAAGTTGTGGTTTTGATTTCCAGTCAGGGCACTCATAGGAAGCAACCAAAAAATGTGTGGAACAACAAATGCTTACCTTTCCCCTCCCTTCTGTCTCCCTTCCTCTCTCTGTCTTTCTAAAAATCAATAATAATTAAGCCCTGGCCAGATAGTTTGGTTGGTTGGAGCATCACCCTGGCATGGAAGTTGCCAGTTTGATTCTCTGGTCAGGGCACACACAGGAGCAGCTCAGTGTTCCGTCTCTCTCTCCATACCTCTCTCAAAACAAGAAAGAAGAAAAGAAAGAAAGAAAGAAAGAAAAAAAGAAAGAAAGAAAGAAATTAAGAAAAATGTAATCTCACCTGTATGTGAAATCTGAAGATCAAAATAAAGGAACAAACAAGAATGAAACAGGCTCATAAACTCTGATAGCTGACAGAGAGGAGGGGGTTTGGGGAACTGGGGGGAAAAGGTGATGAGATTAAGAAGTGCAAATTGGCAGTTACAAAATAGTCATGGGGACATAAGTAAAACATAGGGAATATAGTCAATAAATAACACTGCAATAACTATGTGTGGGGCCAGTTGGTATTTGAAATATTGAAGGGAGCAATATGTAAAGTATATGATTGTATAACAATTAAGCTGCCCACATGAAATCAATACCAAATAAAACTGAAAGAAAAAAAATAGTGAACTTCTAAAGGGAAGACCAGTATAGTGTTGTAGCTGGAGGGGTTCACTGAACTGAAGGGTTCTTTTGTTAATGTCCCAGTAGAGCCCAAGCTCTACGTGGATCAGGCGTCCCTGATTCGACTTCCTCGTGCAGTGGGACACTCCTGCTTATCAGCAAGGCTGGCAGCCTCTTCGAGACTACTCTTGAGGCTGCTATGAGGATGCTACTGATCTGTGCAAACACTAACTGCCACCAGAGGAAAAACACAACCGGCACACAGAGTTAGTTGCAAGACTTACAGAGGCAATTTATTACTCACAAATCCTTTTGGTGTGCCTGGGTACAGCTTAAGGGGTCCCCATTGGTGTGCTCCTCTCAGCTGTCTTTGGTCAGAGCTCAGAGCCACGTGGAGACAGTCCATGTTCACATTGGAGTCCGGGTGACTACCGCAACAGGGGGGCTCCTCAGCTTTAGTACCTTTTCTGGCCAATGCCTTCTAACAGGTGTCAATCTACAGGATTATCACCTCAAACCACCTTATTGGGAGTTCTTCACAGGGAGCCCTTTTTATGTTAAACTACTGAAATGTTACATCAAGCCACTTTTAAGAAGTTCCTAGGGAAGCTTCTTGTTTATGTTAATTTACAGAGTTATGACATCAAGCCACTTCTTATCTATGTATAACTTCACACACTCATTAACTAGGCCCTGCTTGAAAGTCAGAGTCTGGGCCCTGGCCGGTTGGCTCAGCGGTAGAGCATCGGCCTGGCGTGCAGGAGTCCCGGGTTCGATTCCCGGCCAGGGCACACAGGAGAGGCCCCATTTGCTTCTCCACTCCTCCCCCTCTCCTTCCTCTCTGTCTCTCTCTTTCCCTCCTGCAGCGAGGCTCCATTGGAGCAAAGATGGCCCGGGCACTGGGGATGGCTCTGTGGCCTCTGCCTCAGGCACTAGAATGGCTCTGGACGCAACAGAGCGATGCCCCAGAGGGGCAAAGCATTGCCCCCTGGTGGGCATGCCGGGTGGATCCCGGTCTGGCGCATGCGGGAGTCTGTCTGACTGCCTCCCCGTTTCCAGCTTCGGAAAAAATGAAAAAAAAAAAAAAAGAAAGTCAGAGTCTGTTTATCACATCTGCACACACTATATTAATTCCTATCCAGATGGCATAACTTGATTTAATTTCCTTAATTAATTTAATATTATCTATTACTTTTATATATCTTCCATATTTTTTATATTTCTATATATTTAATTACTATAACATTATATTACTACAACAGTTAATATGCTAGAAATAATAGCATGCATATAAGCTGTTAAGAACTAGTCAGTTAAGAGAGAATACTGATGATGCAAGAGAAGAAAAATGAATTTTTGGAGTTATGGCCTTGAGTAGACAAAAGGTCATGTGACCCAGTGTACAATGGACCTTAGACAACAACATAGTTTGAACAAAATAACAGGATGACAGGAAGCTAGGAAAAATACATGGGCACAGAGGGAGGTGGTTAGAGGTGGTGATGCAAGCTTATGGGAGTTTTTTTTATTGTTGCTATTTTCCTGTTAAAGAAAGCAAAATTGTAAAGCCAGTGGCCATGGCCAACATCACAGCTGCCTGGCCAGTGCAGGTTCGCATTAGATTCAGACAGACGGTAATGAAACAATGGAGCCAAGAACTGGTGGGCCATTAGCTTTAATCCTAGTTTGCACCTGGTGGGCAAGAAATACACACAGTGGGCAAACACTTCCCTTTCCATTCAGGGCTCCAAAAGCCACTGACTTATCTGAGTTTCCTAGAATCAAAGGTTTCTAGCTCACCAGACTTATTCACCTCTGTTCCCCATCTCCTTCTCTCTGCACAAACTGGCTTCTCCTTCAGGATTCTGCCATCTAGGCTGCTTCTCCTCTATCTCCATGTGGCCTTTCTCTGCTCTTCTCTCTAATGCTAATCTCAGGAACTGAGAGAGAGCAAGCTCCCAATCTGCCCCACTTTATAGTGTAGAAATTAAAACCTTTAATCCAATATACAAACAAGGAAGCCTCTGATACAAAGTCACTTACCTGAGGCATAATGAGATTTCTGATGAGAGTGCACCACCCCACATCATGCAATCAGTCAAGGATGTGGGGAAAAGCTTGGTCTTAAAACTAAGCCTTAGGCTATAACCACCCTGCCAGCTTACAGCCTGTCCCCCACACCCAATGCAAACTATAAGTGAGCAAATATATATTATATTTAAAAACTTATTGGACCAACAAAAGTCAACAGCAGAAGTGAAGTTGGGAGAGGATGTGTTGTGTGTATGAGAATAGAGGAGGTTTAAAATGGTCAGTAAAAGGCTGAGACGAGTTAATGAATTACAGAAACACATGTGGTCCCTGAGCAACATTACGGGCCCATTTGACAGTGGGGCATCTATGTTTAAAGTTGTGTGCTTCTTTCCAGCCATTTCCAGCTGGGTGGGTGTTGGGCAGATAAAATATATTATGCTCACATTGTTAAAGATGGTGCTGCCCAAGTGGAAGCCCGTTGCCCAGGTGATGATATTAATTGCTCTTCTTGCTTGGAATGGGCGTGATTATGTTAATATGTGTTAGGGGAGGGCTTTCACGCCAAAAGTTTTTAAAGGGAGAGATCACATTGTTCTGGGAGAAGGGTGATTATGTTCTAGGAAAAGAGCAGAGAGGAGAGCAGAGAAAGGCCACGTAGAGGAGGCCAGGAGAGACAGCCAAGATGGTGGAGTGCTGAAGGAGAAGCCAGTTTGTGTAGAGTTTGTGCAGGGAGAGAGAAGGAGATGGGGAACAGAGGTGAATGAGACTGGTGAGGTTAGAAATCTTTGATTTTTGAAAACTTGGATAAGTCAGTGGCTTTGGGAGCCCTGAACAGAAAGGGAAGTGTTTTCACACTGTGTGTATTTCTTGCCCACCAGGTGCAAGCTAGGATTAAAACTAATGGCCCACCAGTTCTCAGCTCCAATGTTTCATTACCATCTGTCCGAATCCAATGTGAATCTTCACTGGCCAGGAGGCTGTGATGGTGGCCGTGGCTATTGACTTTATATTTGGCATAGTCAGCAAGATTCAGAATTCGGTATGGAGCCAGCACCACCTTTGAGCAGTGAAGTAGAGGACTGGCCGCTGTTATGGTTTCCCATGTCTGTCCTTTTGGGGACCGTAGGCTGGCTGACTTTTACAGCCATGCATGAGGAAACCGAGAGTTCTGTGGAAGAGGCTGCCTGGGACCTGCAAATCGAGCAGTGGAAGGAGCTGGAGCAGACATAAAAGAAACTGATGCTGACCCTGGAGCTGGAGGAAGTGCTGGAGGAAGCACCGGAGGAGGAGGCTGACCAGGTTTGCGAGATTCGCCTGGAAATGGAACAGTCGCTGGAGAAGGAATCACAGGTTCATGAGTTGCAGCTTGCCCTGAACATTGTGGAGAGCCAGCAGCAGTGGGAGGCCGAGGCTGAGGCCAGGGCTGAGGCTGGGGCTGGGCTGCAAAGCCCACAGAGCAGAAGGCGGCAGCAGCCTGGTGCTCAATCCCAGCAGCAAGAGCTGATGTTTCCAGTTCCTCTTTGGAGAATGAGGAGAATTAGGCTAGAGTTGTGATACACAATCTCCAGAATGTGAGAGCCCAGCAGCAAGGAGTACCTACTATGCCCCTGGTAGGTCTGTGATTTTTGGGACATAGAGGTGGGTGCCGTCATGCTCTCCAGAGCAGAGATGAAAATGCTGACTGCCATTGCCATGTGCTCCTCTTTTGGACCTGCCAGGACAGCAGGGATGAGGGGGGTGGCTGAGGCCCCATGTGCTTGGACTGATTCCTGGACTACGACCAGAGTGGGCACTGTCTCCTTTGTTGGATGGACTTACAGATTTTGGACAATGTGAAATACCCTGATGGGGGTGAGGGGTGGCTTAGCTGGAGGCCATCCCCTGCCCCGAGAAGCTTTTCCTATGGCTAGAAAGAAGTCTGAGGACATTCTGCGCTTTTGGCAAAGTGCTCAGAGACTGGTGAAGTATATCTTCATAATTGTTGAAATTGTATGATTTGTCATGCTGTAATTTGTATAATGTGCCTAATTTCCTTGCACAGGGATGCCAGTGGTGTAGATTGTGGGTAGTAAAGTGAGCATAGGGGTGGAAGGTTAGGCAGATAAAATATATTATGCTCACTTTGTCAACGATGGCACTGCCCACGTGGAAGCCCGTCGCCCAGGTGATAATATTAATTGCTCTTCTTGCTTGGGATGGGCATGATTATGTTAATATGTGTTGGGGTAGGGCTTTCACGCCAAAAGGTTTTAAAGGGAGAGATCACGTTGTTCCTGGAGAAGAAGGATTATGTTCTAGGAGGAGGATTACGTTCTAGGAAAGGGAAGTGTTTTCCCACTGTGTGTATTTCTTGCCCGCTGGGTGCAAGCAAGGATTAAAGCTAATGGCCCACCAGTTCTCGGCTCCATTGTTTCATTACCGTCTGTCTGAATCCAATGTGAACCTGCACTGGCCAGATGGCTGTGATGGTGGCTGTGGCTACTGGCTTTACAGTGAGAGGCAGAGCAATCAGAGAGTTCAATTTAACTATGATTTTTTTTTCAGTCTAATATGCTTAATGAGAAAAGTGCAAGGGAACTGAGGATGTACACAGCAAGGAATTATACTAGATTTACGTGTTATTTTTAATTTATTCTCTCAACTGACTTCACTTTCTACTAAAGGTATCATCTCTTCATCTAACTTTGGAATCTCAGAATCATTTCTGTATAATTTTCTCTCATTGCCCAAATATACCCAGTCACTGAGTAGCAGCTGTCACATCAGCCCCGTCTCACCAATGCTACTGCAACAGAAGGGAAGTGAAGGAGCTGATGCTACATGGAGGAACAGAGGAGGGTAAGACAGAGAACGCAGTCTAAAGTCAGAATTGGAGGTTCTAAAAATAGAAGGTAAAGAATTCTCTTCTTAACTTAACAGGAAGCCATGGACTTCTTACCTGGTTACAAGATTTCCCAAGATGTTCTCCCATGAGAACCAGGAGGAAGCCACACGGTCCTTTCTGACTTAACCTCAGAAATCTAAATTAAGAGTAACAGTAAGGGCCCTGAATAGGAACATAGAACAGGGACAGAGTTCAGTGCCCTGATGCAAAAGCCACAATGGAGTCACTGACAGAATGTACTGTGCGCAGCACAACACCTTGTTGAATGCAACACAACAGGGATACAATTAGCAATTAATCAATAGGTAGGGACTTTTGAGCTACTCCCTTGCTCTCTTGTCTGCTCTGAAGAAGTTCCCCTTTCTGAGTTCCTCATTCTTGTCCTTGCTTCTATTTGTGTGTGTCAATAAATACCCGTAAGGACTGGGGTCTGAGATGTCTCATGAAACCTGTATAGGGGACTGTGAGGCGATCTCTCCTGGGACCCTTGGTGCACTCCATGTAGTCTCTGAGTAGTCGTCATCTCCATGACAAGGAACCAATCTTTGTAAATAAATTTTATTGGAACACAGCAACGTCTACTTCTTTACATATTATCTACGGCTGTTTTCAAACTTCGGCATCAGAGTTGAATGATTGCAACAGAAATTGTATGGTCTGCAAAGTCTAAAATAGTTACTAACTGGCCCTTTAGAAGAAAAAAGTTGCTAAGCTCTACCCCAAAACATAAAAGAAAGCTTCCAAAGTGGAAGCTTTCAAACTGACCAGTCAGTCTTTGTTGTAGAACTGAACCTCATTACATGCAATAAAAATCTACAGTATTTATAGAGCCATACTTACAAAGAAGTTCAAATTTCTCAGTGAGATTAAAGGGCAATTCCTATCCCTCATTTCCTTTCTCCAGAGATGTTCCCTAAAACAAGACAAAATACATGATCTGCACCCAGATTTAAACATTAATTTTGGGATGTTTGCCAGACCAGATGGTTAGAAAAGCTAAATACCATTGATTTATTTCTTACCCTTTATGAAGCAACATTAGAGACAATGGACCTTATCAGAACAAATGAGAATAAACAACAGAATGCAGATCAGAGGAGAATTAAGAACAAATGCTATTGGATTTTATTATGCTATAATTAATTTTGTATGTAGAAAAGCACTAATTATTAGCAAATTTTAAACTGCACCAACCAAGCTTTATTTCAACAATTTTCAATCTTTTTCATATTATGGTACACTTAAACTAATTACTAAAGCTCTGTGGCACACCACAAAATATATGATAATTTTTGCCAATCTGAAAAAAAAATAGGCATAATTTTGGTTCATTCACATTGGATGACTATTACTAAGTTGGCTGCTGCCATTTTTTCTTATTTGACTTTCTAAGGGAAAAAAGCCAGTGCCCCTGATTAAATAGTCATATATTACATGTTTTAAAAATTCTTGCTATACACCAGATGAAAATCACTGCTTTATCTAACAGCAGCTGGGCAAGGATTGCCTTTGCTGTTTCACAGATATCACTCTTTTGTGTAGTACCGTTAATAGTTTCCAGTACCCTGAGAAATTTCTCTTGCAAATACAAGTCATCATCCATGAAATGCCTTTGAGCACTTAATGCATGTTGGAGGCTAGAAAAACAGAGATTAGTAAAACCTGATCTCTGCAAACAATACTGCAGTATAGTGGCAATTAGTACCCAGAACTGGAACAATGGTTCTTCCTTACGTTGTTTCACTGTTTCACGTCACAGACCCTTATGAGATTGCAAATCTCATTTTAAAACAAACAAACAAAAAAACATGTGTAGGACTAGTGGCAGGGGCCATGGCCATGTAGGTTCTCATTGGATCTGGGCAGGTGTAAAGGAACAGTGAAGCCAGAAAATGGTGGACCATTCTGTTTATTAAAGTCTCATAACAACAGACTAGCAAACAGGCAGGGCTCCCAATCCCCTCAGCATTCCGGACTCACAGGCCCCCACCAGCCTCAGCAGGGCTCAACCAAACAGGCCAGGCCGGAATCTCAGGGCTCCTCAGCTCTCTGTCCGCGCTCTCCAGCAAAACTGGCTGAAGGGAATAAAACCCTTCTCCTACAATGGCAAACAAGTGCCCCTCCCAAGCAGCCAGGCCATCCCGAATTTCTACCTGCTGCCCTGAGGCAAGCACCATAGCCTTTCACAGACTACACACATGCTCTGCCTGCACCAATGCAACCATTAGGCAAAATATAAGCGAATATAGGCAAACCTAACACATATTTCACACTTGAAACACATAAATTTGCCAAACAACATGCAAAGGCACATTTATGACTATTTTACATATAATTTAAAGAGTTTTTTAAATTTCCTCAAGGTCGTTAATAAAAGTCCATATGGGGGTTAATCCCATTTTTAGAAGCTTTGGGGTACAGCATAAGAACATGGAAAGAATGGGCCAGGATGTGCATACATAGGTGCTTAGGTACATACAAATTTCTTAGTTTCTTCAGAGATTAACATGATAAAGCCATTTCTAGGTGGGAGGAACAGTTTGTGCAAAAATAATGACACATGACAGGACAGGAATTCTGGAAGTCAAGGCCCTTTGGTGTGACACATCCTTACTGGACAAGAGGCTAACTAGAAACTAGAGACTGGATCACACCAGGTGTTGTATTTGTATGAGGGGACCTGTTTCCTTTCTTTCTGGGGTTGTTCTTCCCTGAGGGGACACACACTTACCACAAAATACTTAGACACAGGTTTCCTTCTGGCTGGCTCATTTTCTCTTTTCTTGATGTTTTTTGCTTCTTTTTTTTTTCTGAATTAAACTATGTCCTACTAGACAACAATTTTTTACATACTACATTCTAGTTTTTATTTCAATTTTATAGTATTCCTGCTAGGTAGATTTTATTTTACCTATTTACACACAAGAAAGTTTACACACAGTTAAAAGTGTCAGAGCTGGGAATGAAACATCCTTTTTTTCTTTGTGACTCTGGAGTTTGTTTTTTTCTTTTGGGATTATTTATACTGAGCTAATTTTTTTTTCTTTTAATCTGAGACTAATTGATTCCTTCTGGCTAATGTAGGATTCTCCCTGAGGGCAAGCCAGGTTATTAATTAAAACCATACTTTTTATTTAGTCATTTTATTTAAGCCAAGACTTCTTGAGGAAATAAGACTTACTTTTATTTTTTAGAGAGCCTTTATTCATACCTACCTTTACTTTGCTTTCCTCTTTGGTGAAGAGAATGTTGGGGGAAGGCTTGGAGCTGGGGTTGAACTGAACCACCGGCCAGACTGGGAGAGGGTGGAAGGGCTAAGGCCTGTATTACAAGGTGCCGGGAGTTCTTCCAAAACACACATTCCAAGCAATAGACAAAATATGCATAATGAAGACAATTACACGTTTTAGAATGTTTTAAAAATGTTACTGGCCTTTTCTAGGGAATTGCAAAAATATACCATTGCATGTTCATGAAGTGGAGAAGGCAATGATGCTGGGGACAGAGGACGTCCACATGTGCACAAATCTAGTCCTAGGTGTGTCAACTAGGACTTCAAATTCTGTTAGCTTTGTGTTTGACATAATAGTTATTTCTAGAAGTCTCCTCCAAAAGTTAGGCCCAATTAATACATGGACTTTTTTTTTTAAGTGAAAGGAGGGGAGATACAGCTACAGACCCCCACACCCCATTTAGGATCCACACAGCAAAACCCGTCTGGGGCAGATGCATTAATTAACAGAGCTATCCGCAGCACCTGGGGCCAACACTGGAATCAGTCAAGCCACTGGCTGCAGAGGGGAAGAAAGAGAGAAGGGGGAGAGGGCGAGGGAGAGGGAGAGAAGCAGATGGTCGCTTCTCATGTATGCCCTGACTGGGCATTGAACCCAAGATGTCCACATACCAAGCCCACGCTCTATCCACTGAGCCAACCAGCCAGGGCCAACATGTGAACTCTTATTAAGAACTATACACTAACCAAAGACCACAGATCCTGAGGTAAAGAGTAAAACGGGACAATGCATAGATAAATTTTGGTTGTGAGATTTAGAAATTAAGCCCTCGGGGAGATCAGACTGAGGTGTGGCACTTTTTTAAACAGATGAGGGCTGTTTAAGGACATTCAAAATCCAACAGAAAAAGCAAATACAAGCGGCTGACAACGTCAAAAGGGAGGAGGCTTCATTGGACAAATCTGGCTTGCTTCATCATTGTGCTAGGGCCTGCTCTGAATGTAATACATTAAGATCCATCACATAGTGAAATAATTTATTATGAGACATTGAATTATGTTTGCAAGAGAGAAAAAAATGTCAAAGTCACCTCCCAATGTTGCGTAAACGATGGGGAAGCATTGTTTGTGTGTTCCCTTCTGAAAGCCAGCCTCTAACCCTGCTCCCCCCAAGCCAGGCAAGTCACAGCTCTGTTTATGTGGATGTTTCTGTGACCTTTCTGGAATGCCTGCCCTTCAGCTGGATCCCAAGCACATCCTCATTTCCCAGCCTTGCATCATCTTTTCAGAACCAGGCCAGGTGGAGCAGGAACAGCTGGAAAGGGATGATTGGGAAAAGCCCAAAGGATTCTACAGAGGGTCCAGAAATCCCCTTTACTGAGTAAACTTAAGGAGCCTGAGGGCACTTTCAACACACATAAGGGCACTGGGAGAAGAGAGAAAGGAAATGCAAGTTGAGCTGCGTGCCTACACTGCAGGGCAAAAAAACATGTATAATGAGGCTAAAAGTTTTGTGTATTTCTTAGCATTTGGTAATATGATGACAGACATGTTTACTAAAGCCTAAGAGCAGATGCTCTTGATATAATAGGGCGTGAAATCCCGCAGCACATCATAAAGTCCCCCTGTATTTTCATAATTAAAATCCATATTTTAAAGATCCTCTCAATTGTTCAGTGTCACTGCTCACATTATGACTTATTTTTGAACAAAAAAAATCTCAGTTTCTAAAATGACTCTTAGATAACTGTCAATAGATCCATAATACAAACTGCAACTATTTTAAAAAGAATGTCAGTTATTATTATTCAATCTTAGCTCATTCCTCCAAATTGAAAGACCCTGTTACTAATGCGTATCTTGGACAGATAGAAAGTACTTTTCTTCTCTCTATTTTGGTTCTTTGAATGCATATCATTGCTGTGTCATGATTTACAAGGTGGGTATTATGGTGGCACTTTTAAATCTTTCTGTCCCTGTGTAATTGCAGCTACAAAATGGAGAAATATTAGAGTCTTCCTGCTACAGTTGTTTGAGAATTACATTATATAGTATATGTGAAGTGCTTAGCAAAATGCTGTGACATAGAAAGTAGTCAGTCACTGCTAGCTATAATAATCTTTATCATCACAATCATTACCCATTTAAATTCAGATTAGTAAAAAATACAGTAATTTTTAAGTGATGCATTGGTTGAAGATAGCATATATAATTTCCAACTACTAATTTTAAATAATTATAACTACTCTCTAAATTGATAGTGTAAAAAAACTTTAGCACCCTCCAAATTTGCTTGGCAAATGAGTCAAATATATAAATATATATATATATGGAGAGGTAGGTTATATTTTTATTTCAAATTCTAAAAACATCTAGATTTAAATTTTAGACATGGTAACGTTTGATTTTTGACAAATCTGAAAATCTCAATAATTAAAGATTGTTGATAATCATAGTAGCGTTATATATTTTGTCTAATCTTTAAATGTAATATGCCAACATAGAATCTTTGATATTTTAAAATTTTGTTTATTCAAAGAAAACATGAAAATATTTGTATACTAATGTGGAATGCTTAAAAAAATGTGTCATGCAGAGGAAATGGGAAACAACATCTATGAACCTTAAATCATCTTTTTGCTACGTTTTAGGGCACTAGATTCTCAAACTTTATTGAGAAATATTCAGAGATGAGTGAAAGGTTTCAAAATCAGAAGAGAAGAGAAGATGTGCGTTGGTGCCTACCTGCCATAGCAGAGGGGCAGGAGGTGGTGGCTGCCTGGGGGGGGGGGGGGCTGTCTCTGCTCACAGGCCAGCTGGGCATCTCTTTGGGTCTCGTGTACCCATCCCAGTGACAGAAATGGGAGAGTCAGGTTGAAGGCCTTCCAGCCTTGGATACATCAGGGTCTGGATATTTTAGACATAGATATAAGAGTAGTTTTCAGGCTTAGAATCAGATGTTAGGAGAATTAAATGCCCCATAATTAGTTTTTTAAAAGCTACAAATATTATAGAATTGGGGTAAGTCCTCATCTTATGAACAAGTAAAGATTTCCAGGTCCCTATGCAGGAATAGAATTCCTTGATGTAGTTAACACTCTAATGTTTTAGCAGTTCTTTCTTTCTGGCTTACCACAACTTGAGATTCCTTAATGGTCTTTTGTCTTAGACATTCTCTGAAGTCAGCTTTTAAGACGAAGGCTTCTGTGATGGTAGTTTACTTATGAATAACTAGAAAACAAAAAGCAAGTGATACTAGGAAGTAAGGCGAAGTGGTGGAGCATTGAACAGGGAGGGGAAAAAAATGAATGTCAGGATGCATTACTGAGCTGGCCATACTGGTGGTACTCAATTCTGTGGTTCCTTCTGGAAAGCCTTATGGAGTGGACTTCAGAATGGACCAACTGGGTATAAAAAGGGTGGACATCAATCAATCCTTCAGCTTCTGTTTCCCATCAGTCAAGGGAAGCCTCCCTGATCTTTGCTCCCTTGCAGTTCTCAATGACACTAGGGAACAATTTTTTTTTTCATTTTTAGTTGCATGAGGTTTTAGAACTGTTTCTATATATTTCTGCATTGCTGATTCCAAATCTGAAATCCATTTTTGGGGGCATGCTCTAGTTTTTATGCAATTTTAATTTCTTTTGTTACAGTTAATGGCATGCATTGGTTTTTAAATTGGAGTTAAAGGGCAAACTCTTGGATTGAACATAACCACAAGGCAATTAAAGTTTTACAAACATCACTTTTACATAACTATAGTTGTTTTTAAATGTAAAAAATTATTATCTGATAAAAACACCCTCTAATTTTGTTTTAAGATTGAATTATGGCTTCTTTGAGTAGGCATAAATGTAAGAATAGTCCTGACACCTTCTGTTATATATGTGGCTGTTACACACTTCAATGTCAAAGGCACAATATTTCATCATTTGTGACACATGCATATATTGCCTATTTTCATGTTCCCCTTGGCGATCAAGACAAAAATTGGGCTCCTCATATTGTGTGTCATAATTCTGAGGAAATGCTTTGTGACTGGACAAAAGGAAAATGCAGAGGAATGACTTTTGGTATTCCCATGGTTTGGCGTGAACCTGAGGACCAGAGCAGTGACTATTATTTCTGTCTGATCAATACAAAGGGCATTGGCAAGAAAAAATGGTATATGATCGCATATCCTAATATTCCTTCAGCAATACAACCTATCCCACACTCTGAGACACTCCTGGTTCCAGTTTTCAATGGTTTTATTTCTTCTAAGGACGAAGAAAGTGAACACGATGACCAAGTGTATTTTGATAAGATGCATGAGGAAATGGTTGTAGAATCTGAAAGGTCTTCTTCTGATGCCAAGCAGTAATCAACACCTCAGCAGTTTAGCCAACCCGAATTGAATGACTTAGTAAGAATGATATAAAAATTGTCCTCAACTTTCTGAAGTATGAGGAGCATAACTGGATCATTTGGGTGGATCTTAAAATGGTAAATTTTCTGCTAGGACAACAGAGAGGTTTCATGAAGTATCCTTACTTTCTATGTTTGTGGGACAGCTGAGCTCAGGAGAAACACTGGACACAGAAGGAGTGGCCAAAATGTGAAGCTCTGAAAGTAGGGATACAAAATATTGTGAATGAACTTGTAGTTAATCGAGACAGGATCATTTTTCCCCCACTTCACATCAAACTTGGCTTAATGAAGCAGTTTGTTCAGGCTCTGAATAGAGAAAGTGAATGCTTTCAACATATTATTTCTGCTTTTCCTGCCTTGTCTTTGAGAAGATAAAAGTAGGTGTATTCGATGGACCTCAAATTTGAACCTTCATATGTGACAAAGAATTTGCCAGGAAGATGAATAAAGAGGAGAAAGCAGCATGTCAGTCTTTTGTGGCAGTTACAAAGAACTTCTTTGGCAACAAAAAAGCAGAAAACTATGAACTTCTGGTTCAAAGGATGCTGTTGGCTTTCCACAACATTGGATGTAACATGAGTGTTAAGATTCACTTTCTGAACAGTCACCTTGATAAGTTTTCCAAAAACCTTGGAGCTGTTGGTGATGAGCAGACTACTGCTGGAGCATCAAATAAAATTGTCCTCAACAAGTATACAAACGCAAGAGCTACAAACGCAAATTTTTGCCTGAATAGAATTTAAATGTTTTGCACAAATTTCATGATTAAAGTAAGTGTTTTAATATGTTCTATTTCAAAATTGTAGACAAATTCTGATGTAATCACATCTTTTAGTGTATTAGTGTATTTACTGCATTATACAAATTATTATATTTTCACAAGGATGATGCCCAAGAAGGTATTCTACTTCATTATGTTAAACTAAATGTTGACAATTTTACAATAAGATGAAAACCTAAAATCTTGAATTGCAAAAAATACTATAGCTTACAGAGAAAAACTAATGTCAGATTTGAGATCAGCACACTCGAATTAGGTAAGAACAAGTGTTTTTGTGGTTGCAACCAAAACTTTGTTCCCCAGTGTGATTCATGTGTTCTGACAGACTTCTCATGCAGCTGCTTCAAAACCAAAATCAAACAAAAATCAAAAGCCATAGACAGGAATTGAGAGGTAATTAACACAGACCTGAATCTATGCTGTCAGGCTGGACCTGTGGGAAGCTGGGGTTCGCTTTCTGAGAACTGGTCACCACAGCAGTCCTGGAGAAGACTGGGGAGAGGACTTGGGGTGGGTCCCAAGAGGCATATTGCCGTGGACCAGTGCAGCTTCCAAATAACGGTGCGGAATTAAGGAAACACACTTTGTCAGAACAAAACCGATGGGACCGGGAGGACTCCTCAAACTGCCTGGCAGCATCTGAGTGCCTCACAGCCCCAGTTTGCTTTATTATATGGACCTATGCAAATCAAGGACCCTGATACAAAGTTGCACATCAAAGGCTAAGACAGGAACTCTCCCAAGGCAAAAACAGGATACATTAGTGAAATTTACAAACATCTGAAACAAACAGAGTCAGAGGAAGGGTATGTATATTGCTTCCTGCAACCCAAGGAAGGAAGTGGAGTGGGTGCAAACACTCAGCATCAAAGCCAAATATGGAGATGGAGGGGGGAGAACTTAGCCTTTTGCTAAGCCTTGAATCTATAATGGCTTCCTGCCATTAACGGTCCACAACAGCATATACTATTGTCTATCCCTTCCACTTCTCACATTCTCTCATTCCCATTATGGTGTTCCTTTCAAGGCAATGGCCAAACTTGCAAGGAGTTTTAGACAACAGGTTAGTGAATAAGCTACTTTCTTCACTGCTGAAGCTAGTCATGAAGCCATCATCAATATTTTCTCTCCTCTACCATGCATTTTGAAACTCCCTCATATTTTGGCTAGTGAGACAGTCTGGTTGCTGCCTGGTGGAATGACCAGGCCCAGGCCTTTATCACTGGGGGTCTGAACCTTTGGTTGCCTTTCCCTTGTTGGGCATTGGCTGCTGCAACTTCTGACTTTCAGTTACCACTCAGTGTAGAAGCACCAAGACATCTCAGGGCATCTCCCCTCTCTCGATATACTCCTCCCTGACCCCAGTGAGTAGCCGCCATCCTAACTGCCAGGGGAATTAAGGTCAATTTTTATCCCCAATGAAGTTAATTCTTTACTTGATGATCTTATGGCTGAGGAACCCAACTTAACCAGATGGTAATTATAGCTTTAAGTAGACTACAATGCTTACAGTGTGCCCTGACAGAAGTGTTCCATCCAGGGAAATAGGACTTCTACTGTATGACCTAAAGTGATGATGACAAGAAGCGTCCATTCTGAAAGTGGGTCACTGGGAGTGACAGTGAGAAGTACTAACCTTACTTCTCCCCATGGTTCCCCTATCGGTGTATTCTATCTATTAGGGACACGGAACCAGGGCCAGGCCTTTGGTAGAGAATATAACTCACATTTTGGAGGACCGCATGCCAACCTCCCTCGATGCTGTACCTGAGCTGGTGCTTTTGCAAAGTTTCCCACTACTGTATTCTATAGTTCCCTATCCTGCTCAAGCAGACTGCTTCCGACTGATGGGGTGTGTAATAAGACTCATGGGTCCTGTGCATATGTGCCCATTCTTATACATCTTTGTCTGTAACACTGACCTGTTCTTCTCAAGATGAAGTTGATAGAAAAGGGAACGCACACGTGTGACTTTCTACTCAAATAATGACTTTGCAGTGGATACAACTCTCAAAGGTCACAAAATTTTGTTTTGCAAATCATTCAGGAAGGCAGGCTGCCTTTCAGAAGTTATGGTGGTTAATGGAAATCACAGAATAGGAATTTTTTTCTAGCTTGGCTCTCCAAGCTCAAGACTGTCAGTAGGCAAGTATGTGGACATAGAAACAGAAAGAGAAATTCCTCGATGGCCACTACTTCCTCCTCCTTGTTTTCCCCATCTTGCTTTCTGAAATGGGAGCTTCGAGGACTATGTGCAATTTAGAAAAAGAAAATGCATTTTGAAATGATAACTTTGCAACATGCTGTAAAGACAATTTATAGTTATGAGTCTTAAAATCAACTTTTTATGACCAGCTCAGTGTTTTTTACCAGTGAATTTTTGCAATAATGCAGTATGCTACTTTTTTTTTTCAAAATTGAAGAAAGAATACTTGAACTACAGAAAAAAGGGAGCAAAGTGTATATGTACAGACCCTGGGGCAGGAAGACACAACAAATCTGAGGAGACAAAGGAAGTCTGGGCTGCTGCTGGAGCTGGGACAGGGAGGCCTACAGTTAACTCACCGAGAGTCCAAAGCAGCAACTGGGCTGCAGTGACCATGGAGCAGCTGGGATAAAGCAGCATCCTGTGTTCACGAATATCAACTTGAGGAGGCCAGAAGCAAATATGTTAGATTCCCCCTTTCCATCCTAATCCTCATGCAGTTTATTGTAAGGAGGTCTTAGATTTGAAGCAGTTATTCCAGGTGTCAGGTGTCTACCTGGACACCCATAAATGACACCTTTTGTGTTCAACTCCTTATGGGATGTGTCTTTATTCCCTGACAGAATATAACAATTGAGCCTGAATATTTCAGTGACATCAACAAGAGTGAATATGAAGAGAATGTGGCATTAGATCTAGAAAACAAGTCACCTAGTTCTCACACCTAAAAGATGTTTCTTCTATAGAGTCCTCAGAAGACAGGGCTGCCTTCACACTGGCCCCTACAAGAGCCACCCACGAGATTGTGACCACTCGCTATGCAGTACCAGACCTCAATACTCAAGAGCATGTGCTTGGTGTTTAATCCTATCTGTGCATTGTAATAAACATCTATGACACATCTTAAAATGTAAAAAAGGAAAGCAAACACCACTCTGTTCATGGAAGGCAATGTTGTATGTGATACCATGTCAATGTGAGCATAAAGAAAAACTCAGGTGTCAATTCTGGAAAGAGTGACACAGAATGGTAAAGGTCCAATGTAATGAAATAGAAGTCAGATGACTAGCTATTCTTAATGATGGTCCTCCATTGCTGCTGGTTGCAGGGCATTCAGTGGTGGCCGTAGCTACATCATTCTTGATGAGAGAAAGCCGATGCTAGATTTTTCATGTATAGTTTCAATATCCGATACAATGGCCACATCATTTATAACTTGTTGTTTCAGCAACACTGGTCAGAGTGAATAAGATAATAGACACAGGATGGATCATCTTGTCCAGTTGGTATTGAGTGCCTCCTTTGTGGCGAATGCTCCTCAGTTAGATATGAATATTTACATACATACTCCAATGTGAGAAATAAATATTTGCATACTCTACTCACTTCCATTGTTCAATCTGCTTGCCTCTTTTTCAGATTACCTTCCTTCTGGTCTTTGACTGTTGTTCCTTCAGGCACAGGGGTCAATGTCTATTCATAACTCAAACCACTCTCCCCTCCATACATGGTAAACAATACGTTGTACTGCTTACAATTTTGAACACTGAGAGAATTTCCTGCACTAGTCTTTTGGGGCCGCCTCTGAGTGAGGCTATAGTGTGACAGCAGTATATTTCTGGCTAAGCCCAATGTATTACATCTTCCCATCTGTGGACCAGACCTGACTTTTTCCTCATCTGTCAGCTGATCTTAATTGTTTCAAGTTGAGTTACTCAGGAAACAGAGATTTAACATGCAAGAGGTTTATTAGAGTGTGCTCCTAAGAACAATATCTGTGGAAGGAAAAGGAAGGAGCCAGGATTGGGCAGAGAGAGAAGTGGGCTGTGATGCAGTTTCCATGGAATGCCTGAGCCAGCTGGGCAGGAAAGTCGGAAGACTAGAAGACCCTGAGAGCTATCCTGAGTTGAGACAAAAGGGTGAGACCTTTATGTGCCTCTATCAGTCATCAATAAATATAGGCTGCTGCTGGAAAAGAATGATCTTTAAGCAAGAAGCCTCTTCCCAGTTGCGTAGTCCCCAATAGGTCTGACCACTGAGGGAAATCTGAGTAGTTGATTTCAGCATATGCCAAGCTGTCAACATCTTAAATGTATGATTTGAAATAAAGACATTGATACAACAAAGATAGGTTCCATGGGAGTCTGTCATGTAATTTGCTTTTTCTTTCTAAATCTGCTCAAGTCTGTCTTTATTCATACACAGGATTGTTGATGTACCAACTGGACCTTATTTATGGCTTGTGTAATTGTAATGGGCAGGACTGGCCCCATATTAATCTGGTATTTCAGATAATGCTCCAGATCTAAATATCCATAATTTAATTCACTGGATGCAAGAGAACTAAATTTTTATCTAGAAATTTATCACATTGGTGAAGACCTAGTCTCAAGAAACTTATCTACCTCTGCTTTCTGTCCCTGTGGTTTACTGATAACTGTAGCAATTCCATAGAAAATTATGGTGTCAGAATGATGAAATTCAAATCAAAGTTTTTTATTTTGTTTTTGTTGTCATTTATTTATTTATAAGCAGAAAAAGATACAGGAACATCGAGCTTCTCTGGTATGTGCCCTGACCAGGGATTGAAACAGCAACCTCTGCCCTGGCCAGTTGGCTCAGTGGTAGAGCGTCTGCCTGGCGTGCAGAAGTCCGGGGTTCGATTCCCGGCCAGGGCACACAGGAGAAGCGCCCATCTGCTTCTCCACCCCTCCCCCTCTCCTTCCTCTCTGTCTCTCTCTTCCCCTTCTGCAGCCGAGGCTCCATTGGAGCAAAGATGGCCCAGGTGCTGGGGATGGCTCCTTGGCCTCTGCCCCAGGCACTAGAGTGGCTCTGGTCGCGGCAGAGCATCGCCCCCTGGTGGGCAGAGCGTTGCCCCCTGGTGGGCGTGCCGGGTCGATCCCAGTCGGGCGCATGCGGGAGTCTGACTGTCTCTCCTCGTTTCTAGCTTCAGAAAAATACAAAAAAAAAAGAAAGAAAGAAAGAAAGAAAGAAAGAAAGAAAGAAAGAAAGAAAGAAAGAAAGAAAAGAAAGAAAGAAACAGCAACCTCTGTACTCTGGGACAGTGCTCTGGGACAATGCTCCAACAAACTGAGCTTTCTGACCAGGCTTAAATTTTATTGATTTTTAGAGAGACAGAGATAGGACAAGTAAGAAAGGGAAGGGGGAAGGACATCATTTGTTGTTCTACTCAGTTGTGCAGTTTTTGGTTGCTTCCAGTGTGTGCCCTGACCAGGAATCAAATTTGCAACCTTGTTGTTTCAGTTACTGAGATAACTGACCAAGGCCCAAGTCTAAGTTTAAAATTAACATATGAACTCATTCTGTTAAACACACATTTTGTGGCAGTAACAATTAAATGACTGAGCAAAAAGAACAAACAAGATGTGTGATAGGAATGCTTACAAAGTGCTTTCAGTTTTCCCTTTTGAAAATCATTATCTGAGTAGAGTCATAATTCAAGTTTCTTTGTTCATTGTGTTTTCTTTTCAGAATGCAATTTCATCAAACTTAGGTTAATACAGATCTTAAATCTTCTAGTTAGTACCTTTGCCTGTAATGAAATACCTATGTTTAAAAAATCAATTCTCTAGAAGACATATCAATTATTTAATAAATGTTTAAGAATTTATTTTAATGCTTGACAGCTGTAAATGAACTTTAATATTTACACCTATCAGTTTATGTAGATATTAACAATTTATAAACTACACAAACATATAAAACAAGCAAAGTATATATAGAAATATATATAACAAGTTCAATATACTATATACTCCTGGTATAATATATAAAACTTGAGATGAAATTAAATTACATGAACTGCATATCTCAAATCTGTAGGATTATGTGACATTTTGATAACAAAATTGTTTAAACTTCTTCCCATCAAGATTTAGGATCTAAAGTTCCCTCTTTCTGAATATGGACTAGTTTTAGTGACTCTCTTATAATTGACAGAATGTAGTAGATTGGAGCTATATAGCTTCAAGTTCAAATAAAAAAAATAACAACAACAACACATGAGGCTTCTATGTGTTTCCATTGGGGAACTCTCACTAGAAAAAATAAGAAACTGTGTAGCCTGATTATCCTGAGACCACTAAGCTGGAGAAGACACAAGTAGACACTCAAGTTAACAGCTAAACTAATAGCCTATAATCCAGTCTACGAGTCATCATTTGAGTGAACCATTTTTGACATCCAGACTTTCAGATAACCGCAGTCCGAGCCAACATCTGAGTGCAACCATATTAGAAACCTTTAGAATGAGTGATCCAGCCAACTCTTTCTCAAACTCCTAACATAAAACATGTAAGTAAAAACAAAGTATAATATTTACTCCCACAGTTTTGGGGTAAATTGTTAGGCAATTTTTTTTTTTTTTTTCTGAAGCCGGAAACGGGGAGGCAGTCAGACTCCCACATGCGCCCGACGGGGATCCACCCAGCACGCCCACCAGGGGGTGATGCTCTGCCCATCTGGGGCATCACTCTGTCGCAACCAGAGCCATTCTAGCGCCTGAGGCAAAGGCCACAGAGCCATCCTCAGTGCCCCGGTCAACTTTGCTCCAATGGAGCCTTGGCTGCAGGAGGGGAAGAGAAAAACAGAGAGGAAGGAGAGGGGGAGGGGTGGAGAAGCAGATGGGCACTTCTCCTGTGTGCCCTGGCTGGGAATCGAACCCGGGACTCCTGCATGCCAGGCCGACGCTCTACCACTGAGCCAACCGGCTAGGGCCTTGTTAGGCAATTTTAATAGCAATTAGTATGTGCCAAGTACTCTGCACCATGTTTTATCCCAATCAACCCCATAAATTTTGACAGCACTGTGAAGTAAGTGTTATTTAATTTTAGAGGTAGAGAAAGTGAGTTTCATAAAGGTTAACACAGGTAGGAAGAGGCAGAGTCAGAGCTCAAACCCATGTCTGCCTGACTAATTGTAACATGAAAGCTAAGATCAAAAGAATATTAAATTTGTTGGGTAAGGCCCATTCCTCAAGTAGAAACAAAATTGGCAACATATTTGATTGAATTATAAATACCGATTTCCAAATAAAATAATTAAAACACTTTCTATAGTTCAATATGTGCAGGCTTAAAATGAAAAAAATTGGATGAGAGGGCCCTAGTGAAAAACAAATTTAACTATTACCATATGAGCATTGTTGCCTGAATAGTGACGATGCCAAATGGCTGAGTAAAAGGTATTCAAAATAATCTGTAACAACTTTTGTAAAGATGTTTGGCATGAAAATAAATAGCAATTTCATTTTGAAATACTGAAAAGCATGAGTGAAAATATAATTAATATCAGTAAAAAATGAGTAATTACAGTACTTTGCTTTCAATGACCTTTGATGAAATTCTAGTTCTTCAATATGCCATTATGCATTTAACCTGACATAAAAAAGATATCAGTATTTTTTTGCCCCCCCACCTTTTATAAGGCTACAATTAAAACAGAAATTCCAAACCTAGGCTATTTACTGTATCACATGCCCAGACTGATAGAGGGACTATAATAATGCCTGTTCACTCACAAAACTAAATAAATTTTAAAATTTGTTTTGATTGTGTGTGTAGTTTGTAATTTACTTACACTAAATAAAAACATGTAAAAAAATTTTATCCTCTTAATTTACACAGTTTTTTACATATTATCTCTAAATACTGGCAAAGAAACTCTTCATTACCGATTACACCTTCCCTTCTCTGCTTTCTATCTTCTTCAGAAGTCCTTTGCTTTATTCTTCTATAATAATTGGTATTTGGGGGATATTTTGGATGTTTAGGGTATATTTATTAGAAATTCATTTGCTTGATCCATGGTTCTTAAGTATTAGTATGTTTAAGAATCACCAGGGAGGCCCTGGCTGGTTAGCTCAGTGGATAGAGACTCACCCAGTGTATAGACGTCCGGGTTTGATCCCTGGTCAGGGCACATATAAAAAGCAACCATCTGCTTCTCCCCTCTTCCTCCTCCCTCTCCCTTTTCTCACTCTCTTCCCCTTCCACAGCCAGTAGCTTGATTAGTTGACTGGTTCCAGTCTGGCTCTGGATGCTAAGGATATTGATTTGAGCATTAGCACCAGACAGGTTGCTGGGTGGATCCTGGTCAGGGCACATGAGGAGTCTGTCTCACTATCTCCCCTCTTCTCATTAAAAAATATATAAAAATAAATAAATAATCACCTGGGGAACACACAATAAAAACTATAGATTCCTGGGCTACATTGCCTGACATTCTAACTGGAAGGCAGTGGACAGGGGCCTAGAGAGCTACATTTTAAAGAAAGACTAAGAATTTTATTCTCAGATGGTCTGGTATCATATAGGGACAAACACTGTCCTAAGTGTTATGCTAGCAATTTTAGTGACTCCCATCAGATTGTAGAATGCCACTTACCTAAGTTGCCAAAAATATAACCTTCATTCGTATAATGGTGTCTGGTTTCTTAAAAATAAAAATATAAAAACCTTTCATGCTTCAAAAAATATTACTCAAAATTAATTAAACTGTTAAGTGAAAATAAAATATAACTATTTGAAATTACTACTTAAAATAGTTTTATCAAATATAAAGCTGTATGGGATATTTACTTTATATTTATTATAGTTAGGATTCTATAGTTTAATACATAAAATAAATATGATATATACTCTCATAATTATCTTGAAAACAATAGTTAAAATTATACATTTGATAAAATAATCAATTTAATTTTGTGGTCTAGCTTAAATTTTTCATGAAAATTTGCAAACAGAAAGTAGCCAAAGTTTCAGCATTACATAGTGCTCACAAACTGATTTCTTATTTCTCCTTGTGCTCACTATTGTCTTGAAGTAACAGAGGTTGACGTAAAGCCCTTAATGACTTCATTGCTCTTAGACTTCATTTATCTTTACTACATATTCCAGTCTGTCCGGCTAGTTACCTCCACAGTTTCTATGGAGAATTTCTACCCATGATTTACAGAATTGTCATATCTTATATCAAAATGATCACCAACTAAAATTAAAATCAGAAAAGACAAACCCATTAAAATTTTCCCCATCATATTTCATTTTTGTATTAATTCAGCAACAAATCTACTGAGTAATCTCTAGTACCAGAAAATAAAATAGCATAGGGCAACTGTTCTCTAAGATACCTGTTAGAATAGGCCTCTGTACTTCAAAGCATTAAATGTTATCTCAATGTTTTTCTGAAGTAACCGTTTTCTTTCACATCCCCTCCTTGCTATTAGGAGAAGGACCTTTGAAGTCTGTATTTTTAGAGACTCTTCAAATCCTCTCTCACCAATGAATTGTGATATGGGATAAAAATAATTTCTTTTTCTATAAAATAAGAATAATATTTAACTCACAGGCTTTTCTTTTCAAAGTATTTCAAAATTTTCAAAGATAAAATAAGATCATATGGAAGCTCTACCTCCAGTACGATAGTATGAAGGGCTTCACGAACTTACTTTCCAGAAAAACTGATAAAAATCTTTTTAAAAAACAATGATTTAAGTCTCTGGAAATGGATCTAAGGGCATACAGCAAATAAAGAACTATTTCCTTAAGAAAGTCTACTAAGATTTGGCAAAAACAGTGAGAGTTGCTGATAATTTGAGTGAAGACCAAGTCCCTCCTTCACTCTCCCATCTCAGAAGTAGAAACTACTCCAGACTTGGGTACCTGAGAACACCGGGCTCTCATGCTCTCAGCTCAAGCAGAGGGTTGTTCTCCTAGGAGGGACAGCACAACAGCTCCCAGTTATCTGTTGCTGGGCCTAAGTGTTACCAGTGTAAGGGGTCCTAGGTTCCCCAAGATAAGAATCAATGGGAAACCCAGATAAATTTCCAGACAAGGAAGTTCTTCCAAACTTACTTGGGGTCTGGCTCTGCTTGGCCGATTTTAGAAGTTGGGGACAAAGAGAGCTCGGATGGAAAAAATGGGCTTTTTAAAAAAGGCAGGCTTTTAGAATTTTTTATTTCTGGGTCAGGTGACTTTCCTTTCCAGCTGTGTTGCCTAGTAACAGTATTTAGCCCGTGCTATGGGGGCAAGCTGGTGGTGTAGTTTACTATCACCACCCCAGGGAGGTGGTATAGCAGTCAAAGCCAGGAAGGTGCATACGGGTCAGAGGTTTAGCATCTCCAAGGAAGCAGGCAGTTAGAAGGGAGATGATATCAGCTACTCATGCGTTTTGAGTAGGGAGTAAAGGAGTGTTCATTTTTTCACTCAGATTATTAAGCTTTCCTTTTGGCTACCTGGTCATAACTTGACTTTCTGACTACCTAGTAATTTCCATTCCTGGGTCCAAGTCTCTACACTTTCTCATAAATTTTGGGAAAGTATGACTGACAGGCAGAGCTAGCTCCTTTCCTGCACTCAGTCCCTTCTCATAGGACAGAGCCTCAACCACTGAAAATATTGAGGCTTGTCCTTTCCTTTGCTTGTAAGGTGGAGGTTCCATGCTGAGAATATCGGAGGCTACTCTCTGCTCTTTCCACTCAATCCCTAAAGCGTGGTGGTTTTAGAGAAAGACTTACTGTCTTCACACCTAGATTCAAAGCCATGGCTAATATATTTTGCCTAGAGAGAGAATTAGGCTATTTATTAGAGAGCCCTGAATCTCTCCCCAAAGAAATTAACTTTATTTGCAGCAGTGTGGAAAATTGAAATCCATAACAGTAGGTGTTGTGGTGACAAACAACTGGCAAGAGATTGGTAGATACACTGGTTATATAGGCAAAATTATTGGCTAGCAAGTTTTCCAGAGAGAAAGTCAAGGGAAAAGACAGCTGGGAGGAGCATTCCTTGAGCCAGAAGAAATCTTAAACATTGACCTTTGGAACACTATTCCTTCAAAGGAACCCAAATTTGATTGGATAAGCCTGCTGAAAATTTTGTGCCCCAGGACAGTGTTGAAAACAATAAGGCAATTAGCTGGCAATTATTATATTGTAGTTTGACAGCTAGGTGTGGGCAGAGAAAGTGACAAAGAGAGTCCTGCTAAACCATTGTCATCCCAAGGTGATTGAGGGCTATCTTGCTCCCTGCCTTGGAAAGCAACATCAGAAGCTTCACTAAGTGGTGGGTGGGTGACATACTTCACTAAAATAGTGCAGTTAGTCAGTAAATAAATAAACGCTAGTAACAAGTCCTAGAAGAGAGGGGCCAGTAGCAGACTGCTGTAGTGGATTATCTATAACATCATTTTCTCCATGGGACTTAGTTTGCTATGTGTCACTTGTATGGCCTCCTTTCCTTCCTGATTATACACTTCTAAACAATTTTTCCTAAGAACACTTCTTAATAAAAAAAACTTTCATATGAATTCTCATTCCAGAGCCTAAGACCACTTTATCTAAGGTGTTAGTTTTCTATTTGCTGCTATAATACATTACCACAAAATTGTGGCTTAAACTAACGTGAGTATATTATCTTATAGTTCTGTAGTTCAGAGGTCCAACAACTGTTCAAACCAAGTCATTGTTAAAACCAATCACTGGACTGAAAAAGTGAAATCACATCTATTTCCAACTTGTGTGGTCCATCTTGCTTCTGTTAATTATTTGTGTCTTTGGGTAATTAAATCCAGAATTTAATCTAGTCTGTGTGTATCTGGGGAGGGTTGGAAAGTCTCCTCTTGCCAGTCCACAACCAACATAAAATATCAGTAACTCAGTGATGATGAAGTTATAATGCACTATTTTTTAACTCAGAAATTTCGAATCAGAAGTGTGAGCAATGCTGCTTTGCTAGTGAATTTCCTTTCAATCCCAGAGCTCAAGGGGCTGAGTGTTACCTGCTTAAATTAAGGACATTGCGATAAGAATTCAAAGTAAGATGCAGATTAGACTAGATTGTGTCTAATATACCTCCTGTCCTGTGTTTTATTATTTTAATTATATTGACATAAAGAAGTTAATAATGATTTGAGAACTGTCTTTGCATCAAAGTATATATAACCAAGTCATTATCAGCAGGGCAGAAAGAGACTGAATTTGTAGCAAAAATTGCCCATACGTTGAACAATGACATAATGAAAAACAAATTGGGAAAGGGCAGAATTCTGAGTCATGTTACAAAGGAAACTTTGAAGTTTCAAGGAAAGTTTGGAAAACTCTCCTTCGGAGCTCTAGTAAGGTGCCCAGAGCCATGAATTAAGTGTTCATGTGAAAGAGGATTTCAGAAGCAAAAAGATAGATGATTAAATATGCCTATGTTATTTTATTTGAAGCTAAAAAAGGAGACACTAGAATTGTTTGTCATATCTGAACAGTTGCTGAGAAACTAAGAAAGGTATTTCCAAAGTGGATGCCAGCGAACGCTGAAAAACCTTGGGCGCTGCTTGCCAAGACTGTAAACTCCATTTGTCACGGAGCCTGTGTAGTACAGTTCCTGCTAAATTTATCTTCTCCATTTGTTTTTGTAACAGAATTATAAACAATGTGAGGTTAGACACATGAAATTGCTGTATATGTTGCTTCTTTTAGCTTCGTCAGAAGCAGTTTGTTTAATATCAACTGCACTGTTAAAATTTACAGGTACTCAGTTATTAGGTCCTAACATTTTGAAGGTTAGAGATGCTATCTTGTTACTTTCTGCATGCTCTAAATTGTCCCTGTCAGTGGTTAGTACACACTAGGTGTCACATACTACCCACCCTTGTGAACCAATGAATGAATGAATGAATGAAGATATTGAATGAATTACTGACTAAAAATCTATGTAGAGATGTTCTTTTAATATTTTGTGAAATTAAATATTAAGAAGATATGGAAAATAGAACACAAAATTGTTGATATATTATTATTTTTGATTTACAAAAATTTCTTATAATTCAACTGAAGAAATAGTTTATCTTTCCTCCTCCATTTACCATAGAGTAAATCATAGTTTATTAGACTTCTATTAAGGACCAGTTTATTTAGCTGCCTTTTCCATGTTATCTTATTTACTCTTTAAAACAACCTCATGTAGGCAGAATTCTAAAATGGCCACCTAAATGCCCACCTCTGCTGTACATTTTTGTGCATTACCCCTGGAACTGTAACTTGCATAGATTTTACTTCAGTAATTGATTACATTCAATGGCATTCATTGTTGGCTTTAAGAAAGGGAGATAATCTGGGTGGGATGGACCTAACCACATGAACCCTTTCTATCTGGGTTTTGAGGTTAGATATAGAAGTCAGAGGTTAAAAGCCAGAGAAAGGTTTGATGTGAAGGAGATTCTCAGTTGTCGGCTTTGCAGATGGAGGAATGGCATGGGAAGGAATGGGAATAGCTTCTAGGTGTGAAGAGCGGTCCCATATTCAGCTAGTAAGAAAACGGAGCCTCAGTTCAACAGCAGCAAGGACATGAATCCTGCCAACAGCCTTGTGCCCTGAACCACAGATGACAAATGAAGAACCATCTGACATCTGAGTTTCAGCCAGTGAGAATGCCAACAGAGAGCCCACTCATGTGGGAGCTGTAGGAACTGAGAGAGATTAGGTTTGTGCTGTGTTCAGTCCCTATGTTTGCAGGTGGCGATTGGTTACACAGCAACAGAAAACCAGTACAAATCCTCCACGCTCTTTCACTTCACTTTACAAAGAAGGAACAGAGACTCAGTATGACTAACTAATAATTTTCTCAAGAATGGGCGGAAAAAATTTTAACACAAAACTTTTGACTCTGTGGTTAATATTTTTTTTAACAGTCCCTACTCTTTCTAAAGATGTTTGGAAGAGGAAATGATAATTCGAGATTTAAAGTTCTGTCAAGTCAGTGGTAAATTCTCATGTAGACAAGAGGTCAGGCATAGGGAAGGTTTTTATTTGTGGTTATATTAAATTTTTTACATTTCTGGGTGTTTTCATGATGGACATAAAGATCCTCTGTGAACTCAATTTGGGTTAGACATAAAAACATTTGGCAAGAAAGAATCACATGATGTTGGGTAAGATTAATCATCTTTCTGAAGTGACAGATGCATTTGTGGTTGCTTCCAGGGTTCATGGGATCTCTCTTTATTTATTTCTTCCATACAGAAAAAGCTGCATGTTATGCCCAACATTTTATAAACTATTTTAAAATAAATCACATTATGCTATTTCATCAATGTTGGTATGTCTCTGATGGCTCTCTAGGACTACGGAAAGCAGCATAGAGCAAAATCACCAAATAGGCTTCAGACCTTAATACATATATTAAACAATATGTGTGTATGGAATATCATTCTGACTTCTAGAAATTTGCATTTTATATAGAATTATACTCTGTCTTTTAAAATAAATTGATTTTAGTGTTTTATTTTTGTCATGTAATTGTGTTTTATGTAAATCATATAACTAAGAAAAGTCCTATGAGGTTTTTTAAAAGTTATTCATAGTCTCAATACCTAGTAATAATTTTACTGTTTTTTATTATCTTTATTCTAGACATAGTTTTATGTATATATGCAGACTACAAGCATAAATAAGACAAAAAAGAATATACTATACTAATGTTTTTAAGTAAATAAAATAAAATATTATTTGGGAGAAAAGAAATGAGAGGTATGGTAAACTTTAGATAATTTCCTTGCTATGTGACATATTAGTTCTAGAACCCTCTGAAGAAGAAGTGCGAAAACTTTTTCTGTAGAGGACCAGATATTAAATATTTTTAATATCTAATATCAAAAGACTGAGATACACACATAGTTTGTGTAACATATCTTTCTGTGTGTGTAGGGGAAAGGCAGGGTACATTTTACAACCCTTTGCAAATTTAAAAACCATTCTTCACTCCAAGGCTGAACAAAAGCAAGCTGTGAGCCAGAATTAGCTAACAATAAGAATATATTACAGGTATTATGTCAAACATAAGATGAGTAATTTTTAGTAAATTCCTTTATTAAAGTATAATATACTATGGAAAATACACAAATCATGAGCATACAGCTCACAATTTTTCCCAAAGTGAACTCAGTTGAGTAATAAACTGAACTGGAATAAAGAAAGTTCCATTTTTAGCACCTCCACGACAGCCATGGAGGTGTTGCTTTCACCTTTTCTTAGGAAGACTTGGTCTTCAGCAGCCAGCTGTGCAGTGAGCAGAGGGCCCTGAGCTGTGCCTCTGTCAGCATCTGAGGCTGCTGGGGCCCCGCCCTTTCTGCAACCCCTGCCAATCACTGAGCACAGTAGGCTCACTAAGGCCTAATTAGTTCTACCGGACTTCTGTGTTTGGTAATCTTTTTGCACAGCTTCCCAGTGGATTGGCTGAGATTTTCTCAAACCTGCACTCTACTCGGAGGCTTTTCTTGTTCAGTTCTTCCTTTCCCAGGTGTCAGAGCAGCACTGGGTCGGTATATGGACTTTTGTTCGCAGTCATGTTTCCATCCCACTTATATTTCTCAGATGTTACCTTTCATTAATCCTGTTGCACTCTTAATTCATCTCAGCAACTACTTCCTGGAGGACTCAAGATGACAACTGTCCCCATTCGTTGCCTCCAGCCTATCTAGCTTTTACCACCCTTTGTGGTTTCCTGGATTAAACTTGATGTCAGTAGAATCATACACTAATAGTCTTTTGTAACTGGCTTATTTTGCTCAATACTGTATATTGTTTGTGAGAGTCATCTTTCTTCTATGTCATTCTTGTTCTTTACTTTCCCACTGTATGACTATAGCACGATTTATTTATCCATCCTCCTGTAAATGGACAGCAGATGTTTCCAGTTTGAAGGTACTATAAATAGAGCTGCCATAACATTGTCATACATATCTTCTGGTGAACATTTGATTCACATCTTTTGCTTGGATTTATATTTAGAAGTGTAATTGCTGAGTCATATGGTATGCATATGCTCAGTTTTGGTAGCTTTTGCCAACTTTCCAAAGTTACTTCATGAATTTACACACCTACAAAGCAATGTATGATAGTTAAAGTTGCCTATAAGAAAGAGGAAATTTTTTTTGCCCTGAGTGCCCATATAAGAGAGCATCACCTTATATGTCAAGTTTGTGAGATAGATGGCTGGTCAGGGCATATAGAGGAGTCAACCAATAACTGAATAAATAAGTAGAACAGCATATCAATATTTCTTTCTCTCTCTGTCTCTCCCTTTCTCTCTCACTAAAATCAATAAATAACATTTTTAAAAATTAAAAATGAAGATTTTTTTTATTTTAACCATCCTTGTGGGTATAAAGATATATAACATTATAGTTTTCATTTGAATGGCTTTGAAAAATAAATGCAGTTAAGTACCTTTTTATAAATTTATTGGCATTTGGGTGTTATTTGTAAAGTATCTTAAGGTATTTTACATATCTTCCATTCTATTGTATACATTTTTCATATTGATTTTTTGTTTTTATATATATATTCTGGATAGGGATTTTTGTAGAATATATATAGTAGTAATGTATTTCACTGTTTTTACTTTTATATTGCTACCTATTGATTAAAAAAATTCTTACTTATATATAGTCTAATTTATATTTTACTTATGTTTAATATTTTTTTGTCCTGTTTAGAAAATATTTGCCTCCCCTAAAGTGATGAGGTTATTCTTCTGTGTTTTCTTCTAAAAGCTTTATTGGTTTAGCTTTTGATTTTATTTTTTTGTACCAAGTGAGGTATTAGTCATGATTAACTCTTTTTATATGAATATTCAGTTTACCCAGCACCATTTATTGAAAAACCCATCTTCAATGCATTGAATAATCATCTAGATCATAAAAGAGATGAAAATTTCTTTATTCTCAATTCAGTTCCATTGGTTTTTTTCTTTGTCCATGCATTAGTATCATATTCTCCTAATTTCTAGAGCTTTGTAATATATCTTGATATCTAATATTGTCAGATGTGTTTTTCTCTAAAATTGTTTTGGATATTCTTGGGCCTTATCATTTTTATATACATTTTATAATAATTTCATAGATTTTCATTCAGTTTAATTATATTAAATCTGTGGGTCAATTAGATGACAATTACATTTTTACATCTTCAATGATTCTTCTTAGTGGTATTTAAACTATTTTTGGTATAGAGTTCTTACACATGTTATTTCTAGATATTCTTTAATTTAAATATTTTTTCTGTATATTCTTTTCGAGTCTATATATTCAGTAAAGTTATCTGTGAATAATTGCAGTTTTAATCCTTCCATTTCAATACTTATAACTTGTATTTTTTTGTTTTGTTGAATTTTACACTTAGGACTGCTGGTACGATGTTTAGTGATATCCAAGTGGTGATAACAGGCATCCATCTCTCATTCTGAACCTTAGGAGAAAAACAATCAGTAATAAGTATGATGCTTGGTAGGTTTCTGTAGATACTCTTTCAAAAATTAAAGGAATTATTTTTATCATATATAAGTGTTAAATTTTATAGATGTTCTTTTGCATCTATTGAGATTATACCATAATTTTCTTCTTTTGTTTATTAATTTATTTTCTAATGTTAAGCCAAATTTATATCTGGAATAAGATCCTTTTTATTGCTATATTTAATATTAATCATTTTGTATAAAATTTTGCATCTATGATTATGAAAAAGGATAGTCTGTAACATTTCTCTTTTTATATCCTTGCCAATTTTGGTATAAAGATTATATTGGACTAGAAGCAGATTAAGGTTGGTTGAGGCCTCAGGCACAAAAGAAAATATTGGGCCCCTTTTAAAAAAGAGAGAGACAGGGAAAATAAAAATACATGTTAACCATTAAATAAATAAAAAATATTATGTACTATTAATATTAAAATTGCATATATGAAACCAAATGGTGTCATTGGAAAAAAGTGTAAAGTTGGGGTTTTGTGGGGCCCTTCAGAAGTCGGAACCCAGTGCACCCGTCATTAAATCTGCCTCTGTATCGGACCCATAAATAACTGTGCTTTACATCCCCCTAATTTCTGAAATAATTTGGGTAAACTATTTTCCTGAAAACTATGGAAAATTTTACTTGAGACACTATCTGTTTCTGCTGTTTTCTTTGCAGAGTAATTTATAACAATGCATTCACTTTCTTTAATAGATTTATAGTTATTAAATTATTTCTTTTTGTGTCAACATTGGTAATTTACTTTTCTAAGGAATTTGTTCATTTCAAATATATTGTCCAATTTGTTCATTATAGTTTATCCTTAATTTTTTATTCTATTTAGATTTGAAGGTTCTGTCCAGTAGCTCAGTGGCTAGAACATCAGCTCAGCATAGATACCTGAGTTCAATTCCCTGTTAGGGCACACAAGAGAGAGACCTTCTTCTTCTCCTGGCCTTCTCTCCCTTTTTCCTTCCTGCAGCCAGTGGCTTGATGAGTTTGAGCTATGTTGGAATGCATCAGCCTCAGGCACTAAAAATAGCTTGGTACTCGAGCATAAGTCCCTAGTGGGGTTGCCAGGTGGATGCTGGTTTGGATGCATGCAGGAGTCTAGGAGTCTGCTTCAATATCTTTCCTACACACACATACACACACACACACACACAAATTGACTCATTTTTTTTTTTTACATTTTATATTTAAAATTAAATATAGTGGGGTGAAATGGTTAATAGGATCATATACAGGTTATGTATCTTGTCTATTTTTCATTACTGTTATTGGTAATTTGTGTTTTGTTTTGTTTTCCTCTTTGAGGGAGTATTTTTGCTACGAGGTTAGCAACTCAATCTTTTCTAGGAACTGATCGTGACTTTGTTGATTTTTCTCTGCTGCAGTTATTTCCTCTTATTTCTTTATAGCTACATTTTAAATTTATTTTTCTTTCTTCTACTTTATTTGGATTTCATTTGCTGTTTATTGGCTAGCTTCTTAAGGTGAGATATCAAGTCATTATAAGACTCTGACCTTTTTTCTTCCTGATGTAAGCATTTAAAGTTATAAATTTTTATGACTCTAGCTGCATACCACAAATCCTGATATTTCCTAATTCAAACTTTTTTTCTAATGCTCTAATTTCTTCCTTACATCTTTATTTACCCATTAGTTACTTAAGAGTGTGTATTTACAAGTGTTTGCAGTTTTTCTAGGAATATTGTTAGTCATTTCTAATTTAATTCTGTTGTGATAAAAGAAATTTATTCTGAAGTATTTCAGTTATCTTGATATTTACTGAGAATTTTTTCTCGGTCTAGTATATGTTTTATCTTGATGAACATCTACTGAACACTATGTGTTCCACTTTTGGGGTTAAATGTTTATTAATGTCAAGCAAAGTAAGATGGTTGATAGTATTATTTTAATATTCTTTATCATGTTGGATTTTTTTGATTACTTGTTCTATCAACTACTGACAGAATGATATTTGTAGAGCTTACAACTATGAAACTGTGCTTGTCTATTTCTTCCTTTAATTTTATCTGTTTTTCTTCCAAGTATTTTGAAGTTCTGCTGTTAAGTATATAAGCTTTTGTGATTTTTTTTTATGTCCTCTCAATAATTTGACTACCATAAAATTTTCCTTTTATCTCTGGTAATACTCTTCAAGTCTACTTTTAGAATTAACATAGTAATAACAATTTTCTTATGCTTACTGATTTCATGATATATTGTTTTATATTTATATTTATTTATTTCAGTTTCTCTCTTAAAATAAATTATTTTAAAAACTCATTTTCTGGTTTTAATCACATATATTGTATTGTTACTTTTAATGTGAATTTCTTCTCTAAATATATTTGTTTCCAATTATAGTTTGTTTTAAAAGTTTTCTGGTCCAACCTCGTCTCTTGATTTTGCGTACTTTAATCTTTGAAAGCTTTGCAGTATTTGTGGGATTTTTGGTCTTTACAATGTGCAATGATGTCTATGAAGAACAATTTTTATGATTTCATTTTCTGTTGCCTTAGGTATTTAGTCTTGGAATATGTGTCTTTCACACATTTTACTTATGTTTCAGTCCTTCCTTATTTATCCTCTTCCACACCTAAGATGTCATGTTGATTCCATTGTTATTGTTACTTGGAGTGAAGCTAACTATTTGTTAAAGATTCATGTAGTTTAAAACAGAGAGAGTAAAATGAGCCAGTCAGCTTTATCTTGGAATTTCTGTTGCAAGTCCCCTTCATGAATCTTTTATTTCCTCTGTCCCAGGGACAACTTTGTTGTAGTCGTTATTCTTGTTAATGTTCAAGAGGTTTACTAAAAAAGTCATTTGCTGACAGCTCTCTGACAATCACTATAGTCTTACCCTCCAAGGGCTCCCTAAGCTAACACAGTGAATATAGAAGTACCTGATCAATGCTATTTCTCCTTTAGTTACACCACAGCTTTCTGTGGTATCAGACAAGATCTGCAACAGGGTCTTACCATTCCCTCACGTGATATATGCATACCCTTAGTTTCTGTCTCTATGATCAGGGGCATTTGTATAGTCCATTTGTGACAATGCTCTTTAATTTTAAGAAAAGTCAGAAAACAGAGGCTAACTCTCATCTTTCTCCTGCAGTTTGGTTCTTATTTTATAATACATGGCAGGTATGATTTGGATTTCTGGTTTTCTAAATTTTTAATATTTATTATTTTTGTGAGTTCCAAAGAAAAGGAATGCAAAAAAACTAAAAAAAATAAAATAAAACAAAACAAAAAACCCTTTTCTTCTGCTATATTTCACTAGGAGTCCAGTAAGTATTTTCTGAAGCTTTCAGTTTATACTGCACAGTTCAGATAAAGGTGATAAAGTAATGTCAAAGATTTGTGATACTTCCTTTGTATGTCAGGTGTTTTAGGATTTTGTGAATCTTACAGTACCAATTTTACTGCACCATGAATAATACTTTCAGCTCAAGCATTACCTATTAAAGGAGATAGTGTTGTATTGAGTTTAATGCCATGGTTTTGAAGGCACACAGGCCTGGGTTAAACTGTTATATCAACCACACACTTGTTACCATACTTGTGGTATGGTAATTGGGAAATTGCTTAATTTTCCTAGATCTTAATTTCTCTTTCTATATGTTGGTGATGAAAATACTTACCTCACCATGGATATGGTAAGTTTAAAAGGAACAACACAGAGGGAATGATTGGTGTTTAGTTATTGCTGAATGAACAATAGCATTTATGATTATTATTTTAGATAAAGATCTCTGATTGACTCAAATTGGAATATTTATTATCATAAAGTATATTGCAAAATTCCACCTTTCATAATCCTTTGGTAGAAATATCTAACTAACCCTCTCCAGATAAAAATAATAATTTTTCTGGAGAAACAAACAAAAAATAATTAGAAATGTTTTCTATGTCCTAGGACCTTGGTATCTGAGCTTACTGGGAAAAAAGTTATGCTCATGGAAGTCTGTGCCAGCTGGTAGCATGTTATCTTTTGTCTTGTCTACACCCTGACCTTTCAGCTTTATAACTTCCAAATGTTTATTGTATGAGAACTGCCCTTTTAAAATTGACACAGTGATTAAAATTGAAAATGAGAGCTGAAACTCGTCTCTAATAAATAAGCTGGATCTGAGTATACATCTGCCCAGCAAACTCTTCTAAGCAAGCAGACACACATTTCTTCATTTGCATCAAAAGACTAAAGGTGACATTTATAACATTCAATAATTTTTATCCTTATCTGTTTATTCAGTGGTGAGATTGAATTTGGTAAGTGCTTCACTCACGTTGATTCTACTCATAGGCTATCTTTCAAATAGTCAGCTATTAAATTGGTTCATCTAGAGTCTTGTTGACATATATTTCTTATAAATTTCATTTTCTAAGAATACACACTTCAAAAAAAAAAAAAAAAGAGTCAGCAAAGCAGAACTCCCTGTACTCCCAGCAGTTTATTTTGCTAGCAGACCCTCCGGCGTCATCCAAGCTTCCCAGTCTCTATAACAGGTTCTTCTAACTACTTTGCTAACTTCCAATCATATCTATAATATTATTCACACCTGAATAGAGATGAATTGCCATTATTCAAACCTATTTTTCACAGTAACTACAGGGAAGAAAATCCCCAAAACAAAATAGAATACCCATAGCAACTTCAGCTTTATACTATGCAAAGAACATTGTGATTCAGAGGAAAGATTTCATAGTGATACAATATATTTAAATACAGTTGAAATCAAGTCAGATGTGAAACAGACACAGGGATTTTACTTTTTCCTCTTCCTTATGTTATTTTATTCTTCTTAAATTCTAGTCACAGTGGCCTTCTTATTGATCCTGGAACATGCTAAGGTAGAATCTTTGGACTAGTTTTTAGGACCCTCTCCTTGAAATACTGTTCTTCATATTTTCATATGACTGACTCTCAATTCAAAAGTTACTCCTTCAAGCACATTTTCCTGATCCTTACTCTTTAACTCAGTGCCCCTGATTTATTTTTCTTCAGAACACTTAACTCTATGTGAAATTACAGATGCTCCTCTACTTATAATAGGGTTACGTCCTGATAAACCCATTGTAAATTAAAAAATATCACAAGCTGAAAATGCATGTATATACCTAACCTACTGAACATCATAGTTTAACCTAGATTACTTTAAATGTGCCCTGAAAAGTTACATTAGGCTACAGCAGGCAATTATCTTGAATTTCATCTCAAGAGTAACTTCCCTTTTCTCATCAGAAGCAGGAGACACAGATGAGCGTTTTGTAGGTATGATGGAATGTGAAAATGTAAACACATCTAAAAAATGCTGGCAGTACAGTGCCATGTAGAGTATCCGTTGCTTACCCTCATGACCTTGTGCTTGACTGGGAGCTGAGCTCATTGCCTCTGCCCAGGCTCACAAGAGAGTAAAGCACTGAAAAAGGTCAAAATTCAAAATGTTAAAGTACGGTTTCTAGAGAACATTTATTGCTTCTATACCATAGTAAAGTTGAAATAAATCGTTAGTCTGAATCATCATAAGTAAGGAGTGTCTCTATTTTATTTGTTTTTAAAACCTTTTGGCCCTGGCCAGTTGGCTCAGTGGATGGAGCGTCAGCCTGGTATACAGACTTCTCATGTTCAATCCCAGGTCAAGGCACACATGAGAAGTGACCATCTGCTTTTCTCCACCTCCAGGTCCCCCACCTCCCCTTCTTGCAGGTGGTGGCTTGATTGATTGGTTCGAGCATAGGCTCAGCTGGGCGAATACAGGAGTCTGCCTCATTATATCCCCTTTTCTCACTTAAAAACAAACACAGAAACATTCTCCCTCTACTGGATGTAGTCTACATGATAGGAGGGAGTTGTGTTTTTTCATTATTTCTCTTTGTGCATAAAAAGGCTTATAATATAGTAGGTGTTCAGTAAATACTTGTTGAATAGGTGAATGAATGAACATTTACCAACCAGCTTTCTGTATGGAAGTTTGATTCCAACATCCTGTTTTAAGCTGGGGTCTAAGCTAATCACATTAAATCATGGTGACCATACCTAGTTCATCTCTGTTCTGCTTTTCAGGTAAAGAGAAGGTGGCTGCTTTTATTTTAAAAGTCTGAATTTCCTACTTGTCTTCACTAAGTTCTATATCTGAATTTGGAGAATGTATCTAAATCTTACTCATTTGCTAGAAAAAGAATATTGACATCACTAGGTCAAGTAAATGAGACTCTCGACTTCAAATTGTTCTAATTGTCTCCCTCCTATAATTGTTGTATTTTTCAGGCAAAATGCTTTATAGTGTCTGAACACACCAATTTAGAATATTTAAACATTTAAAATATTCAAGTAATAATAATAATAATTTTTCAGTCATTCAGAATCTACAAAAATCCTGAGAACATTGGAAGGTCTCGTCACTTTGTAAATGTTCCTTATTATTAAACATGACAACATTTGGGTGCTTTAGGAAAGGACACTCACTGTTAAAAGTTGAGGGTTCTAAGGGACCTAAAAATCACCTAGTTCAACTGCTCTCTCAGTGTTTGGATTCTCTCTATAAGATTTCTTCCAAGTGATTGTCTTGTTAGACTGCCTCGACATCTTTAGTAGGATTAACATGCTGATTTTAGATAGCAAATTCTATTTTTGTACAATATGATTGTAAAATATAGGTCTTCTTATTTTAAGTGATTAAATATTTTTCTGAGGGCTCCTTCAATTGATTCCATTTATATACCATGGAACATACTGAACAATTTTATTTCCAATTACCAAAATAATTTTTATTTTAATATTTCTATTATGAAAACAACACAGGCTTATAGTAACAATTTAAATAATATAACAGAATTCAAAATAAAAGTATCTCTTTCTCATTTCATCTTAGTCCTGCTTTTCAAAAGTAGCCAGTATCAAAGTTTTCTTTGGGACCCTTTGAGAAATTATTCATCTAAAAACACAGATATCTACAGAGATAGAAATTATGTAGATCAAAAACTACATAATGTAAAATACACAGTATTCTGATCTTTTTATTTTACAGCTGATTCTTAGTCTCCTATTAAAATGTACATATCTACTTCACTCTTTTGATTAGTTGCAGAATATTCCATTGGAAAAATACTGATTGATGTGTTTCCAAGCATGTGTAAAATATATGTGTAGGTTCAATTTTTCAAAAGGGATTTGTTGAATCAATTTTTTTATTTCTTTCTAAATGAGAATTTTGCTCTTTTGAAAAATAATTTGTACTTTGTTTTGAAATGATATAACACAATTACTTTTCTTTCAAGTTTTATAACAAGTTTTCTCTCTTTTTTAGGAGAAAGCATGAACCAAATATGCTGTGCCTGAGATTCAAACTTTTTTCATTTTTAGAGAAACAAGCTGACATTGAACTGGTTAGCACCTTTAGAACTAACAAATGAGTGTGTGTGTGTGTGTATATATATATATAAATACATATGTTTTGCATTAGAAACAATAGCATGTTTTTATAGTAAAATGATAAAAGATTAGTTGTTTGAGAAATGACTGCTTTTTTTTTAGATTTCAAAATAAACTTCTAAAAATGCATGTGCTTTTATAATTCTACAATCAAAATTTTTATTTTTAAAGAACTTAAACTTACAGAAAAGTTGCAAAATAGTCCAGAGAGTACATACATAGCTTTTCAGTTTTTCCATAATATAACTTTCAGTTTCATAAGCCAGTTAGGATCCCACCTAACATTTCATTGTTGTGCTTCCTTAGTTTTCTGCAAGCTGGGACAGTTCCCTGGTCTTTCCTTGTTTGACAAATTTCATGAGTACTTGTCAGCTATTTTGTAGAGTGTCTATTTGGTTTTGTCAGTTTTTTCATTACTAGAATGAGATTGTTTATGCGTTTTTGCAACAAAATGTTAAGTGATGGGTCCTATTCACTGCATTAGGTGAATAACACGGGGAAAATTATTTTCATAGGTATTAAAACTGGTGATGTCAACCTCAATCACATGGCTAATTTGTGGGTTGTCCAGTTACTCCAATGTGAGTTTACTATTTTCCCTTTGTAACTGATTAATATCTTGAGGCAGATATTTTGAGGCTATGCAATTATTCTTTTTTTTCAAACTTTTATCCACTGCAATTCTCATCCACTGTAGATCTTGCTTTCAACAATTATGATTATGATATTTCCCTAATGATAATTTTATATTTCCTTTAGTTTTTCCACATTTATTTATTAAAATTCTTTGGTAAAAGAGTTGCTACTTCATTTATTTACTTAATAATTTATATTTATATGGACTTCTATATATTTATTTTATTCTATAGGTTATATTCAAATACCATCATTATTTATTTTGTTCCTCAAATTACTCCAAATTTGTCTATTGAGAGTATAGCAAAATACCACAGATTGGGTGACTGAAACATCAGAAATCAATTTCTCACAATTCAGGAGGTTGGAAGTCTAATATCAAAGAGTAGACAGGTTTGATTTCTCCTCAGAACTCTCTCTTCATCATGCAGATGGCTGTATTCTCACTGTGTCTTCACACGGCCTTTCCTGTGTCTGCACATCCTGTGTCTTCTCTTTTCATAAGGACACTGGCCCATATTTAATCATAAGTGTCTTCTTATCTCCAAATACTGTCAAATTTGGGGTTACTTGCAAATAAATTCAATGCATAACAACATTTATTTGTCTCCAAGTGCCTTTGATTAATATTCAAAGTTGGCTGCCACTCATAGCCTCTCCTTTTATACCAGCGGTGTGCTTCTGCTGAGGCGGTCTGGTTTCCCTGCACCCTCACCCTGTCTCCTCCCTCTGCTTCCCCATTGTACAAAAGGACAATGATAAGGCTCACACTCTTCACCCTCTTCAGATATATATATATATATATATATATATATATATATATATATATATATATATATATATATATATATCTGAAGAGAGGCAGGGAGAGAGGGACAGAGAGACAGGAACATTGAGCTGTTCCTGTATGTGCCCTGACCAGGGATCAAACCAACAGCCTCTGTGCTTCAGGAGAATGGTCAAACCAACTGAGCTATCCATCCAGGACCTCAGAGATTTATATTGAAAGCAGAGTCATTGTTGGACCTTGGCTGAGTAGCTCAGTTGGTTAGAGAATTGCTGTTCGTATGCCAAGGTTTCAGGATCATTCCCTGGTCAAGGCTCATACAACAATCAACCAATGAATGCGTAAATATGTGGAACAACAAATCAATGTCTCTTTCTCTCCCCCTTACTCTCTTTCTAAAAAAACAAAATGAAAAAATAAAAAACTTTTAAAAAGAATCGGCAATAGAATATATAAATAAATGGAACAACGAATTGATGTTTTTTTTTTTCTATTTCTTCTCTCCACTCTCTCTTAAAAAAAAAAAAAAAGCAGAGCCATTGAGTCATTCAGGGCCTGCTGATTATAGGAAGACTACATGATCTGAAAGATTAAAAGGTGTTAATGTCGCCTTTAAAAACTTTCTTAATTTGGAGTAAATTTCATAGGATTTAACAGCTCTCAGTCATAGTTTGTAGCTTTGCTGTGCTTTCCTAGTTTTATTGCACATGGAGTTTTCTCCTCTGTTTTTCATTCTCTTTATTGTTTTTAGTTCACTTTAGAATGGGAGGATATGCCTTTATTTGGCCATTCTGTTTAATTACAGATAAACTAAATAAATCATTGTTATTTTTAATATCATGGAAATTCTAAAGAGATAACTGCGCATATCAATGGAGATTTTATACTGATAAATATAAAAATTTTCCTCTAAATATTTGTATTAAACATAATAATAATTAAAATAAAAGCAACCAACATGAATTAAGCTCTTATTATATGCCAGGTATTGTGCTAAGTATCCATAAAGAAAACCTAATTCACCCTTATAGCCATCCTAAGGCAGAAATAACAAATGGGAATAGTTGTTCAAATACACCCAAGTGTTAAATGTTAGAGCTGAATATTAAATAAGGTCTACCTACCTAAATTACATATTGTCAACCTCTATGTTTTAGAGATTATCTTTGGAAGAAAAAAATATAAACCCATAAAAGAAATAAATACAGAGAAACAATAACTGAACACACTTGAAGATTTTATAATACTATTATTTTAAATGATTATTTTATTTCAAGTAATGTCACTACAATATGTGTTAACTCATTTTATAAATGTACTTATAGAATATAGAATAAAACAAACACATATATGTCATAGTCACTATATAATTTTTTACTTGAAAAGCAACATATTGCCTCTACTGTGAGTGGCTTATTTGTTTCATTGTTATTTGCTTCTTTATACAGAAAATGAACCCCTGGCACTGGTTACTGTACACTAATATAGCCAATAGAGACTGATGCAGTTTTTTTCTCCATGCCCAAATATCTATTAACATAGAGAAAATCTGGATTAACTGGTACTGAATGTGCAAAAATGAGTTGAGCTTTCTGTGCTGGATGATTGAATGCATCCTTGGATCAGCCTATCAAGCTTTAATTGAACTACAAATCCAACGATAATTGAAATATGACTCTAGTCCAAAACAGATATATCCTGAGCTTTAGTTAATGAACAGAGGCAAATGCAGACCTCTGCTTATATTCCTGGCGTCCTTTGACTAAGATCTAAAAAATATGGCTTTGCAGTACTTAAAATGAACAGTTATGTAACAATAATTAGGCAGTATCTACTCTGTGCTCAATAAATGAAACTAGAAAAATAAAATGTGACATTAGGATATTTAAAAATAACAAGTCTTCATCTATATTTTATGTTCTTCAAGACCATGTGTTTCTACATACACTATAAATGCATTACTAAATACATAGTAGTTGCTGAATATATATTTTATTTGTATGTATGAATGGTTGGTCTTTGGAGCAAGTAGAGTAGCCTATGAGGTATGTAACAGAGTCTACTCATTATAAAAGTTACATTAGTTGATATAAAAGGTTTGTTTACAAAATAAGAGGATATATACTAGTTAGTACTGCAGTTGTTATTGTCAACATTGCTCATCTTGTATTTTGAATGAACTCATTGGTTTAGAATTACCAACATTAGTTAGGCATAGCCACTTAACAGTGTCACCTTGACAAGGTCTGAGAGCTGTGAATTCAATGTCTAAAATATTTTTGGGTGTGTTATTATTTTAAATATTCATATTTAAAAATAAACACAAAGTAAAGATAAGAATGACTGAGTAATAAATCAAAGTGACAAACTTATACAGATGGAGAGGTGATGGATGAATGGTTGTGAGGTGTTAGAAATGAGAGAAAGTATGGAGAGGTATGTGAGTATAAAGGGTAGTAATGGACATCTTTGTAGTAATGGAATTATTTTGTGTCTTGAATGTGGTGGTAATTGTAGGAATCTATACATGAAATACACATGCTACAAGTGACAATATGTAGTAAAATGGCACAGATACATTGTACCAATATCAATTTTCTGGTCTTGATACTGTTATATAGCTATATAACATGTAATCATTAGGAGAAACTGGTGAATGATACACAGGACCTCTCTGCTATTTTTGCATCTTCCAGTGAATTTATTAACTATTTCAAAGTATAAGTATAAAAATGATTGAGCAGAGTTAATATTGACTTGCATAATAGTTTTGTGCTTTCTTTCACCACACACATTTAAATATTTTCTACAGTTCTAGTTTGAACGATGCTATTTACAAGCTGTACATATTTGGGCTTTTGACAAGCAGTTGTAAGTGGCATATCAACTCATCAAATGCATCATGTACTCTTGTTTTTAAATGATGAACACATGGTTTTCAATCTGATATTTCTCTTTGGAGGACAGAATTTCTAAAGTGTTTTGTTCAAAACACTGTTATGACACTTGCTCGTTTCTACCTTTATTGCAAATATGATTTATATATTTTACCAGTGCAAAAAAAAATGTGATCTACTGGAGTTGTCCTGATTTTATAGTTTCTCTGTGATGCCAAGTATACTTTGAAACACTATATCAATATTCTGTTATTCACAGTTTTTTTCTTGTGTTCCTATATTTTATACTTGAGTGGTATAGATCTTTATAATACATAAATAATGCTATAGGACATATTGCTGGCATCTTATTATATTTGTCTATAAGTGTATGAGAAAGATATTACAGATATTTTGCCCTGTCTCTGTCAATGTTAGAAATCATTGATAAACAAATATCTATCTCATTGTTTCCATCTGCATTTCTTTAAAAACTAATGAAATTGAATATTTATTTTCACTTGTGTTTCTTATTTTTGAATTGCCTCTTTGTGGTGATTTGCTTTTTTCTTTGACTTAGATAGTATTCTTTTTTCAATTTATATAAGGAGATGCTTCTGTCTATTAATATGGAGCTTTCGTTGGATATGTTTCAAATATTCTTGCATAGTGTATCTTCAGTGGGAGAAGAAAATCCATGGTGTATTCAAGGAATTTAAGAAAAGCAAGAAAGCTTGTGTTATTGATGCACAAAGCATGAAGGAGAGCAGGAGTAAAGAACCATCAGAGATACAGAACTCGGGTGGTGTGTCACTTCAAGAAAAAACCCATAATTTTGCAATATTTATAGTTTAAATAATAAAAATGTATAATTTTAATATATAACTGTATGTAATAAACCAAAAACTAATTATTTAACTTACCTGCTTAGTGACTTCTTTGTTCATCTGTCAGTCGGTTTCTTTTGTTAGTCTTGATATTATTTAACTTGTGTGGGGTGCTATGAACTAAGATAAGTGAGAGGGAGAGGGAATTCTTTAACTAACCTGCCTATTAGTGACTTTTTTGTTGCTGAATTTCATTCGCTAAATCTTCAACTGAAGGTTGGTATTTTGTACACCTCAAGCCCAAGCAAGCACTACTAACTTCAACTGTCAATCTGGTTTTTTTTTTTGTTGTTGTTGTTGGTTTTGATATTATTTAATGCTGAGAATAAGGTCTCACAGAAGTACGTAGAGGGAAAAATTGTGAGTAAAGCCATTGCTATATTTTTCAGGGTGCTAAAAGTGTCTGGTAATCAGTTCCAGGCACTCCAAATTTCCTGTTCGTGGTGGCACTCCTCTTGATTCTCCAAGTGGCACCTTTCCAGATTCTCAAGCTTTTATCTCAAGTCGACAAACATCTAAGCCCAGATGCTGTCTTGAAATTCTGCAAGTTGCATCTTATGTAAATTAAGATGGCTGCCGCTATTTCTAATGGTGGGAAATGGCACCCATAGCACAGGCCCTTGCCTCTCCCAGCCTCCCCTCACTTATCTCAGTAATGATGGTCAATTAGAAATCCACAACACCCCAGAACAGTAGATTGGATGATGGTTGCTGTGGTTATGTGGTTGCTGGTAATGGTGATCACAGGGCACCCAGAGATGCATCCCCCTATGGCATTCCGCTGCTCCCTGCTCCACCAGCTGGAAGCAAGGTCAAAGATCCCCTAACGGCCTAACTGGAAGTCCCAGAACTAGACGCTCTATGCTGGAATTCTGTTGTTTTGGCCTACAGACCTCTGGCACAGAGTGTCTGCACTACAGCAAATGTTTTATCCTCTGCTACTGCACCTGGCCATGTAGGAGCCGAGGATGAAACGTCCTTCTAGGCATGTGGCCCCATACTTCTCTGGTATGTGGCCACTTGCGGCCGCGTGTCATCAAAAATGGCTAGGTGTGTCAGTGCTGACACACGTGTCTATAGGCTTGCCATCATGGGGATAGAGCATTGGCCTGGCATATGGACATTCTGGGTTTGATTCCCAGTCAGGGCACACAGGAGAAGTGACTATCTGCTTCTTCGCATCCCTCTTCCCTTTCTCTTCCTCATCCCCTCCCACAGCTAGTGGTTCAGTTGATTTGAGTGCAGACATGGGTGCTTAGGATAGCTCAGTTGGAGCACATCAGCCTCAGGCACTAAAAATAGCTCGGTACTTAAGCATTGGTCCTAGATAGAGTTTCCAGGTGGATCTTTGCCAGGGAGCATGTGTGAGTCTGCCTTACTATCTCCCCTTTTCTCACCTTAAACAAACAAGCAAAACTCTTAGCAAAAAGAATAGACTATAGTAAGTAAATGACAAACAACTGAGTTCATTGTCAACATGACTATAAAAATTACTCTTAACATTGTGTCAGAAGAAAATTCTGAATTCGGATGAGCCTAATAATTACTTTAATGCCACAGCTCTAAAGAACTACAGATAACTGTTTCTAAGTTACATCTTATTCTCATTCTGATATCCACAGTGTGAGCATGTCTGCAACAAACAGTTTGTGAACTCACAACATAAATCTAGCCAGTGGAGTGATTCTGTTACAGACTAAAACATTAGTAGCATTAACAACAAAAAATCATTCATGGAGTTACTCTCATAGGAGTCATAACAGGTGCATGTCATTAACATATTAGAAGCCAGAAGACTCAGCTACAACAGCATTTACATATTAAATAGAATAGGGTTGGGAAACAATATTATCCTCATTATAGTTAGTCTTCCGAAGTTTACAAATGCCACTTCTCAAAATTAAATAATCTACAAATTTTGTGTTCACAAACAAGCATATATTTTGTGGGCCCTCAAAAAATACTAGCTGACAGATAAACATTTCTATAGACAGATAAACACTTCTAAGTGAACTATAGCCATATATTTAAAGAGGTGGTATCGGATTTACATGTGTAAACTAAATATAAAATATTCTAGCAACATAGCAATAATGCAATAGTAAAAATATCTTTCTAAATTGTGAGTTCTTTGAACAGCCAATGAAGGTAAAGCACAGTAAGTATTAAAATATCCCAAATGAAAGTTTTATAAAGAATGTTTACTCTACAAAATGGGTACTCTTCCAAGATTATAAACTAATCCACTTTTGTGACTTCAAATCTTTACCCCACCTATCAACTAGTACATAAATCATGAGGCCAAGGATCTTGTGTGATATTTCTTAAAAAGGAAATATATAAAGAAACAGCTGAGACAAAAGCAAGTATTAACAAGTGGACATTTGATTACCCCTTCTCCTCTCAGTTTTTATTATGCTAAATCCTCATTAAATATTCTTACTTATATCCATGAGTATATCCCTAATAATTTAACTGAAATGTAGCAACACTTTGACTAACAATCTTAAGTCCAATATTTACCAGTTTTATGAACTTAAACAAGATTGAACCTTTCTGAGTTTAATATTTTTATTTCAATAATGGGAATAATTTATTACACAATTTCTTTAAAATATTTTTAAAGCTATGTATAACATTTGGTACAGTGCTGGGCATTTAATGTGCATGAAATATCTAATTTGCTGTCTTAGTTAGTAATCAAGAATGATAATGACAATTTCCCCAGTAACAAATTTCTATTTAGTATAAGTTTTGTTAATAATGGGGCCATAGTAGGGCAGCTGAACTGACAGGATGCGGCAGTAGAGTAGCTTCTGGAGGAAAGGACAAGTCTGGCTGAAAGGAGGGTACTGCTCTCTGAGATGGCACAGGCTGGATGTTTGAAATGTGTTAAGTTACTCTGGCCTGACCCAAAGGAGAAAGTCAAGACCACAAAACAGCAACAAGCTCATCTCAGGGGGAGGACAGAGGGAGTCAGTAACCTTCAGAAAGAGTTAAGAAGAAATCTAAACTCTAGAATGAAGATATAATCCAGCCTATTATATTAAAGGTCAAAGAAAAGGATTTTGATGCTGCTGTTATTTCTTTGTTTTAAGAACTTGGAAGTGCCATTCCTATAATTTATGTGGCATATAGAAATCAGTCATGCCTGAGTCTAAAGAAACTTTTCAGTAGTCACAAACACTCCAACTACTACTTCATTTTCTACGGAGGTTATAGACTATTTGTAAGATGGACTATAAAAATACAGTGACTTATTGTCCAAATAATACAACGTGTGAATACTATACTGCTCACAAAAATTAGGGGATGTTTTATTGCTTCATATTCATTTTGAAAATCCTCTGATTTTTGTGAGCAGTATATATTAATAGGGCACTAACAAATACCATGAATGTGGCAGAAAATGGCTCATAAAAGTCTAAAATTATGCTCTTTATACAGTCACTCCCTCACTTCTCCTTTACCAAATTTGGGGCTAAGATTTCGATAAAAGATAGAGACCTACTGTAGTAAGCATCAAACTTTTCATCTAAAACTACTTCTTAGAATTGTTAATAGTTCTATGAGAAGCTATTTTTAGATGAAATTTGGTTGAGAAAATTGACCTTTATATTAAAAAAAGAGTAACAAGCCCATATTAAATAACAGGTAAGGAGCTAAATTTGAAACCAAGAATATTTAAAATTTAGGAAGACATACTATGTTGCTGAGTGAAAATAATAAACACAAAACATAACCATATAGGGGTATAAAACAATCTCAGTATATAAATACTAATAAAATTGAAATCAGAATTCCAAGTTATCTTGTTATAGCTTATCAAGCTAATTTAAAAATATATATGAAATATAATGAGTGTAAAAATAGTCAAGAAATTATGAAAAAAAGTATTGAGGAAGAACTTACCCTATCTTTTAATAAAACTTATTAGAAAGCTGCAAACTGAACAATATGACTATGGGATAAGAATAGGTAAGTAGCCTAACTGGTAATGGTGCAGTGGATATTGCATCAACCTAGAATGCTGAGGTTCTGGTTCAAAACCTGAGGTAGCCAGCTTGAGAACTAACTCATAGTCTTGAATGTGGGATCTCCAGCTTGAGCACAGGATCATTGACATGATCCCAAGTTCACTGGTTTGAGCCTAAAGGTTGATGGCTTGAATCCCAAGTTCATTATCTTGAAGCCCAAGCTTGCTGGCTTGAGCCCAAAGGTCGCTGGCTTAAGCAAGGGGTCATTGGCTCAGCTGGAACCCCTGGTCAATGCATGTATGAGAAGCAATCAATGAACAACTAAAGTAAAGCAACTAAGAGTTGATGCTTCCCACTTTTTCTCTCTCTTCCTCTCTCTATTGCTCTCTCTCTCAAAAACAAAAATAAATAGATGAGTAAATAAATAATTCTGGCTATAGTTATACTCCTAACTAAAATCTTCAGAGAAAAGACACCAAAAACAGAATTAAAAGACATAATATAATTAAAAATGTTTTAAACACATATGATAATGAGCTATTCCTAATACATAAAAGCTTTCACTGAGAAATAAGAACTAAACCAAGCAGCTCAATTGAAAAATGTATAAGAAAAATAAACAAATTAAAATCTATATAGAATATTACTAATTCATTAATCTATAAAATTTGCTCTTCTCTAAAATTCTTTCTTCTCTAAAATTTCCAGATCTCCCAGTTAAAATTCCCAATTTATTAGAACTACTAATATCAGCTGAAAAATTGATTTTTAAAAATACACACTAAGGTGAGAAAAAACATACCTTCTAAGGTATCTGCCTTTGCTCAAGTAAAAGCCATAAATGTTTTTTTCCCCCTGTTTTACATATTGAGGAGACAGAAGAATTCTATTGATTTTTTACATGACACTCTGGAGAAGGTTACATATAAAATTAGAATTACAATTCAGGGATAATCATAAAAATAAAAAAAGACAGTAACACTGTCCCCCAGAAATATAATACAATGTAAATCACACAGAAGAGGAGAGGTTTTCAGATGCCAAGGAGTAACTAAGTCTCTGGTGTACATAGTCAATATTATTAGCGAGGTCTACGGATGGAAAGGCATGAGTGGCGGATAAGGCATCATAGACTATTTTAATGGCACCCAAAATTAGATTTTAACTTTTTCCACTATTTTTTGTCAAACTATCTGTATAAATTTCCCATAGACAGTAAGCCAAATACTTGAGTTTGAATATCTGTCAGTCACTTTGTTGTCATAAAAATCATCACTTTTCTATAAAACCAATCTACTAAACCAATATATCCTTCTCAATATATTGAATTTAAAGACATATACACTTTTTCTTCATTAGAAAATCATTATTTTGAAAATAATTTCTGTTAACATACTGGTTTTCTTCCCTCCCCAATTCCTTCTTCTCTCCCTCCCCTCTTTTCCTCTTTTCTGTCCAATAAGTAGCTAATAGAAAATAAATAGCTTCTCTATCTCTCTATTGCTGCTATCTTTTGCTATCTATAGGAAGATCCAAAAAAAACAAAAAACATATTGACTTTACTTTTGCTTCCCTACAGTATTAAATTCTTTGGGATCTTTCCCATAATGAACATACAGTTAACAATTTAGTGATTGCAAAATAAATGTTACAAAAAAAAATTACAAAAATAATCTCAGTAACCTGTGATAGTATTAAAAATTAGTGTGGATAGAGCATCGAACTGGGATGCAGAGGACCCAGGTTCGAGACCCCGAGGTCACCAGCTTGAGCGTGGGCTCATCTGGTTTGAGCAAAAGCCCACCAGCTTGAACCCAAGGTCGCTGGCTCCAAAAGGGGTTACTAGGTCTGCTGAAGGCCCACGGTCAAGGCACATATGAGAAAGCAATCAATGAACAACTAAAGTATTGCAACGCACAATGAAAAACTAATGATTGATGCTTCTCATCTCTCTCCGTTCCTGTCTGTCTGTCCCTGTCTATCCCTCTCTCTGACTCTCTCTCTGTCTCTGTAAAAAATAAATAAATAAATAAAAATTAGTGTGTGTCAAGCACACAATAGGGATTTATTGGATTATTTTTATCTTTATCAAATTTTATGATCTACATTCTATACCCACTTCACCTGAAAGGAGAAAACTGAGGCTCAGAGAGCCTGAGATCACAGGACTTGTGAGAGGTAGAAATGAGTTTCCTGAAGGCAGAGGTGTCTGAATCTGAAATACTACTTCCCCCTCACCGTACCACTGTTCTACAGGTTCTAGAATGTATGGTTTTAGTTCTGTGAGGATACTATATTCATTAGTAGTTTCCGAACAGTTCAAGGCATTTAGAAATAACATTACATTCTGTCTCATAACAAGGGAGGAGCTGTGTCCTGTGAGAGAGATAGTATCCCATTTCTCTGCCTCGGTCTTAGACTTGCTGCAAAAGCAAGTGAAAATATATGAAATATTTAGTGAATACTTTAGTGTTGTAAGGAATGTGTACAGCCTGATGGTTTAATAGATTTCCCAGACTATAATCATTTTAGCTTAGTTACTTTTTTTCTATTTCATGGATAAAAGTGACCAAATCGAAACTCAGCCTTCATGTTTGTCTCCTGGTTGAGACCCTGGCAAGCACACCGTCAGGTTTCATTCACCAGAAAAGGCACACCTGACTTCCTTTCAATAGACATCTGAGCAACTCTCAAAGATGCATTACCATTAGAGGGAGAGGTAAGAAATGAGTATCAGATTAGCAAAGGCATGATATCTGAATTAAAGGAGTCCTATATAGAAGCCAGAGAGGGTATAGACAGAGACAAAGTGATTAAGAAATCTTATCTCTACCGATGTCCATATCCTAAGAGCTGGCACTTAAATTAGAATCTTCTTTTATTTCCTCTAGGCTGAGGACAGAAACTCATTGCAGTCACACTGCCTAGAAACTGAGTTGCTTAGAAAAGCTTTGTCCCGGAAATAGAAAATCAGGGTTATAACGGTCCAGATATATAAATATGTATATGGACTACCTTTTCTTGTAACAAATGGCAAGAGAGCTCTGCAGGTGACAGTGAGAGAGTCACGTGGAGGGCCTGCTTTATCACCTACCCCTGGCTATGTTTTCCAAACAGCACTCTCGCCATTCCTAAACCCTGGGCCATCATTAGTCCTTGCACATGGAAGCAATGAAGGTGTCTCTTAAAGTAAATCATTTGAGGATTTTTATAATCTCAAATAAAAATTTCTAATACTTTTTTCTAAGTTTTCCAGGTTTAAGGTTTTAATCTTTTATTATTTATTGTGCAGACATTTTGAAGAGTGTGGGGAGCAGCCCTAGTTAAATAGTTGGATGGCTAAAACCGTGCTGTCTAACGCTTTGTTAAAAACTAGTGTGTTCTTTCTTTTTCATATCATTGCCTTTATATCCTCTGGTGCTTAAAAATTAATAGCATGTGGCTTTATAAACCTTTGGCTGTTGATTAGTAACATTACTGATAAATATATTTTAGAGATTTTATAAGAAAGAAAGTCTGCATATAAATTTTCTCTTTAACCACTAGACAGACCATGGGCACTCATTCCAACTGAACATATTTTCCAGTGTTTTTTTTTAATTATTATTATATCAGGATAAAGAAAATAATATGTCAATTAAAACAAACTATTGCAAACTGCAACTTTGAAAATTAATAAAAATGTTAATCAGGCAAATGCTATGGAATAAAGGTAAATATTTCTAACTTTATTCCTAGTGAGGATTTAATAAAATGAAAAACTATAGCAAATAATTTTTTTGTAGAATTAAATGGAAATAACTTCAACGGGGAAAAGGTATACTGTTCTAACTTCTTTTTTGAAAGTCATAGTCACTGTATTTACTTCCGGTATTTAGTGGAATTGATTTGTGTTTGCCAATTCAGTCTTAGATATGAACGGGGTTAGAAAATCAAGAAACTTGAAAGGGTCTGACTCTTATCTAAAAGCAGGAAAAACAGAAAACAGACATACTGGGAATCAACACAAAATGTGAATTCAAAGTCTGAAGTCATAAGACATTGACTATTGAATTATTGCTCTTGTATATTTATGTGTTTGCAAGTCCAATATACCTACATAAGAATCTTCTTTGGTTTTCAGGAAAAATCAAAGAAGGCAAGAATGAGGGAAGGCAGGTAGAGAGCAAAAGAGTAAAATAGAGGGAGAAAAGAAATGAAAGCTGAACGATTACTGGTGAATGTGTGATGAGAACTGAATCAGATACAAAAGGGCTTTCATTCCTATGCAGCTTCTTTAACACAATTCTAGCTATATTGTGTATTAGCATTTACAACTAAATATTACATCTATTCTTTCAAGAGAAGAATCATCGCTCCTGCTTTTAGACTCTGTGAAAAGCTTTACTGTAATTTTGGATTATGCATGCCATTTGGACCTTCCATTTATTTGTGGCAGCCGGTACTGATGAGTGTACTGTTTGTCCTGTGATTGCTATCTTTCAGTGAGCATTTTGTTCTGTTACGATCGCCTAGAACATTTTATTCTCCAGAAGAGGTGGCACAGACGGATTCTTCATTTTAAGCATGCTCCTTTAAATTTCCCAAGTTTTAAAATATTTTAAATTATCTTTCAAATAATAAAAAAGTGTTGGAGGGGGAATGATCAGAACTGGAACACATTTTAAAATTTATATTGAATATTTTTACTTTTATTTTGGAAATGAAAATATATTATGAAACGGTTCCTGACACAGAGAACTCCTTCATGATATGCATTAATGATATAAACATGTGGATGGAATTGAATTCAGCTGTAGAAACACAGGGTAATTCTGAGTGCTTTTTACCACATCATATTTTTTTTGTTTACCTTTCCTTATGCAGGTTTCAGCAGCAGAAGCTGTAATGCTGATTTTTAAATAAAGACAGTTTAAATGTTGCTGGTTATTTTTTTAATAAGAATAATGACTTTAACTGTTTTATCAATGTTACGCTGTCGCTTGCAAGCCATCTTTGTGATTTTCAAAAATGAGCAATTGGTGATTAGGAGAATATGACTTTTATTTTAAGTAGTTAAGTAATTTAATTTCTCAGTAACATTACATCAAAACCTATACAAAAATATCTTGTAAAAATTTACTATAGAAATAATGTTTACAATGTATATATACTTAGAAAAATGATCTGAGGTGACACACAGAGTAGCAGATGGTTATAAATAAAGTTAGAGAGGTCAGAAACATTTTTCAACAAAATGTGTTTGACAAAAAAAATTATAACAGGAACATATGACAAGGCACTGTGATTTAGATTTAAATATAGCTCTGGGCTTCCAGATTGCCAAGTCAAATAAGAATACACTTCTTAAATGACAAAAGGAAACATACCAAATCTTATGATAAGAAAGGTAGAAATCACTATGCAAATAATATGGTAAATAATTCTGCTAAGAAGAATCCAATTCTCAAGACACAGACTATATAGATGGGCTTATGCAAGTATCTAGACAGACATTTCCTAAATGTTTTTGGGAGGAGGAAGAAGTAGCATCACTTCCCATGATTATTGATTTTCACATCCATTTACTAGCTCATTACATAATGATGCTATATACAATAGGGGAGCAGCACTTTTTGCACTTGTAGTTCTCGGCCTAAAATGCTCTTCTTTTCTGCTGTATTAGAGTAATTCCTTCTTATCTTTAAGACTCATCACAAACTTTAATCTCTAAGTTGAAGGTTTCTCTAAGCATCTAAGATCTTATTATAGTACCCCAGTATGGTACTTTTCAGTGTGTTGTTATAGTTGACTGACTTCTCCCTACTAGACTATACACTTCCTGAATGCATGAAATACCTTAGTTAATATTTTTTATTCCTAGTACCTAATGTGGTTTTTGACACTTAGTAGATAGATCCTCAATAAATCTTTGGTGGATGAATGGATGGCTGAATGAATGAAAGAGTAAATTTAGGGTTGTACTGTAGAAGTTTGTCATCAGTGAATGGGTTTGAAATGAGAAAAGCTGAGTGAGATAAAATGAAAGAGAGGAAAAGACAGCATTATATGGAGAGGGTGGGTGTGTCTCAGCCTCAGAGCTCAGATTTCACATACTTCCTGGAGCACCTTTCCTATCATTCAAAGTCAGTGTGAATATTGATTCTTATGAGTAGAATTTGGTGAAGTATGAAAAAAGATTTGGTTTAATCACATTTCTAAAGCTCAAGCTTCTTTGTACTTAAGAGTTGAAGGAGAGAACTGAAGAAAATCTTGGTTCAGTTCTGTTTTATAAGACAGATTTTTTAGGCATTCTTTTTTTTTTTTTTAAGTGAGAGGAAGGGATAGTGAGACAGACTTCTGCTTGTTCCCTAATTGAATTCACCCAGCAAACCCCATCTGGGGCTGGGGCTTGGACCAACTGAGCTATTCTTAGTGCCTGGGGCTGATGCTTAAACAAATTGAGACACTGCCTTTGAGAGGGGAACAGAGAGAGAAGGGGAGAGGGAGGGAAGGAGAAACAAATGGTCACTTCTCATGTGTACCCTGACTGGGGATCGAACTCAGGATATACATACACTGGGCCAACACTCTATCCACTGAGTTAATTGGTCAGTGCTGGCATTCATTATTAATATCATCTTTATCATAGTTGCCATTGAGAAAGGCAATTTATATTTAGCAAGAACTGCTATTAATTAGTATTCATAGGCATACTCTTTCTTTTTGTTTGTTCTGATATTCCAAAATTGCTGAGAATAAATGCCTGTCATTTAATTATATTAAATTAGATATGTGAACAACAGAATTCTGGCATCAAGGACTGTATTAACAAATTGTGCCAATTAGTAACATACAGCAAGTATCGTGCCCTTTTCCTTTGCATTAGCGGCTTATATATCATATAGTGGCATGGCAACAAACACAGCTAGCATGGTATGACTGTCACATTTTCCACATGTTCATTTTTAGCTACTTTGCCTTTTAAAGAAAACATACAGTATGCTGTAGGCCTAAACATGAAATGCTTCCCAAAATATAAGAGATAATTATATGCTTATGAACTAATATGCAAACACTCTTCTTCAGATAATTATGAACACTTATTTTTCCACATAGGAATCTAGCCAAGAAGGAAAGATGTGCTGCATTTTGGGAAGTCATCCATTTTTGATAAAGTACACACAGAAAGTTGTCAGATTTCTTGTGATCAAATGAACAATCAAAAATGAAAAGATATTCTAAAATGACGATGAACATCCACCATACCTGGCCCCTTTAAACAGCAATCCTATGAAAAAACAAAATCTGCTATAAGAATACATGCTGGTTGTCACCAAGAAACATTTATTTGCCTGACCAGGTGGTGGCGCAGTGGATAGAGCATCGGATTGGGATGTGGACGACCCAGGTTCGAGACCCCGAGGTTGCCAGCTTGAGCGCAGGCTTATCTGGTTTGAGCAAAAGCTCACCAGCTTGGACTCACGATCGCTCGCTCGAGCAAGGGGTTACTCTGTCTGCTGAAGGCCCATGGTCAAGGCACATATGAGAAAGCAATCAATGAACAACTAAGGTGTCGCAACGTGCAACAAAAAACTAATGATTGATGCTTCTCATCTCTCTGTTCCTGTCTGTCTGTCCCTGTCTATCCCTCTCTCTGACTCTCTCTGTCTCTGAAAAAAAAAAAAGAAACATTTATTTTTAATAGACTATATATATTTTTCCTATATATATTTAAAGTGATAATTGATATGGTTTGATTAAAATCTACCATCTAGCTAGCTGTTTTTTATTAGTTCCATTTGTTCTTTGATTATCATTATTCTTTTGTTTTTTCTGGGCTTAATAAAGCTTTTTTATGATTCTGTTATCTCCTCTACTGACATATTATTTAGATATATAAAAATTTGCAGTTGTCCTCAGAATTCTACTATATACATGTGCATGTGTATGTATGTATATGTATATGTGTGTGTTTGTGTGTATATATTTATACATATACACATATATGTTTATGGTTAAATAATATCACATCACCTCACATATTGAAAAGACCTTATAATAGTGTATTCCCAGTTTCTCCCCTTCATTCTTTATTACTGTTACCATCTTTAGCTCCAGTCAATTATCTTTAGAGCAGTTAAAATTTTTTAAAAATTAATTTTACCTTAATTTATTCCTCTTCAATGCTCTTTATATCTTGTGTAAATCTAGGTTTTTATATTAATTCTGCTTCAATAACTTCCTTAAACATGTTTTTCAAGATAATCTGCTAACAAAAATTAATTTCTGTTTGTTTGAGAAAAAAATATTTTCTCTTAATTTTTAACTAATATTTTACTGGGTATAGAATTCTAGATTGGCAGACTTTCTCTTTTAGTACTTGAAAGATATCACTCTATTGAATACTTTCATGGTATCTGATGAGAAATCTACTATAATTTTTACTGTTTTTCTGTAGTTAACAAGGAAACTTTTTCTCTCATTGTAAGATTTGCTATTTATCTTTGCTTTTAAACAATTTGAATATTATATATATATATAAATTTCCCTTTACCCCCCACAAACCCATGCTTTTCTAAGCTTCTTAATTGTGCAATTTGGAGTCTTTTCATTAATTTTGGTGAATTCTGAGCCATTTTTTAAATTAATATTTTGGTTTCATTCACTCTCTTCACCTTCTATGATTCTAATTTTTCATATGTTAGACTGTTTGATATTGTTTCACAACTCATGGATGCTCCCACTTTTTATGCATTATTCTCTTTGTGTTTTCAGATTGGGTAATTTTATTAACTTACATGTGAGTTCACTGATTCCTTGGTCATGTAAAGTGTACTGATGATCCTATTAAAAGTAGTCTTCATCTCAGTTCTTGTTTTATATTTCTATCATTTCCATTTAATTTTTATAGTTTCAATTTCTATCATGAGTATATCTATCTGTTCTTATATGTGCTCTACATTTTCATTCAGAGACTTTAACATATTAATTATAATTATTTTAAATTCTTTGATATTCTGAGTCTGGTTGTGATGATTGCATTTTTTTTCAAACTTAAAAGAATTTTCCTATGTTTTGTAATGTTCTTTTAAAAGCTGGAAATATTTCATAAAATAGTACATTAGATACTGAGATAAATGCCTTTTTATAGTTGAATATGTTATGGCTATTCTTTTAGTGTGAAGAATTGTATTGATACACTGAGGAGCTGTGCTGGATTTGCAATTTGTTGCACAGACTTCAAGTTTCTTTAGCTGTAGAGTGTAGACAAGTTTTCCAAGGCTTTTTTTCTCTCCCTCAATGTTTTCTCTCCAGAGGGCGTACAACTCTTCAGCTGCATCCCATTGTTATAATTAACCAGATGCTTGTTGGCATGGTGCCAGGCAAGAAGTGGGGTAGGGAGGAGAAAGATCTCTGATGTTCTGAGTAAGCCTCATTCATAGGCAGGGTGAACCTGGGCCTCAGAGTGGTGTGGCCTTCACAAGTGCTCCCACCCTCGCTCCAGCCACAGTGCTTTGTTAGTCCTCCCCCTTACCCAGAGGTAGAAATTTATTTTTTCCCTGTTTCTTTTCTCTAGATTAAATGGGTGTCCAATAGTGCCCTAAACAAGATTTTTGTGACTCTTTCCCCTACAGACTATCTCCTTACAGGAGAATTAAGGGAGATAAATTTGGGTAGGGTTTGACAGTGGCTGCTGTTCCCCTCCCCCTGACAAGTACCATGAGGGAAGTTTTCTTGGGATTCTAAGCAATCTTCTCTGGGAGTTGTTGATTGATGTGGCTCATGGAGACCATGTTAGTGGGGGCAGACTTCCCCTATATATTCAGCCAAAAATGACGTACACCTCCCATTAATACACACTTGTCCTTTAGTAATTCATTAATTTTTTAGCTGACTCTTAGTATTGGTTTACATGACAGCTGATGACATTTAACCTAGGTATGCAGAAGCTTGTGGTTTTTTTATCCATTAAATTTCTGCCCTGAAGTTAAGGGTTTTTTGATAGATTTAAGAAAGTCATTACTTTGTAGTTTGAAAATATTTTTCCATAAGCATGAGATCAATGTTTTTTACTGCTCTCCATACTTCTTTCATGAAACAGAATGTTTTTAGTATATCCATTTTAGTATAGGTGAGTGTTGGCTTATTGTGATTTTATTTTTCTATGTGGGATGATTGATCTTGAGCCTGCAGGGAGCAAGCTAGCCCCAGACTTCTCCAAGTCCACATTTCTTTGTCTCCAATTCTTACGTGTTCAAAGACAGGGAACCACAGACGTGCCTTTGTAGGAGGGTTCATTGTGATTTTATATGTGTTGCATTTTCTGATGACTAACGATATTAAGAATATTTTTATGTGGTTATCAGTCATTTGTATATTTGTCATGTAGTTGGAAAAATTTATGCTCAAGTTTTTTATACCCTGCATAATTAACTTGCTTTTCTATCTATTAAGAGCTCATTATATATTTTTGATACAAGCCCTTTGTCATATAGATGCATTGCAAAGATTGATTTTCTTCCTGGCTGTGACTTGCTCTTTAATTTTTTAAGTGTGTCTTTTGGTGAAGAAAAGTTTTTCATCTTTATGAAGTTCAATTTACCAATTCTTTATGGTTCTTACTTTTTTGTTTGTTTTTAAAAATAATCATTGCCTATTCTAATAAAAAACATTTTCTTGTTTTTTTCCTGTAGGAGCTTCATAATTTTAGATTTCATGTTTAAATCTATGATCCATCTCAAATTAATTTTTTTGCATGGTACAATGTAGGGGTCAAGGTTCATTTTTTCCCCCTAAATATTTATGTAGTTATTTTTAGCACCATTGATAGAAAAGTCTATTTCTTCTCCCACTGAATTATATTGTTATCTTTTTGTAAAATCAGTTGGCCACATATATTTGTGCCTATTGTCATACTCCATATTCTTTCCATTAATATATTTGTCCATTCTTAAGTCAATACTACCCTAACATGATTACTATAGTGAGTGTAAGTCTGTGTTCTTCTTTGATAAGGCATTGAAGTTAGATAATATTTTAGGTTGTGGTGAGAGGGAATTGCAGTTGAATTTATGAGACTCATACTCTTGTATCTGTTTCAACTTTACTAGCCAAGAAATGAAACCAAGACTTTTAAACTTGATCTCTTCTACCATCTCTCTCTTTTTTCTTTATTTTAGATATTAAAAATATAACATTCACTTTGCTTACATGTAAATATGCTTGGAAACAACATTGCTGTACAGAGTTCCACAGAGTTTTATATGTGAAAAGTTATATATATCTCTTTAAAAGCTTCAGATTTTTTATTTCTGACTTTGACATAAAGTCAAAGAGAACCAGAGACACAAAGCCATAGAAGAATGACTGTTGTATTTCAATTAAAATAGGACCTCTTTTCTTATTATCACCCAATACTTCTATGTATAGTTAGGCAAAAACCCAATTAGTTATTAATTGATATGCATTAAAATTCATTAACTCTATGTGTGAAGCCTGAACTATAATTAACTGTCTTTCTTATCTTTTTTTTCTGAAATCTCTAGGAAAAGATCACATTGCTTATAAGAAGAAGGGATACAGTTTGCATTTTATAGTGAATTAGAAACAAGATCTTCAGAAGGCTGGGTAATTGAGTGCCCAAGAGGTCTGATCATACCAAGAGGCATTGTCAAATCTCTGAAAGCTATTTCCTATATGAATTTTATGTTTGACATATTTAAAAGGACAAAAAGGTAGCAATAGTTTACAATATTCTGGTTTTATTATATTTACACATTAGATTATATTTTGTGTATGTCTTCAGCCAAATCAAAACTTGTGTTTAAACTTAAAACCCCCCAAAATACTCCCTGAATGTGTACTTTCAAATAAATTGTTTGAAAAATATAAATTTTAAATTAAATGTATTAAGTCAGTATATATTTTCTTAAAGCACACATTATAAATGAGTAATAAGGAAAATAAATTACATCAGACTCAACTGAAGTAAAAACTTTCCTAATTAGCTTGCATCTACTTTCCCAGCATATTTAGACAGATTTATATGGGAAATGTAGTTTTTGTACTTTACAAATTAACCAAAAGTAACTATTATTCTATATGACTTCAAGTTCATTAAAAGCTGGATATGAGGTGAATTATGCACAGACTTTGTTTAAATGATGATTTTAATACATTTTGCAACCATTTTGCAATGGATTCTATCCATGGATAGACTGAAAAAATCATGTGAAATGAGAAATAAAGAAAACAGAAATGACATTGTGCAACTTTGGAGTTTAGGTTTTAAGAGGCTTTATAGGTTCTTCTCATACTCTTTTGGAAACCAGAGTCTTTGTAAAGAAATATGGACTACCCTGCTGGAAACATACCCCAATCAGTAGCCAACAGCAGCATCTGAACATGTTAGTTAGGACAGTTAGGCCACTCAGCCCCAGTCCAGCCATCAGATGACTGCATTCACAGGAAGGACCCCAGGCAATGCCAGCAGAAAGACCTATCAACTGAATTTAGCCTGAATTGTTGACTCATAAAAGTGTAAATAAATAAGTGGCTATGATCTTAAAAATGAAAAAGAAGAAAAACAAGATTTATAAAATTTAGAGGAAGTCATTGAGAAGTTCTAGTCTCTCCATTTCACAACTCTTTAAATTGAACAACAAGGGCCCATGACCATTGCAAAGCTATAATTCTGGAAGTGCCTGAATTGTAAGGCAAACCTGTTTTCTACCTATTTCACAAGTAGTTTTTTCCAAGACATAGTGAACTTAACTCTCAATTTATGTATGAATCTTGAAAATTATCACTCTTTTATATTAATCAGGACAGATGACTCAGGCTTGCAGAAGATAATAACTACATGTGATGCTTACAGTTGGTATTGATTTTAGTGTTATTAAAATAGTGAATAGCAAGGACAATGCTATTGACTGAATTGTGTCACCTCTCTCCTAATTTCATCTATTGAAGCTCTAACCTCAAGTGTGATGGCTTTAAATATGGGGGTTTGGGGGACATGATTAAGTTTAGATGAGGTCATAAAGGTAGGGCCCTCTTGATGATAAGAAGAGACACCAGAAAGTGTAAGTGCTACCTCTGTCTCTTCATCTCCATATCTCTCTCTCTCTTTCTCTCTCCCCAGTACAATATAAAGATAATGCAAAAAGATGACTATCTACAAACCTGAAAGAACTCTCACCAGAAACCAACCCTGCTGGCACCTTATTTTAGACTTCCATCCTCCAGAATTGTAAGAAAATAAATTTAGGTTGCTTGCTAGAGAGTCTATGATATTTTGGTAAAATGGCAGCCAGAATGAACTGAGACAAATGGTTTCAATGTACTAATAAAATGTTTCTACAAGGGATAGAACTTATTTCTTGTCATTTACCACACTCAAAGGGATAATACCATATTAAAAGCATAACAGTAACTAATATTTTATTCTTTTTATCTAATTATATCTTCTAGCTTGGTTGGCTGAGCTGGAAATAGCACCTAATGAATCAGGGTGGAGATAAGACATAGAAGAGAAAAAATATGACCAAAATCACCCACTGCCCTCAGATTTCTGAGGCTGAGTCAGATCTAAATTGGAGGAAAAGAGAAGCTTTAGATTGGGTAGTTGATTAAAGTTTTTAAAAAAACATTAAACAAAACTGGGCTTTACACACATGAAAAAGATGAGAAAAATAATAGGATCTACCCAAAATTTAATCCAGAGCCATGGAAGAACTCTTTGACAATCAGTTGAAGGGATTATGATAAAATACAATAAAGTTGCCTTCTACTTCTCTACAAAATACAGGTTAATTAACTAACCAGATACACAATTAAAATAAAGCAATACCTACCACACAATGGCATGAAATGCCCTATAGGAATACATAGAGGTAGTGGAATTGGGGGGACCTTAGAGCAATTAATTTTGCCTAATGTGTCAGTAAGGCCATAAAGAGAAAGGGGGCTTTGAACTGGGCCTTTAAAAATAAACAGAATATTTCTAAGATATAAAAGGATGGAGAGAAGAAAAGTAAGACATTAAAAGAGGAGAAATAACATAGATGAAGAAAGAAACACTTTGAAGTCCTTGGGGGCTTAGGGAATGGTGTTTCGTTAAGGCAACAGGTTAAGGTGGTTGTGGCAGAGAAAAAATGGACATGACTCTACAAATACAGGCTAAGACTGTTTATGTGTCTTGTTACAATAAATAAACTAAACTTGATCCTAGAAGGAATAGTGGGTCACTAAAGGCTTTTTAGACAAAGAAATGACATTGGAAATATGCACATATAGTTAAAGATTACTAATGGTGCATGTATAGAGAGTTTAACCTGGAGAAAACACTCATATATAACAGTAAGCAGAGGAAGAGGACCCAGTAGAAAGTTATAAGCAGCAGTTGCAGAAAGAAAGAAACCCAGAAACATGGTGTTATAGTTTCCACATTTAGAAAATAAAGGAAGTACTTGAGGGAGTCAAGATATTGCAAAGCAAACAAAATGAAACCATACACTACTGAAAACCAAGTATTACCTCTAGTAAATCCAGACTTTTAAGAAGTGAATAATAAAGATTTAAGTTATTTTTTGTGCTATTAGAGAATTGTATCAAGCCAGTGTACTGTGACATTTAGAGGTTTTCATTTTTTTTTTGCATTGTTTTCAGTTTTCTCCAGTTTTAAAGAGTCCCCAGGTTTTGGAAACTGACTATTTGATTTATAAAACATCATGCAGAGTTGTCCAGTTTCACAAAAAGTTATATAAAAATAGTAGAAATAGGTCCTTTCTTTATATGTGACTATAACTGGAATTTTAGCCAGAGGACCTTGTGTGACATATAGTACATTCTTTCTGCCTCCGTTTTGCAGATGAGGAAGCTAAAGTTCAGAGAGGTCAACTGACTCTTTTGGTATCACTAGGATAGTGATTGGTAGAAAAAAGAAACAGAAATCAAGTTTTGTCACACTTTTTGAAGGGTGTATTTCCACTTGGTCACACTGGTGCTTCTTAAACATTAGTGACTGAAAAGTAGAAACTGATCACTAGCAGCCAGATGGAGCTGATGCAGATGCTCTGGTGAGGTGATGTTGGCGGCACCGGGTGGGGACAGAGCTAACAAACACTGGGCAGTTGTCACGGAGGAAGTGAGTTTTATGACTCAGAACAAAATCACACAAAGGAGGATTTTGGCAGTTCTCAGGTCAACTTTCAGCAACTCTTGCTTGAGACTCAGCTTGCTTAATGGGCTGAGCCACCCAGGGTTCTCCTGGGGCTCGTTAGATAAATGACAATGGTCTTTAGACCTTGAAATTTGGAGCAGAAGCTGCTTGTGCTGCAAGAGGCAGAGTAGCAGTGACTGTCAATATTAAAGAGCAATAGATCACTGGGATTTAAATTAGGGGAAGCAATTCCAGTTCTCTCTGAGGACGTCAAGATATCATGCAAGGTATGGGATAAAAGTATGTTGCCAACTATATTTTAATCAGAGAGACTTTGAATAAGCAAAGTCAGGTAGGAACTATATCTTATATGGTTTTGCACCTTAATTCTGGGCCCATACCAATAAAAGTATTATTTTTTACCTATCGACCAAGGGATAAATGTTACATTAAAATTAAACATGGTAAAATTGGAGGGTTCTTTGTATCTCTGAGATATACAAACCTAATAAAATCTAACTCACAAATCTACAGGGCAGGTCAACTTCACATAATTAACTCAGGCATCCCTTCTAATGGTTGCTACGCAGCCCTTCTACTCATCAACATGCAAATCAGTGCCTCAAATTTGTGGTATTTTCTCTCAAGACCTCTAGGACTTCTATAAAATTAAATAATAAGAATTTTCAAAACAAGGAAAAGTCTTCTTTAAAACATCAGAATAGCCCTGGCCGGTTGGCTCAGTGGTAGAGCGTCAGCCTAGCGTGCGGAGGACCCGGGTTCGATTTCCGGCCAGGGCACACAGGAGAAGCGTCCATTTGCTTCTCCACCCCTCCGCCGCGCTTTCCTCTCTGTCTCTCTCTTCCCCTCCCGCAGCCAAGGCTCCATTGGAGCAAAGATGGCCCGGGCGCTGGGGATGGCTCTGTGGCCTCTGCCTCAGGCGCTAGAGTGGCTCTGGTCGCAATATGGCGATGCCCAGGATGGGCAGAGCATCGCCCCCTGGTGGGCAGAGCGTAGCCCCTGGTGGGCGTGCCGGGTGGATCCCGGTCGGGCGCATGCGGGAGTCTGTCTGACTGTCTCTCCCTGTTTCCAGCTTCAGAAAAAAAAAACAAAAAAAACATCAGAATACGTAAAATAAACAAAGACGTCTTTCACCAGCCTCATGTCCCCATGGCCTCATAGCCTCGTAATTCGTAGCAACCCAATGTTCCAGTCATGTGAAAGGGGGACAGTAACTTTGCCTTGCTGTCTGTGTAGGTGTTTTTCAGAGTTTAACCAGTTTTACTATCAATGATACTTTTGAAATTGCACATTTGTGGTTGCATTTTCCCCCCTTGAAGGTTTCTCTTCAAAGGGTGCATTACCTGTTAGAGAACATTGGAAAAGTGATGCTAATTCACGTAGGGGTTCATTTCTTACAAAGGCCTCTGGTGAACTTAGGTTGTTCAGTTTTCAGTTTCAAACAGCAGATAAGACTTTGTGAAAATGGGATGATGGCTGTGAGCCTTGCTGGCCTCACGGTGCTGAGGGCTAGCTAGGTAGCACGCACTTAATTTGCTGATGGCTGACGCACGACAGTAATGTTAATCCATCAGGGAGCAGTTTACTTAGCCACGAGTCTGCTGCCTATGTTAAATTCTTACTCTTTTTTTCCTTTATTATTAATTTTAATGGGGTGACATTGATTAATTAGGATACATAGATTCAGAGAAAACATCTCCAGGTTATTTTGACATTTGATTATGTTGCATACCTATCACCCAAAGTCAAATTGTCTTCTGTCACCTTCTATTTGGTTTTCTTTGTGCCCCTCACCTCCACCCACCTTTCTCATCTCCTCCCCCCTCATGCCCTCCACCCCGCTGTAACCACCACACTCTTGTCCATGTCCCTGAGTCTCATTTTTATGTCCCACCTATATATGGAATCATATAGTTCTTAGTTTTTTCTGATTTACTTATTTCACTCAGCATAATGTTATCAAGGTCCTTCCATGTTGTTATCCGATGTCATCATTTCTTATGTCTGAGTAGTATTCCACAGTGTGTGTGTGTGTGTGTGTGAGTGTGTATCATATCTTCTTTATCCATTCATCTATTGAAGGGCTTTTTGGTTGTTTCTATGTATGTCTTGGCCACTATGAACAATGCTGCAATGAACATGGGGCTGCATGTGTCTTTACATACCAGTGTTTTTGAGTTTTGGGGGTATATACCCAGTAGAGGAATTACTGGGTCATAAGGTAGTTCTATTTTTAATTTTTTGAGGAACCATCATACTTTCTTCCATAATGGTTGTACTACTTTACATTCCCACCAACAGTGGATGAGGGTTTCTTTTTCTCCATAGCCTCTCCAACACTTGTTATTACCTGTCTTTTGATAATACCTAATCTAACAGGTGTGAGGTGGTATCTCATTGTAGTTTTGATTTGCATTTCTCTAATAGCTAATGAAGATGAGCATCTTTTCATATATCTGTTGGCCATTTGTATTTCTTCCTGGAAGAATTGTCTGTTCATGTCTTCTTCCCATTTTTTTATTGGATTATTTGCTTGTTTGTTGTTGAGTTTTATGAGTTCTTTGTATATTTTGGATATTAGGCTCTTATCTGAGCTGTTGTTTGCAAATATCTTCTCCCATTTAGTTGGCTGTTTGCTTTGCTGTCAGTTTCTCTTGCTATGCAAAAGCTTCTTAGTCTGATGTGGTCCCATTCATTTATCTTTGCCTTCACTTCCCTTGCCTTTGGAGTCAAATTCATAAAGTGCTCTTTATAACCAAGGTCCATGAGTTTAGGATCTATATTTTCTTCTATGTAATTTATTGTTTCAGGTCTTATATTTAGGTCTTTGGTCCATTTTGAATTAATTTTAGTACAACGGGACAACTGTAGTCGAGTTTCATTCTTTTGCATGTGGCTTTCCAGTTTTCCCAGCACCATTTGTTGAAGAGGCTTTCTTTTCTCCATTGTGTGTTGTTGTCCCCTTTATCAAAAATTATTTGACCTTATATATGTGGTTTTATTTATGAGCTTTCTATTCAGTTCCATTGGTCTGAGTGTCTATTTTTCTGCCAATACCATGCTGTTTTGATTGTTGTGGCTCTATAATATAATTTGAAGTCAGGTATTGTAATGCTCCCAGCTTTGTTCTTTTTCCTTAGAATTACTTTGGCTATTTGGGGTTTTTTATAGTTCCATATAAACCTGATATTTTATTGTTCCATTTCTTTAAAAAATGACATTGGAATTTTCATGGGAATTGCACTAAATTTGTAAATCGCTTTGGGTAATATAGTCATTTTGAATATATTTATTCTTCTTATCCAAGAACGGAATATTTTTCCATTTCATTGTATCTTTTTTGTTTTCTCTTAACAATGCTTTGTAGTTTTCATTATATAGATCCTTTACATTCTTTGTTATGTTTATTCCTAGGTATTTTATTTTTTTGGTTGCAACCATGAAGGGGATTGTTATTTTGAGTTCGTTTTCTGATGTTTTATTGTTGGCATATAGGAAGGCAATAGAGTTTTGTATATTAATTTTGTATCCTGTGACCTAACTGTATTAGTTTATTGTTTCTAGTAGTCTTTTTGTGGAGTCTTTGGGGTTCTTGATGTACAGGGTCATATCATCTGCAAAAAGTGAAACCTTTACTTCTTCTTTTCCAATATGAATGCCTTTTATTTCTTTTTCTTGTCCGATTGCTCTGGCTAGAACTTAGCACCATGTTAATAAGTGGAGAGAGTGGACAACCTTGTCTTGTTCCTGATTTTAGAGGAAAAGTCCTCAGTTCTATGCCCTTTAATATGATGTTAGCCGATGGTTTATCATAAATGGCTTTTATTATGTTGAGATATTTTTCTTCTATACCCATTTTGTTAAGTGTTTTAAACATAAAATGGTGTTTGTTTTATCGAATGCCTTGTCTGCATCTATTGATAAAATCATATGGTTTTTGTTTTTTGTTTTGCTGATATGGTGTATTACGTTAACCGTTTTATATATGTTGAACCATCCTTGTGATTCTGAGATGAATCCCACTTGATCATGATAAATTATTTTTTTAATGTGTTGTTGTATTTGATTTGCTAGTATTTCTTTTTAATATTTTAGCATCTGTATTCTTTAGAGATATTGGTCTGTAGTTTTCTTTCTTTGTGTTGTCCTTGCCAGGGTTCAGTATGAGGGTTATGGTGGCTTCATAAAATGTGTTTGGAAATATTGCTTCTTCTTCAATTTTTTGGAAGACTTTGAGTAGAATAGGAACCAAGTCCTTTTTGAATGTTTGATAGAATTCACTAGTATACCTGTCTGGCCCTGGACTTTTATTTTGGGGGGGAGGTTTTTGATAGTTGTTTTTATTTTCTCCCTGCTAATGTATCTGTTTAGGCTTTCTGCTTCTTCATGACTCAGTCTAGGAAAATTGTATTGTTCTAGGAATTTATTCATTTCTTCTAGATTGTTAAATTTGGTGGCATATAGTTTTTCATAGTTTTCTATAATAATTCTTTGTATATCTATTATATCTGTGGTGATTTCTCCTCTTTCATTTTGGATTTTGTTTTTATGAGTCCTTTCTCTTTTTTCTTTGGTGAGTCTTGCCAATGGTTTGTCAATTATGTTGATCTTTTAGAGAGCCAGCTTCTTGTTTTATTGATTTTTCTATAATTTTTCTGTTCTCTATTTTGTTTATTTCTGCTCTGATTTTTATTATTTCCTTTCTTCTGCTGGTTTTGTATTGCATTTGTTCTTCTTTTTCTAGTTTTTTTTTTTGTTTGTTTTTTAAATTTTTTATTTATTTTTAGAGAGGAGAGAGAGAGGGGAGAGAGAGAGACAGAGAGAGAGAAGGGGGAGAGGAGCTGGAAGCATCAACTCCCATATGTCTTTTTTCTAGTTCTTTAAGATGTAAAGTTAAGTGGTTTACTTGGGCTCTCTCTTGTTTGTTCACATAGGCCTGTAGTGATATGAACTTCCCTCTTATTACTGCTTTTGCTGCATCCCAGAGATTCTGATATGTTGTATTGTTATTTTTCTTTGTCTGTATGTATCTTTTTATCTCTGTTTTTATTTCTTCTTTGATCCACTCATTTTTTAAAAGTGTGTTGTTTAATTTCCACATTTTGTGGGTTTGTTTATCTCTTTTTTGTAGTTGAATTCTAGTTTCAAAGCTTTATGATTAGAGAATGTACTTGGTATAATTTCAATCTTTCTGAATTTGTTGATGTTATTTTTGTGGCCCAACATATGGTCAATTGTTGAGAATGTTTTATGTACACTGGAGAAAAATGTATACTCTGGCACTTTGGGATAAAATGTTCTGTAGATGTCTATCATATCCAATTGTTCTAGTGTTTCATTTAAGGCCAATATTTCTTTATTGATTTTCTGTTTGGATGAACGATCTAGAGCCGTCAGCGGTGTATTGAGTTCTCCAAGTATGATTGTATTTTTCTCTGTTTTTGTTTTTAGGTCAGTCAGTAACTGTCTTATATATTTTAGTGCTCCTTGATTTGGTGCATATGTATTAAGAAGTGTTATGTGTTCTTGATTCAATGTCCCCTTTACCATTTAGAAATGACCGTCTTTGTCTCTGGTTACCTTTGCTGTCTTGCAGTCAGCATTTTTAGATATGAGTATGGCTACACCTGCTTTTTTTTTATGTTATTTGCTTGAAGTATTGTTTTCCAACCTTTCGCTTTGAATGTTTTTATCCTGGTAACTTAGATGTGTTTCTTGTAGGCAACATAGAGTTGGATTTTTTTTAAATCTATTTTGCTACTCTGTGTCTTTTTATTGGTGAGTTCAATTCATTTACATTTAGTGTAATTATTGACACTTGAAGATTTCCTATTATCATTTTATGTATTGCTTTCTGCTAGTTTTTTATCTTGTTTGGCTCTTCTCTTTTGTTTTTTTATCATTTGTTTTTGTTTGGTTGTAATTCATACTTCTTTCCTCTATTGCTTATTTTTTTCAAGCCATGTGCTTCTGTGGTGATTTTTTCAGGGGTGGTTACCATTGAGTAATGGAAAGGATAAATATCATGTTCATTGTAGTACATTATCTCATGAGTGCTTCTGCACTCCATCCTCCTTTGTTACTGTTAATCTTTGTCCTCTCCTCTTTTCGTTTTTGTTGTCACAGATTAACCTTGTTTTTATTGTGTTCTTGATGGAGCTTTTACTTGTAGTTTTGTTTTGTTCTTTGTATCTTGTTGGAAAACCCCCTTTAGTATTTCCTGAAGTGGGGGCTTTCTGGTGATAAATTCCCTCATCTTTTCTGTTTCTGTTAATGTTTTTATTTCTCCTTCGTATTTGAAAGATAGCTTTGATGAATATAGTATTCTTGGCTGGAAGTTCCTCTCTTTCAGAACTTTAAATATTGGGGTCCATTCTTTTCTAGCTTGTAGAGTTTCTGCTGAGAAATCTGATGATAGTCTAATGGGCCTTTCTTTATATGTTGTATTCTTCTTTTCCTAGGCTGCCTTGAGAATTTTTTCTTTGTCATTGGTTTATGCCAATTTCATTATGATATACCTTGGAGTAGGTTTGTTAGGATTAAGATAACTTGGTGTTCTGTTTGCTTCTTGAATTCAAAGCTCTAATTCTTTCCACAGGCTTCGGAAGGTCTTATCTATTATTTTTTGAATATGTTCTCCATTACATTTTCTCTCTCTTCTTTTTCTGATATACCCATTATTCTTATGTTGCTCTTTCTGATGGAATCAGACAATTCCTGTAGGGCTTTCTCATTATTTTAAATTCGTGAGTCTCTCTCCTCTTCTCTCTGTAGTGCCTCTAGTTACCTGTCTTTTATGCCACTAATTCTTTCCTCTATCTGGCCTTTTCTATTAGCTAAGCTTGTAACCTCGTTTTTTAGTTCATGAATTAAGTTTTTCATCTCTGTTTGATTCACTTTCACAGTTTCAATTTCCTTGGTGATGTATTTTCTGTTTGTTGAATTGCTTTTTGAGCTCTCTAAATTGCCTTTCTGTTCTTTCTTGTATATCCACAAGTATTTTTAGGACTTCAATTTTAACTTCTCTGTCATTTAACTCCAAGGTTTCCAAGCTATTGAAAATTTTTTCTATAGATTTTTCCTCATCTATCTGAGCTACATCTCTTGTCTTTTGTATTCATCATATTTGATTTCTTTTTCCTTAATGGCATTTGAGAGTGGTATTGTTATTAACACTAATAAGAGTTGATAAAATAATAATAATACTAATACAATTTTTTTTAGAAAATACAGTGAAAAAATGAAAATTCTATTGTGCTAAGTGGGACAAAAACTCATAGAACTCAGGGCCTGAATTGGGCGGAAGTGATAAAGAGACAAAAAAAGAGGTAAAACCCACAAAATGCCACAAGAAAAAAATTTGAATCAAGAAAAAAAAATTTGTTTGTAAATGATAGTTGAATGAAGGAAAAAGTGAAAGAGAAAGGAGAAAAAAAGAAAAAGAAAAGAATACAGTGAAAAGTGAAAATTCTATTGTATTAAGTGGAACAAAAACTACATAGAATAGAGAGCTGGTGTTGGGGAGAAATGATAAAGAGATAAAAAGCAAAGTAAAAAGCACACAAAATGTCACAAAGAAAAATTTAGAATCCAGAATAAAATAATTTGTGAGTGAAGACTGAATGAGAGAAAAAGTGAAAGAGAAAACAAATTAGAGAGAAAATAGAAAGAAACAAAAATAGAGAGAGAAGAAAAAGAGAGAGTTACGGTTTTTGGAATGTAACCCTCATAGAATAAAAACAAGAATGGAAAATGTAACACCTATGGGTAATGAAGTTCTAGTTGAAAAGTAAAGAGTAAGATGGGAAGAGGATAAAATGACCAAGGTGGCAGTAAGAAAGATAAAAAATACAAGAAAAAAATCGAGAAAGTTATAAAGACTGGATTTTTCCTGTTTTTTTTTTAATTTTTAATTTTTTGTATTTTTCTGAAGTTGGAAATGTGGAGGCAGTCAGACAGACTCCCACATGCACCCGACCAGGATCCACCCGGCATGCCCACCAGGGGGTGATGCTCTGCCTATCTGGGGTGCTGCTCTGTTGCAATCAGAGTCATTCTAGTGCCTGAGGCAGAAGCCATAGAGCCATCCCCAGTGCCTGGGCCAACTTTGCTCCAATGGAGCCTTGGCTGAGGGTGGGGAAGAGGGGGACAGAGAGGAAGGAGAGGAGGAGGGTTGGAGAAGCAGATGGGCACATCTCCTGTGTGCCCTGGCTGGGAATCAAACTGGTACTCCTGCACACCAGGCCGATGCTCTACCACTGAGCCAACCTGCCAGAGCATTTTTCCTGGTTTTGAGAGGTTATCATCTTCCTTTTTCTTCTTTTTCTTTCTTTTTGGCCAGTAGCACTGTACCCTAGATTCTGCCTCTGTGGCACTCTTAGGCACAGATTTGCGGTTGATGTGTCACTATGGCAATGACATAAACTAGGCCTCAGTCCCATTGGTAGGCAGGGCTTGTTAGTGTTTGCAGACTCCAACAATGGGAGAGTCTGTTTTCCTGGAGCCACTCCCCACATCTCTTCTTCCTGATCCAGCAGCCTGGAAACCCAACTGTGAAGTTGCCCCAGCCACTGCTTGGAGAGCAAGAGGCTCTAAAACCTGCCAAATCCCCCTTCTATCCTTGCTCAAAGCCAGCCAGAGCCGCCAGTGTAATCAGGCAGGGCTGGGAGCTGATTGCTTTTCAGGTGTCTTTCTATGAGCCTCCGGGCATGTCTAGTATGCCTCAGCGCTACATGGGTCTACTCTCTCCAGGCTTTTTGCACTTTGTAACCTGTATCGGCTGGTGGGAAGATGCCCAGTCACTGTCTGCAGAGCAAGAGGCCTTAAGAACTATCAAGTCCCTCCTCTGTGCCCACTTAAATTGCAGCCCTGGGTAAGAAGCTTTGTCAGCCAGAGCCACCAGCATAAGCAGGCAGGGCAGTGAGCAGACTGCGGGCTATACTCCTTTCTAAGGGTTCTGGGGTATGTCTAGTTTGCCTCAGCATTCTGCAGGTCTGCTCTCCAGAAGCTGCTCCAGCAATCTGCCTGCACGCCCAGCCCCCCACCATTACCGCAGTTCTCTTCCGCGGGAATGTGCTTTGTAGCCTGTTTCAGCTGGTGGAGGCACCCCTGGCATAGGGAATCCAGCTTTCACTCACTTCCCACGTGCTGTTGGTCGGGGAGCCAGGATTACACAGAAACTCTGGTTATAGCCCACACAGAAGGCCACTGCTGACAGTCTCCAACCCAGTCCCTCTGTCTGGGAATGTAGGCACCCACGCCCGAAGCGCCAGGTAGAAGCACTCTTACACTGCCTGCACTTGCCAACTGGGAAACCAGGAGTAAGCAAGGCCCAAAGCCGCTCTGGTATCAGTCTCTGCAGGCAACTGCTCGTCCACCTCTGACAGGGTCCCCTGCTGGCTCTAGCTCTGAATCGGGGATCTCAAGCTGAGCAATGGGTGCACCTTCTCCTCGGCTTGAACGTCTCTGCCCTAGCCAGTTTATTCCCTCTCCTCTATCCCTCCCTTCCTCTCAGTTCTATGAAAGCAGCCTTTCCTCAGGTCAGTGAGGAAAGTGGAATATTCCATTCTCTGTCTTATTTCCTTCAGCTTAGATTATATATTCAACCACCTTTTTGCCCAAACGTACCTTTGTTTGATGTTTGTATATTTCAGATACACAATTCTGGGATTGTTTTTCTGTCTCTAGTTGTTGAATTTGTTGAAATTTCAGGAAGAAGTATCGGGAGCACCCGTCATGGCACCATTTCTCTCTTACTTTTGTTTTGTCGGGGAATTTTCACATTGAACTGGGATCAATACTTTGTTCTGCCAAGAATAATTGCTATACAAAGTACTGCATGCAGACCCCATAATTCATTTATAAAATTCATTTATAATTCACTCTATAAAAAGTAGTGGCATGTAATGGAATATTACTTGGCCATAAAAAAGAATGAAATCTTACCATTTGTGACAACATTGATGGACCTAGTGAGTATTATCCTAAGTAAAATAAGTCAGACAGAGAAAGACAAATTCAATATGCTTTCACTCATAATGGAATCTAAAGTACAAAATAAACAAACAAAACAGAAACAAACTTGTAGATACAGAGAACAAACAAGGTTTCCAGATGGGATAGTGGTTGGGGTACTAGATGAAAAAGTTGATTAAGAATTAAGAAGTACATATTAGTAGTTACAAAATAGTCAAGGGGTTGTATAATACACATAGGGAATATAGTCAATAATATTGTGATAGCTATGTATAGTGCTAGGTGGGTACTAGGATTATTGGGGAGGATCACTTCACAAATTAAGTAATTTTCTGACCACTAAACTGTACACCAGATTAATATAAAATAATATTGAATGCCAACTGTAATTGATAGAAAGAGCAGATGAACCTACACCCTGACCTGAATTTGAGACCTTTAGTGTAGCAATACTTAAGGTTTTAAATAAATGAACTATATGTAAATAAGAAAAAAATAAAATAATAAAAATTTCTGAAAATAATAAAAAGTTTAATCCTACAATCTCCCATCACTCAAGATTGTTTTTGAAAACTGCCACAATATTTTTGCTTATGTGATAGATCCTATATTAGCAGTGTTGAATAGAAAGAAAAAAAGGTACTATTGTGGGAGAAACTTTGAAAATGTAAAGCTCAATGAAATCCTAAAAATTTAAATCTATTGTTATCTTTAGGTTTCTAATTGTGAGCTTTCTAGCACTTCTTATAATTTTTTCCCTCCTTTGTTAAGCAGGAAGGAGCCAAGACAGTTAAAACAGTGGTTAGCAAAGTCATGAAGGCTGTAGTTTCTCCTAAGTTGCTGTCAAAGTATACCTATTTTTCTGTGATAGCTTTTCTGCACTCTGCACTAGTTCTGACTGGGGTTTGAGGAGAGAGGAGAGATCAGATTGATTTGGCAGCTGAAGCAAAAGGCCAGGACAGCAGCAGGCATGCCCTTTCCATGGATGGCCAAGCAGAGCTCTTGAACAATGGTTTTGTACTATGTTCTGTCACTGTTAGTGAGATGGCCTCACCCTCTTTTTCTCAATTACATCTTGGTTGCCTATAAAAATTATAACAAATTACTGACTTATGTTGATTGCTCTTTATTTGCTGTGAGATACATTTTGTTAAGTATACCTTTCCCACTTGTAATTTACCTGCTATGAGCGGTAACCTCTAAAAGTCACCCCCACTTGGAATGTGTCAAGGGGACAGTGGGAAAGAAGGGGGAAGTGTCACTCCATAGTTCTTTATGAAGTAAAATTGCTGCCAACATGTGTCACTCTGACAAAAATCTTGAACGGATTGTAGAGCATCTTAGAGATATTTGAGAGGCTGCATTAGCCAGCAGCTGTGAAGATCACCAATGAGCAGCTGAATGAAAGAACAAGCCCCAGTACCAGGAAGATGAGAAGTAGATTAAAAATGAGCATTTCAGTCCCCTACTTCTATAACTCTTTCAGGATTATTGAGGCTCCCCGGTGAAGACAGAGAAAGTGTGTGTGTGTGTGGGGGGGACATATTACTCACATCATTGCTATCTGTAAATAATGGACAGCCTAAAATGACAAATGGCAAATCTTCTATTCTAAAGGGGAAAAGGCAAATTTAGAAGGTGTCTTTTTAGCTTCATGAAGCAATGTGATTGCCCGGCATTTAAAATACAAATAACCACAAGTAGTAAGTGTTGACTATTCTGCATAAGCAGAAGGCAGAGGCTGCACATTACTGCCTTGAAAGCAGAAAAGTTTCCTTCTTTTCTGAAATCAGTGACCCCCAAACTCTGTCATTAGTAACAATAATTAAAAGGTGCTCGAAGAGGGAATGGATGGATGATTGCCACTAAGAGGCACATTCTCATTAATTTATTACCGATTTTTAACTTTGCTTCATTAGGACATGTCTGCTGAAGGCCATTTAGGACTCAGGGGATTTGCCTGCACTTCACATTGCCTCCATGGTTCCAGCGAAGGAGGATCATTTCAGTTTGTTGTCCTCCGTGGACCGATACATACGGGGATGTGGAGGGAAATCTATGGCCTTGTAAATCTTTCAATCAGGGAAATGGTCAACTTCTTCAGGATGTTCTTGGAACTGAGTAGAATCTTTAGAAGTCAATTCTGGAAAACAGTCATCAGCTAAGCAAACTGTGAGGCAGTTTGCCCATTATGTATGCTTCTGCCTCAGTAAGAAGGATGAATAAATTTGACTCTGTCCCCAGATACATTAAGAACCTGGGCTCAAGGACTCTGAAAGCAGCCTAGGCTTAAGTTCCTTCTGTACGTTTTCCTCTCTCTGTGTTTCCAGTTGTCACAGTCTTCATGAAGACTGCCTTATTGGGGAGGAGGAGCCTCCTACATGTCTGATTTTAGCACCAAACAGCAGGTGTCATTGCACTTGATTGTAGAGTGCCCATTCCAGATATGTACTCTAAATCAGTGGTCCCCAACCTTTTTTGGGCCACGGACCAGTTTAATGTCAGAAAATATTTTCACGGACTGGCCTTTAGGGTGGGACGAATAAATGCACAAAATAAAATTATGCAACCTGCGTAAAAACTGTGGTATTTTTAAATATAATTGTCGAACTTATGAGACAGCATCAAGAGTGAGTCTTAGACGGATGTAACAGAGGAAATCTGGTCATTTTTTAAAAATAAAACATCATTCAGATTTAAATATAAATAAAACAGAAATAATGTAATTTATTTATTCTTTCTCTGCGGACCGGTTCCAAATGTCCCATGGACCGGTACTGGTTTGCAGCCCGGGGCTTGGGGACCACTGCTCTAAATGATCTCACTGAACAGAGGACTTTTTTTTTGTCTGTTTGTTTGTTTTGCAAATAACTTGACTCCTAGTCAAGTAAATTACTCCTATAACTTGACTCCTAGTCAAGTAAATTACTCCTATCATCTTTCTGCCTTAGGGCTAAACATCCAGATCTCTGCCTCTTGGTTTCTCCATGAAAATCTCTTGTAATGGGACTGTAAAGACATAAATTGATCTATCCCAGAGTTGGGCTACCACCAAGAAGGCTGGAATCGAGCATTTGTTGGCTGTCACAATTTACTAGAGCTCGCCTTTGTCTCTTAAGAACAGCAAATGCCATGTTTTCTGATCTTGAACTTTACTTGAAAGGATCAACTATAGAGGAGCCCCTAGAATAAAAATATCCCCATCATTACCATTGCTTTTGTCTCCACAAAGCTTAACACAAAATGTGGTATAAAGTGGAACTTTAGTCTATTTCAGAGGCCCTGAACAATTGAACAAAGTATTAGTTCATGTCTTTAAAGCCATGGCCTTTCCTACTCTTTTTCTCAGGGTGTTAGGTATAGAAATGTGATCCAAGATCATCTGAAGTAAACTCTTATGTTAAAAACTTGTCATTATATTTGTGTTTAACTTGGTAAAAGACTTGGTAATCTAAATTATGCTTTTAGTTTTTTTTTTTAAACAAAACCTTTTAAACACCCAAATTGCCATGGTAAAAACAAGTGCACAAAAGGAACCCATTATCTAATATTCGTAGAGTTCTGTTTACCAATAATTAATAAATCTAACTGATATTAAAATCTTAGCCCCCCTTAATGTAGCAAACCTCAAGAAAATATCAAAGAAGTGCTAATGGTTGGCTTATTAATATTCTGTCTTTTCTTTTCTTTTTCAAAAGAAAATAAATCAGAAAGCATAAAAGAAATTGCACAATTATCTTGTTTAAGATGAACCATAAGAAGTAAAGTACTGACTGGACTGATAGCTCATCATATCCCAGATCATATATTCTAATATTGGTTAACAAAAATATAAATGTTATCATCTCAGGAAATACTTATATACCAGCAATTGATTTTATTCTTTCATAAATACTTTAAGAGAAAGACCCAATCAAAAATTTTAATGGTGAGGGGAAAGAGCATTGAGTCTCTGCTAAATGCCATCTGTTTACAAGTAAACCCATATTGAAGGAGTCTTGCAAATAGCAAAAAGACTATAAAGAATGCCAAATTTCACCTTGCTCTCGTGTTTTATTTTTTATATCAGTTTATTTTTAACCATAATAAGTGTAGTTATTTGAACAGGTGAAAATGAAAGCTAAAACAGACCCAATTCTTTCCAGAGGAAGATGCTATCTTATCTTTCAGATTTCTTCTGCCCTTCCTCACACCCACACCCTCCTGGCCACACACCTCAGGTCTCATCTCAAAGGTCACTTGTTTAAAGAAGACTTCTCTGACTCTTAGACATGCAAAGTTCCCTTGCCATGTATACTACATGTTACCTGGGTCATAATACTCATCATATGTAAATTTCCAGGGTGCTAAGACAGCATTGATCTTTGGTACAGTTTCATTCCTTTTAGTATTTAGTAGAGTGTCTAGTACATGGTAGATATTTGATAAATGTTTTGAACAAGTGAATTAATTAAGAACTCATATGGTAAAGATACAACTGGACCAACATCACCCTAAACTAAGTAGAGATTTTTAGATAATATTTTATGGGTATCAACTAAAAAGATACAGCTAGAAACAGTTTTTATCAGCAGAACTTTATACTTATTTAGCCTAGTATGTGGACAAGTCCTGCTGGGGGAAAGGATGACAGAGACGCAAAGACCCGACTCCGGGGACCAGGTTCAGTGAAGCAGATCTGATTTATTCAGGAAGTAAGCTAGCTTATATACACAGATTCAGCCTATAGGGTGTTACAGCATGTTCCTCAAAGCCAATGGCTGAAAATATCAGGGAGCTGCGTGGTTGGCGTTGAGTCATTTCCTTATAGCGGGCGAGCTCCCTTCCTGGGTATGCCCAGGAGGGTTCTGGGAGCTGGAGTATTCTCACAGCATTGCATCAGCCACAGCTGCTAGGAATGTGCTCTGTGCTCCACCCACACTAGTATACATATTCTATATTAGATAATGGTTCTCAAAGACATGTCTATGTCAGTAGCATGAAACTCATTTAATCTGTGTGTGTGTGTATTGCAATTAAAGAAGGCAGTTAGATCCCCCTACAGATTCTTGCATTAAAATGCATATATTTCTAAAGGACCATTTATAATTATATATATTTTGCTGACTCATTTGTAACCTCCTGTTCTGAAAGACTATTTGGATGTCATGAAATTTTAGACTCACTTTTGAACTGGAAGATAATCCAACTCATTATTATTAATCTGGAATTCATCCTTTGAACCTTCTCATTCCAGCTGCTTGAAGTAATCATCTTCTTAACCATTAGACTACCTCCTTTCACACCATACCTTATGCTGGCACCCAGGACCCACCCTGAAAGAATCTAACTATATAGTATATGGAAATATGTAAGGATGTTATAGTCCAACAAATAAAATTCAAGGCTAAAGATTGTTAAAATTTAATTCTACTAAATGGAGAAACATTATGATTTATTGTCTTATACTTAGTATAATAATAAAACTATTTAAGTATGTCTAAAGCAAGTATATAAAAACCAACATTAATGTTCACACTCCTTTATGAATGTTAAATACTTAAATGGCTTAGTAAGTGAAATAAAATGAGAAAGGGAAAAGTAGGTTTAAAATACAATTAACCTTTATATTTCAATTTCACTATTTGGAGTGCAGGGGACACTTGATGTAGTGTCCAGCTTTTAGCTATTCTGGTTTTGAATGATGATAGAACAATGAATTAAGAAGCTGCTATAAAACACCTTGTTAGCCTTGTTTTGAAATAAGCATGCTCTTACTTTTAATTGTACAGTGATGAACTTGGAAATGTTTTCAAGTTCTTAAATTGATCCATCAGTTATCTTTACTTAATTCAAAGTAGAAAACCTAAACTTTGTAAATATTTTATTTTTGTCTTCATGGATGTTTATGTATAATATTTGCTCTTTGCCAGGACTTCATTGAAGCAAAGTTGGCCCTGGGCACTGAGGATGGCTCCCATGACCTCTGCCTCAGGCGCTGGAATGGCTCTGGCCGGCAATGGAGCAATGTCCCAGATGAGCAGAGCATCATCCCCTGGTGGGCATGCCAGGTGGATCCCAGTCAGGTGCGTGCGGGAGTCTGGCTGGCTGCCTCTCTGCTACTGGCTTCAGAAAAATACAAAAAACAAACAAAACAAAATAAAACAAACAAAACATTGCTCTTTGTTTCATCTTCATTTTTGTGTTCATGTATAAGTATTTATATGTCAGTACTTGTGATAATTCTGCTTTGGTTCCACTTTATTTCTGCCTCTTTTGTCCTTTTATATTTCAAAATAAGTAAGTGTAATCAAATCTTACTAGAATTAAGGTTAAACTTAGTCTTAAATCTACTTTTTAAGGAAAATATTTGTATCTAACAGGTCTTTTCTGGTGCCCTAGTGAGTCACTTGTGAACAATTCCTTGTCTCAGGGTCCAAGGAGTTTATTTAAAGAGAAATTTTAAATAGCCTTTAAATAGCCTGACCAGGCAGTGGCACAGCGGATAGAGCGTTGGACTGGGATGCGGAAAGACCCAGGTTCGAGACCCTGGGTCACCAGTTTGAGTGCGGGCTCATCTGGTTTGAGCAAAGCTCACCAGTGTGGACCCAAGATTGCTGGCTTGAGCAAGGGGTTACTTTGTCTGCTGAAGGCCCATGGTCAAGTCACATATGAGAAAGCAATCAATGAACAACTAAGGCATTGCAACAAAAAACTAATGATTGATGCTTCTCATCTCCCTCTGTTCCTGTCTATCTGTCCCTATCTATCCCTCTCTCTGACTCTCTCTGTCTCTGTAAAAAAAATTAATTAATTAATTTAAAAAATATTAAAAAAATAAATAAGTAAAGAGAAACTAAATATAAAATTGAAAGGGTTATCAAGGAAGTCAGCAATGAGACTGTGAGTCAAGATGGTAGAAATAGAGCCTGACCGGGCGGTGGCGCAGTGGATAGAGCGTTGAACTGGGATGCGGAAGACCCAGGTTTGAGTCCCTGAGGTCACCAGCTTGAGTGCGGGCTCATCTGGTTTGAGCAAAAAAGCTCGCCAGCTTGAGCCCAAGGTTGCTAGCTCAAGCAAGGAGTTACTCGGTCTGCTGAAGGCCCGCGGTCAAGGCACATATGAGAAAGCAACCAATGAACAACTAAGGTGTTGCAATGCGCAATGAAAAACTGATGATTGATGCTTCTCATCTCTCCGTTCCTGTCTGTCTGTCCCTGTCTATCCCTCTCTCTGACTCTCTCTCTCTCTGTCTCTGTAAAGAAAAGAAAAAAAAAAGGTGGTAGAAATAGGAAGAAAAATTGCCTTAACTTTGCAGATGAGAAAATTGTCACTTAGAAAAGCTTACCTTGCCAAACTAATTCAGTTAGAAAGTGTCAGTGCTAAGGTTTAAATATAAATTTGGTGCCCAAGGCTTTGCCCATGCCCTTACATGCTTTTTCTCTAAGGAGCATGTGTGTAAGATGTTTGTTGAATGCAAGTCCTTGGCAATATTTCACTGAGCACTGTCTGCACAGTGAACAATATGCTGATGTTAAAGGAAAGCCTGCTTCATAGAGTGCAGAACAATGAATGAAATAAACTGACTTCAAGGTTTCAGGTCTGAAAGGAACCTTTGATAAAATTATTAAAGTCCAGAGCTAGGATGCTTGCAGGTCCTCCCTGGTGCTGAGAGCATTGGTAGCATCTTCCTATGGTATGGGGAATGTCAGAACTGTAATGGAAATCAGCTTTCCAAATGCCCTAAATAGAATGTGCACAAGTTCTCAGAAGACTTTTCAGTATAAATTACTTATATGTTGGAGACACAATTTTTCCTTCTATTATTTAAGTTTTGATTATGAAACATGTTCTGGGTTTAAAATACCAAATGTTTTTTGGTGAAAAGATGAGGATGCTATTTTTAAAGTAAAATACGGTCACTTAAAGGTGATTTAGTGATTTGTGTAATGCTCTCTTTGTGATTTTTTTTTACTATGATCTATTTTCTTTTGTTCTCATTAACACACATTCCTTAAATATGAAATATTAGTGATATTTAACAAATGATAATAGTGTTTTCTTCAACTGAAGGAGATTAAAGGTTTGAGTACTGTGTGACTGGGAGATGCGGAATATATATTTGGCATTTAGACGGCTGTGGCTCCAAAATTTGGAGTTGAGAGGCAAGCAAAGGATGTTTTATTGCCAGTATCTAAAGCAAATTTTATTGGAAAATTTTATGTTTGTAGGTTTCAGTAGTTTTTATAGTGAGGAGTTCTGAAAACTGCCATAAAATTGTGCCTTGGGGGTTATGATTACATTTGTATTTTCCCCCAAACTTATATAAATAAAAAAGACAGTTTTTACTGTGAATGCTTAAAAGGTTAGAGTAGTATTTGGTCTGTGATGAACCTTTTATAGGCTTGATGTTATAGGAATTTATTTTTAAAATACCAATAAAAATACAACTTTAGAGGTCTTGATAAAGAAATTGCAGAAAGTTGAAGTGAAGTTTCCATTTCAATATACTTTGTAAAGATAATTTAATTACTATGAATAGTATCTTTAATATTATCTGATGTTACAATTTTAGATAGTTACAATATGTACTTTATGTTTTTTGATGGGTACGCAGTAATTGGAGGTAGAATTTTCCTTGCTAGAGTTGTCTGACCTTAGGCTGGACAATCACATGGCTGAGAAATTATAGGAAATTATCCACTGGGAATATATTTTTTAATCCCCAGTGTATGCTTAAAACCGTAGTACCAAACTCTCTCTATATAATACTATGTTTTCCAGACACATACATACCTTTTCACTTAAAGAAAGCACTTAGTGATTTCTCTTTGGCATGTGTCAATTGCCACATCACTACTCTTACACTTTGGGCTTATTATTAAGTAAAATAAGGGTTACTTGAACATAAGCACTGCAATATCAAGACAGCAAAACTGATAACCAAGACAGCTACTCGTGACTGTGCGGTGGGTAATGTATGCAGCATGGGAACGTTGGACAATGGGATAATTCACATTCTTGGCGGAATGGAATGGAACGGCATGAGATTTCATTATGCTGCTCCAAATGACATACGATTTAAATCTTATGAGTTATTTATTTATGAGATTTTCCATTTAATATTTTTAGACTGCAGTTGACCATGGGTAAGTGAAACCATGGCAAGGAAAAACGTGAATGGGGGCAGCAACAGTATAAAGGAAAGAGATAAATCTTAGAAGAGAGTAGATGAACTCTAAGATCTCCTTCCAAACTAGACACTGAATTCTAAACTATAAGAAGGATAGTTTAAAAATAATAGGTGGAAATGTCCCTTTTCTTTCTCTTCCTTCACACCAGAGGTTTTATCTTGAAAAAACAGGTTCTGTACCAAAGAGGAAGAGAAGGTGGAAGGAAGAAAGGGAGAGAGAAAATCTTTGCATTGTAAATCATGTATGACACATGATATAAAATAAACTATGTAAAGAGGAAAGTATCTTCTCATTTTCTAAATGAAATAACTGATTCAACTAGAGCTAGAATTCAAACCTGAGTCTCCTTGGTATTCAGACCTATGCTTTTTCACATTATATCAATTTTTACCTTTTACTACTTAGAGTGAAATGTGAGGAAGTGATTACCAACTTATTCTATATAACAATACAGAATAAATAATATGGTTTTGAGCTCAAAGGCTATTGTCTGGATACTTCTAAATGAGTCAGTGAGATAATCAGCAGATGTCTCTTGGGCACCTATTATGTGTCAGACATTGTGCTATAGTTACCTCAGTAAACAAAGTAAATAGAAAACATATCTTCTAGTGGGGGAGGAAACCAATGATTTACACAAAGAAGACAATTCTAAGCATTAATAAAGGCTTTAAAAAATCAAGCAAATACAGTAAATTGGCTTGGCTAACGGTAAATAGGACTGAAGATGGTAAGGAATGTTGAATATAATTTGTTTAGAGCATTGAAAGCCATGTTAACAGATTTGAGTTTGATCTTGTAGGTAGTGGGGGACCCCATAAGATCTTTTTTCTAAAAATTAACATGATAAAATGTGTGTTTTAGACAGTTGCCTTTAATGACAGTAGAGACAGTGGAATGGAAAGAGAAGATACAAAAGACAGAGAGAAAAAAGTAGGAGGCTCTTATGGTACAACAGGAAATGATGATGAAATCATTAAGGCAATGAGCATTCATGAATTATTTGTGAAATATGAGGGCAGGTATTAGTAAGTAGATACAGAGGATGAGGAAGACGATGAGCTTTATAATGGCTGGATTTTATAGTCTTGGATAAAACAATAGCTTTTCTAGTCTTAGAAAGATGAAGGATATAGGGGAAGGCTGGAAAAAGAATAAGTGTTTCATCAGTGGTCATAAATTTAGATTTGGACAAGTTGGATTTGACATCCTTGTGTCATCATCCAGGTTGATTTATTTCAGTAAGCATCAGTATTATCTTGAGAGAAGTCAGGTCTAGAGATAAAAAATTAGGGAGCTAGCAACTTAGATGTGCTAACTGAAACTATGAGAATGGATTAAAGATAATACTACAAATTTTAGGGTGAATGAATGTTGGTATACAGTAAGAAATAATGGATTATCATGCTTTTTCCTGAGTAATATCTTTGGAAACTACTATATTTCCCCATGTATAAGATGCTCCCAAGTATAAGACATACTTTAATTTTGGGACCTGAAATTTGAAAAAAAAGTATTGTATAAAGTTATTGACCTCAAGTTTTATTCATCATTAAATTTAGACAACTTCTCATCACTGTCAAAACTTCTGTCCATTAGCTTGTCCTCATCTATGATGACGAATCACTGCCTTCAACAATCAGTGCAAAACAAGCGTGAAAACAGATACAGAAAAGATGAGAGAATTTATCACCAGAAAACCCCCACTCCAGGAAATACTAAAGGGGGTTCTCCAATCAGATACAAAGAATAAAAAAACAACAACAACAAAGCCACAAGTAAAAGCTCCAAGAAGAACATAACAAAACCAACTTTAAACTGTGACAACAATAAGAAAGGGGGGGAGAGGATGAAGATTAACAGTAGCAAAGGGCGATGGAGGGCAAAAGTACTCACAAAATAGTGCACTACAATGAACAGGGTAGGAACCCTTTTCATTACTTAATGGTAACCACCATTGAAAAAACCACCACAGAAGCACATGATTTAAAAAAGATAGCAATAGAGGAAAGATGTATGGAACACAACCAAATAAAAACAAAAGATAGAAAAACGAAAGAGAAGAATCAAACAAGGCACAAAACTAACAGAAAGCAATCTATAAAATGGCAATGAGGAACTCACAAGTGTCAATAATTACACTAAATGTAAACGGATTAAACTCACCAATAAAAAGGCACAGAGTAGCCGAATGGATCAAAAAAGAAAATCCAACTGTATGCTGCCTACAAGAAACTCATCTAAGTAACAAGGATAAAAACAAATTCAAAGTGAAAGGCTGGAAAACAATACTCCAAGCAAATAACAACCAAAAAAAAGCAGGTGTAGCAATACTCATATCGGATAATGCTGACTACAAGACAGGAAAAGTACTCAGAGACAAAAATGGCCATTTCATAATGGCTAAGGGGACACTGAATCAAGAAGACATAACAATTCTTAATATATATGCACCAAACCAAGGAGCACCAAAATATATAAGACAGCTACTTATTGACCGTAAAACAAAAACTGACAAAAATACAATCATACTTGGAGACCTCAATACACCACTGACGGCTCTAGATCAGTCATCCAAACAGAGAATCAACAAAGACATAGTGGCCTTAAACAAAACACTACAGCACCTGGATATGATAGACATCTACAGGACATTTCATCCCAAAGTGACTGAGTATACATTTTTCTCCAGTGTACATGGATCATTCTCAAGAATTGACCATATGTTGGGCCACAAAAACAACATCAGCAAATTCAGAAAAATTGAAGTTGTACCAAGCATATTTTCTGATCATAAAGCCTTGAAACTAGAATTCAACAGCAAAAAAGAGGGAAAAAATCCCACAAAAATGTGGAAACTAAACAACATACTTTTAAAGAATGAATGGGTCAAAGAAGAAATAAGTGCAGAGATCAAAAGATATATACAGACAAATGAAAATGATAATACGACATATCAGAATCTATGGGATGCAGCAAAAGCAGTGATAAGAGGGAAGTTCATATCACTTCAGGCATATATGAACAAACAAGAGAGAGCCCAAGTGAACCACTTAACTTCACACCTTAAGGAACTAGAAAAAGAAGAACAAAGACAACCCAAAACCAGCCGAAGAAAGGAGATAATAAAAATCAGAGCAGAAATAAATGAAATAGAGAACAGAAAAACTATAGAAAAAATTAATAGAACAAGGAGCTGGTTCTTTGAAAAGATCAACAAAATCGACAAACCCTTGGCAAGACTTACCAAGAAAAAAGAGAAAGAACTCATATAAACAAAATCCAAAATGAAAGAGGAGAAATCACCACAGACATCGTAGATATACAAAGAATTATTGTAGAATACTATGAAAAACTTTATGCCACTAAATTCAACAACCTAGAAGAAATGGATAAATTCCTAGAACAATACAACCTTCCTAGACTGAGTCAAGAAGAAGCAGAAAACCTAAACAGACCTATTAGTAGAGAAGAAATAGAAAAAAACCATTAAAAACCTCCCCAAAAATAAAAGTCCAGGCCCAGACAGCTATACCATCGAATTTTATCAAACCTTCAAAGAAGACTTGGTTCCTATTCTACAGAGAGTCTTCCAAAAAATTGAAGAAGAAGCAATACTTCCAAACACATTTTATGAGGCAAACATAACCCTTATACCAAAACCAGGCAAGGATGGCACAAAAAAAGAAAACTACAGACCAATATCTCTAATGAATACAGATGCTAAAATACTAAACAAAATACTAGCAAATCGAATACAACAACATATTAAAAAAATAATACATCATGATCAAGTGGGATTCATCCCAGAATCTCAAGGATGGTTCAACATACGTAAAATGGTTAACGTAATACACCATATCAACAAAACAAAGAACAAGAACCACATGATATTATCAATAGATGCAGAAAAGGCTTTTGATAAAATACAACACAATTTTATGTTTAAGACTCTCAACAAAATGGGTATAGAAGGAAAATATCTCAACATGATAAAGGCCATATATGATAAACCATCAGCTAACATCATACTAAATGGCACAAAACTGAAGACTTTCCCCTTAAATCAGGAACAAGACAGGGTTGTCCACTCTCTCCACTCTTATTTAATGTGGTACTAGAGGTTCTTGCCACAGCAATCAGACAAGACAAAGAAATAAAAGGCATCCATATCGGAAAAGAAGAAGTAAAGGTATCACTTTTTGCAGATGATATGATCCTATACATCGAAAACCCCAAAGAATCCACAAAAAGACTTCTAGAAACAATAAGCCAATACAGTAAGGTCGCAGGATGCAAAATTAACATACAGAAGTCAATAGCCTTTCTATATGCCAACAATGAAACATTTGAGAATGAACTCAAGAGAATAATCCCCTTCACGATTGCAACAAAAAAAATAAAATACCTAGGAATAAACATAACAAAGAATGTAAAGGACTTATACAATGAAAACTATAAACCATTGTTAAGGGAAATCGAAAAAGACATTATGAGATGGAAGAATATTCCTTGTTCTTGGTTAGGTAGAATAAATATAATCAAGATGGCCATATTACCCAAAGCTATATACAAATTTAATGCAATTCCCATCAAAATTCCAATGACATTTTTTAAAAAAATGGAGCAAAAAATAATCAGATTTATATGGAACTATAAAAAGCCCCGAATAGCCAAAGCAATCCTAAAGAAAAGGAATGAAGCTGGGGGCATTACAATACCTGACTTCAAACTCTATTATAGGGCCACGACAATCAAAACAACATGGTATTGGCAGAAAAATAGACACTCAGACCAATGGAACAGAATAGAAAGTCCAGAAATAAAACCACATATATATAGTCAAATAATTTTTGATAAAGGGGCCAACAACACTCAATAGAGAAAAGAAAGCCTCTTCAACAAATGGTGCTGGGAAAACTGGAAAGCCACATGCAAAAGAATGAAGCTGGACTACAGTTTGTCCCCCTGTACTAAAATTAACTCAAAATGGATCAAAGATCTAAACATAAGACCTGAAACAATAAAGTACATAAAAGAAGACATAGGTACCAAACTCATGGACCTGGGCTTTAAAGAGCATTTTATGAATTTGACACCACAGGCAAGAGAAGTGAAAGCAAAAATTAATGAATGGGACTACATCAGACTAAGAAGTTTTTGTTCAGCAAGAGAAATTGATAACAAGATAAACAGACAGCCAACTAATTGGGAAATGATATTTTTAAACACCTGCTCAGATAAGGGCCTAATATCCAAAATATACAAAGAACTCATAAAACTCAACGACAAACAAACAAACAATCCAATAAAAAAATGGGAAGAGGATATGAACAGACACTTCTCCCAGGAAGAAATACAAATGGCCAACAGATATATGAAAAGATGCTCATCTTCTTTAGTTATTAGAGAAATGCAAATCAAAACTGCAATGAGATATCACCTCACACCTGTTAGACTAGCTATTATTAACAAGACAGGTAATAGCAAATGTTGGAGAGGTTGTGGAGAAAAAGGAACCCTCATCCACTGTTGGTGGGAATGTACAACCATTATGGAAGAAAGTATGGTGGTTCCTCAAAAAACTGAAAATAGAACTACCTTATGACCCAGCAATCCCTCTACTGGGTATATACCCCAAAAACTCAGAAACATTGACTTGTAAAGACACATGCAGCCCCATGTTCATTGCAGCATTGTTCACAGTGGCCAGGACATGGAAACAACCAAAAAGCCCATCAATAGAAGACTGGATAAAGAAGATGTGGCACATATACACTATGGAATACTACTCAGCCATAAGAAATGATGACATCGGATCATTTATAGCAAAATGGTGGGATCTTGACAACATTATACGGAGTGAAATAAGTAAATCAGAAAAAACCAGGAACTGCATTTTTCCATATGTAGATGGGACATAAAACTGAGACCAAGAGACATTAACAAGAGTGTGGTGGTTACGGGGGGAGGCAGGAGAGGGAGAGGGAAGGGGGAGGGGGAGGGGCACAAAGAGAACTAGATAGAGGGTGACAGGACAATCTGACTTTGGGTGATGGGTATGCAACATAATTGAACTTTAAGATAACCTGGACATATTACCTTTGAATATATGTATCTTGATTTACTGATGTCACCCCATTAAAAATAAATAAATAAATAAATAAATAAATAAATAAATAAATAAAAACAAGCGTGAAAAAATGGGAAATGCAAGTAAAAAAAAAGTTTACAACCACTATATAAGATGCACCCAGTTTTTAGACCCCAAATTTTTCAAAAACAGGTGTGTCTTATACATGGGGGAATGTGGTAATATAATAAGCACCAAAGCTACTTGAAAAATGCAGAGAAAATTTCCCAGAGCATGACTGCATCTTTTTTGCTGCCATTACTACTACTCCTTATTTCACCATGTAATCTCTTCATTCAAATTAATTCTCCCTCTCTTCTTTTATTTTTCAATCTCATTCTCTCCCTCCTACATATGCATGTCACTTTTATCTTGATTCTTTTTTTATTTTTTTATATATAAATAAATTTTTATTTTAATGGGGTGACATCAATAAATCAGGGTACATACATTCAAAGAAAACATTTCCAGGTTATCTTGTCATTTAGTTATGTTGCATACCCATCACCCAAAGAGAGATCGTCCTCTGCCACCCTCCATCCAGTTCTCTCTGTACCCCTCCCCCTCCCCTCCCCCTCTCCCTTCTTCCCTCCCCCCACCCCCCATAGCCACCACACTCCTGTTCATGCCTCTCAGTCTCGCTTTTATGTCCCACTAATGTATGGAATCCTGCAGTTCCTGTTTTTTTCTGATTCGCTTATTTCACTCCGCACAATGCTACCAAGACTCCACCATTCCGCTATAAGTGATCCAATGTCACCATTTCTCCTATCTGAATAATATACCATGGTGTATATGTGCCCCATCTTCTTCATCTAGTCCTCTATTTTTTTTTACAGTGATTAAAAGCCTTTAAGCAAACTCTTGGCCAATACAGCAAGAATCCATAAATGAGTAGTGTCCTTAACATGTTCACCAAGTCCAAGTTGGCCCCATCACCATGCCAAATCCCTGAAAAATGCAACCCAACCACAGTTCAGTCTGTTAGGAGCTGTCACAGGGAGCAGGAGTCCAGGAAAGTTCCCCACAGGAAAAGTCCGTATGGCACTGGAATTGTTGTCACCATTCTATACTTTGCAGCTCATGTCCAAGTCCCAATGACCGCTGCTTCTAGCTGGTAATGATTCAGGTAGACTGGAAAAAGCCATTTGCAGCATGCGTGGATATGGAGCTTCTGTTCTCCTCTGCCTGGAGAGTTGAGACCAGGTTGCTTTTCCCTGGAGCTCTGTGACTGTGGCATGGTAAAGAGAACCTTGGGATACACTAAGCTGGGTGGCAAAGGTAAATTCATAATACAAGTTGGCAAAAGGAGGAAAGAGAGCTCTAAATTAAGAGTAGGTCCCAGCCTGAAATATGAGTGGGGCATTGAGGTAGGAGGAATAAAGGAAACACTATATATTAAGCAAAGCAGCAGAAAATAGGACTATCAACACCCACAACAGAGATCTTTGAGGGAAGAATAAAGAACCTGACTATTCAGGCAAAACATAGTTAAGTGGCCCTTGTGCAAATGAGATCAGTTTACCTGCTTCTTGGAAGAAATACCCTAGGCTCGTCCACAGTGTCGTAGATGGGGTCGACGGCCCTGGGCACCTTCAGCCTTCAGTGGCAAACCCCAGCATTCTGGGCAAGGTTAGGTCATAGGTGGCTGGAGCAGGCCTGGAAGAGACTGAACCCTCCCTTAGAGGAGCGAGGGGGAAGCCCACCTTCCAGTGTCCCTGTTTCCTCACAGCAGAGGTGTGTAAGCCTGGCAGGCTTTAGCTCAATGACCTTCCTTTCCACTATTGAAGCAGGACCCAGATGGCATCCTATGAGACCCCTTTGGGGTGCTGGAGCCTTTAAGGGTGTATCCTAAAAGCTGGTAGTTCCCCCTGATCTCTATTGGGCTTTTTCTACCTCTAGGTATCTTAAAAGCCATTCTCAGAAGATCTCGCTGAGGGGTTTGAGGATCCCCATCCGCCTATATAAATCTTTTCCATATATCTGGAGCTATTTGGAAAAAAGACAGAACAGTGTTATTAGCTAGATCTAATAAAGAAGGTAGATTTGGTGTCTCCTGTTCATCAGCTTTCAAAAGAAATGTAATTTTTTTTTTTTTTTAAGTAAAAAGCATGATATGGTAGACCCGTCGGAGTCATTGGCCTGGTGTGCAGGATTCCTGGGTTCGATTCCCGGCCAGAGCACACAGGAGAAGTGCCCATCTACCTCTCCACCCCTCCCCCTCTCCCCCCTCCCGGTCCCTCTCCTCCCGCTCACAGCCAAGGCTCCACCGGAGCAAATCCACCCTGGGCACTAAGGATGGCCCCATGGCCTCCGCCCTAGTTGCTAGAATGACTCCGGTTGTAACAGAGCAACATCCCAGATGGGCAGGGCATTCCCCCCTGGTAGGCATGCCAGGTGGATCCCAGTCAGGCGCATGCAGGAGTCTGTCTGCTTGCCTCCCCATCCCCATCCTCAGAAATATACAAAAAATAAATAAATAAAAGAAAAAATACAAAAAAAAGGGGGGGGGCATTCCCTTGTGCTAAAGCACCAGGAAGTATGGAGTGAGCTTGAGTATGTCCTATGAAACGTGGAGCTCTATGTTTACATATAAGTCTTTGAAGAAGGAGGAACTGCTGAAATAGTTTGTCAGCATTTGTCCCTAAGACAGCAGTCTTTATAGTGGGAACACCATACGTAAATATTTGCTGTCTGTCTATAGATTAAGGGGGGAATATGGCCAATGCTGAAAAGCCATGATCTTTGTGCCCCTCCCCTCCCCCAACCCCCTCCCTCTCCTCCCCCCACCCTGTAACCCCAACACTGTTGTTCATGTCTCTGAGTCTCATCTTTATGTCCCACCTATGTGTGGAAACATATAGTTCTTAGTTTTTTCTGATTTACTTCTTTCACTCAGTATAATGTTATCAAGGCCCATCCATGTTGTTGTAAAAGATCCTAAGTCATCATTTCTTATGGCTGAGTAGTATTCCATAGTATATATATACCAAAGCTTTTTAATCCACTCATCCTCTGATGGACACTTGGGCTGTTTCCAAATCTTTGCTATTGTGAACAATGCTGCCATAAACATGGGGGTGCATTTCTTCTTTTCAAACAGTGCTATGGTGTTCTTGGGGTATATTCCTAACAGTGGTATAGCTGGGTCAAAAGGCAGTTCGATTTTTAATTTCTTGAGGTATCTCCATACTGTTTTCCACAGTGGCTGCACCAGTCTGCATTCCCACCAGCAGTGCAGGAGGGTTCCCTTTTCTCCACATCCTCGCCAGCACTTATTCTGTGTTGTTTTATTGATGAGCGCCATTCTGACTGGTGTGAGGTGATATCTCATTGTGGTTTTAATTTGCATTTCTCTAATCATTAATGATGTTGAACATTTTTTCATATGCCTATTGGCCATCTGTGTGTCCTCTTTGGAGAAATGTCTATTCATTTCTTTTGCCCATTTTTGGATTGGATTGTTTGTCTTCCTGGTATTAAGTTTTACAAGTTCTTTATAAATTTTGGTTATTAACCCCTTATCAGACGCTATGTCAAATATATTCTCGCATTGTGTAGTTTGTCTTTTTATTCTGTTCTTATTGTCTTTAGCTGTGCAGAAGCTTTTTAGTTTGATAAAGTCCCATTTTTTTATCCTGTCTTTTATTTCACTTGCCTGTGGAGACAAATCAGCAAATATATTGCTGCAAGAGATGTCAGAGAGCTTACTGCCTATGTTTTCTTCTAAAATGCTTATGGTTTCATGGCTTACATTCAAGTCTTTTATCCATTTTGAGTTTATTTTTGTGAGTGGTGTAAGTTGGTGGTCTAGTTTCATTTTTTTGCAGGTAGCTGTCCAGTTTTCCCAACATCATTTGTTGAAGAGGCTGTCTTTACTCCATTGTATTGTCTTACCTCCTTTGTCAAATATCAGTTGTCCATAGAGCTGTGGGTTTATTTCTGAGTTCTCTGTTCTGTTCCATTGATCTATGTGCCTGTTCTTATGCCAGTACCATGCTGTTTTGAGTACAATGGCCTTATAATATAACTTGATATCTGGAAGTGTGATACCTCCCGCTTTTTTCTTCCTTTTCAGGATTGCTGAGGCTATTCGTGTTCTTTTTTGGTTCCATATAAATTTTTGGAATATGTGTTCTATGTCTTTGAAAGTAAGTCATTGGTATTTTCATTGGTATTGCATTGAATTTATAAATTGCTTTGGGTAATATAGACAGTTTAATGATGTTTATTCTTCCTAACCATGAGCACGGTATATGCCTCCACTTATTCGTATCTTCCCTGATTTCTTTTATCAATGTTTTATAATTTTCTGAGTACAAGTCTTTAATCTCCTTGGTTAGATTTATTCCTAGGTACTTTATTTTTTTGGTTGCAATGGTAAAGGGGATTGATTCCCTGATTTCTCTTTCTGACAGTTCATTATTAGTGTATAAAAATGCCTCTGATTTCTGAGTATTGATTTTATATCCTGCCACCTTGCCAAATTCTTTTATCAGGTCTAGTAGTTTTTTGACTGAAACTTTAGGGTTTTCTATATACAATATCATGTCATCTGCAAATAATGATAGTTTTACTTCTTCTTTTCCAATTTGGATGCCTTTTATTTCTTTTTCTTGTCTGATTGCTGTGGCGAGGACTTCCAGAACTATGTTGAATAAGAGTGGTGAAAGGGGGCAACCCTGCCTTGTTCCTGATCTTAAGGGGATAGCTTTTAATTTTTGCCCATTGAGTATTATGTTGGCTGTGGGTTTGTCATAGATGGCCTTTATCATGTTGAGGTATGTTCCCTGTATTCCCACTTTGCTGAGAGTTTTGATCATGAATGGGTGCTGGACTTTATCAAATGCTTTTTCTGCATCTATTGAAATTATCATGTGGTTTTTCTCCTT